>NC_041809.1:5064722-5691111 GCF_900964775.1 Scleropages formosus
GCATCGTGATCAATAGACCTGAACGCAGAGGGCTCCTCACTGTTAGAATGTCGAAGGAAAACATGCTAAAAGTTCATGAATGCGGTGTCAGCGTGTCCATGGCGAAACGCTTGCCCTTTTAACTGACAACAGAGGAGCTACACAATACCTTAATTACTTTTGCTTCTGATTTCTATCTTTAATTATTATTTATTCATTTACTGACTTCTTTCCAAAGGGGACTTAGTGTCAGGTTCCTACACTAAGCTGCTTAAAATTATTTACACGATTTCACAACAATCGATTCAGAGTAAGTACCTTAGTCAGGGCTAGAGCAGAAGGAGCACAGATTCAAACTTGGGCCTTTTCATTGTAAAATGAGTTTTAGACCCACCAAATCAGTACGCAACCTGCTGGCCCTGCACAGTTTGTCTGGTTGGAGTTTTTTGTAAAGACAAAATTATGGGAGGGAACCTTAACGCTCCCATATGTGCTGTTTTCTGCAAACCCATCACACCCCCTATCGTCGTCCTTCATCCAAAAATGCCCAAAAAAGGGGAATTAAGTTTTTCTTGACTGCAGGTGTGAGGCCTGCTAAGACAAGGTGGAAAGTACACTAAGCCTTCGCCCAAACACATAATCACAGTCAAATAATTTCTGAATACTGCATTAAAATGTTACTTTTGACACTGTGTATTACGTGTATGTGTTCAGGATATTTCTGTTATGCCTCACATTTTGAGTTTGTTTGCATAGTAAATGGCCTTTATCGCCTTTGTTGCTGCCTTTCCAGACTGGCGCCCATAGGAAATGTCTGTGCCTTCAATCGCTGCAGCAAACTTTTCAACATTATGTACAAATTAATTAAGAGAACAGCTGTATTCAGGTCTGAATCAATTTGAGCTCTTTGCATGTGGGACCTACGCTGGCAAAATATCTTTTTTTTTTTTTTTTTCTTTTTCATTACAGTTCCCTGCATTGACTTGCTTAGTCATTTTTATGTGTCGTTAACTGTTTACGGAAGGGGCCTCTGCGTGACCCTTTTTGGTGAATCAGTTTACGTAAATATCACAAACAGAAAAATAATTATCAGGCCCTTGAAAGAAGAGCAGGTACGATACACACGTGCTGAGCTGTGGAAGCACATGGCCACCGGCTGCAGTATGTGTTCAGTTTCAGGGCACTCCATTGGTAATGGGCAAATCGCTACAGTAAGTGGATACAGAAAGGGGGAGGTGTTTTATGAATTATGGATTTATGACTTGAATTAATCCAGTGTCCTGTTTATGGAGAGGTATTGGACTGCAGTTCAAATGTTCTTCATTGTATTTATGGGTCTTCGCAATAGACACATGCATGCTATTTTATCAATGTGATTATTTTGTCTGAAATTATAAGAGCCTAATTTAGATGAAAATGTGCTTAGTGTTTGCAGACTTGGCCTGGTTTTTTTTTCTGTGTGATTATTGTTTGCAGCAATGAGCCAGTGCATTTTTTTCCAGTTTTGTTTTACATGGGTATTAAGTCTGAAATAATATTTAATTTATTTACATCTTGTCATTTAGCTGGTGCTTTTTTCCAAGCTGCTGATAAAGACTTACCCATTTATACAGCTGGGTGGTTTTTACTGGAGCATTTCAGGATAAGGGTACCACAACGGGACATTGGATTCAAACCTGGGTGTCCTCTTAGTCCAACGGTGGTGGCTCTGTGTACTATGCTGCCTGCTGCCTTCTTCAAAAAGTATTGTTGTTATACAGTATTATTGTATGCATTTGTTTTTCTTAAGTTTAGTTCTAAACAATTAATGTGTGTGTATATTTTCAAGTACAGCACCAGGATGATGGCGAGTAGGTAAAATATTTTAATGGCAATGGGCCGAGATGAAAACGTGTCCTGCAGGGCTGCCGTGTACAAGTCTGTCTTCCACCTGAGCCTTCAAGCATTTGACTAAACTAATTATTCGTTCAATTGGATTAATTCAGCCCTCTTCCATACTGCTGAAGCTGCTGGCTGTTTCAGCACAGAGCTCATATAAATCACCTTTAAGGACACTGGCAGATATGGACACTGTTTCATTGTGGACTTGTTGGCCCCCGGCCTCCCACTTCCCCTCACATGTTGCCTCTTGGAAGAACCCCAGGAATGTCATTACGCAACTTCCCAGCACATGCGTGACGAGTGGCCTGAGGGGAGCACTCCCACAATTGCTTTCACAGTCAACTGTCAGGCAGCTTGGAAATGCCATGATGTGGTCAGCAGGTGCCATAGTGGTTAGGGTTGTTGCCTTGCAATAGAAGGACCCAGGGTTTTAAATCACACTCCTGGTGTAGTAGCCTTGATCAAGGTATTTACCATGAATTGATTCTAGAAAAATCACCCGGCCGTATAAATAGGTAAATCATCATTAAGCGGCTTAGTGCACAAACCTAACATTGTAAGTTGCTTTGGAGAAAGTAAGTGAATAAATAATAATAATGACCACGCCATACAGTCCCACTGTCTCAGTGTTGTGATACCAGAATTACATTGTTTAGATTCGTGTGGTTTTAAGCTGCCGTTGCAATTTATTACTTTTGCTTTTTCAAATCTTGTTCATTGCAATGAACTGACATTCTATCCAGGGTGTACTCTGTTTATGGGATAGGGTCTGGCCCACCACAGCTCTTATCTAGACAAGCAGTTAAAGGGAGTGAGTGAATCTCGTTCAGAGCTGCAGTTGTGCTTCTATTCTTTAGCTTTATGTCTCCACATTCTAGCACAAGGAGTTAAATCTGCTCTGAGAATTTTTTTTAAAAAAAAGTTCAACATTCTAATATGCTGATTTGTAAACTGTCTGCAGCTGTGAAACATTTCAGCCAAGTTTTCAACGACACTTTTTGGTTAAGTACACTTAAGCCGTGCAGGCTGGATAATTTTTCATTGCGAAAAGTCACATAAAAATAATGCTTATTTCTTGCATCAATACCTTCGCTTATTGTGTTTGTTGTAGCCTTTCATTTGTCTCCCAAAGGTTTCAGGGTGTAGGAGAATGTTTAAAATCACTCTCCACTTGTGTGGATGTCTCGCTCATGATTAATTATTGTCTCTTTAGTGCAGTTAGGCACTTGTGGTCTCTCTGGAGAGGAGACTAGACTCTGCGAGTGAAACAAGTGACATCACACACGGACCAGCGGCAGGTGTTCAGGCTGCAATTGCAGCTTCCGATGGGTGACGTGTCGACGATTCCATGAATGTATGGGACAAAAGATGGGGAATGTGGAAATTAAATGTGGTAGTGGCTCACTGGTGAGAGGGGATTAGTGCCTTTGCTGCTTCCAAAAAAATTGGAAAGAACAGCCAACCCAGTGCAGATGGGTACTCCATTGATTATACATTAATTATACACAGAGGAAGTGAAAGCTAAAGAAAAAGGAGCCCAAAGGACCAACTGTGGAGAAATCATGGAAACCAATGGCATGTGGGGATGGATAGTTTGGTGCTAATGTCATTGGAAAGAATGCGTGGAAGTTATCCAGATCCACAGCAAAGTTACTTTTCAACCAGATGGATGACTGGTAACCTTGCTGACAGACAACACGTGTGGTGGCATTGCTAATATTGGTTCTGGAGCGGTGAAGTAGGAGAAATTTGTGTGCTGATCTTAAGCTCATTCTTTATACGTTTCGGTTTGGCGACATCGGTTCTCATGGCCACCCAGTTGTCGGACGACTGACATTCATCCCCTGGGAAACAAACTGTGTATTAAATCACTGCTGTTTGACTAGCAGCCACATAAAAGGGAAACGGTGACAAGCGAGCTATTTGATATTCCTGCGGTTGCACTTTTGTGCCCCTGGGTGTAACTAATTCATAGCTCTCAAAGTGTGTGTTGTCTGTGTGACTGACAGGCTATTGAAGCCAAATTGTTCCAAATGGCGAATATCCCATCGATTCTCATCCTCCTTTACAGACATCCTTAGTCATCAGTATAGTCATCACTCAGTCCCAGTCTCCTTTTGTTGACCAAGTACAGCTCATAGCAGCTAAATATTTGTCTCCTAGCAATATTTGAGAAGCTGCTTTCCCTGCATGCAGCCATAAATGTAGGAGATGGAAAACAGAGGGTCAATGTGTCGTCATTTTTGGCCTTTAAAAATGAGTTACTAGTCATTTAATTTCCTTCACAATGAACTTTAATGAAATAAATGTACAGTTGAAATAATGTTAAGCCTGCCATGCTCAGTTATGGAGATGAAATAGTAGTCCTTGGTCCATTTTATGCTTCTGAATTTTATTGCACTGAAATTTGATTACTTTTCTCATATACGGAGGCAGTTAAACAGGTGTAGGTAGACAGTACCTCTATGTGCATGATCACATTATATCAGTTATTATGTGCCCTTATTTTGCCAGTTTTGAAAAATAAGGAATCTCCTTGTTGCATATAAAAGCATTGGAATAAGTACTTATAAAAAAAACCATTCTTTTTTAATCTTCCCCTTAACAAGTGCTGAGGTATTTATGAATTAGGTTAGCACTTCTTACCGTGAAGCTGGTATGGTTCTCCCAGGCCACCTCTGGCTATTATTAGCATGCTCTGATTTGATTTCTGCTAAGAATAGATGTACGGTTTTTCGCTATCCTTTTAAAATTTTTTTTTTTTTTTTTTTTTTGGCTGAGCAGATGGTGGTAGCCCCTAGGAAGCTGGCTGCCAATGGCATTGAGGCGTCCGTCCTAATTATTTAAGAGTGAGATTACAGGGCTGGAGTCGGTTGGTGAGGGTTGTGGAGAACAGTGGATTGGGCTCTGTTGCCACCAGGAGAGAACTGGCATGACAGTGCCAGCCAAGGCCTAGTGCTTAGCCTTGAGGGATCAGGAAGTACCTGCATAGCCTGCCAATGTGTTTTATGGAGAATTGAGTGTTCTTCGCCTAGCATTTCTGTAAAGTCGCTCAGGTCAGAGCTGAGGTTTACGTTTAGCAGGTGCGGTACTGCACAGTGTGCCTGAGCCAGTGTGTTAACATGCTGCTGTCTATGGACCCATTGAAAGTAAAAGGGAAAAGAAGGGCAATATAATCAGGCAACCCCACGTTCTCTGCCAGCCTCCTGCAGGGAGGGAGCAGCTTATTTACGCTTATTACAGGGAGATGGAGGGGTTTCACAACACTCGGTAAGCAGTTGAACATCTCAATTACGGGAATGGCACCTGTGCTATGCACTAAGTGTTTGTTTTGACAGGGACCATCTTCCCACCTCCGGTTGAATTGGAAGTGAGTGCCTGTCATGGGTTGCTGAACTCAGCTCTCTGCTACCTGGATGAGCTTGAAGACACAGAAATATGTGGATGTGGAAGGTGAAACTGACCAGTGTTTTCCACTGATCAGTAGTGCTTCTAGTAGCTACCAATCACCCGATTGTCCTTCGGATATGTATACTGTTCAGGTGTGCAATTATACCTTGTAACAACTCAAAACGGCAGTTTTTGGAGAAATGTGAGGATTGATGAACATAGCCTGTCTTAAGGGATTTTATCACTTTGCCGGCTTTGCTGTTGCTATTTTCTGCATCAAGATGGAAACTGATGGATTGGGACTTTCATTAATAACAGGGTGCCTCACATTTCTGGTTTGTGCATAAAGGGTGACATGGCAAGGAATAGAATACAGTGAAGTTTTTATCTAAGCTTCTCGGAACTTTGTCACAAGGTGTTGTTTCAAGGACCCAGCATTAGATCCATTTTAGGCAGTTTATCAAACTGTGGAAAAGCAGCATATCTGTTAAACTTGACTTATAGATGCAGGAGGTAAGAAGAATATTAACTGTATGTTGAGAATAACTTATAAATGCATCTTTCAATCACGTTCCAATTTCCTTTTAGTCTCCATTTTAATTTGGAATAGTTCCCACCCACTACGGGAGAGAATTACCATGTTCATAGGAGTGCCCGTGATCTAGAGAAAATCCATCTCACTTTTCTTTCTTCCTCTATGTGCATCACTGGTGTTGCCTGCAGCAACAGCAGAGATGAAGTTTTTTTGCATCACCATTCCTTGCCTGGGGCAGAGGACAAAGTAACCCAGGCTGACCCCAAGGCTGAACAGAGCTCAGGGGGGTGGTGGGAGAGTGGGATTAAAGCTTGAGGCAAACTCGCCCGGCCTTGTGGAAGCAGGAGCCTTCTTGGGATTCCACATTACCGTGGCCACGAGCATCCCTTTCTGATTATGCTGCTTTGATTTTGCATGAGATCAGACGAAGGGGTCAGAGCTCCAGCTCATGAGAGGGGGTGGCCACACTGCTTGGCTTAAGGCAGATGGGAGCATCATGGGAAGAAATGCGCTAGCCCAGTTTATGTTCTATTTATCTTATGCCCGCTGGGAAGTTGATATTTAAAGATCCCATTAAACAGTGCACTCGTTTTGGGCTGGATGATGTTTTCAGGAGAAAATTCATAGTAATCATTTTTTTCTTATCTTTCAATCCTTCACCTTATTTACTAGTGTGGTTGTGAGTTTTCGTAAAATTTGTACGGTACATGTTTCGATCTAGTGCAGTAATGTGCATCAATAGTGAAATAAATTTTAAACATGGAGAACATTACAGAGCTGGTGTAAGAGTTGATCAGATTGCTCCTGTTGGTGGTCCCAGCAGTGGCAGCACCTGGCCTGGAACATCAGCAGGCAGCCAGATTTGCTCATTTCATACCACTTGGTGACAAGTGGCCATTTGACTTTTTTCCTTGTAAAATTATGCCATGCGTGTCATTGCTCTGCCGTTTCAGTTTAGACATGAGCACAACAAACCATTCTGCGGAACTCGCACATCCCTTCCTCGTTCTTGTTCCAATCAGCTGTGTATTTGAGAAGGCTTTGTCTTTTGACGAACACTGTCATTCTTCTCCTGCGGTAGCTTTCCAGCCTCTGTGTTTACTATTTTTGGGAACTGGTGACACAGGAGAACATTAAAGATGTGAATAACAGCAGAGGGATGATGCTAGCAGCAGTGCCAGAAGAGAAGGCTGTTAATGGCTGTACTTTCTTTTAGTAGCAGAACAGTTAGTTAGCACGTTTTGGAAGGGCTATCAGAGCTAGCAGCACTTAGTAGCAGTGTGATTACAGCTGGCTCTAGGCATCCCTCTCCTCTGGCACAAGTAGGTTCCCTTGCCTCCTGTTTTACCCACAATACAATGCACAGGCCTTCATTCCCTTCCTGTAATTGGTGATAAAGATGAAATATCTGGGTTATCAAAATGCAAACTACATTACACACACACACACACACCATCTGAAACCCCTTGTCCCATACGGGGTCACGGGGAGCCAGAGCCTAACCTGGCAGCACAGGGCATAAGGCTGGAGGAGGAGGGGGGCACACCCAGGACGGCACGCCAGTCTGCCGCAAGGCACCCCAAGCAGGACTTGAACCCCAGACCCACCGGAGAGCAGGACCCGGTCCAATCCACTGCACCACCGCGCCCCCTCTAAACTACATTATATTTAGTGTTAATGATTTTTTTTTTTTTTTGTATTTGATTTTCTATTTGATTTTATTTGGCAGCACAGTGAGTAGTCCTGCTATCAGAGGACATGGGTTCGATCCCCGCTCAGTCTGTGTGGAGTTTGCATGTTCTCCCCATGTCTGTGTGGTTTCCTCTGGGTGCTCTGGTTTCCTCCCACAGTCCAAAGACATGTTCTTCAGGTTCCCCCATAGTGTGTGAGTGACAGTGTGTGTTCCGCTGATCTATGGATGAGTGCCCCATTGTTAGTAGTGTATCTAGCAGTGTAAGTCATCTTGGTGAATAAGGTGTGTGGGCTGATAACACTACATAGTGTCCACTGGAAGTTGCTTTGGAGAAAAGCATCTGATAAATAAATAATTGTAAATGTATTTGTTGGTGAGTCCTTTCTTGCCCTTGTAATTGATGTTTGTGCTGAAACATTCAGCTAATACCAATACTATTGCCCTCTTTCAGAAAAGAATTTCTGTATGTCACTAGTATTGCATATTATGAAAATTTCTGGGTGTATTTTAACAGTTTCATTGATTGACAGCATTCCAAAAAGTCTGATTCTGAAATTTCCTTTTTTCTTACCTCTGTATCAACTCCCCTCTTTTCCACCAGTAGTGCAATATGAAACCCGAGACAGACTGTGTGTCAGTGGCCCAAACTCCAAAATACAAGGGCTCTAAGACATTCCATTGAGACTGATGTAAATATTGATGCACACAGACCTGGTCAGCTTCAGCTGGAGTCACTGAAAAATGAAGAATATCCTCACAGTACAGCCCACTAGGGTATCTTCTGATGAGCACATTTTATGCAACAGTACTTGGCATGGCTTATCTTCTACAAAATATTATACAAAACCTGAAGTTTTAGAAAGGCTCAATAAGGGTGCCTAGTGTACAAAAACAAAAATTAGGTAATGGGTTGAAACAAAAACCATGTAGTCTCAGCTAGTAGTGGCTGGAGAACCTCTTAGTTTTGATCGAAAGTTTGAGTAAAAGATAGAATTACGAGTTTTTTTTCCACTAGTGTGAAAGAAAAATAATCTGACATTTGCAAAATATTCTAATAACACAGATACACCTGAGGTTACATGGCACTTATGACCAGTGTCTACCTGTGACAGATAATCCAGTAAGAAAGATGAATTTGTGGAAAACATTGCTGGTAAAACATGCATGTCTTGTGAAACGGAGTGCAGCAGCCCTGCCGGAGGAAAGGCTACTATGAAAGACGAATCCTGATTTCTCAGCTCACAGTTATGTTAAAGCCTCTTAGTAAGGCTTCCAGGATTGCTCCAAACATGTTATTCCTTTCAGCAAGTTATACTAGACACTGTTGTTCAACATGGTTCTTTTTATTCCTCTGGTTCTGCGTAATCATGTCTGTCTTTTACAGTGAAAATCCAGACCATGCTGCTGTTTTCCCAGGCACAATGAGCTCGAGGCTACAGACCATCACCTTTCAGGGGACATCATCTTGCCCGTGGCTCAGTGTAATTTGAAGACAAACGCAGTGAATAGGTTGAAGCAGATTGCTTTGAGCCATTGTGCTCTAGCTCCTTGAGGTTTGACCTCTCAGTACCAAGCTTTGTTCAGGATCTGAATTCTATTCCCTTTGCTGCAAAGGTAGCCTTGTTCTCCGTTGTCAGGGAAACCATCCATAGGATACATTGGCAATGTAGAAAGAGTAGCTTTGAAAGCCTGGTCAGAATACAACTAGAGATTGTAACTCATGATGCCAAGCTACAATAATTTTTTGAATGAAAAGATGAATACTGTACATTGTACTGCAAAAATTATTGATGCACAGGTGAGGAAAGGTTGCCACTAAGTTTTGGTGCTTCCGTCAGTTCCAAATCTGAATCCCAAGTTAGGATTGCCTTTATGACATAATGACTGTGACAGATGTGCCATCAACTGAAACGGGGAATTGTCTTGCTCTTATAAAAGTCTGCCATTCTACAGAGGTGTAGTATCAGTAGCAACCGAATCCTTGACTGACTTAGTCTTAACAGTGAAATACTGAGAGACTGTCCTGTGTTTGTCGTGTATTGTGAGTTTTCTCCCTGTTGTTGACACTAGAACACCATTATGAAGTTGCTGTTTTTGATAGATGCAACAGCCCAAGTACGGATGAGGTGCTGTAAAGACCTGAAAGATGTCAACCGTGTTCTCTAAGTTGTCACCCTCTAACAAGTCCCTTTCCTGGAGAACCCAATTCTGTGTTGGCGAAACCAAATCACTGGACTTTGAGGTCAAAATAGCCTTTGTAATGAGGCTTGATTTAATCTGCTGTTCTTGTGTGTGGAATTGCCTGGCGACGTTGTTAACGTCCCCGGAGCCGTAGCAAGGCTGCAGTTTTAGAATGACATCAATTTCCAATTTAAAACTGCAGTCCTGATTTTATTAGTTCCCATTCTGGTTTGCCTGTACCATTTCCAATCAGTGTGTTCAGTTTGTTTCTAAAATGTAGAAGTCACCGGCTTACTTCAAAGCGTCCGATTACAGCTTCCATCTGATTTGTTCCCATACAGAGAGGGTCCCAGCTCCCAACAATGGCAGCAGTGGTTCATTTTTGCAGTGAATCAAACTGATGGTGAATTATTAAATGGGGATCCTGGACCAATCTCATTAGCATTTGAAAAGGGTTTGACGCTGTCAAAACGTCTGCCCAAGCCTTTTTATGCCAAGCTAATTTATTTATGAGCTCCTATCTCAATGTGACAATGTACTGTGTGCATTTCGAAAAGTTTTTTTTTTTTTTTTTTTTTTTTTTTTTTTTAAATCAGACTTTGCTTTTAGATTTCTTTTCTATTAATTTTTGGACTGCTGTACATCAAACAGGCTCTTGTGTCTATCCACAGGGTTACAATTAGATGGTTACACATTTTCATTCTGGTGCAGTACGTTCCTTGGCAAGCTATGCTGCATCTGCTGTATATTCCACATTGCTGCTGGAGACTTGATTTTTCTCCCAGTTGATGCCTTGGACAGTGTACTGTCGCTATTTTTATGTTAACGAAAGCATCTTGAACAAGAGATGCAGAAGCTGGTGTAAATGTTCATGCACCGTAACTTTATGATCATCCCCAGATAGGCCTTTACACAGCTGTTACTTCTGTATTGTATGTAAATGTTTGTGAACCTTTAAAAAAAATTGTAGGAAGGTTATCAGGATTCATTTATCCTGCCTTTTATGCATCTGCTCAAGCGATGAACATCGGTGCATCAAGTGGAAGGTAGAACACTAGGTTTACTGTAGTTATGTCTCTCTCCTAATGTAATGCACAAATTTGTATTTTTGCCGAGATGTACGTTGCTTTGGAGAAAAGCATCTGCTAAATGAATGAATGTGAAATGTAAATGTAAGCTGTAATTCTGCTACAGTATAATCTAAGGGTTTAGTTGGAAAGAACGAGCGGCTGATTCCACGTCTTCGCGTTCCTTCTTATTGTCCATCTTTTTTTTTTTTTTTTTTTTTTTTTGCAGTCAGTCATCAGGTGATTCGTGGCCCTTCATCAGTAATGTCTGCTATTGCATATGTTTTGTGAACAAGAATTTACATGAACATGAAGTGTTATATTTATGGTATTATTTCATTATTTAAAATGGCTTTAAGATATTTAAACTGTGCTACCCTTTGTGATAGGCCAACAATGGAATTCGGTTAGATTTTGCGTAATGTTTTCCGTGGTCTGCCCCAGCCCTATTTTTTCCGTAAGCCCTGTTATTTTAGTTGCATGATTTTCTATAGTGTGGGGTCTAAAGAGAACACAACTATTGCGTTACAGCTGAGATGAACGTGCCCAAAAACTTGATAGATGTCTAATGTCCCTGATGTGCTCAGTGACTTGGGACCTGAGCTATGTAAGGCTGAAGAACAAGGTGGTGGAGGCATCCCTTGTCAAGGGGAGCGTTGTACTTCAGGAGGTTCCTCCATGCAGCCCTGCAAAATGCCTTGACTAAGTAGAAACTCAGTGGCGGGGAGGCAACTCTGGAAATGGAGTGTTGATTTTGCAGGACATACCGCTACAGAAGAGACTGTTAGACTGTAAGGAAGTGATGGACATGATGGACATCAGGTGTCGCTGGAAAATCTGCTCAGCTAACAATGCAACCGTTTAACATCGAAATGCAAATAAGGTTACCCGTCCATTCTTAACCAGTTGGGTACCGTTGCAGTCCAGTTAAGCTGAGTAAAGTGTGTGTGTTAGCCTAGCGTACCATTCTCATTAGCAGCTGGTGCATCCTGGAGCAACACTGGAATTACACTTCCTCTGTCTGGAGTACAACCCAGAAACGTCATGCTGCGTTATCCACTTCCTTGGTACAACCTGTGGCTGTTTACTGTCTCCACTGCAGTGCACACTGAGGTGGGGGGTGAGTCGGTGGGTTGTCAGGCACAGATGAAACCCCGGCAGCCTCCCGTCTGTGGAGACTTCAGATCCCACCCCCGCACCACAGTGTGCACCGCAGGGCGGGTTTGCTCTATCTTGCTGCTCATCCCTGGAGCTGCTTGTGATTCATTTCCCTGCAGTGTGACATGGAGCAACTCCATGAATGAACGGCCCCGCTCCACCTTCAGTGTTCCTTCATAACCTGGTTCATGTTCACCCCTACAGTTGCCCTCCCATGCCAACTCTGTGCCACCCATTTCCCCCCAAAATAAAACTAAGCATCTGCAAACAATTCTGTAATTCCATAATGCTTCCCCTCGTAATTTGCTGCAGTGCCACACTGAGGTAATAGCGTTTGGCAAGTTCCACCTTTCAGTGTGGTGAGATGGGGCCGAGCTGAGCATAGGGCTCCTTACACGTAATTTTCTTCCGGGGCACGACAAGGGAGTATTGTATATTTGTAAGCAGGATGTCTCCTTAATACCTCTTTCAGTTTAAAGGCTGCAATTCATAACTTGCATGAGGTCTTTGCCTTTAATCCACACACCACCACCTGATCTTTTTCCAAGAATAGCTGTAGCCATATTCAGCCTCCCTGCACTTTGCTAAACAGCTCTGGAATGTAAAAATCTATCACTTCTAGAACAAGATATTTTTGCCTTCAGCAAATTTCCTTCATATCATTTCTCTCAGGGCAATAATCTAATAGTTATTACATTATTTGACTTTAGCTTGAAGTAATTCTAGAAAATTATTTGTGACATTTCAGTCTTAGGCATTTGGTAGATCCAGGTGATTGATGGGATTGCTGGTATATCTGTCCTTTCCTATTGAAGAACATAGAACATTAAAGAACAATAGTCATTTTTGTAGGTACGTTAGATGAAAAACTTAGTAGTTCAGTGCATCATATACCCACTGGTAGCGTAGTGGTTAGAGCTACTGCCTTTGGGTCCAAAGCTCACAGGTTTGATCCGCACCTCTGGCTGTAGTACCCTTGAGCAAGGTACTTACCCCAAATTACTCCAGTAACATTATCCAGCTATATAAATGGGTAGATAATTGTAACCTTAACACTGTAAGTCTCTTTCGAGAAAAGCATCCGCTAAATAAATACATGTAAATGTAGACAAACATTTAAATATACCCTTTTTTTAATCCAGGAATGAGAAGCACTGGAGAAGTCTCAGCGATGCCTTCCAACATATTTTTATCTGCTGGTTCAGTTTAAAGCCCCCCTTTGGAGACTGAGGATACGTAGGTGGGAAAGCCTGACTCGCAGATAAACAGCAGGGGCCTCTGCACATGCACACACATACACAAACACGCAGCACTATGCAAGACAGACACAAAAACACAGGAATGGACACGTGTGAATCTTAGCAGGTGCATAAAGCATTAATGTGTTCTGTAATGGTTGAGGAAGGTACCTTGCCAGAAGGAAGAGAAATTTAGACTTTGTGTAGTCGAGGGATTTTAAAAATAATTTTATGTTTCTCGACAGGTTTAATGGCATGCACTATTAAATGCCATCCTGTATTCTCAATTGGAGGTGAAATAAGCCTTAAGTGAAAGTAGACAGGGATGCTGGTAACAAGGACAGCTCTCTCCTTTGCCACATCTCCACGTCCACACGTCAGGTCTGTTTTCCTGAGCCATTGATTACCACGCAACTTAGAATGTCAAGCTTGTCCTGTTCTGTGAATAAACATACAGCTTTCTCCAACACCATGTTCTTACATTCCACTTGCTGAGTTTCATATATGCTAAGATAACATAGCTTATAAAATCGCCACTAGAGGAAAATGTCCTTTCCCAGTTACTGTGTGACATATTGGTAATGGTCTACCCCATGCAATGGGTATTCGTGTGCTGCATCCCAAAGCTGTTTCAGGATTGAGCTACAGGTCGACTGGTGGGGATAAGCTGGTTTTTCTGATCCAATTTGCCAGTGGCTTGACCTCCAGTCCTGCTAGACAGGACAAGGGTTTGGGTGGCTCAGGATCTTGAATGACCTTTTCTCTTGTTGGCGCTGCTTAACTTGTCAGCAGAAAAACTGTTAATATGAAATGGATGTCCTCTGTGGAGTTGTGTGATTGGTACTCAGATCCCCCTTTAGTCGCTGGCTGTGTATTTGTGGCAAATAACGTCTTGCAAAGACAGAAGTGTGACACTGCCTCTTGTCACTGTTTCTGTTTTCTATGGTTTATTCAGCCAAGGGCTATTTTGGCAGAGGTGTCCCCTGCCCCACAGTCAGGAGAAGCAGAACGGGGAGTCCCTGGCTCCCTCATCCTGGGCAGCATGGAGCTGGTGGATTTGGTTCACTTATTAAATGCTCATAAGGATCTGTCTTCTTCACTTATCCACAGTTGCTTTTAGGTCTCTGCAATTCCAAGCACCCCTCCCCGAGCCTCTGGGGCCTGCTGTCTGAACGAGGAAGCTTGAAGGAAGGACGCCGGTTTTTGATACGAGTGTGTTGCACTGCATAGCTACAGCCAAACTTATTGACCTGTAGTCATTACTGATGTGCACAAGATCACCTATCCTAGTGAGGAACTATCCATATCCAGGACATATCCATCAATTGCTTTTTTTAGAAATCCTTAGTGCTTTATTAGGCACCAAGTTATTAAAACTTTGGTTGTGATTATTGTATAGAGTTCTGTGATGTGAATGCAATATCGGAGCATAAACTAGACCAAATGTCACCACCAGGAAATTAAAAAAAACCCGTGCTGGAGGTGTCCAAAAAGTATTAGCTGCAAATGTGAAGGGAAGCACCCTGATATTCTTTGTGAAACAAAACCGACAGTGGAAAAGAACACCAAAATTGCACTTTCACTTCATTCATTATCCTTCACTGGATACAGCCCAGTTTGCCTGTGGTTGTGATTGGCCAAAGGGCATGCCTTTGCTATCTAAACAACTTTTTCTTTTGCCCTCTCTACTCACACATGCACGCACACTGTTGAAATCTGTTCTGGTTGACCTTGTAGATGTAGAATGCTGTAGGGTAGCGCCCATACCCTCAAGCTCCTGGCAAGCGAACATGGGTATGCAGTGAGTGGGCTTGTCACTGGCTAGCACATTTGGAAGGTAATAGGAGAATTCCCCCAGCAGTCACTGTGCAGGAGACATTTGGAAAAGCTTCTAGTATGTTGTGGTGAAGGACACTGTGAAGTCTGACCAAGCTGGAGTAGGATGATAACTTGTTTTTCCCCAGCTGATTTAAACTGTTTGTTCATGTTCTTTGTCCATCTTCTTTGGTACCAAGGATGACACTGTAGAAGGGTTTTTTTTTTTTTTTTTTTTAATGTTATTCCACAATTCCAAACATTAATTCTCAGAGGTGGAGGCTCCATTTTTTTCCCCAACTATTAATTATAGCACTATGTTCATGATGACAAAGGATTTTTTTTGTAATTGTATTAAACATGACCAGCTAAGCAAATATTTTCTTTCTTAATCCACTCTGTCAGTGTATATCGTCTTTTGTACAGCACATTTGATTAAGCCAATAAAAGCTACATCAAAAAAATTTTCATATAATGCACACATTGTGTTTTTTCCTGAGATGTATGTCACTGGAGAAAAATATTAATTCATTTAGCAGATCCAAGTGTAAAAGAGCTACCATTTGAAATATTTCAGTAGACATCACTGTTGTCTAAAAAAAATTCTCTGACTTTATGTTCTTTTTAAGTTACATTAGAAAGAAGGCTACTTTAAAATTACTGGAAATAAAAAAACACACTTCAGTTTTCATTGCCGTTTAGGTTATCCTGTAAGCATGTACAAAGTTGTCTTCTTGCCACATTCAGCTTTGTCTCCACTTTGGTCTCCATGGTAACAGAATACCTCTTTCTACTTCCAATGTAAGAATAACCAGGAGTCTCAAACACAAGACATGAACTGTAAACACTGTTGAAGCCAGTTTTAACAAAAAAAGGTGGTCTACACTCCTTTGTGCATGCCTTTTATTGCCATCTATCAGCTTGCTGGGTAAATGCAGATTTTGTTTTACCACAAACACAATTTTTAGGAAATAGAAATGTAAGGAAATCACGTGATCATATATTTCATAAAAATGATTGTATGAGAAATTATCATTTGTAATTCAAAGAACCAGTGTATTCTTTGACACATAAAGTTGTGGCTGTGTTGTGACACTGTCAAAGTACTGAAAATGTTTTTAGAAAAACTCTACAAAGGCAGATTGTCTCAGCTGGGTGTCTTGACCTCATCTCTTCAGTTCATAGTTGTTTGTCAGTTAAAGGGGGAGCCAAGAAAAAAGTAGAGGCTTTGTGTCTTAATCACTTTGTGTTAGTCTTCCCCAGAGACGATTGTAAAGCAAAGAAAAATTCATGTTTTCTCCATGAAATCTTGGACAAAATGATGATTTCTTCACTTACTACTTTTACCCATTTATTGTAAGTTAAATGATTTGATTTTTTTCGTTAGCATTTTATTGAAACAAACCTGGCAAGGTGATGGAATGTGCAAAATTGTCAGCCTTGCTGATCAGACATCAAACTGAATGTATCTGACTAAAATATTTCTCACTTCATTGTTCTGTTTTATTGTGCCCTTGTAGCTTTTTTTCAAAAGCTTCAGTAGGCAATGAGGAAAATACAGTGCGGTTGCAGTCTTCTGCTGTGTTGAATACAGGGAACCCTGGGCTTCTCCTGATCCATGTCACAAAGCCAGCAGTACAAAGTCTGTTTCATTAACCGTGGGGAACACTTCGCTATGTTAAAAGTCAGGGAAAAGTGGAGAGAACAAGGAAGGCAGCAATTATGGGTGTCGTGAAAAGCATTTCAGCCCTAGCAATGGGAAATGATTATGGGCAATGATTGTATTATTACAACTGGCTGTAAGGATCAACAATCTATGGCCTTCACAGGATGAAGACTTCGCCAGGCATCGAATGATGAATGTGATCAGTACCAACCCCTGGAAGGCCAGACAAGCTGCCAAGAGACGGGAATGCCAGTGTCACTTTAAGGAGCCCTGACCCATGTGAACACATGCAGAGTGCTTGGTGTGCGTACCAGAGCCTTTAAGCCAGTGGGACAGATGTCCAGCAATTACCAGTTCTTCTTCCACAGGTTTATGGCTGTGCCCAGGGCAGCCATGGCTCAGAGGTGTCCAGCTCTGAAGTCCTTGGTCAGGCAGGATCAGCGTTCTTAAATGTAAATTTGTTTTAGTTTTTAAATTCTTCTAGATTGCAGCTCATCTTCTGCAACAGGCCTCCTTTGACCTCACACTTAAGAACTGAGGGATTATTGTTCAATAAGCATTACTTGAATCATTTGATGAGCAGTTCTGGCCCTCATGGACATTGAAATGAAGTACAGATCTAGGAGTATCTCATAAGTGGTAACTGTGGTTTTATTCCCAAGTTGAAATACTTGACCGCAAGGCTCATGGGATGGTGAAATGTGAAAAGGTGACTAACATTCAGAATCAGTTGTAAGGGTAGGATTCCTGTCTCGGTATTTTATCAGCTCTGCATTTACGCTGTATTCATTCCCTCTGAAATTAGTGGGTGTTCCAAGTGGAGCATGTTCTCTTGGAAACCCCGCATGAGTCATGTGCTTCAGTGCTGCTGCCCACGTTTCGAATCTCTGTAACCTCAGAGTGATCCAAATGGATTTATATTGATTTGACGGTTGACACGGGTTCCCTGAAATGGGTCCTGTGTAAATGGTGAGTCAGTGGTCCTGACAGTGCTGAGACACTCACGGGTCCTTGGTCATTCATCCTGGAGGTGAGGATGCTTCTGGCACGGGTTACCGGGTCGCCTGGCTTTGCAGTCCCAGGGCCCTCCAGCACCGAGTGAAAATACCCTAACAAGGATCACTGTGGAACTCTGAGAAGTGGGTGAGTGGAATCTGTTGGGTGATTGTGTGTATGTGTGTGTGAGTCCGTGTTTACTCTCCTCTTGCCAGCTCCTCTCATGCCTGCTTTCGGAAGATAAACACTCATTGTTAATTGTGTGTCGTCGTCGTCTCCCCGCCCCCACTACCACCTCCAGATCGCTGCTCTATCAACGGTATCTGTAATGTGGGTGCGTCTTGACGGCTGGAGAGACGCTTTGGTTATCTGCAGGGATTAGACCCATCTGATTCGGGCCCTTTCCAAATTAAATATTTTTTTTTTTTAGCAGTGCTTTCCGAGTCTAAAGAACTGAGATTTAACCGTGTGGTTTTTTTTTTTTTTTCTCTCTTTCTTCTCCTGAGAGGAAACATATTTGACATTTTATAAGCCCTCTGTATAACAGTGCGTATCCCTTACTCATCGTTTTTTTTTATCTTATTGATGGGAGGTTCCCTTGCTGAGAGTCTCTCAGATCCGGCAAAGTGACCTCACCCTGGGCGTCCCACCAAGGTCACAGTGACGCAGCCCATCTACTACGTCTTGCTCCCCCTCCTCCCTAATGGCCCCTGACAGGGAGGATATTGCCCTAAATGGCTGTGTCCCCCGATACCTTGGACTTGTCAAGGTCCACCTACCCTGCAGTCTTGAGTAACGGTGCCATTATATTGAGGTATAGTTAGAAAATTAAAATAGCCATCATTGAGGCACTTAACGACCTGTGGGGTTTCGGTTTGTCCAAGCGACGCTCGGCCCAGCTGTTACCCCAGCAACCACCCTGAGGACAGATGAGGACAGAGTGGGTCTCGGGATAGTGATGGCGTAGCGTCACCTGCACATTTCACACATGTGTACTGGAGCACAGTTTTACATTTATGCATTTTGCTGATGCTTTTCTCCAATGCAACTTGGTGTTAAGCTATTTACAGTGAGGTACCGGTTGACACAGATTGGTCATTTTAACTGGAGCGATTTGTGTAAGGGAGCTACAGCGGGAGCTGGATTTGAACCCGGTCCTTTGAATCCAGAAGCTGCAGGTTTAATCACTGTATGACCTACTGAAAATAACCAGGTTTGTTATTCGCACTTAAGTCTTTTAACACACATTTGTCCAAGTTGACTTAGAATGTCACATAAGTTCACTCGTCCAAAAATATGGACAAGTATCAAAGTATTTAACTGAAAACTGATGGCAGCTGATAGAGTAATGGTTAGTGCTGTTGCCTTCAGATCTGAAGGTTGTAGGTTTGAATATCACTAAGTGCTATCGTACTCTTAAGCAAGGCACTTACCCTAAATTGTTCCAGTAAAATTACCCTGCTGTATAAATGGTAATTAATCGTAGGTAGTTTAACATCGTAGGTTACTGTGAAGGATAGCATCTGCTAAACAGGAACAACGTATAGTCAATCATCACTTGGTGGGTTTGAGAAGCGATAGTCATTTGTGTATAGTGTCATGTGTGTTCACATGATCAGGCATACTGGATTAACAGTCCTGAAGTATATATGTGTGGAAAGCTGGACAGCTCAGTCTTCTCACAGCAGCCGGGTATGCTCAGCTGTTTCTTTCCTCGGCTTTGTGACTTGTTCAAATTACTTTTTAATGGCTTCCCTTTACTTTCGCTGATGGCTTGGTCTTTTTCTTTTTTTCTTTTAGCAAGATAATTATTTCTGTGTATTCCAGTGATGCACCGTTTGGGGCCTATCAGTTTTTTTTTTTTTTTTTTTTTTTTTTTTTTTTCCCCTTTTCCTCCCCGTTAAAAAAAAAAAAAGTAGAAATGAATTTTGATTTCATTAATGTGCAAATGTGGTCATCCATCTCTAATTCATCACGATAATTGTTCAGATAATAAGGCAAATGACTTTCTGTCTTCCACCTCAAGTAAGAAGAAAGGTTCTCTGGTTGCTTGCCCATGTTTCTATCATTATTGTGATACACCTGAATTAGCATCCAGGAATAAATTAACATATTTCAAAGCCATTGTCAGATCCAGAAACTTGGAGTGTTTGTGATCAGAATGTAAATTCCTTTATGTATTTTTGTTTTCCTGTTTTTTTTTTCTCTTTTCTCCCCGGAATTCAACTATGGTTAACGTTGTTAGCCAGCGGGAGGCTTTGCTGTCACTTTTCATAGTCTCTTCACAGATAATAAAGTACTCCAGGCCATTAATTAAGGGCCGCCAGCCTATTATAATGAGCGATGTTGGTATACAGGCTGGAGGCACTGCGGAAACAGGGCGCTGTGCATGTAATTTTCCATGTCTCAGCACTGTGTTCCTCCAATTCATTGTTGAACCCAGAAACGAAAGCAAAGAATTTCTTGTTTTAAATGAGGATTTGTGGAGTTTCAGTTCAAATTTTGCCTTAAATGTATCAGGTGTGGAATGCATACGTGATGCACCCAAGACAAAGATTTTGAGTGAGACTTGTGTACTTGGAAGTGAAACAGAAGAGGTGAATATTTTTATGTGGAGAATCCGGTTTGTGACACTGATGCCATGTCAAATAACAAGAGTATTACCCATTGCCCTCCTTTTTCCTCCAGCCTTGCTCTGCACCCAGACAAGACTCAGGTGGCTACGGGGCAGGTGGGAAAGGACCCATACATCTGTGTGTGGGACACATACAACGTACAGACGATCTCCATCCTGAAGGATGTGCACACGCACGGGGTGGCCTGCCTGGCCTTCGACTCGGATGGCCAGGTGAGACTCAGCCTTGTTATTGCATCCCCAGACTGCAACATGCAAAGCTCCACCATTGCCTTTGCCACATTTTTAAAAAGAGCTTTGATGAGACTCCCATCTGATCAGGATCTGCTGCCCAGTAAAACGAAGAGCCGATTGTTGATGTGCAGTAGGCCTATTGAAAACCATATTGATCTTAAGTAGTAAACAGTTTGTCAGTGCAAGGTGTGTGGAGATATTGGGTGCCCTGGGAGAAGCCTTCAGGATACATGTACAACAGAAGGGGGGGGCGCTTACTGTCATTAGCTGCTGACAAATGCGGTGTCACCTCTGAGAATGTGCCCGGTGAGGAATGTGTCCCTTTTGCATGCTGAGTAATTGACTGGATGAAGACAGCTGGCTGTAATGTGCTTGCATGACAGAACGCCATTAGAAACACGGCAAGCAGCGTAATAAAATCATCAGGCCAGTGCACCGAGGCCATAATGGCAGTACGGGATGGAGAGATTGAAAACAAGGCAAAATCTAAGTATATGGTCAACTGGAGAATCATTCAGATGCTGCTTTAAAAAGAGGGCATTATATTTCTAAGCATTTTATTATACATCTTTTTTTTTTTTTTTTTTTTTTTTTTGTGAACAACCTTACCCAGTGCCAGCTGAAAGGGGCTGATTGAAATGCAGAATTCTTGTGGGTTAAATTCTCCCTGAATCCAAACTGGATCAAGTGTAAGCTGAAGTTCTAGAAGCTTCTTTTCTTATGAGAATATAGGCGTTGGACTCAAATGAGAAGCCGAACCGGTTTCCTTCGAGTTGCAGCCCTGTCTTCTAACTTGAGAGCCTGCCGACTCCTGTTAACTGAAACAGGGGGCGTGAAAAGTCAAAGAAATACGTGCCATTCTGTGGAAAAGTAGCACAGCACATGGCTGTCGTCTGTTTGGATTCGTTCGAGACCATCCTTTACCAGCTCCATTCCTGTGCATCACAGGCTGGGAACCTTAGAACCTGGAACACCCAGTCCAGGCAATTAAATATATATGTACTTTGGCTTCCACCCTGTCTGCCAAGGTGTCAAAAAAAGCCTTGCCAATGAGCTTGGCGTCAGGATCTTTGAGTGGTTTTGTGGTGACAGTGGACAAAAACCACTGTGCTCAGATAACACCTTTAGGTTTTTTCTTATGGGTTTTTCTAAGGTACTAAAATGAAAAGCAAACAAAAGCTTTATATATGTTTAAATCCAAATGGTTGCTCACATAGTAAGTGAACGTAGGCTGTTGTCAAATTTAAAGTTTAATGACAGAAGGTAGGGTGGTACTGTGGCCCGGCTGGTAGCACTGGTGCCTCACAGCACTTAAGCTGTCTTTTCGGATGTGGGTTCAGATCCAGCTCAGTCTGCATTTAGTTTACATGTTCTTTTAGTGTTTTTGTGAGTTTCTGGTGAATTGGTAACTAACTTGCCTGTAATGGGTGTGTGAGTGAATGAATGTGTGTGATTCTTCTACGATGGACTGGTGTCCCCTACAGGATGTACCCTGCCTCACATCCTAGGTTTCCGGGATGGACTGTGGATCACCACTGCCATGCATTGGACAAGCAGAATACAAAAAAATTTAAATATGGATACTTCCTGTTGGTATGAAATTTGTTAAAATATAATTAACACTTAACAGGGTTAGTGGCAATTTGCTTATGCACTAATTGCAGCTTGTCCTTTACAATTCTGCCGAAAGCTCATTTAGAACATGAGCGGCGCTGCCTCCTCCCAGTGCAATTCGAATGCCATCTGCCTGCTGGATGCTCGATGAAGATGTATTGCCTCTGTGCAGCCGTATCATTGTGGTGCAGCAATCATCATTTTTGTCTTTCAATCCTCCTCTGTCTCTCTCTCTCTCTCTCTCGCTTTCCCTCTGCAGCGGTTGGCATCTGTGGGTCTCGATGCCAAAAACACAGTGTGTGTGTGGGACTGGAAGAGGGGCAAGGTCCTGGCCACAGCAACCGGGCACTCAGACAGGGTAGGGACCCGCCAGGCTCATGGCTTCATTCTTCTGTATCACATGATCGGGCTACTCCTCCATAGGTTGCTCCAGCCCAGAGGTGGTTTGTGTCTGTCACAGATGAACTAATAAAACAGCAATAAAGCAGCAAAGTCACAATCACAGTGGGAAGGTCAGGTGGGTTGCGTGCTGTGCCACAGTCACAAGACAGCTCCTCGATTCCTGGCTCATGTCGACACAGCTTGTTCCACCGTCAACCCCCAGCACTCAGCTTTCTGGGCACCTCCCATTCACCAGCACATGCTTTGCTCACAGCTGCGATGTATGTGATATGACTGAACGGGAAGTAGTGGCATTGCTGTGAGAGTCACTTTAAAAAGATATGCATCAAGTAGGGATGACATCTTGACCCCTCACCCCACTTCAACCAGCCAACTTCCGGCACCCTTCCCAGCTGGCTTGCCCCAGGATGGGGGCAGAGAGCAGAGTCCTGTGCCAGTGAGCGCTGAGGAAATGTGCTGAACTCCTTGCCCTCTCGTTGCTCTCGACCCCTTCCCCTTCTCGCCTCCCTTAAGAAGTGGGCCAGCCGTAGCCCAGGGGAGGCTTGCAGCTGCCTTCCTCATGACTGAAGACCCTGCTCTGGGTTGGGGGGGAGGGCTGCTCACTGGTGCTGATCAAGTGCTGCAAATCTGGTAGAAGATTAACTCTGCAGGAAGATAGTGTGTATATGTGCGCGTGTCTGTGTACGTGCTGAGCGTGCACTCCTTTCATTCTGTTGTCACTCTGTTCCCATGCCGACTGCAACTCCTGTTGTAGATCTTTGACATCACCTGGGACCCTTTCCAGCAACACAGGATGGTGAGCTGTGGGGTGAAGCACATCAAGGTGAGTGCAGAGCCATGCAAACGTGCTAAGTGGGCAGAGCCCAGCTACGATGGCAGAGGGCTGCAGTCAATGAATGTGTGATAAAGTTCAAAATTACCTCCTTTTTTTCTGTGGCAGTGTGGTGTTCCCCATCTTAGGGTTACGGAACCATGCAAGGAACGGTTTGTGGTGTTTATGAAGAGAACTGAAGTGATTTGAAATGTCTTACATGGAATTACTGCCATTGCATTACCATTTTGAAAGCAGCAGAAAATATTACTTGCATTTACCTTCTCCCAACTTTTAAGAAAAAGAAAAATTCCACATTGGTTAAGCGAACATTCATTATCCTGTGTTGAATAATTTCCTTGTATAATGTGTAATATAGGCTATATATTACAGTTAAGTATAACTGTGGGATATTTTCTTCTTTAGTTCTCCAGTTTCTCACACATTAATGCCTAGGATTTGTGTTGAAACTGTATATTTTAGCCAGAATAGAGAAGGATGTGGGAATTTAATTGCAGCGGAAAAGGTAGCACATCAGTAGCATAATTTGAAATGGCAGCTATGAATCCACACATTAATTCAAGCCTGTGTGTCACACTGATAGTCTGTGGAGGGGAGAAAAGCAAGGTAAAACCCAAGTAATTTCTGTTTATACTGGCAAAAACCGACAATTACCATCCAGAACCCTTAGCCTTGGGTTAATGCGAAATGTGCTACGGTTGGTTTTTTTTAGTACTGTTAGTTTTTTCATTCATATCCAGCTTTGCTCCTTGGCTATCACACCAGTAGTGTGTACACAGTGTAGAAAAACAAGGGTAATTCGCAGTGACAGCCGAAGATTCTTTTCAAGGACATATTAACAAGGAGATGGTGTGTATGTCTGCTCTGGGCTGCCCCAGTAAGCCAATTCTGGATAGTGGACACTGCAGGGGACTAATTGAAGTAATTAGAGGTAAATTGCTCTGTTTTAAGGGAGATAAACAGATTGTGAATCAGAGGCAGTCCATTGTAGGTTGGTCCACCTACGTTTCCTTTGTTGGTGGGGGGAGGGCAAAGTCTGCCACCTTGGCCAGTTCATGGTCTCATTCCTCATAGCCTGTAGAGTGAGGGGGCGGGGCCTGATTGCATAGCTAATCAAAGACCTCATATACCTTATGGCCTGGCCAGCAAGGGGGAGGAGTCCAGCTCAGCCAATGCAAAGTCTCGTACACTCATACCCTGGTGAGTGAGAATGAGCAGTCCGCTAACTTAGAAGGTTGTAGAGCCTCGTAGAGAAATCAACATGGCCTTCTGTCTGGGATCGACTGGGGTTTCCCTTTACCTCTCTCCATTAGGAAATCTGGCTTCATGACCAGGAAGCTGCCAAACCGAGAGCTCACAGCATGGATTCAGTTGTCGAGTGAGACAGGTCAACAGCACCGTGGTTGTGCGGGTTCAGTGTAGATTAATATGGCGCTTTCTCCGCCTGGAAGAGGTTAAAAGGGGGACTGGGTGTTTTCTGGTCAGATAGGGTGACCTGGACCTTATCACTTATTGATGTGGCATCCTCTAAAGGAGGCTAAACAGTGTCTGGGCTTCTCCGTTACCTAACCGGGAGGCACTGCACGGGACAGTGGGCACTGATATAAATAAGCTCACTGACTCTTTTTGTACTTTTTTTTTTTTTATTTTTTTTAGAAGAAATATGACAAATTGCTTAGATACTGGCTTTAGGGGTGCAGTTGGAAGATGTCACATCGGATTTGGCCGGACAGATTGCAGCATAGCTTGTTGGGATGGTCCCCCCCCCCCCCCCCCCCTTTGTTTTCCCACATCCAACCCAGCCCCTTAGGAGGTGCGAGACCATGTCGCACATGGCGTCGATCTGGAACGCATCTAACGATGTTGCAGCGGTGCAGGTCTTCCACCACGAGTTTGGTTTAAAACTCAGCTTTAGAAAGTGTGTTGCCATGAAGAATCCCAGGGACTGGCCGAAGGGCATAGTGTCCTTGGAGGTCATGGGGGGGGGTAGGGTTGCAGCAGAAATATCTGCTTATCATGCAAACCAGCATGGAGGTGTAGATATTGATCTTTCATATCAATAGGCACAGATCCACTTGAGATACATGACCGATTTGAGGACCACAAGTTTCTCTGAGTGTTGAAAAGCATCATCAAAGAGTATCTCAACTGCCTGGCTGACTCTGCTCTGATTCAACCAGCTAGTGGCACTGGTGAAACCAGTGACTACCCACAGAGGATAACTCAGGCTTTGGAGCTTTAAGACACTATGCTGAGGGGTGGATGGAGGGTCTACCTGGTGGCACGAAGCCGCACTTGATATCGCTTATGTCCTCAGCTGTCTCCGAGCAAAAACACGCAAAGTGACCTTTAAACGCGACGTGAAGCCACTTTGGCTTGCCATGGAATGCGGCTGCTCTCACCTCTATGTATGACTCTGTGTTTGAGGTCCCCGTACCATTGAATTAAAGCACTGAAACACACTTCTACCGGTAGCTAAGTAAGCAGCTCCCAGAAGAAGGGCCACACTAAGCCCCCGGTCAGGCATTGTAAGTCCTTTTGTATTGCTGTTTACTCCCCTCCCGTGTGGTCTTCTCCAGGGATTAAAGTCAAAAATGAGCAACGCTTCCTTTACCACATTTGCTTATCTGTATAAAACACATGCAGTCAGTGCACTTGCAGTCATTGATGCAGAGTAATGAATGAGCCACTTCTTTTTAACAAAGTGCTTTGCGCCGTGTAGCATCATTTAACCTGGTTGTGCTGAGCATCTAAAACAAAGAAATGGTAGCAGTGAAAATATTGTTCTTCTGATGCAATATAACAGGCTGTTATTACCACCCCACCCCCCCATCTTCCGAATCCCTCTGTCCTCTCGCATCTTCCAGTTCTGGGCTCTCTGTGGGAATGCCCTGACCCCAAAGCGAGGCATCTTTGGCAAGACGGGGGACCTGCAGACCATCCTGTGCGTGGCCGCCTCAAAGGACGACATCACGTACTCGGGGGCTCTCAACGGGGATGTGTACGTGTGGAAGGGGCTGAACCTGGTGCGCACAGTGCAAGCAGCACACGGGGTGAGTCGGGGCAGCAACAGGGTTATTGCCAGTCTGTGAAAGACAACGTGATACACCGTTACCCTTACCCCACGTTTGAGGATGGGTTGCCATCCAAGAGATCATCAGAGTTAATTGTGGAAGGTGAGACCACACACTCGGAGGAGAGGAGGACCTGAGAGTAGCCCAAAGGAGAGGCGGACTGTTAGTGGTAATGAGGGTTTCACTCATTAAGTATGTGGACCATAATAGCAAAGATTAAAGCCCCATAAGGAGAACAGCATTATTGGATAGAAATGTGCGAAAAACCTTGTGAGATAGTTTGTAGCTTGGTTGAAGGTCTTTGCTAAGAAGACGTCCATTGTGGTATTTGCGAAGGACACACAGATGGGAGGGTGAGTGCGTGGATGGCGTTAATTTTTGGCAGTGATCTCTATTTTTGTGCTCTTGAGAAAAGGCTGTCAAATCACTGCTGTGTCTCCAAGATTCTCCCTCATTGAACCCCCTGCGACCCGGAAACGGACTCATTGTTGGGAGTCTGACTCATGCCACTTTGGTCTGAAATACAGAAAGAATGCAGCAGGACAGTTTGCCAGAAAGACGGGCTGTTTTGAGGTCAGTGCCCTGAGGCGTTAGGTGTAACGGAGCTAAAAGGTCGAGCGATTAATGCGAAGCGGTCATGATCTTAGTACCAATTTATTCCACCTGGTCTTCTCATTCCTTCCAAACTGTTTCATAGACCTGAACATGCATACTTTTTAATACCCAGTACACTCAGTGGTACCTATGTACACTGGTCCTTCCTTTACAAACGCAGGTGGGTCTGGAAATCTGTTCGCAATTCGTGTTGTTCATAAATCCAGTCACTTAGCAGTAAAAGTCCCAATCAGTCAAAACTTTGTTGCTTGACAGCCTTTGATTTATTTGTTAGGCTCTGTAAAAATCTTAGATACAAAACATTATTCATATATTGTACTTATAAGACTTCATGTTATAGTATTTGTATTAACTTTAAGCTGCATTAGAATTAGAACTAATATGACACAAATTAAAAATAGGTTTTTTCCACAAAGTCCTGAAGTGCTGATTGTGGACCAGTTCATTCCACAAATGTGCAACATTCCTCATCTTGTTATCGCAGTCAGTTTCGTTCCACTAAAAAGCAAAATACCAAAATTGGTAGGTGAAGCAAATGCAATTGAAAATAAACTGAAAAATGAGCCTTTGAAAAGAACCGTGTGTCCTTTACAGCTCTGGGAATGGAATGAGGGAGCCAACCAAGCAGGTGCTTGCAGGGAATGTTCCCATTATCCCACAGTGAGGCGGGTGCATGTTGCCTTAACGTTTGTCCAAGTCTCGAGAGGCAGAATAGAAGATATTCCCACATTAGCAATAACAGATGCTTGTTCACTTCCACCTCTCTTTGCTTGCTGTAACCCCAAATCCATTTCCTGTTAGGTTCTTTGAGTGCTTTTCTAGCAAAGAAATGCCACTCCCATAGTTACTGTGAAGGAAATTATGCATAAAATTATAATGGAACTTTTTCATACATGAGGCTCTTGGTATGAATGCTTCCTCATGTTTAGGAACACACGCTCTGTTTTCACATAAATGCCACAGTGTGTTCTCGTCACTCGTTTCCGTGCGGCGAAACTCGAAGCTGGTTCACATTGCCTCCGCGTCTAATTTCACTCTGGCCTTACAGTTCTTTGACCATGTAATAGGTTTAACGCCTTTCTGCCTTGCAGCCGGTATTGTGTAAAACAGCCAGACGATGAATCCTTTCCATGCTGGGAAACACTGCTTGGAATTTGCGTCCGCTCACGAGGCCAGGACAGCTGCAGGCCATGCAGACGCCGCGAATGCTCTCAGCGGACGTTTTTTTGTCAAGGACGAAGCTGTGTTGCTCCTTCTGACTTCATCAAGATGTTCTCTGTGCCTTGAGGCTGATAGCGCCTCCTTGTGGAGTGGAGTGCATCTCTGTCGTTGGCTAACCACTTTGCTTCCATAGGCAGGGATATTCAGCATGTATGCCTGCGAGGAGGGATTCGCCACCGGGGGGCGTGATGGCTGCATACGACTGTGGGATGTGGACTTCAAGCCCATCACCAAAATTGACCTCAGGGAGGCTGAGCAGGGCTACAAAGGTAAGGAAGACAATGAAAATGCCAAGGTTCACGTCCTGTTTACGTGGTTTGTGTATGTGATCTTTCGATGACCAGCGATGATGAGCCTCCTGGTCTTTGTTGGTATTTAGGCCATTTGAGATTCCCAGGCAATTCTGTTTAAATACGTATAAAAAATGTTCAGTTATTTTCAAAAAGGTTGACTGTTTCTGTTCTGGAGGTCAGCATGCAGTACAGCTGGTAGCATAGAGGTTAGAGCTGCTCCATTTGGACCCATAAGTTACAGTTTCAAATTTCATGTCCGGCTGTAGTATCCTTGAGCAAGGTACTTATGCTAAATTGCTCTAGTAAAAATTACCCTGCTGTGTAAATAATTGTACGTATAATAACACTGTAAGTTGCTTTGGAGAAAATCATCAGCTAAATGAACAAATGTAAGTTTTTTGTGCGTAGTAACACCCACCCTTATTTGGCGCTGAGATTCATGCAGAACAACCTAAATATATCCAGCCATTAATCCATCCTTGTTCAGATACTACCTATTCAGTGCAGGGGTTTGGTGATCCAAAGAAAATTCCAGGGAGTATAGGGCATGAGGCACGGGACACGCTGGGCGGGACGCCGCTCCATCACAGGGCAAACTTTGCAGATTTTTCTTTGCAACTTTTTCAAGTGTGTTTTTTTTTTGCTTTTCTTGAATTTTGAATATTGAGCCAAATGTTCCCCAAGTAAGAGTAATGGGGAAATGCAAAACTGCAATATCAGTTAATCAGTTGCCCAAAGTCTGATTATTGGAGATTGACTGACTGTATAATATAGTAAAAATTAGAGTCAAAGCTGTGTCGACATCTTTCAAAGGTACTTGACTCTTAACCAGCCACGTCTGTGTTGGGATCAAATCACATACATTTTGTGAATGTATTCAGAGTCCCAAGAAAGACTCGTAGGTAAGTGACAGGGGCGGGGCTTTGATGAATGGTGCCATCATGATGCCTGTGATTGGACGCCACTTCTAGTGTGCTAATAGCCTTCTTTCCAGGTGGCCTCCCATGCAGTCTGTCATGCTCAGCTGCTTAACTTGCAATGGGGCCTTGCTCCTGCCCTCTTGTATGGGGGATAAATAACCTTCATTAGGTTGCTGTGTACAACTGGCATCTCGTACCATCATTAGCTGACATCTGTTGAGTCCTGGGAGCAGCGCTTGATGTCAAGAGCAGAGTGTGTGGAAATGAAGAGCCCACATTCTGAGTGCTCCAAGCTAGAGTCTACTTGGGGCTCAGGAATAAAGGTCCTGAGAGCAAACACACACACATTTTCTGAACCGCTTGTCCCAGTTGGGGTCGTGGGGAGCCAGAGCTTAACCTGGCAACACAGGGCGTAAGGCTGGAGGGGGGGGGGGATACACACCCAGGACAGGGTGCCAGTCTGTTGCAAGGCACCCCTAGCGGGACTCGAACCCCAGACCCACCGGAGAGCAGGACCCGGTCCAACCCAGTGCGCCACCCTGAGAGCAAACAAGCTGGTATAAATTACCACCATGTGTTAGAAATGGTGAAATTAGGAATTGTCAAAGACAGGAACATTTTTCACTTTTTCGCTTATGTATTTCTTAAAATTTCTGGTAGACCTCTTTACCTGCCATGCGGTAAAATGCATGCTAAATAGTATGAGTCCAGGGCGACCTGAATTCAACTTGTTTTCACCATGTTTACAGCCCATGGCTGGTGATCTTGACTTTCAATTAGTGATCATTAACAAGATGAGAGCTGTACATGTTTATGGGTAGATTAGTCAACTGTTGGCATTGAGTATCAGTTTGTGGAAAAAATGTATTTTTATTTTATGCAATTTAGATTTTCTTTTAATTTGTTGGTAGCATAGTGATCGGAGCTACTGCCTTTGGACCCAAAGGTCGCGGATTTGATTTTCATACTACAGCTGCAGGTGGAAAATTTTTACAGAACCAACCCATAAATAAATCAAGGGTTGTCTGCTTCAGTTGGACACAGTTTTTTTAAAAAAAAAAAAAAAAAGCAGTGAAGGTAACTTTTGAGTTACAACCAAAATGAATAACAAACAGTTTTCTAGTCCTGTTATATTTTTAAGCCTAGGAGCTGCATGCAAAGCAGTTTTATGTGATGTGCCTGTGTCATTACAATGTTACTTGTTCTCTCTGATGGCCACTCAGTAGTTTTCTGTCTATGACTGTAGTTTTATTATTACCATTTTTCTTAGGAAACACTTCTATGCAAATTAGAGTGCTTAGAAATTGTACAAACCTGCACAGATGTGAATTTCACCGCAGCCATTTGGAACACGTGTGTGTCTCATTGTTGAGGAGCTGAATCTGCCATTGTACCCCAGAGTAAAGTATTTAAAATTGCTGCAGTAAACACCCACTAGTGGAAATGAGTAGCATCAGCATGTAAAATGCATCCAAAGATCCTCATGCCCATGTTGCACAACATGCACAGTGCTCATAAGGCACATTATACTGCAGCACGGTGAGGTGCAGGGCTTCTTAAAAACACACTCGGCACTCTCCCCCCGGGGTGCCCTGAATATTAATGCTTGACCTTTTCTGCGGAAGTGTGTGGGAATTAATCTGCAGGCTGCATCCTTTCAGAGTGACTTCCAGGGAATGCCATTTATAGTAGGGAGCAGCACTGTCTGGCTCGTGGGTGCCGGCGGTGTCCTCCGGTAACGAGCTCCCTCCCAATCCCCGTCTCCCACTGCCTGTGAATCAACAGGAGACCCCATTACCCTTGTTTAGCTTGTTTTATACCCAAGGTATCACAAGGCATAGGGTTGGATTAGATCAGCAGTGTGTCCTGGAAGCAGCACATGTGTTCTCCTGTTCATGTGGTGGGCTTGAGAAAGGGGAAGTGCCCCCCCCAGCTGCCTGGTGGATTGGCAAGCTCTTAATATGTGACACCAGCTGATGTCCCCAATGATGTGGCCTCTGCCACTTCTGCCCCTTTCTAAACCCTAGGTCCTCCATACTTCTGGCTGTCTGGTGCCCTGTCTGATGACTTGGCTGACTGGTGACAGTAATTAATTGGCAGTAATTACGAGGGCACTCGGGTGCCGCCAGGTCCTGTGAGGCCACAAGTCTAAGTGAGCGGCGCGCCTCCCAGGACCTGCAGTGCTGCAGCTCCGTGCCTCCTCTGTGTGAGCGCCGCAATGACGTGATTGTGACGTTGTCCTGGATGCTGACAGGTGGCAGCAAGGTCATCTGTGTGGTGTTGGGCGGCTGCTGCTGCACCTCTCACGCTGACCCCCACAAATCTTACATCGAGCCGACATCCAGACACCAACGCGAGCGATCAATCTTGCAGCACCTACACACCCCCAAACCCCCCCACGCTGTTCACACAGTAGCGTTTCCATCTCTTTGAATCAAATCTTCGGCACCAACCGGTCGTTTTGCTGGCTGCGAAAGGACTGTAAGGGAACATCAGGCTTGTTTTTGTTTTTCCATCTGCTGTCAGTCAGCAAGCTGACGTGATTGACAAGGATGACATGGAGCGAAAGGAGCCTGAGGGCTTTATCCAAGTTGATCTTAAACACGGTAGTAGATCTATTTTTCGGTCCTTTTACACCATGAGTTTGTCTTTATGGAATACAGCAGTTTATTTCCACAGGTGTTTTTTGACACCTCCTTTGTGATCCTGCTCCATTCCCTCGCTGATGTGCTGTCCCTCCTTGTTCTGGGTGCAGGGCTGTCCATCCGCAGCGTGTGCTGGAAGGCAGACCGCATTCTGGCGGGCACACAGGACAGCGAGATCTTCGAGGTGATGGTGCGGGACCGGGACAAGCCACTGCTCATCATGCAGGGTCACTGCGAAGGAGAGCTTTGGGCCCTAGACGTGCACCCCAAAAAGCCCCTGGCCGTCACCGGCAGTGACGACCGCTCTGTCAGGTCAGCATGATCTTCCCGCCCTCCATCCCTAGTACCTGTCTACAGGTAAATGTGTAATCCAGCAAATTGAAAGTAAACTGCCAACCAGTAAATGCTACTGTGTTTTTGTAGATCTGTGGATCTTTCAAAAAGTGAGCCATCGAACAATATACAGTATAAATATCGAGTTCTAATGTGTTTTTGGTTGTAACAACAAATTGTGGTAGCTGTCGGGGAGGGTGAATACTTTCTACATCCACTGTTTGTATATAAGAGTATTCCATGCCTTTAATCTTGCATTATCAAAGCAGAAGCGCAGAGAGTTGGGTGGGTAATGAGCGAACTTGTCGTGGAAACAGTCTGGCAGGGTCAGCCTTAATTGTGACCCCAGTACTGCCCAGGATACACAATTCCAGCCCTTATTAGCAGAGCTGCGCTGCTGCGGGCCCAATTAAGAAGCCTCGGGTCCTGCCGACCGCGCGGCTGCGTGGGCGTATTGTGGGCGCTGCGTGACAGACCCCGCCATTGCTGCGTATATAGCTGCCAGCTCGCCAAGCACAACATCCTCTGGAGAAGCACGTCTCCTGTGGATTCAGGGGGCCTGCATGGTCATGTTTACTCAGGTGTTTGCCCGTGTGACAACACAAGGAAATTTCCTGAATGAATTTCAGACGGCGACGTGCAATGACAGCATCTGCTACAGTTGCATGTCGGTACCACTGAGACATGAACAGGGCCGATGGGGAGCATTCGCATAGCATTCTGAGAATGTGACCACATTGTCAGTGTGATGAACAGCATAGCAAACACCACAAGAAGCTCCTTATCAGGCAAATCTGATAACAGAAAAAAGGTCTGGAGAGCACACTGTAATGTGAGAAATGAACACTGATAAGTAAGATCTTCGAGTTTAGCGATTATAGTAATGTGGCCATTCAGTCTAATAAGAACCTGGGTTTGAAGCCCACCTCCTCTGTAGTAACCTTGATCAAGGTACCTACCTGGAATTGATATAGCATAAAAATTACCCTGTTCTATAAATGGGTAAATAACTGTAAATTGCACAGTGCCCAAATGTTATGAGCCACCATGGTGAAAAATGTAAGAAAACAGTGGTTTCGAGTATAAATGTATATTTTCAGTCTTGAATTTAAGCTGTGTTCTTTCTCTCCTTAATTATAGGAACCAAGTTTTTATGTTTGTGGTAAACCCCTACTGCCATACATTAGTCTTTTCTGAGATTAAGTAAATCAGAGTGTTGCCAGGCTGCTTGGCTGTGGCGCAGTCCTGAGTGACTGCTGTGTTGCATTGTGCTGTGTTTGTACCCCCAGGCTGTGGAGCCTTGTGGACCACGCTCTTATCGCCCGCTGCAACATGGAGGAGGCAGTGCGGAGCGTGGCCTTCAGCAGCGATGGCTCCCAGCTGGCCCTGGGTATGAAGGATGGATCCTTCACCGTACTCCGTGTCAGGTAAACAGCACTGTACAAGCCCCACCCACTGATTTGTTCACAGATTGTCACTACTGATGCCCATTTTAGGAGGAGCTGAAAAAAAATCCTTTTTTCTCATTGTTTTTTTATTTTTTATGCTCTAAGTTCCTGTATGTCTTTTTAGAGTGTCATATAAAACTGGGCACAAGTAACAAAAATTGTATTAATCAGGTGTATCCCACATATTGAAATGGTGTGTGTGTGTGTGTGTGTGTGTGTGTGTGTGTGTGTGTGTGGAAACAGCTTTGGCTGAGTTCAGTGCAAAATTGTCTCGGAATAACATAAAAACCCTGCTGTCTCTAAAAAGGAGCTGAAGTTCATGAATAATATATGTCCTGGATAAAAATTTGATGCACTTTTCAGGTCACATTGTACTGTAGTTGTTTTTCTAAAACTATTCTGTTATGAACATCAAGTATGAGAAGCAGCGCAGCAGTAGCTTGACAGGTGATTGTATTCTTACTGCCATATTTATTGTTCAAGTAAATCGTGCAAGTCGTTTCTTTATTGATACGTTCGCCTTTTTATGGTCTTGTCAGCCGGTGGAAGAGGGAGCCCGATCTTACTGAGTGAAACACTGACAACTCTTTCTGCACAATAGTTTTCTACGTCATAATAGGGGGAGAAGCGTTTTGAAACATTGCTGGTGATTCACCAAACAGTTTGCTGAACATCCCGGGCAACTTGACATCTTCTGTCAAAACATTTTGATAAAACACTGACAGCCGTGGAGAGCGTGGTTCTGGGAGAGCGCTCCAAATTCACAGAGTGGCCTTTAGAAAATCAACTTTCATAACTGCTGTTTTAATTGAAAGTATTCCGGCTTAAGGGCAGAGTCTTAATTCATTGTTTCCTTGAATTGCAATTAGTTAATGGAAATGGAAAAGGGTCTAAAGTGCCGTTGATCGATACCTCTTGACGCAGGAGATCTCTGTGCTGCTTTTTGGAGAGAGCAGCTCTTGCTGGCATCATCTTAGCCTCGAATACCGTGGCATCTGGCTGGATTTGTTATCTTCATCCCAAAGCAGAGTCATAAAGCTGATTTGTGAGCCTGTGATTTGATGCTTGACTGCCACTCAACCGTCAGTGCTGCCGAAACGGCCCCCGCTCTTACGCTTGAGCCATCAGCCAATCATGGTGCCCTAGTTATGCGGCAAACGCCAGATATGTGCAGCCTTGCATGTCCAACACTCAGACATGGTTGTTTACACGTCTTTCAGTGTTTAAGTAAAGGTTATGTGCAAGCTGACATCTTATAGCTCATTATATGCATGAACTGATATTATTGATGAATTATGTTTTAGGTCTTGCAATTAACACACTACAGGAGCTCAGGGAGATTCCCTGAATAAGCATCCATACACAAAGGTGAAGCCAGGCAGGAGAAAAGAGAACATTTAAAAAAAAAAAAAAAAAATGATTTTTTTTTTTTTTTTTTAAATATAAAGTACCCTTGAGCAAGGTGCTTACCCTGAATTCCTCAAGTTAAATTATCCAGCTGTGCAAATGGATAAATAGATGCAAGTTGCTTAACATTGTAAGTTGCTTTGGAGAAAGCTAAATGAATAAACGTAATTGGGGAGTGGTGGTGTTGCGGGTTTGGCCGGGTCCCGTTCTCTGGCAGGTCTGCAGTCCGAGTCCTACTTGGGATGCCTTACGACAGACTGACGTCCTGTCCTGGGTGTGTCCCCTCCCCCTCCAGCCTTGCACCCTGTGTTGCCCGGTTAGGCTCCAGTTCGCTGCGACCTACTCGGGACAAGTGGTTTCAGACTGTGTGTGTAAATGTAATCAGTGATCTAGGAGCACATTAAGAAAGACGCTGCAACGTATTATAGAAACGCAACTATAACATACATTGCACTATATTAGTTTTATCTGGAATATATAGTAAACATCTAAATACATATAATCCAATATACTTTGTTCTGAGATTCTGCAGTGTAGCTGATGAGATGGCATCAAATATCTTGTTGATGCTGTTGCTGTAAATGCGTAGCTTTTGATGGATGGATGTTTTTGCCTGAAGGGGTTGTGCAGTTCATATGATAAGGATGTGTAAGTTTGACTGAAAAACCTCATGCAGGTTTCCCTCTTTTAAAGCATGCAGGACTAGTGGCACATCAAAAGCAAATTGGTAATCTATTAATAATGAGCCGATAAGATTAAACACATTGATAAAGAATAACTACATGGGGAAAAAAATTACATGAATTAACCAATAAATTTCAGAAAATCAGTATATTGATAATGAAATGATAATTAATGAATTATTGATAAATCAGTGTAAAATCAGTTAATGTGCAGATGTATTTATTTGCTTCTTTTCACTTTGCTTTACATGTTACCACTTTGTTTGGTGTTTTACTTTACTGACTGATGATACGGGACAGCTGGTAGTGTAACGGTTAAAGCTGTTGCATTTAGACCCGAAGGTCCGAGGTTTGAATCCCACCTCCACCTGTAGTATCCTTGAGCAAGGTACTTAGCCTGAATTGCTCCAGTAAAATTACCCAGCTGTATAAATAATTGTTAGTAGATTAACATTGTAAGTCCCTTTTGGGGAAAAAAAAAGCATCAGCTAAATGAAATCATGCAATGAGATTCCAAAATGTTTAGTTAATGACAAAATATTCCAAAATATTTAAAGTGTCAGTGGGGTTGTGCTTCAACCTACAAGCAAGTGGTAAAGCTAGAAGCAAAATAAAATGCAGAGCCAAATGGTAATAAGCACAGAGCTACAGGCCTATTTTGTTCTGTGAAATTGCCCTGTTGGATGATTGACTTTTTTAATTTAAAAAAAAAAATCTGAGGTTTATAAAATAACCAGCAGCTTAAACTCTGCCCAATGTCTCCATCACATCACAATGGTTAAAATGATTCATATAAACAGCAACAGTCCTGCGATATGGAGCAAAAGTATCTTTACGTGAGCCAGCGGATACCTATTTTTCACTAAACTGAATTTCCCCTGTTCTATGGGGGGGGTGAGTGTAAACTCACCATTTTTCTGAGTTAAATGCTTTCTGAGTTTTGCCATGGTGGGAATTACTGTGATTATGGGTCGGATTGCCTTGAGTTATGAGGACAAGAGGAATACACAAGGCACTTTAATTTTTCTTCCCTTGTTCTACACTTGGTCAACTTGAAATGGTAACTTCTCCTTTTTTACCAGAGCAATTACAGTCTTCTCCCAAGAGGAGCAGGAGAGCTGGCAGCTTGCTGGGCCTGTCCACTGATTTGTGCCTGCCTGGGGCGAGACGAGCTCCCCGACTGCCTCTGCTGTCTCGTTCACATCAGCATCTGGTTTCCTTAAAGTAGAACTGACTATTAACAGATAGGATCAAACGTGACTGTTACAGTAAGCAACCAACCGAGATCAATTAGCTGCCCAGGCACTGTCGCGGCCCACTGTGCCTGCAAATCCAGGTCCGGGTACCAGATAGTAAGTGCTCTATGGTATCGATCAGGATGCTTGACGCTGATCCTAGGAAGCCTTGCTTGGAGAAGCAGGCTGTGACACATAGGTGACTGGTGGGAAGTGGAGATGTTCTCTGCCAGCTCTGTGTTAATTGCATTCTGTTTGTCTGAAGGGGCTTCGCCACAGGGAAGGAACTAATTGAGGGGATATTTGTGAAGTGTCTGGTTGTCTTGCTTTTATTTTGTCCTCTGTGCAAAATCTGGAGAGGAATAAAAAGAGATGCTTCCCTGTCAGACTGAGTTCCATTGGAACAGAATATTTCCTTCAACAAAAACCGTTTTTTATGTGCAGGTAAAGCTACTCAGTTTCCTTACAGGTAAAAAGAATTTGCATTTTTCACCGTCTGTTTTTTGGCTTCTCCACAAAGTTGCATGAAGGACTATTTGTCAACCTTATTTTATGTTGCTGGATAGAGAGAGCAAAACACCCTCTCCCAATATTTTTCCACTGCTTTCACTGTTCCTTATACATTTCTCTATTGAACATTGTCCACGGTTTATTGTAATGACTCACAGAGCACAAATATAAGGTAATATGTTGTTCCTAAGAAGATCTCTATGGTTCCACACACACACACACACACACACACACACACACACACACACACACACACATTTTCGGAACCGCTTGCCCCATACGGGGGTCGTGGGGAACTGGAGCCTACCCGGTAACACAGGACATTTATTCAATTACCTGAGGCTTTTCTCCAAAAGAACTTTAAATGTTAAGCTGCTCACAATTATTTGCCCATTTATATAGCTGGGTAATTTTACTAGAGCAATTCAGGGTAAGTGCCTTGATCAAGGGTACTACAGATGGAGGTGGGATTCGAACCTGTGACATTTGGGTGCAAAGGCAGCAGCTCTAACCAATGAAATGCCAGCTGGTTCTTGTATCACCGCACACAATTCCACTACTGGTGTAGTGCCCTGAGTCAAGGTATTTACCCTGAATAGATACAATAAGTGTACACTTTTGTATAAATGGATGATTGTTGTAAAGTTGATAATCTAACACTGAAAGTTACCTTAGACAAAGGTGTCAGCCAAATAGAGTTTATTAAGTTTTAGGATGCCATTGTAGGGCTGTTCTGTAAAGTGATGTAACAGACTGCAGTTCAGGGGAGGCAGATAGACAGGCTTGGATGTGAAGTGGAGTTATTGCCTTGGAGACACAGAAAATGGTTGTGGGAGATGTATAATGCAGTGACCAGCAAACAAAAACATCATCTGACAATAGGTGGAAATGTAATGTGTGTTTTAATGTTTAATTAACAAAAATGAAATGCATAAAATGTGCAATAATTATCTCGAGGGCGATGAGAACGCAGATAGGAGAAAAAGGCTTTGAAGGCTTTTCCTAACCTTTTTATGTTCCCCCTCCCCACTGTGAAAAGGGACGGTGTGATGGCTTTCATGGTGCTCCTGCTCTTTGTGTATTCCTCAACATCATGAAAACGGTTTTTAGAATTTCTTGTAACTTTAAGAAACGGCTTGTCAGTACAATTTAAGGTACATATTTTAATTGCTCGTAGAAGGAAATTGCCATCAATTAAGGGCTCATGTACTGAGGTATGACTTATATGCTGTATTATCTTTTAATATTTGCATGTATCATATACATTTTAATATTTTACTGTAGCATTTGTGCAACAATGTGGAACGAAAGAATTTTAAAGTCTACATTTAAAGACGACTTGAGGCAAGCATTACTTTTTTTTTTTTTTTTTTTTTTTCCTTCTCTTCTCCCCGCAAAATTATTTGGGGGCGTTAATCTTCCAGTTAAAAGTTTAAATGTATCCATGTTAACATCACTGTCCATGTTGCATCATCTTATCACCAAGGGAACAGATATTGAACGTTTTCTGTGCCTTATCGGAAAATTGCCCTGAGATAACAATTTCAGGGATCTGAACTAGCATATTGCTGTTGTCATCCTTGCACTTGGAGGCACTGGTACTGCAGGAATGTTATGTGATGATCTCAAAAACTGGAGTAGGCACAGAAAACTTAATAATCTTCATAATATTGCCCTTGTGTTTAGAGCCACCACTCTATTTTCATAAACTGAGACATGAAAAAATGCAGCTCTTTTTCACATCCAGTATTTTTTTCAACCTTTATTGCAAATAATGGTGTTGTCTAGAAGTTGCTTTATGAGGACAAAATTTTTCTTAAAAAACTCACAACAGTGGGTAGTAACTTGAAGTTGCAGTTGATTTATATGAAATATACCTATAGGAAATGATTTACAATGAATACATCTTTCAATGTATTGAAAAATTTAGCATGAACATAAGATACCCTTTGACAAGGTGTGTCGTTGCTCAGCACACTGTAGGCACTTGAGATTTCGCATTGTCTTGCAATCACACAGCTTCTTCAGAGTTCTTCAAAAAGCCTTCGCAGAAAGTTGAATATGAGGCTCCCCCGGCTCCCAGCGTGTGGGCGTTCTGAAGTCTGCCTTCGTTTTTATTGCCATTCACACATTCAGGAGGGATGAATTAGATTCACAACTTTGACACTCTTTGTTCTTGTGTATTTCTTGAGTAGATGTTTCTGTCTGTTAGCTCGACTAAAGTTTTACCGTCTCCTTTTCTACTCCGTGGTGTATTTTACTGAAGAAGTTCGGGTTAAGTGTGTTCCTCAAAGGTACAACAGCGCTCTTTAGTCTGGGATTTGAACCTTTCTGGTCAGTTCCTTATTCCCTCAACCAGTGGATCCCAACAAATGCAAGCTGAGCCCATGAAATCAGAATATCGGTTGGCTTCCGTCAGTTTGTGAAGCTACTGTGGTGCTTTTTCTGTGTTCCTCAAATTGGTATTCCAGAGTGTATGTGGCACATTACTCCATCTCTGTCAGGGCTTTGCTCTGGATGCTGCAAATCCTATGTAATAGATTTCCGAGGATCAAGCAAACGGACATCAAATACTTGTTCTTTTATTTTTTTTGTAGAATTCATTTATTGGCTGTCATTTTGATTTAGAAGTTGTTTTCGAGATCATCTCCTTTGGGGAGGGTTGGGTGTCGCTGGAAAGGGAGAAAGGTCAGAAAAGGTCAGCGCTAAATGTCGCCATTTAGAAGGCAATTTGTGTCACGCGCTCAGGAAGATCCATTATGATTTCGTACAACCAGCTGGAAATAGCAACTGTGTCGGGTGTAAGTCTGGACAATTGAGTGTGCATCTAGCACACGCTGTGCCTGTGTCTCCCTTTTGGCAAGAAACGCAAATACACACTGCCCTATCCACATGTCCTTTGCATTTTAGTTTATTCACGTTTATTTGCTGGCACTTTTCTCCAAAGCTCATTGCAATGTTAGTTAAGCTGCCTATGATTATTTTCCCATTGATGCAGCTGGATATTTATTTTTTTCATTTGTTGCTAGTGAAATACATAGAAAGCTCCACATCAAAAAGATGAATCCTGCAAAATGTGTAATGAGCACATTATTGGTGTGGGAACTGAGAAGCGGCTGGTACAGCAGAGGAAGTGGTGTTCCCTTCCTTGCAGAAAATGATAGACGGTTTCAGCAGGGGACACCAAGGATGTCAGATTTGCAGGAATTCTGGGGGGGTCATTACAAGGACGAAAGAGCCCTCCCCATCTGCTCATGGTGCTCAGGTGGCTCAAGCCAGGTGCTGTCTGCTCATGTGCAGAGGTGGTTTGATGCTTGACACCAGTCAACTTGTACTTGCTGCTCACCAGAAAAAAGCAAATACCCACATTAGGTCATATTTTTTACAGGGACAGCACATTATAGCTAACACATTAGATATTCCCTCAGCATTTGCACACTGTATGATACCATGCCCCTATGAAAGCTGCAATTCCATAATTTTGTTTTTGTTTATTGTTTAAAAAAAAAAAAAGTTTTGTTCTGACTTGTTACATATAACTAACATCCTAGTGTCTGAGTGGAATGATATGCATTCTGCAAATGCATTATTGACATTGCAGTAAGTTGCCAAGAAAGATACAAGCCCTTTTTGATCCCAGGCAGCCTGTGTCAAAGATAGAAAACCTGGGCTTAATTATCAAGCTGTGCTGGCAACACCAAGTGGTTTTTTTTTTTTTTTTGGGGGTATTCAGCCCAGTAATTGAGAGAAGAAGCATGCTGGGTGGCTCTGGGTGTTGTTGGCAGTAGCGTAAAGGAGGTGCATGATGTGAGGGTGATGTTCTAACTCCCAGGGATATGACGGAGGTGGTCCACATCAAGGACAGGAAGGAGGTTATCCATGAGATGAAGTTCTCCCCTGATGGCGCGTACCTTGCGGTGGGTTCCAACGATGGCCTGGTGGATATCTATGCGGTGGCGCAGCGCTACAAGAAGGTGGGCGAGTGCAGCCGCTCCTCCAGCTTCATCACGCACCTTGACTGGTCCGTGGACAGCAAGTACCTACAGACGAACGATGGTGCCGGGGAGAGACTCTTCTACAGGATGCCCTGTGAGTAGCCAAGGATTTTTCCACAAGTGGATGGAGTTGCTATGAGGGAAGGGAGAAAAATTTCCATCATAAAGAGGTAAATTTAAGATGCTGAATTTCCTGAATTTCTGCCAAGGGGTTTATAACAACAGCTGATACTATATTTGTATCAATTTCCTGTATCATACACTCCCTGTCCTTAAGTAAATATTCCTGCTGTGACACACTTTGTTTCTGGGTGAAGGACTTTCAGGCAAACCTGCAAGGAGAGCTATACAAAAAATAAATTGGAATTGAAAAATATCTGTAATTCATTAGTACAGGAAGTCTTGCATCTTCGATAAAAGCTTTTAGTGACATGGTTTGTTCGGTGGCCATTGCTGCATAACTGCACTTAATTGATCTCTCGCTAAGGCCAAGAGCCTTTGAGAGGTAATACATGGTGAAGTTTGACTACTAACAGCAGAAATACACAACTGCACAAAGCTGTGCTTGTTTGTGACATGCTAGCAGGTAAAAAACCTCCGCTTTGACTTCCAACTTGTGAAGATATATTCTATATTGCAGCAAGCTTTCAGCTGATCCTGTTTGCTTCCAGGGAATGTGAAAGGAAGCAATCTTTGTGTGTCTGCTTTCATGACAGCCTTGTGATTCCTTTCATAATGTCTGGCGACTTGGTGTCTCTGTTTTTAAGAGTCCTAATCTGCGCATGGCTTAGGCGTTTTTTCTTTCCAGTGTTCCTGTTACCTGTGATGCGCTTGTCAGCTCAACTCAGTAGCCGTCACCATCAGCTTCAGACCAGTGCTGATGAAGCCTGAGCCCATTTATTGGCATTAAGGAAATTTTTTACCCTGTAGCTCTCTAGGTGTATTCCCATCGTTGGCTTTGTTTTTGTTGCTGGGGACTGGGGGAAGGATACTCGCCAGAAGATACTCAATACTTTACGTTTATATATTTAGCTGATGCTTTTGTCCAAAGCTACTTACAATTATTTACCCATTTATGCAGTCTGTTAATCTTACTGGAGCACTTTTTGGGTAAGTCCCTTGCTCAAGGGTGCTACAGCTGGAGGTGGGAATCAAACCTGCAACCTTGGGGTCCAAGGCAGCAGCGGAAACCATTGCACTACCAGTTGTCCCCATTTAGCAAATATGTGTCCAAAGTGATACACAACTCGGAGTTACTCCTCAGTCTTTTGCACATGGCCTGAATAACCCAGCTTTGTGTGTTTATTTTATTTATAAACAGAATAAATACAATTGTCAAATCTGAATCGCCATAGTTGATGCCAGCTTTTGGACAATGTCTGATGATGTTCATGACATTTTTGTCAGGTCATTTTCTCTGCCTCTTTCTATTAGCCTTGTACAAATGGATAAAAAAAATAACAGCATTCAGTGTGAGACCATCAACCTGGCATGGAGATATACTTGTGTCTCTTAGAACTGTTCCACCAACACATTTGACAAACAGGACTACAAAAGCAAAAAACAAATATATCATTCTGTCGAGGTTGCAGATCACAAAACGTAGAGAGCTACAACCATTATTGTCATTATTCAGTATCATTCATCCCAACTGGATAACCGTTAACTCTGTGAGGGCACAGCTAATTGGGGAGCAACATCGCAGCAGGTTTTGAGAACATATGGCAGGTCAAAAAAGGTGGAAATGTCTCTAAACTTTGTTTTCTTTGTACTAAATGTTTGTTTTTATTTTCTAGATTTGTATCTTATTAGTGCACCCAGGTTGACTTGTTTATGCACTTAAACATGTTGTTTCTTAGCAACTGCCAACACTGTAAAACATCATTTTAAAATTATATTTTCTATTACTGTGGACATTCAGTGAAACTAAAGTGTCTATGTTGCATTAGACATTTGTCACCCTTTCCCTCAAAGCTGGGAAACATATAACAACCAAGGAGGAGACCAAGGGAATCCACTGGGCATCATGGACATGTGTGATCGGTCCAGAAGTGTGCGGCATCTGGCCCAAGTACACAAACGTCAATGACATCAACTCTGTGGATGCCAACTATAACCACGCTGTGTTGGTGACGGGGGATGACTTTGGGCTTGTCAAACTATTCCGTTTCCCCTGCTTGAAGAAAGGTCAGATTCTTTCTATTAACTTCTTCCTTATGCTCTTAAACCTTTCTCATGCTTTCAGTGGTAACTATGGTGTTCATAGTCTTTAATTACCCATATTATTGTAATCTTCTCTTAATGTAATGCATAAATTGTACTTTTGCTGAGATGTACATCGCTTTGGACAAAAGTGTCTGCTAAATGAATAAATGTAAAATGTAATATGAAAATAATTCTAACTGTGCTCTTTCCTTCTGGGGTCCATTTCTTGTTGCTCCTAATTTCTAGATTTTTTTTTTTTGGTGCAGGAGCAAAATTCAAGAAGTACATTGGGCATTCAGCCCATGTGACCAATGTGCATTGGTCACATGACCTGCAGTGGGTTCTGAGCACAGGGGGAGCAGACCACTCTGTGTTCCAGTGGAGGTTCTTGCCTGAGGGAATCATGAACGGCGTCCTGGAACCCCTTCTTCAAGGTAGAAACCCCATTAGCTTATATGACTGCGCACAGTTTATACCTGAGCTGAAATATTTAGAATGCCGTCTGCAACAAGCCCCCATTTTATTTTTCAAAGCAAGCCGAGTTTCCTCTGTTCTCTGCAGCTGAGAATTCCATTAACATTTCACAAGCAATCCTCCAGGAATCATTCGCGGCACATTGCCGTGGAAACTTGTGAAATTTGCATGCATAACCATATTTTGTGGGTACTGAAATATTCATTAGATGCATATGCATATTGCCGCTTGATAAGCTTTTTTTTTTTTTTTGTATTCCCTGAATAACTTGCTGCCATTAGACCATAATCCCGTCACTAAATGATGAAGACGAGCTGTCTGGGAGGCTGTAACTTTTCCTTTAGTTCAGCTTTGTTCTGGCACAGTGAGGGGAAACTGACACGGTGGATAAACAGAGTAAAGGTCAGCAATGGGAGTGCCACAGGGTCCTGTACTGGGTCCCATACCCATGTCTCTCATAATGCATCTGTCTCCTTCCAGAGGGATACGCCGATTCATACAGTGAGGAATCTGACTCCGACCTCTCTGATGTCCCTGAGCTGGACTCTGATATTGAGCAAGAAGCGCAAATAAACTATGACCGCCAGGTATGTGAGAGCACTCATTACAGGCGCGCTCTTTTTTGAGATTAGATTTATTTGATATAAATTATGCATGTGCCTTAGATGAAAAAGCAGCCAGTTGGTGGTACTTTGTTTATTTTATATGTTGTATATTTCAGTTTGTTGTATAATCCCCTGATGGCAATTTGACAAAATCTGGAAGATTTTAACTTTGGCATAAATGAATTAAACATTAGAGAAGTTTAAATTGATTCCAGTGTGATTCGGGTCTCTTTTATGCGGACCCTGCTGTTTTCCAGAGCTGCGGACCAAAAATTTAGAATAAAAATCATCCTTAGTTTGTTTCTTGGAACAAAAAAGCTAGTTCCTCAACAAGCATAGGTACACGAGAGTTTGTTTTTTAAGGGATGTTTCCTTGAAGGGGTTATTGTACTTTTCAGTGTGCTAACAAAACTTTAGGGCAATAACACAAAAGCATAATCCTGATGGAAAAGTCCAACCCCACATGCAGACGGACATAAGTTCAAACATCTCAATTTTGTTGCATCCTCTAAGCTGACACAAGGTGGAAAAGGGAACCATTTCTGTATTTTGCAATGTGACTGGAGCAGCGGTCAACCCAACGGGAAGGACAGATAAATGTTGGGCCATTCCAATATCTTATCTGGAGCTTTATATGCAATCTCAGCTAAGTAGCACGCTGTTCTTCAGCGACAGTCTGCGGGCACCCCGGCATCCACAAGTTACCACTCCCCCCTCTTATCTGCACAAGGCAGCTGTGTTCACGTTTGTTGCCGTGCCAGTACTGTTTTCATGCAGTTTACCCCCCCACCGCTTTGCCAAGCACGAACGATGTCTGCGTTCCGGGCCGATAAGAGTTTGAAGTCTCCGCTTCTTTCCATAGTGAGCTGTGAAGTCTGTTTCAAATAAGTTAATAAAACAAAAATTAGTCAGACATTCAAAAAGCACAGGATGCCCCAATTTTTTCTCCCACATGGGGGCGGCAGGTGGCATCGTTGGAGCCTCTACCTTTGAACTTGAAAGACAGGTTTGGATCCCATCTCCTGTTGCAGTACCCCAAAAACAAGGTGGTCACCCTGAATTGCCTCAGTAAAAATAAAATAAACAACCAAATGCATAAATGATTGAAGTCGTTTTGGAGAAGTGTCAACAAAACATAGTTGTCTTTTTTTCTGCTTTTTTTCTGTGCAAGTCCTCGGGCCGCAGACACCCGAGTTCTTGTGTTCAGATAAGAGCAGAGCTACCCAGACGACCTGGGCTGCAAGTCTGTCCCCAGAAAATGTCACATAGGCAATTAAACATCCTTTCACACCAGGCGAATGTGCCATAGCTTACAACATGATCTTTTTCCTGCCAAAAAGTTCCGTTCTCTTTATTTTTCCCTTTTAACATCGTGCACTGAGTGGTAATAGCAGGGGTTCCAAAAAGGGCAATTACACTCCCGACAAGCTGAGGGGAAGTGCTTGGAAATGCAGATGAGTGAAGAATGCAGTATGAGAGACATCCAAAGCTGCCGACATTAAGGCTTCCCAGACTCTTGGAACGTAATGTGTTAGAATACCTTAAAAGATTAAATAGGTAATTAAAAGTGATGAAATAATTATCATTTTTCATTATGAGGAGGTTGCTTGTAAGACACAAACGTTTCAGATCATCTTGTGTTAGGATGGATATTTTTATTACATCATCATCCCATGAATAGTCCTTTCCTCTACAGTTCCGATGACCTCATGCGATTTGGCTGCCCTCTTTCGTAGGCACTGGAGTGCTTCAGGTACATGCTGGAGGTTTTGCGGGATGTTGTTGGGGCTGTACTCCTGAGCAGGGTACTTAACCTCAGTCACTCTTGTGTAAATGGATCAATGTATGACCTAGACATAAAATGTTCGGTAAAATGTAGGAAATAAAAGACTAGATAAACATCCACTCCTGCCTTCATTATTTCCCTGAATGTCACTGAGGATGTCCTGATTTCCAAATGCAGCACAATCAGCAGCGATGGTTTTCCTAGATTTATCAGCTACTTTTACATTATTTGACACTTTTCTAAAATCATTTAAAATGTTAGGGTACCTACCATTATTTACCCATTTATACTGGGTAATTTCTCTTGGAAAAGTTTAAGGTAAGTACCTTGGTCAAATGGTACTACAGCAGTAGGTGAGATTTGCAGTGTGTGATGTTCTGATTCAAAGGCAACAGCTCTGACCAGTACACTATGGTCTGTTCTGCAGGGTTTCCTTTTTTTTGTTTTGTTTTCTATGGCTCTTTAATCACCTGCCCTGCATTGCAGCTAAATCCCCAGCCAGATACTGTAATGTTTGTCATCTTGGCCTCACCTTCCATATGCCCTCATAGGTGTACAAGGAGGATCTTCCCCAGCTAAGGCAGCAGAGTCGGGAAAAGAGACCACCAGCCAGCTCACTGAAGCGGCAGAAGGTCCCAGATGAGGGGCTGCGCCTACAGTTTGTCCACGGGTAAGGTCAAGTCTCAGGACGCAGATGTGGTCTCCTCGCTGCTGGTAGGTAAGGTCAGCCCAGGGATGAAGATGAGATCTTTTCACCTAATTTAAGCAAAGTCTTACCGGAACATGAAAACGGTGTGTCTACGGTTAGGTCTGCTCACTAATGAGAATAAGGTCTTCCTGCTGCATGCAGGTGAGCTCTGCCAACTGAAGATGTTTCCTGGATGCATCCCTGGGGGTGTTTGTTAGATGGGTCTATAGAGATGGTGCTTCCAAAATGGTGGTCAATTTGGATCAGGAATTTTCAGATTGTAGGGATTATCTCACTGAGGACATAGCTATTGTGATGCAAAAAACGGAAGTCCCAGAATGCATTGGAGGATATTAAAAGGTTTAGGATGAAATTATACCAAAGCTGATGTTTGAATGGCCATGAAACTTAGATTAAGGGCTTTCATTTGTTTTGCTTTTTTTATGCTAAATATGAAAATAATGTCTGGTATTTTTAATGTTCTCTTTAGACTATTTTTTTGTGGACTTAACAAAAAAAAAAGTATTAACTCTCGGTGCCGTGCACAAGGGGATCTGCCCAGATTTCCACATGCCCTGTCAGTCAGTGCCACAGCAACCTGTCAGCATGGGTGGTTCCTTGAGAAGTCACTTCTGTTCATTAAAGTGAATGGAAAATGATAGCCCTCCATGGCGTCTTTCCAGACAATAGGTTGAAAGTGCACCGTGTAATAAAAGGACAGTAGGCTACCCCATGTGCTTTGAGGATGAGAGGAAATCTGCTGGAAGACTCCATGCTTCAGTGAAACAGAATTTGCCTGTGAAATGAGTGTTCTCCTCTTCCTGCTTGAAGACACTGACTGAAACTCAATTTGCTGTAAGGAGGCATTGGATAAAACCCTACGATATTTTTGTAGAATATTTTATTTTCAGACAGTTTCTGTTGATTATAAATGATGGAAAATACAGTGCAAGGGTTGCACTGGTTGCCTAAAATAAGAATACATGTATTTGTCCTCTATATTATAATGGTGCAGTTTGAAGTCTGATAACCTTAATGAACTCCTTACTCATTCCTTTTACTTCGCCTTTCATAGAACTGTGCAGATCTGCTGTCCCCCCCCCCCCCCCCCCAAGTTCCAAACCTGCTTTGAGAAATGAAAAGCATTATAGTGCTTACGTTTTCATCGCAGGCTTCATCTAAGTTCTGCACAGAGAAGGAGATTAATCAGGAAATTCAATTTGCTGCCTGATTTTCTCTTTTTATTTTGACCGTTCTTTTTTTGTGCCCAGAAAGGTTAGTGGGGTGTTCTGCATGCAGAGTCTTTTTCTCTGAGAGTGCTCGTCTAGAAGTATTCATGCCAGCTTTTCAGGAATAGCATACAGTTCCTGTTTATCAACGAGAGGTACATCGTCGTCTGTGTACCGCGTTCTCTGACGGGGAGCAGCTCTGCGGAATTAGGAAAGGTTCCCCTTGCCCTAGTGGGATCCAAAGTGAAGCGTTAACCAGCTCCCTTCTTGTTACCTGACTTTCTACACCTCCCATTGTCTAATTCATTAGCACAGCTCTCACTCCTCTGCTGTTGATGGTGTATCTATGTTGCCTGGTAACGCAAAAGTACTGGTTGACTTCACATGCACCTCTTCCAAGGCTTCCTCCATACATGTGTTGGGATTATAGTGCTTTTTTTTGTGGTTCATTAACAAAATCCCTATTTAAACTAGTCTAGCAGTTGGTCCAGTAGGTGGCATAATGGTAAAAATACTCATCTTGCAATGAGAACGTCCCCACTCTTGATCAAGCAACTTACCCTGAATTTACACGGTAAAATTAACCAGCTGTATAAATAGATAAATCAACATAATTATCTTAGCGTATGGATGTAAATGTGTGTTTACACACTCTCTCCACATGATACCCGCAGCTACCGTGGCTATGACTGCCGGAACAACTTGTTCTACACTCAGACAGGCGAGGTGGTGTACCATGTGGCCGCTGTGGCCGTCGTCTATAATCGGCAGCAGCACACACAGCGCTTCTACCTGGGTCACGACGATGACATCCTCAGCCTAGCCATGCACCCACTCAAGGACTTTACGGCTACGGGTCAGGTAAAAACCCACACCGCTGGGTTGGTTTCCATGGAAACAACCTTTAGCCCTAAGTGAAAGCTGCTTCTGTGAATTCAGTAGCAGCTGATCACATTTTTATTTTTCCCTGTTGTTTTGAAATCAAAGGCTGTAAAAAGTGTTGGTAGTAGCCTCAGTCCCACAGAGAGAACATGGTACTTCCCACGCGTTGCTTTACAGGTGGGCCGCGATCCAGCCATCCATGTGTGGGACATCCAAACCTTGAAGTGCTTGTCTCTCCTGAAGGGCCACCACTCAAGAGGGGTGTGCGCACTGGATTTTTCTGGTACGGCTCTCTGGTGTTACCCGTGGATCATTAGCTATGGTATCTCTTGCTACATGGGCTTAGGGGAGTGAATAAATCATGTCCATCCCAGACTGGACCGGTACTTGTACTTTGTGGACTTAGTGTTTTTTAGGCACAGCAACCCTCAGAAAGGCTTCCTAGTCTAACAGGGTGCCAAAGCCAAATATTACTAAACTAAGATGTACTTAGTTTTTGGTTGGTTCTGACCCATACTGTACCAGTCAAAAGTTTGAGTACACGTGGGGAACTGACGTGTCCTAGATCTCTGGGAATTGCTGAAGAGACAGTTTCCTTGATTTTCTGGTCAAAGCAGTTAACTGAATGCCTGGGGGGGCTATTTTCTGGCAAATGGACTCAAACTGAACTAGGATTGTATGTCATCAGGGTCACTAGTATAAGCTGAGTTAGCATCCCATTTTTGTCCAAAGTCAGATCTGCTGTGTACTAGTTGTGAATAATGGACGATTCCATCTTTCAGCTGTTTCACATTTGTTATTTTTTTTGTTTGCATATTTGGTTTGAGCCTTTACCACACAATGACATCGTTTGGAATTGAAGAGGGAGTTTGAAAGTATTCTATTTGTGCCAGCACTTTCTTGTCCAAATTACTTATACTAGCACCATATGGACAAGCCTTCCCCACGGGGAAGCTCCAGATTCCACTGAAAAGTGTATCACCAGAGAATGCTCCAAGCATACGGTTAAGGAAACAGTCATCTTTGATCCAAGCAGGCTTTACCTTTCACTTCTTTTGGAGCTGTGTCACCAGGCTTTTTTCGTTAATTTTCGCTCCACATAAATGATCCTGCACCCTCAGCATCTGGAGTAGTGGAGGAAGACAGAGACAGCATGTTTAGGGAAGTGTGTTTCTCTTGCTCAAAGGATTAGCTGGAGCATGAACAGCTTTTTCTCTCCCTTGCAGCGGATGGGAAGAGCCTGGTGTCTGTAGGGATTGACGACAACCACACCATTGTCGTGTGGGACTGGAAGAAGGGAGAGAAACTGGCAACTGCAAGGTACTTTTTTTTTTGGAAGGATCTGCAAGGCAGAGGTGGTGGGCTCTGCTTGTTCCTGTTACAAAGCAGAAGGCCTCTCATGAAGTTAGCAGCCCAGAAAAGGCCTGGAAAGATGTGTGTAACGTGTTTTCGCTCCCATCCAGGGGTCACAAAGACAAGCTGTTTGTAGTCAAGTGTAACCCCCAACACATGGACAAACTGGTCACTGTGGGGATGAAGCATATTCGCTTCTGGCAAATTTCAGGTACGTTGTCACTGCAGAGGCTAGATGCCAAAACTAGAAGTTCACTACACTGCTGATGTTTTGCATAAACAGGACAAGATATGAGGTGCATATGTGTAAATGAGAACTTTTATAAATATAGGTACATATATTGGCTTCTGAATAGACCAAACATTACAGTATTAAAGTATACAGTATTAAAGGTTATGTGTGTTTAAAGTGTACAGTATTAAACATTAAAGTATACAGCATAAAGGAATCTCCACGCCTCAACCTCCTCCCAGAAAACTGAGTTTGAAACTGCGAATGACCAGGCACCAGTTCCATGTCTTATAATGATGTGTCGTTCCTACAGGTGGGGGACTCACCTTCAAACGCGGGATCTTTGGCAACCTGGGGAAGCTGGAGACAATGATGTCGGTGTGCTATGGGCGGACGGAGGACTTGGTGTTCTCAGGAGCAGCCACAGGGGACGTGTACATTTGGAAAGAGACGGTGCTTCTGAAAACCATCAAGGCCCATGATGGACCTGTGTTTGCCATGTACTCCCTTGACAAGGTATTGGCAGGAGAGTTCGAGCAGAGCCCTATAATCCTCCTTACCAAAGCTGGGTTCCATTCTCCAGTTTTTGTGTAGTGCCAGAATTTATTTGCATGTAATTTATGCAAATGGAAGGAGAACTGAAAGAGGAACTGACCTCCGGTTATGTCCTCTCCTGTTTGAACACACTGTGACCCAATGCATGGACAAGGTTGCCTCATGGCATTAATGGTAGTGCCTCATTTCAGAATCCCTTTGTTTATTCCTCTCAATCCCACCCCTTTACCAGCCTGCCCTGTGTTTCTGGGCTGCTCTTCTCATCAGGCTCTCATGCCCAGCTAAATCCAATTAGGCCCCGCCCCACCAGTCACAGCTTCAGAGAGTGAAAAACAGAACCACTTCAGAGGTCACTGTTGATTTCCAAAGCTACCCATATATTTGAAACGCATGGGTATGTGGGACTGAAATGAGTTATGGATTTTCTCCACCTTTTCACAGCACAAGGACCGCCTACACCGTGCTCCAAGGAGACCGTCCAGAGATCCGTTGTTCCTTTGACCCCATGGTTTATCCTGTTTAATTGCAGGCGGAGGATGGCTGAGGAGGGCAGTTTAAAGGCAAAAAGCAATGACTCGAGAAATGAAACCTCCTTGGGAGAAGCGAGTCACCAACTTGTGAAGCAAATGGTCCTTGTTGTTTTGACAGATTCACAATAACCCTCCAACAGCAAAGTTCATTTTCACCCCAGTGTCCGCATTTGTTCAGAGCACAGTGGTTTAGCCTTAAGGAGCTCTCAGGCGAAGAGCGTAAATAATGGATGTGAAGCCCTCCAAGTCATGATATCGGCAGCAAAGACAACATTGTAAGGCGGTTTAATTAACCTACGCAAATTAAAATGCCTTTTCCTAATTGGTCATTTCTCCACTTCCTCTTAATGGCAGAGACTTCATTAGTGTCTTAATGAAAATCTGAATTATCTAACGCCACTGTAGCCTATATTGGCTGGAAGGAAATTTAACCGTTGCTAAACAAATAGGCTCTGATTTATTTCCCCTAGTGGGGCTGTATGATGCTCCATAACAGCACAATGCAATAACCTTTTAATGGATCTTACAATTAGATAAATGAGGCAGGAGTTAATGACGAATCCCCAAAGTAACCGTCAAAACATAATGAACTGGTTCAACTTATTCCTCGATTTCTTCCACGTCAAATGTTCTTTGTGTCTGCGTCCATCCTTGGAGGTCAGCATTGAGCCACAGAGGGAGAGGAAACGGACATCTCAATTTTCACCGCAGGGTGCCAATCTTAACTGTCTTTTCTCTCAAATCTATCTGCAAAGCAAGACATCTCCCTGTGCCTTTGCAGGGCTTTTTTTTCTTTTTTTATTTTCTTATTCATTAAACCTAAATTAAATATTTGCACATTTTGTGGAGGCATGGGGTTTGTGGTAGGCTGTGCTACAGGGAGCCCCTTGATGGCGTTCAGCTTGATGGTTATCCCTAACGCTCTCTTGTTTTCCCCTAGGGATTTGTAACTGGTGGGAAGGATGGCGTAGTGGAGCTGTGGGACGACATGTTTGAGAGGTGCCTCAAAACCTACAGCATCAAGAGGGCGGCACTTTCTCCTGGATCCAAAGGTACCATTCGAGGCTCGTCGCTTTCCTGGTGCGAGTGGTCTGCAGCACAATTGACCTCAACTTTCACACTCTGCTTGTGAACAGGTGGTGTAGTACTTAGAGCTGTTGCCTTGCCCTCAGGATTTGGGTTCAAATCGTTGCTGTTGCTGTGGTACCCTTGATCAAGGTGCTCACCCTGAATTGATGCAGTAAAAGGTACTCAGCTGTATAAATGGGTAAATCGTTGTAAATAGCTTAGTGTACAAACTTGACAGTGTAAAAGACCTTTGAGAATGGAGTCAGATAAGTCAATAATAACACAGAGAGCAGATTGTAGGGGCCGTTTCCTTTCATTGTTTGTTTTATTAGGATGAGGTCAATATAATGCTTACAGAGCAGTGAAACACTCTGATTTAGAATTGCTGCAGTACATGTAAGAAATGCTGCCGCTTTTGATTTTCTTGGCAGAAAACCGGCACTGCCCAACCCTCCTTTTCAATTACCTTTATTTTTAATTGACTGGAATCAGTCCAGCTTCTCTAATGTTTTCTCAGTTCTCCTGCTTTTGTGTTTTGGCACCTCGCTCAGTACAATGGAGTGTGTTCCCAAAAGCTGTTTGTGTTCTGCAGGAGAAAAGCTGAAAAGCACGAGCGTAACCTTGGGCATAGCGTGCTGCCTGGTGTAGGAAGGGACGGCATCGGCGGAAGCTTGCGCAGGGGCAGCCACGGGAATGTGGGCTGTGTTTGTGTGGTTTTTCTGTCGTGTTCCTTTTATATTCTTTGATGGCTATTCACTGAACATCTCAGCACATTGTGTCGCCTGCTTGTCTTGCCACTAAAAGCTCCCCCCGCCCCATCCCTCAAGAGCTCGGGAGAGATGGGTATGAAGATGACAGGCTCTGCGGGAACTGGATATCTTTTTTTAAGTGACATTCTGAACATCCCCCCTTAGATGTCCATCTCGCACTGTCCCCCCAAATCAGAATGCCTGACAGTTGAAATGGATGTAGTAACTGTCCACACACTGATCTTGACTACCTGTTGTGTTTTCATTGCTTGCCTTTACTCACGGGTCACTCATTATATGCTTAATTCTCCAATAACCCAATCTTTTCTAAGGCTGTAGATAATGAAATGTGTAAAAATAATATGCCGTTGTTTCATCGGTTGTCTTCAGAGAGCATAAGACAAAAAGAAGCAGTGCTTTGAGGCTTTGACAACTTTCATATGAAATCTGTTCAAGCATGTGCATTGCCATCATTGTAGTCCTTACTGCTGGTAATGGGGTTTGATATACAGTATGCCTGCTGTTGCTTTCTTGCTGAAGGGTGTCTAATGCTGCCTCCATTTGTCCATCTCAGGAAATGCAGCTGCTCTCAAGTCTCAGTTCACAGCCTTAAACTTTCCTTTCGTGGACAGAAAAAGACTCATACATGGACACTAGAACCTGCTTCAGGAAATACAAAAGCAGGACATACCCCTACTTAAGAAATGTTTGAATGAAGGTAGACTAGTGAGGGGGCAGCTACTTGAAGGGGCGGATGGGGATATGTTTTTTCATTTTACTTTGCTCACCTTCAGGGTTGCTGCTAGAGGACAATCCCTCCATCCGTGCCATCACCCTGGGACATGGTCACATCCTGGTGGGGACAAAAAATGGAGAGATACTTGAGATTGACAAGAGTGGCCCTATGACCCTGCTGGTTCAGGTGAGTGGAGGCAGGGTGGGACCAGGTTCCCACTGATGTTCAGTGACAGATGCTTTCACCTAGAATGACCTGCCATTTGACTCATTTACACAGCTGGAAGTTGTGCTGAAGGGCCCTACCGGGGAACTGAAATGCACAGGTTTACAGCTCCAATTCCATAACTCTCTGTATCCAGGTACCCCCATCCTCGAGCTCATCTGTAGATCTCCCATTACTGTTTTTTGGTCCATACTTTTTTTATGCCCTTGGACAGCTGGGTTGTGACAGTTCAGTACTGAACACCTGGCAGCTTTCACCTTCCGTGCTACAGTTTTCTCAGGACCACGACAGCCCTGGTATTAAACATTGGTTAGTGGAAGGTTCACGATGTTGTGAAAGAGACCACATTTCTGAGAATGGTCTGGTTCTTCATGAGACAAAGGTTGAACTGTAAGATGGTCGATACATGGCTTCTGGCACTGCTCTAGCTTGATGTGTAGATTGAGTTACCCCGTGCCGGAAGACTCCTCATCAGTCAATGTCTTTGCACTTCGATGTTGCCATGGTGATGAGTCAAGACGGTCGTTACCAGGCTGGTGAAGGTTAGCCATGATTTCATAAAGTCATGGACACCTGCTATTCATTTTATGCACTACTTTATTGTTGACTGGCTATTCATGCCTCACTCAAGCTCCACATGAAAAATCCATAGCAGTGGTAGAAAAATATACAAATACTTAATACTGGAGGTGCTTTAATGTAATAACAGGCTTGCGCAGTGGTAGGATTAGCAGCAAACATCATATTCAGTAAGTGACTTGCTGTTGTGGATTATTAAATAATGTGGGACTCCTGAATTTGTGAGCGAATGACATCTCTTCTCTGTTTAGGGTCACATGGAAGGGGAGGTATGGGGGTTGGCAGCCCACCCCCTGCTCCCCATCTGTGCCACGGTGAGCGACGACAAGACCCTGCGCATCTGGGAGCTCTCTTCCAACCACCGTATGGTTGCTGTGCGCAAGCTCAAAAAAGGTGCTCCTTTTATACAGGTTTTCCTGTGGCATTTCTTGTGGGGTCCAGTTGGTGAGGAGAAGTGTTGAGGGTCGATTCAAATGAATCGATCATCCTTTTCAGGCACTGCTGAGCATGTGCGCTCCGCTCTGTTCCAGGCGGAAGATGCTGTGCCTTCTCCCCAGATGGGAAAGCCTTAGCTGTGGGCCTGAATGACGGCAGCTTCCTGGTGGTCAACTCGGATACGCTGGAGGACATGGTGTCCTTCCATCATAGGAAAGAGCTCATCTCTGACGTCAGATTCTCTCAAGGTACGGCAACCACTCTTCTGCCGTCGAGCCGAACGTATTTAGGGGTAATTTCCCATCCCCCAAGTTGGATCGCTATGCAGAAAAAAGATCAGACAGGTTTCGGTTCAGATCTAGTTTCTTGAGAAAATGTAAATAAAGACCCAGGTCCAAAAATGTGTTTCAGGAGAATTGATGAGTCTAAATTCCCTGTTTGTGTGTGTGTGTTACATTGCTCTGCTGTTTACATGTGTAAACAACTGTAGGGAGTTTAGTGCAGTGTATCTAATATTGAAAGTCACCTTGGAGAAAGAGATAGTGTTATATAGTAATCATTCTCCCTTACTTTGAAGAAGGGTTTCTGCTAAGTAAATATATGCAGATAAAGTAACTTATTATATTGTTTTATCATTGCTGTCTCATTGTTGGAGCAGCATAATCTAAAAAAATAAATAAATAAATAAAAACTACAGGAAAAGTTAGCAGCTCACACGTCACGTGTGAGTGTGTAGACTTGTCACACTTGTGGCTCTGATCCTCCAGACTCTGGCAGGTACCTCGCTGTGGCTTCCCATGACCACTTTGTGGACATCTACAACATCCTAACCAGTAAGAGGGTTGGAATCTGCAAAGGGGCCTCCAGCTACATCTCCCACATTGACTGGGACACTCGTGGTGAGAACCTGGGTCACTCCACACAATACAAACCGACTTCCATCATCCCAAGAGTTTCTGTTGTCTTCAGAATAGCTCGGCGTTTATATCATTGATCAGGGACACAGTGGTGAAACCGTGATCTATTGTGTGAATGGTTTTAAAGGTGTTTAAAAGTTATTAGGTCATACGCCATATTGTCAAAGGATGGAATAATGTCTTTCTTTTAAATTCCCATGACCACTGTTAAGTAGAAGCTGTAAATTGCTTTATTCAGTGCAAATACTTTAAGTAATACAAGGCAACACAAGCCTTTTTTTTAAAAAGCAAAACAGTTGCCTGTAGTGTTTAGATTTTTGTTCTCCAGGGATCCAAGTCATATTTTTTCTTGTTACAGGTAAACTGCTTCAAGTTAATTCAGGTGCCAAAGAGCAGTTATTCTTCGAAGCCCCAAGAGGGAAAAGGCAAACTATCCGTGCAGCTGAGGTAGGAATTGCAAATTAGCTGGTGTTAAGTGGTAATTTAAATGGTTTTCTTTTTCCTGACGTGTGACGGACTGGCGTCCCATTCTGGTTGTGTCACCTCCCCCTCCAGCCTTACGCCCTGTGTTGCTGGGTTAGGCTCCAGTTTGCCGCAATCCCGCTTGGAGCAAGCGGTTTCAGCAAGTGTGTGTGTGTGTGTGTGTGTGTGTGTGTGTGTGTGTGTGTGTTTCATGACATCTTAAACCAAATGAAACCTATATGACTCATATTTGAGAGGTGGAGCAATTCTTGGGGTCACAGACTGTCTGAAATTGCTTCTTTCTGTGTTCTGAGGATGAATCACTTACCTCTCTTAATTGGTCAGATTTGGTCAGTTATGGCAAAATGGGGAAGGTCAGATATCGTAGTCACTGGCTGCACACAGGTCCAAGTGCAGACTTTCAAATTGTGTTTCTGTGGCATGTACATCTGCCGCCCAGATTGAGAAGATTGAGTGGGCCACCTGGAGCTGCGTCCTGGGCCCTACCTGTGAAGGCATCTGGCCCATCCACAGTGACATCACAGAGGTCAATGCTGCCTCACTCACCAAAGACAGGAAGCTGCTGGCCACAGGGGATGATTTTGGCTTTGTCAAGCTCTTCACTTACCCAGCCAAGGTGAGAGGTCACTGGGGTCATTGCTTGGGCAATAGCATCCACTGCCGGGATGAGGGTTCGGCTCCATGTTCTCAAGCATCTGCAGAGACGGCAAGAGATGTTTTTATGAGCAGCAGGATTTCCAAGGATTGGGAAAAAATCCTTTTAGTTGGGACATTGTATGAGGATCATAGAGAATATTGGTGGTCTTCGTAGCTCAGGTAGATGGTTGAGGTGTTCGTTGTTCGCCAAGCTTGGCATTTAGGTTGCGGACGTTTCGTCACCAGTCAGTGACATCATCAGTGCGCAAGTTGTGTGATTTGTGTTGGATGCTTCCTCCTTTGTATATGGTTTGATGGGTGGGATTGCCTGAAGCTTGGACATATGGGACATTGTATTTTTTTGTTTAAAAACAAAATGGTACTACAGTGCTGTCAAAAATATTTGCCGTTTATTTTTGCAGCTTTACCATTAAATTTAATAATATATTTTTGTCAGTTCTAGGAGTGTATAAACAGAACCAAAGAGAGAAATGACACCAGTATTTTTTTAATGTAATTTCCTTGGTTTGGAATATAATGAATGGGCAATCAGTGGTGTGAAAAAGTAATTTCCCCTTCACTGTCAGTAGCTCTTCCCCGCACCTTTAGCTGCAATGACTGCAATAAAACCCTCCCTGTTACTGTTGACCAAGGTCTCATATCGCTGTGTAGGAATTTTGACCCATTCCTCCATGCAAAACTCCATTTAGCTCAGCAACATGTGCAGGTTTTCAGACAATTCTTTTCAGGACACGACATCTCAGTTCAGATCATCACTTTGACTAGGTTATTGCATAACTCAAATTTTTTCATCCATTCTCATGTTGACTTGCTTGTATAATTGGGATTGTCATGTTGCTGCATGACCCAGCTGCTCTTAAGATTCAGCTCATGGGTTGTGGCCTGATGTTCTTTACAATTTTCTGACACTAAGAGGAATTCATGGTTGTTTCAATGACAGCAAGGTGCCCTTGTCCTGTGACTGTAAAACATCCCCAGAGCATCACACTGACACCACCATGTCAGTAGTGGTTTGTCTCCTGAAATGCCATCCGAAAGTTCAAACTGTAGATGAGCTGTTGTAGTGGGCAGTGGTTTCTACCTTGGACTGTCCCATGTGTCCCATTTTTTCAGTGTCATACTTATTGTGGCGTTATGAACCCACTGACTTGAGCTGAGCCATAGATACCTGCAGTTCCCTCAGTGATGCTCTGGTGTTTTTTTTTTTTTTTTTTTTTTTTTTTTTTTTTTGCCTGTGAGTAAATTTAACATTGCTAATTGAGAGACTTTGGCAGCCAAACTCTTTGATAGATTCACTACTGTTCCAAATTGTCTGTGTTAAATGAGTATGGCTCTAGTTCTAGAGGTTCAGAGTCTTAGAAATGGCTATATAACCAAGTCCAGACTGAAAGGCTTTGGCATATTTTTTTTCTGGAGGTCCTCAGAAATGCGCATGGTGAATGAGTCCCTGTTTTGCTAATTTGGTTTTTGGTCATCTGTAGTTAAAGTATATTGGATGGGGGGCAGCCCAAATCAGGTCTTTCAGGTATATTCAAACAGCTGACTCTAACTACCCCCTTAATTAGGTTAATCAAAGTTAGGGGGCAGTTCTTTTGCTCACCTATGGCTGCATTTTTCATTTTCTTCCACACCAAGAAATGACAAACAGTATTGGTGTCATATTTTCTCTCTCAGGCTCCATGCATGTACTATTAGTATGCGTATACGAAGTAAGATTGTATCAAATTTGTTGTCTAATAAAAAATGAGGGAAATATTTTTCACAGAAATTTGCATTTTGGTTGAGTTCATATATTTATAAATAAAAGTCTGACACAGTATATTTATCAGAGGCTTTATTGCCATCTATTGTCTGAACAAGTGCAGGCAACACAGGTTGCATTTGCTGTTAAAAGCCAAAATTTTAGGGTGAATGATGAAAATATGGATTAAACACAAATAAATGAACTAAAAAACATTTATAACTTTGAAAGTCTCTAATTTGACTAACATGAGTAGCCACTGTATTTCAAAATTTGCTCCTTACGGTTGGAATTTTCCTTTGGTCTGCAGTGACATTTACATTTATTCATTTAGCTGATGTTTTTCTTTTAAGACTTACAATGATTTACACATTTTTACAGCTGGGTAAAGTACCTTGGTCAAGGTTATTATAGTAGCAGGGAGAAATCAAATCTGTGACCTCTGGATGCAAAGGCTGCACCATTAACCACCATGCTACCAAGTCCATTTATTTTGTATAAACAAAACCACACCATTGTGTGTCCCCTTTGTAGGGTCAGTATGCCAAGTTTAAGAGGTATGTGGGCCACAGTGCCCACGTCACTAATGTACGGTGGTCCCAGGATGACACCACACTTCTGACGGTGGGCGGGGCTGATACGGCGCTCATGATCTGGTCCCGAGAGGCAGCAGGAAGCCGCGAGAATCGCCCAGTAGATAGTGAGGAGTCAGACGACGACACAGAAGAGGATGGCGGTAGGTCTGCTGCAGGGCCACACCTTTGTCATGTCTACTATTAGTTTCTTGCTCACTGCGGTCACGTCTTGGGCGGATCTTCAAAACGGGGGTCCTTGACAGGTGTATTACCTGCAGGTTATGACAGTGACGTCGCCAGAGAGAGAATCATTGACTACACTTCTAAGATCTACGCGGCCAGCATCCGGGAAATGACCGGCACCAAGCCGCACCAGCAGCAGAAGGAGGCATCACCTGAGGAGAGGTACACCCCTCATGACTGTGACTCCGCCCAATGGCCTTCCTCTTTCCCTGTTTACTGGACAGCTGTACTGTTGCCACGCCCATGCAGTTCTGCTTGGAAATTGCAGAATCAAAAGAAAAAAAATCCTGAGACAATGGTGTATGCAAGTAATTTGACACCTAAGAGATAAAGGATTTAAAGGAATAAAGCAGACAATACACTAAATTGTGAAATGAATTTAGATGTATATATGCACATTTAATAACCTAATTTCACATAAATTCATCATACTTTAGCAGTAAGAGGGCGGTGTCTGTCATGTCACTTCCTAATCTGTGGTGCCATCTACTGGACGGTATTTCGGACCTTGACGTGACAGTTTAAAGATTGTTTTCAAACAGAAAAAAAACAAATCAGCTTGTGAGAATGGACTTTATTAGATTAAGGGAATTATGCATAATTAAACATTGTTAAAGTAGTGCCTGGCACATCCACCTACTAGTATGACTGGTCATACCGCACTCACACTATGGTCCTGCTAATGTTTCTTCAACACAAGGAATGGTCACATGTCCATAGGATAAATGACATGTAAGTACACACTGTGCATATACTCAATTGTTCTGATTGGATGAGTTAACAAATATATTTGATTTTATTCCAGCTCATTAAAAAAAAAAAACCTATCGCAGTTGTAGCATAAAATAAAGGGACAAGTTGCTGCAGTCGTCTACAGTTTGAATGTTCCACCAGAATCAGAAAAAAAACACAGGTTTGCATATCAAAATATTTTGTAGCACTGTAAAGGAAGTAGATAATTTTAACAGCACGACTCTGAATGCTGTCTGTAGTGTTTGCTTAGCCACACAGAGATGTGTATAAAAGAATTGAACATGTGAGAGCCACTCATTTTTATATCATGTTCATTTGCATGATTTAAAAAAAATCAAACCATAGTTTGATTTATACAGAAGTGACACTGAAGTGAACTGTACTGTCAAAGTCATTGTGTGGAGCCCCGATTGTGGTGTGTTTGGTTTCGCTCGGTATACACATCCCCAGTGTCTCATGGCATGTGTGAGAGCTGTGCCCTCTGCAACCCGAGCCCCAGCCGCATGCCGTGTGCTCTGGTGCTGTGATTCTCTGGAATGCGCTGTGCATGCACTAGTATGTTGTGTCGTCGTGAAAACACATGAACAACATGCTGCTTGTTTGGTGTATTTTCTTTCCGTGCCACAGACACCATTTTCCTTTGCCTAAAAATGGTGGTCTTTCATTGTGGTCTTTTCATAACAGTAATCTTAAATGGGCTTTTAGAATTTTGCTATATAATGGACTGTAAAACCAGTTTTCCAGTTTTGTTTGTTTTGATCCATAGATGCAGAATGAAAATACCTGCATGTCCATGAAAATGCAATGCATGCAAGCAACCATTTTGACAAAACACCCCAAGTATAGATAACTTTTTATTTAAAAAAAAAAAAAAAAAAAAAAAAAATGCATGTTCCATTGGTTTGTACTCATTTCTTGCAATTACATAGGATCAAAAGTAGTTGTTTATTAAACGCAGAAGTAAAACAAACACTGACTGAATAAAGGACAAGATGGGATTATCACGGTCTGAGCATTAATGTGGTTAGATGTACAGGACATATTTCTTCCATAGGTTGTCAGGCTCTAGGTTTTTGACCCCTAATGTGCGCTGAATGTGACATTTTAACCTTCACAGACTTCGATGCCTTGATTTTCCTGTGGTTTGAACCTACCTGAGATGTAATACGCTCGATCCCCATGTTGCAAACACAGTTGGGACTGGAAGTCTGTCGTAACATGTTTTGTTCGTAAGTCCAAAGTCACTTTTACTCCTGTGTATCAATCAACAAAAGCTTAATGATACAAGATGTCCCTTTATTTATTCACAACTTCAGTTATGTAAAAACTGGTATATAGGTGTCACAAAATGTAGAGTGTGTAAGACTATTTTAAATATTTTTATTAATGTCAGGTTACATTAAAATTATAAATAAAACAAATGGAAAAATAAATATACATGGTTTGTACAAGCTTAGAGTTCTCCCAGAAATATGTGCAGCATTTTTTATTGTGCTGTTGACGACCGACAACTCAGGAACATCAGGTGGGCTGTAAATGCATGAACTGTAAACTGTAGAAGAGTTTAGTTGAAGTACCACACGCTTATTCACTTTGGGTGTGCTGTACTGCCATCTGTCTGCTTGAAGGGTAAACATGGGTTATGTTCACTCTACAAAAATACAAGTAAAAGATATATAAAATAATATAAATGTAATATACATATATAATAATAAGATGAAAAACAGCATGTTTGAAAATTTATAACTTGGCTGTTCATAACCTGAGGAGGCAGTGTAATAATCTAGGTAAGATGATGTAAGCGGTTGTAACTCCAAGTTGTACCAAGGTGGCCAGTCACTATGCAATAAATAGACTAATTATTTACATTTATGTATTTATCCTCTGAGAACATGCAGGACAAAGCTGATTAAGTCGACTGACGGATCAGATTGTTTTTTCAGGGGAAGACCTGCTGGGTTTGCTTGCAGGTCACATTCAAATTAGCCCACGTGCTGCAGTATATGACAGATAAGTGTAAACCATAGTCTGCTATATCCACTTGACTAGACTTTGACCTGTGTTTCTCATGGTGTGTTTCAACCCCTGGTACTGGAGCATCGAAGTAATATGGCTTTTTTCATCCTGTTCAGCGATGAGTTGGTTTGTACCTGTAGTGACCCATGTGTGTCATAAAGAAACACTTGCTCCGGAGGGAAGATCCCAGAACACCTGTAAACTTCTTTACCATCCTGTAAATAATCTAAGTTAGTTGAGCCAACACCAGGTGAACTTTTGCATAGTCTAGATCACTTTGATTTCTGTTTTTTGTTACGTATCTGTTCTTTGGCGGAACTGTGAACGGAGGAATGGCCATTATACATCCATTACACCTTGATCATCTTGTATATTTTTTCTGCAATTTAAATTTCTAAATGTTTTAATTCTGAATTTATAGAATGTGTTTATCGATGTTCTGTTACAAATGTTCTATTGCTCAGCTGTTTGCTTATGAGGGAACTTATTTGTTGAGACATAAACATTCACCCATTTTTGCTAACCCCATGTAGCAGTGAGCTTGGACATGGGTTAAGAAGCACTGAATTATCTTAACATTTTGACCTGAGTGCTAAATACCTGCAGTACTAAAATTCAAAGCTGAAAACATCATAATCGCAATTATTCTATTACTGTGAAAAACAGCCTCTTTAAGGCACAATATTCATGGTCTCTTGACTATGTTTTGAGTGAAGAACAGAGTTTGCCATTCTTCTCGTGCATGTGTACAAAGCATCTAGATTGGAGGATGACTCTTTGCTCTGGGGTTGGTTTGGTCACCCTTGTTTTCCACTGTGTCCTTCAAGTAAGACAGCCGTATTTGATCTCCATCACTCCACCCATGTCACCCACCCCGTGTCTAGACTCCATCATGCTCCGTCTCGTCAGAAGGTCTTAATGTCTGTGTTGTGTTTTAACTTGCATTCCTTTGGAGGCAGGGAATTGTCAAGTAAGTACCTCCTAATGCACTGGGGCTTAAAGCACTTGAGCTACTATATGTGGGGTATGCATCTTTATCCTGGTCAAGGGTCGCCTGCCATTGCAGGTTCATGCAGGCTGATGGGTCAAATCCATAAGGCATACTTGAAAAAAGGAGCTACAGCGTGAAGACCACACAGGTAACTGGCAAAGTAATGGAAACACTAAAGTAAATCAGGGATATAAATAATATTGACATCTTGTGCTTCCATACAAGTGTGGTTCTTGAGATAGGTAAGCAGTCAACATTGTATCATGCTTAAGGACATGTATAAAATGCTGCAGAGACTCAGTGGCTCAGTATGTTGGCAACCATGGTATGGATTTAAATGACAGAGCAGATTATAGTTTTACAGTTAGCAGGAACTTCAGTGATGCGCACTGGCTGATTTGCAGATGTTTCACAAAGAATAGAGGTGAAGCTGGCATCATTACCTAGGGGGCAGATTGAAGCAAAAATGCTAACTTATAGACTGTGATGTGCATGCAGTAGAGTTGAGATGCAAGGAAACACGTGTGCAAGTCAAACACACACACACACACACACACACACATACATACATACATACATACATACATTTTCTGAACCGCTTGTCCCATATGGGGTTGCGGGAAACCGGAGTCTACCCGGCAACACAGGGCATAAGGCCGGAGGGGGAGGGGACACACCCAGGACGGGACGCCAGTCCATCGCAAGGCACCCCAAGCGGGACTCGAACCCCAGACCCACTGCGCCACCGCGCCCCCCTGCAAGTCGAACATTTAATTGCAAATGCCAGTTTCAAAGTTTCATTAAAAGTCCCTCAAGAATTTCACAGAATTATATTATAAATTAGTTGTGAAGCGTAAGCCTGTTTTTGAACCAGAAGTGCAGCTTTGTATGTAAAGTGATGCATAAAGAGTACAAATGGTTTATTGAGATAGAGATCAGATAAGACATCATTCACCCTGCTCTTAGCAAATGCACGTGGAGTACATGCCCGAAGATGTCTACAAGCCTAAATGCTTGGTTTCTATGGTGAAGGGTTGTGGATTATTTTCCCATCATATTTTAGGCCCAGTTTAATTTAGCTTGGAGTGCAAATTAAAACCTTCATGACTGGATCTCTATCCATAAGGTGCAAGTGGTCAAAAAAGCGGTTTGCAGAGCATGAAAACACTGTAAATTCTACAACACGACTAACCACTGGCAATGTTTTGAAATTTGTCACAGAAGAACAAGGTCACATCCTTGCTGTACAGTTCCAGACATTTTGTAAAGTTTAGGGCTTGTTGAAGTAGTTCTTGGCAGCCCAACATCCTGTTGAGACATTTCACACTGGTGTTTCCTTTACCGTGACAGTTAACTGTAATATTAATTTAGAAAAAAATATAAACCTGAGAATACAATGCATGCAAATTAACAGGTATTTGTATTAACTGATTTTTAACGTATTCAGATTATGTACTAGACAGTTCTTGTATCTGTATTTAATCTTTGGTGTCTTTAACATCATAATGATTTAGCTGTATGTTTAATGTTGAAGACAAATGTTTCTCTTTTTGTGTTTCATTGTTTTCCAGCAGTAACAATGAATATTGTTATACCTGGTTAGGGTCCCTGTGCCAGCAAGTTCAGAAATTAATTACAATTAGTTATTTTAATTATTTCCTTGTAGTTCACCATGTGTAATTTAAACTATGAATGTGCCTTGATTAATGCTGAGTTATGCTCTTTTTGTTTACCTCCTTTTCTTACCAAGTTTGCATCATTAAATGTTTTCTGTAGTGGTGCAAGTTTCAGCCCTACTCCACTCGCCATGTATTAATAGATCAATCTCTTAAATGATGTCTGGGACATGGTGTATGACCACGGCTGTGCTGGACTCGGAGAAGAGGTGTTAGCTAGGATCACGTGTTAATAAAATGATTTTTTGTATTCTGGTCCATGTGCTCATCTCAGAAATGACAGACTCATGTCCTTATGCTTTGAAAGCATCCCGCTCTGCTTGCAGCCTAGCTGTGTGTGTAAAAAGCTTACATCCAGGATGTTTGCGTAGTGTACAGAGAGGTTGACAGTAGCCCTCATCAGGGAAGGTGGCTGTGGGAAACCACCTTGAAATTACTGCGCGTGACTCACTCTCAGAAAGCGACTGTCCAATCAGCCGCCTGACCCTGTCTTCCCATGAGGCCTTGGTGCAGAAGCACTGATGCGATTCTTTCTTCCTGTTCCTTCCCCGTCCCCTCACCCTAGGAGCTTTAGTACACAGTTTGCCCAGGGACACCAGGGTATGACCCCCTCCCCCCTTCTCTCATTAAAGCTACCCCCATACCGCTGTTCCCTGGCATGCTTGAAGAGCATGATCTGCGCCGGGCAGGAATGACGGTCTTAGCTCTCCAGACTGCTTGTGCATGTGACCTCTTAGCTGCTAGTTAAACCCAGCACAGTGCACCGGGTCCCGAGGGTCTGTCCACTAAAATTTTCCCTTGGCCTTTGCCTGCTGCGCTCAAGGGGATCCAGGTAAACGCCTTTGGCGGACTCTTCCGTGTCTCCCAGTTGCTGTCCCTCCCCTCACCTAAAGTGGCCTGTGTTTCTTGCCTGATGACGGTGGCGTGACGTCCGTCCCTTCGCTCACCTTTGCGTTCTGAACCGCCTCACAGGAGCGAAATTTATCATCCTTTTTCTGCTGTTGCAGCCTGCTTCAGGCCACTGCCAAACCTAGTTTTAAAAAAGTTAGAGAATTAAAAATTAAGTGGGTAAGAAATAACATTTAGGCCACAGGCTTAATTCGGAAGTCTCTGTAGAGATCATCCTGGAGCGTTCACCAAGGATCACTGTGCCCATCTATTTGATAAACCCATAGGTTTCATGTAAAAACTTACATTTATCCAGAATCTGTGTTGAGCTCTTAACATGTAGGCCTTCCTGGTAGAGAAAGAGGCTCATTTCTTAGTTCTTGTTAATGACCCAACAAAAAAAAGTTGACTGGAAGAGACCAAGAGAATGAGGAACTCCACAAAAGGTTGTTTGCTACCTGAAAGCACTGTAACAGCATAAAGGAGATGCTATAAATAAGTCCTCCTTCGAGATGCCGACCCACAGCTGGTAAAGTACTAGCCAGATATCGGAATGAGTTCACTGTTCGCAGCACGTTGACTCAAGTTCAGCACCATCAGATAATTTCATAAAAAAGTTACAGACGGTCGGCTTTTCCAAAAACTTGTACGCAATATTCAGAGGTTGGTGCTTTACCAGTGCCTGGCCTGACACAGCCCATCGGCAAGGCGGTAGTTACACACTGCCCACTCCAGAAGCAGTGTTCTAACTGGTGCTCGTTCAATCATTGCACTCAGTCTAGTTCCATTGCCATGGCAACATGCTACGCACTCTTGCAGGCGTGTGTGTGTGTGTGCGTGTGTGTGTGCGCGTGTGTGTGCGCGTGCGCGCGCACGTGTTACTGTACGTGTTCTAACTGTTGGACATTCTCTCCCCGTTTTTTGTCCATACGTTCAGTCTGCACCAGGTTTGTTTGATAAAGTGCTATCTGCAAAATGTAAGAAGCTTAGATATTTTTCATGCACAACAGAGTTCCCCTAAACACAACTCATTAACCAAAAGCTCTGTAAATGATGGTGTAATTGAGGCATGGCTCCAGTCTTTGATGTAGAGAATTCATTTGCTCATTATAGTCACTCATCTTGGGCTATTATCTGCTTAAATTACAAAGCAGCGTTTAGAGTTATTTGTTTTTCTAATACTTGTTTTTCTAGCCTTTTTACAACTCAGACACATGATTTAATTAGTAGGTTAAATTAGCGCAGCTCAGTCCCAAATAGCACTGAATGTGTGCTCATAGCATTGATGGAAAAAGTCATTAAATACTGAAATATACACGACATACGTCTTTTACTGGCAGCTGCATTTATCACAAAAGTGCTGCTAAACTCATGCATAGCCAGGGTATATCGTAACACACCTGAACTGCTCATTTTCATACCTGTTCAGTGTGCCCTTAGCATCCCGTGGTTGTGTTACTTCGTGGCTATGGCCTCTTTGTGAGACGTTTCCAGCTGTGTTCCTGTGTTACTGTGGATTTGTGGTGTTTCCCTACACATGGTACCAGAGAGGGTGTTGTGGTATACTCAGAACAAGTATGGCTACCTGACAGTATGTAAACCCATGAAGTGTACCACACATACCTACTGTGTCGTTGTGCATGATTAATGTTCCTTATTGTGTGAAGGTAAAGCAATTTCAGTTCAATCCCAAACTATTCTGATACACTGTGGTAAAGAACTTTTTTTTTTTTTTTTTCTCCACAGCATTGAGATATTTATTTTTTGAAAGAAATCTGAGTAAATGTAGTTGGAGATTGTTGAATGTTAATAAATAGGCCTTCCATATGAGCAGATCCACAGTGGAGTGTTGGGCTTCTTGAGTGAGTGTGTCCATTTAGTGCAGGCCATATGTATGGGGGGGAAACTGTGTGCAGCATAGGGGTATGTGAGTGCCAGACTTAGAAAACCTACAAAGCTGGGGTGGATGTCAGAGGGAGTATGTTAAGCCTCCTTTGGTTTTTTGCCCATTGAAAAAGCTTAATGATCAGCAGCAACCCAAATGCAAAGTGAGTTAAAGTTGTGCGTAGCCCTTGGAAATGCCACCATTTGGCCAAGGTGCCTCTCTGTGCTGTAACTGAGCTGGCGATCCGGCAATATCCGCACTGCCAAGTGTTACAGTAAAGTTTTCTGCAAGTAGAGAACATCCCAGCATTCTTTGTAAGTAGTCCCCTGTAAGTATGTTGCACATATTAATTAATTAATCAATCAATCAATCTACAGTTCTGTGAAAAAGTTTGAAGTTTGTTTTCAGTTATCTGGATTTCTCGATGAATTACTACTGAATGTGATCTGATTTCCATATAAGTTATAGCTGACATTCAGATTAAAGAGAGACACTCAATTCTACACTGTCATGTCTTTACTGACAATACCGTTGAATTCAAGGTCATGCATGGAAAAAGTATGTGGACCTCTAGGAAAGAAGGTGTCTGGAGTCAGGGTGTCGAAAAAGGAAAAGTACTTTGCTACTTCACTTAGGAGTGGGCATCCCACAAAATACCACTACAAGGTCGTGTCATGAAGTGCTCAGGGAGGTTACAAAGAACTGTCGGGTGATGAATATTCACCATTACAATGGCCCCAGACACAGGTGTAAACCAATGATAGAATGGCTTTAACTAAAGAGGTTTTGTATTTTAGAAATCAAAAGTCCTAACCTCAGTCCTGCTGAAAAGCTGTGGCATTATCTGAAGACAGCTAAACATGCAAGATATTCCAGAAATATAATTTTATTGGAAGAATTTAAGGCAAATTGCCATGCAGTGCAGGTTACTGGAAGGGCCTGATTGAAAGTATTGTCACTAAAGTAGATTCCTCCCTTTACTAAATCTAACTTTTTCCATCCATGACCTTGAATGTTTAAACAATATATTCAGTAAAGGCATGTTAATGTACAATTTTGTGCATGTTATTTACGTAATCATGACTTTGAAGATCTGATCACATTTATGCACTTCATGCATAAATCCAGATAGGATTCTCAAACTTTTTCTCACAACGGTAGGTAAAAAAAAAAAAAACCCCAGAGACATGCCATGATGTTTCTAGCTATTGTTTGGCCGAATCCTTGTGTTTAATTATTTTATGACTGCCAGAGATTTAGTAGCTTCACTGGTACAGAACTGAGCAGCTTCTGACATCACTGGTTCATCTACAGCATGTTCATGAGCTTTTTGCTTTCCATAGGCCCCCGGTTAGCAGAGCTGCCCCCCAGCCAGAGAAACTCCAGAAGAATAATGTTACAAAGAAGAAGAAGCTGGTGGAGGTTTGTTGTTTGCCATGTCAAAGAAATTCATGACCCCCTTCGCTCTATCAGTGTGACAGACAGCTCCGTTTTAAAAAAAAAAAAAAAAAAAGAATACTAGTAACCACAAACCCTTTGGTGTACCTGTTCCCACTGTACCTTCCCGTATTAGTTGGTATTCCTGGGTAAGAACATTGACTAAATCGCAAAATACAGATTTTTCAATCTGGCACTGTGAATCTTGAACTTTAGGAGCTGGTGTTGGATCACGTGTTTGGATACAGAGGCTTTGATTGCCGCAACAACCTGCACTACCTCAACGACGGCGCTGACATTGTCTTCCACACAGCCGCAGTGGCTATGGTGCAAAGCCTCTCCACAGGTGATTTGTGCATACCGGTCTGAGCTTATACGTCTGTGCGCTGGGATGGTCTGGCTGAAGAGAAAGCCGGAGATGGGACTTCCATAAGCACCACACTAAAGCAGTTAGAATGTTATAACCTTTGTCTTTTTTACTATCACTATAATCAACTCTGCAAGTGTACAGCAGAGTGAGAAATCTTGACAGCTGTGATAATTGTGGCCATATCGAATCATAAAGAAATGTAACGTCTCTGTAATGGAACTGCTGTCAGCGCAGACCAATGTCCTGTCCTACTCCTTCTCTTCAGGGACCCAGAGTTTTTACCTTGAACACACTGATGACATCCTCTGTTTGACTGTCAACCAACATCCTAAGTATAAAAATGTCATTGCCACCGGACAGATCGGTAGGTACGCCGTTGCTTCCATTTCTGTCAGTGAATCAAAAACATGGACAGTGCATCTCCATTTCTGCATATTGCACATTAAAATAGGCCTGACTGTGGTAGTGAAAGTGTTTGTGCATTCGTTCGTACAGCCCCGGTTTGCCAAGTCATTTTAGTGAAAACCTTCGCCCTTTGGGTGCAATCATATATCAGGACTGTTTCTTTTGAGTTTGTCGTGTTTGCACCTTCGTTCGCATCAGTTACATTATTATTTTCCTCCCCTTTGCTTTTGCTGTGTTTTTTTATTTTATAACTATGATTACCATTATTTTTGCCTTCTTTTGGTGCTGATGTCATGTGCCTCAGCAGCATTAGAAAAGAGGTGACTTATTCCGGCTGTTTTTTTTCGATGCTTCTCCATATCCCATTGCCCACACACAACAGGCGATGTCACAGACCTGCCAGGTAAGATTCTGCTTGCTCCTGCGTGTCATCCTGGGCTCCCCCTGTCCGTCCGTGCCCAGTCGCCCAGTGGGACCTGTTTATTATCTCCCCCCCCCCTGTCCACACGTCCGTCCGCGCACAATGTGCCGTCGGAGAGGCGCATTTGTCCTCGAACGTAGGAAAACCTCCACGTGTTTTGTCATCTTCTCATCCATTAGTTTGACTTTCATGTCTTAACTATGCAAGGTTCAATTTTGGGTAGATTACAAAAATTAACTAGAAGGCACCAAGACTGTGAGATTCAGCATGAGCAATAATTATTAGTTTACTGAGACCTGGATGACCTTTTAAAGAGCAGAAAAGAAAGAAGAGCGTATCACAGAACAAGGTGAAAGTTCATGGCCCTCACAGACCTGTATAACTCGTTTGGTTGTCTGCTCTGTTGTTTCCCTTCTCTGTACTGAGTCTGAGGCCTGTGGTGCTCTCTATACGAGTGCTCTCCTGCCTTGAAAGAGACTGTCTTGTTGTCCCACAAGCACCATATCAGTATCTCCATTCATCACCATCCTAGTGCCACATCCATAACATCAAGCTCCATCAACCTGCTTCTGTCAGTTCTTCCTTCTTCATGCACCACAACAGATTTTGCCAGTCTCAACAGTAAGGACTTGGACTTGTGAGCAAAACGTTGTAATGTTCAGGTCTTAGGAGGGGACCTGGTGTAAAACAAGATAGCCATCTTGAAATGCTTGAGTTAATATCCATGTGTTTTAGTGTTTGTGGACTCTCATTCACTTGTGGCTTTTTGACTGCTGCAGTTTCCTAAGATATACAGATTTTGCAGACCTTCTCAAATTGACTATTCAAAAGTACAACTCAAGACTTGAACATGCAACCTTTAGAAGCTACAGTCCAGTCCCTTATTACCCACTATGCTACCTGCTATAAGCTATGTCCATACTGAATAGTGATGTGAAAGCACCTGGAAAATTTTGTCATTTTAAATATACTATGACATGTGAATGTCTGATCTTCGTTTGAATGTTAAGGTGACATTTAATACATTACACTGGAAAATTGTACTTTGCAATTATTTATTCAGCTAAATTTAAAAAAAAAACAAAAAAAAAGTAATTTTCTGGGGTGGCAAAGGTGTGTACACCTCTAGTTTCTTCATCTAAGTGGTTGTAATTGGCCTCAGGTGAATCAAAAACATGCAAATTATTTGCTAGTAAATAGAGAGTAGCTTTAAAGGCTATAGTTTGCACAAAGATGAAAAACTTGCTTTGGTTTTGAAGTAACCATATTGGTGAGAGGGACCAAATCATGCCAAGATCAACAGAGCTGTCCAGAGATGTAAGAATAAAAAGTTATAATGCTCTGGGAAAAGATACAAAACCATAATTTGCAACTGTAAAAAAACAAAAAAAAATCCAAAACTCTGGATATTTATAAAGAACTGAGTATTCCACCAAATTCAGTTCACGTTCTGGTCATAAGATGTTCTGAAATAAGTCCAAGAACTCAAGGTTTTCATGAAACGATCTACAAGCATCTCTTGAAGTTTCAAGTTTGTCATAGGTACAAGTATCATGAAATTCTTTTTGAATGCTTCTCCACAGACTATGGACAAGGACAAAGACAAAAGAAATACTGCACAAAATAATGACAGTGAGTAATGCAATAGCAATAAAAATAATGGTAACAGTAATAACAATAACAATAATACCAGTAGACAGCCTAACAATAATACCAGTAGACAGCCTACTTGCCATGGTTAATGTCAATATACTTGAGTCAACAATCAAAAAAAAAAAAAAAAGTCAGTACACACAGTCTTCATGGGAGATCAAGAAATAAAATGCCTCTGCTCTCAAAGAATATGAAAGCACATCTGAAATTGCTAGAGATAAGAAAATGACTTCTGGACCATGTGCTGTGGAAAGATGACTCAAAGGTGGATTTTTTTGCCTGAAAATCCAAATGCCGTATTTGTTGGAAACAACCACTGCCTGTGAACATAATCTCTTTAGCAGCTATGAAAATGGTGGTGGAAGCATAATGCTTTGGGGCTGCATTACTGCTCCAGAGCCTGAGCAACTTGGTATTATTTAGTCAGCTATGAATTCCACAATGTGCTAGGAATGGTGGGGTGCAATGTCAAAAACTGGAGTCAGAAACAATAGGGCAGCAAATACACAACTGAATGGCTTAAGAGAGAGACTTTTGGAGAGGCTAAGTCCAGATCTAAATGCAGTTTAGTTGAGGAGTTGCTGTTGGGGGGTTTTGAAGTGAGCTGTGCATGCAAAAATGTATTCAAATATGCCACAGTTCTACCATTTTTCTGTGGAGGAATGAGCTTTTAAAATTCCTCCCAGTTCATGTAAGAGGCTAGTAAACAAATACAAACAATGTGGCTATTTCTTCCAAAGAGGGCAACAAATAGAACTGAATCCAGGAACTTTGACTACACGTAGTTAATGGAAGTAGAACTAATTCCAATGTACAGATGTCCAGTGTTTTTTGTGAAATTTAGCTGCCTTAACCATTGATGGCATTTAAATGAGGATGAGACCTCCACATATTTAAAAATGGCAGAACTTTCCATGGAATGCAATTACTTTTTATGATCATTGTAGTTTGCTTGGAGTGAGACCACATCCTAAGGAAATGCGTGAAGTATGATGTGTGACTTCAGGATAGATTCAGAAGCAGTCCAGAGGCATGTGTGAACATGTGCCTATGTAACTGTGCTGACCAGCTGAAGCAGCCTGCAGCAGCCATCAGCAGTAGGTGTCATGGGTGGCCTGTGGGAGTGATGCTGGACTGCACCCTCTGTTGCAGGTACCACCCCCTCCATCCACGTGTGGGATGCCATGAGCAAGCAAACACTCTCCATTCTGCGCTGTTCTCACACCAAGGGTGTTGGCTACGTGAACTTCAGCGCCACAGGCAAACTGCTGCTATCGGTCGGCGTGGAACCGGAGCACACCGTCACTGTGTGGCGCTGGCAGGAAGGTGGGAAGGGACACAATGGGAAGGTGGGGTGAGAAACATTAGCCTTTTAGGCTATCTGGTTGTGTAATTAACTTAGTTTGCTTTACTGCTAGGCAGTCAGTATTTTACAAGTTGTTCACCCAACAGTTTCTCAGGCCATTCAGCTTTCAGGAAACTTGTGTTATGCCTCTCGGCTTCTGCCCAGGTGCCAAAGTGACCAGTAAAAGCGGCCACACGGACCGGATTTTTGTGGTGGAGTTCCGGCCAGACTCGGACTCGCAGTTTGTGTCAGTAGGGATCAAACACACCAAGTTCTGGACGCTGGCAGGCGGCTCACTCATGTATAAGAAAGGAGTAATTGGAGGCGTGGAGGAGGCGCGGATGCAGACCATGCTGTCAGTGGCTTTTGGTGCTGTGAGTACAGTCGGTCAGCTGTCCTTATTTCCACCCCTTTACACTACTACGGTGTTAGTGACAAACCCTAAGCTCTTACTCATTGTATTCAAAGGTTATGTATGGACAGACAACAGACCTCTCAGAACGCTCATTCAAAGCCCATTACTGAACCCATTACTGATGCGTTGACAATGTTTTTCTCTCTCCCCCTCTAGAATAACCTCACATTCACTGGTGCCATAAATGGTGATGTGTACGTGTGGCGGGACCACTTCCTGGTGCGTGTCGTGGCCAAGGCGCACACGGGACCTGTTTTCACCATGTACACCACGCTAAGGGATGGCCTCATTGTAACAGGCGGGAAGGAGAGGCCGTGAGTACAGGAGGGTGTTGCTGGGTATCACTGGAGCAGGAGGGTGCAAGAGCTGAGAGACCATTTTTCGTAAGATTTTGGGTTTTTCAAGGAATGCTTGAATCACTGGTTTTGTGTGTGTGTGTGTGTGTGTGTGTGTGTGTGTGTGTGTGTGTTTTCAGGACAAAGGAGGGTGGAGCTGTCAAGCTGTGGGACCAGGAGATGAAGCGCTGCCGGGCCTTCCAGTTGGAGACGGGCCAGGCAGTGGAGTGTGTGAGGTCTGTGTGCCGAGGAAAGGTGAGCACCCATCCCTCTTCGGTCACAGCACACACGCATCTCCTTGCACAACAGCTCTTCCACCTACTGGCTCATGCCTCCTGCATTAGATTTCATGTCCCCTTCTTACCCATTAAGGGCAAGATACTGGTGGGCACCAAGGATGGTGAGATCATCGAGGTGGGGGAGAAGAATGCCGCCTCCAACATCCTGATCAATGGCCACATGCAAGGGGAGATCTGGGGCCTGGCCACACACCCATCCAAAGACATATTCATATCTGCCAGCGACGATGGGACCATCCGCATCTGGGACCTGGCTGACAAGGTTGGGGGAGGGGTGGCCAAATACCTTGTTGTGGAAGTAAAATGACCACATTTTTTATAATTATTTACATTTATTTATTCAGCAGAAGCTTTTCTCCAAAGTGACATATATCTCAGGAAAAAATAGAGAGGGGTGCATTACATCAACAGACGAAGAGACTTGGATGGAGACGTGATTCTAAAGTACATTTAATTTGTCACATTCCACCATATGAACCAATAAGGGGTATATATTTTCATAAGCCCTCATAGCAGTTTTCCTTTGTGCATGACCCAGTGGGGATAGGATGGGATGAGTGTAATCATTCTCAGGGTCTTATGCTGCTTTGTGCCTATGACCAAGAGGTCAATAATCAAGCTGGTGTTCCAGTTCTTCTTACACTTCTTCCAACCCAGTTACATGCTTCTCTGAGCTCTCAGCAGTATAAGTTGCATCATGTGGTTCACTTCCTCATCTGGTACATCACCTCCTGGTCCCGGCCCCAGGGGACTGTTGATTAGTGGTAATTCCATACCACCCATGGTGTAGCCTTTTGTCAGTTATCTGATAAAGTGCGGCCATCTTCACTTTTGGTAAATCAGTATTCCGCTTCTGCAGTAATTCATTAGTATGTTGGTTCACAGTACAAAAGCATGGTCACAAACCCGGTTTTTCCGTAGACTCAGTCGGTTGGGTTGCTTTTAGTTATCCATAGTCTGCAGAACAGACATTAGATGGCACCGTGGCCACACTTAGCAACACGGCCCAGCTTGGCAGAGCGTCCTTTTCAGAATGGCCACAGCCACCTTGCACTCACACCAGAAGGATTTAGGGCTATTTAAAGATGAGAGCATAGCACTGTCATAGAGAACATTTTATAAAATCTTTACACACTGACTTCTATGGTCCATTCTTTGCAGTTTTACTCTGTGTATTTCTACATGATGCCCGACCCACTCACTGCCAACGGTTAGCCAGCGACTGTGGTTGTTAACCACGTGATTGTGCGAATGTTCAGTCATCCTAGTGTTGCCATGGCTGCTGCGTGCCGCTCTGTTTACTACACATGGTGACAGTTGGGACAGCAGTTTTGACAGTTGTGCAAACAGTGGGACAGACTGCAGCACCAGGAACGTTACTCAACGCATACTAAGGAGAAGCAGCAAGCCTTAAATCGGCATCCGAATTCACAGAGTAAAGGGTTATCTCTCAAACTGCCTTGTTGGCTGTCGTACATTTTAGGGGCCCTGCGACTGGCAGCTTTACCTCGAGTTTGTTTTAATAGGTAGGAACCGATCAGGTTCTTCAGTAGGAATATGATTTTAAAGTCCATCCTGAACTTCACTGGGATGCAATGCAGGGATGTATAGCAAATGTTTCCCTCTGAATTGTCCTAATTTCAAACGTGGTGTTGCATTGAGGACGCCATAATACACAAAATAATTTATCACTGTTGGACACACTACACTCCTCAGCTTATGGTTCAGTTGGGTTGGGGAAACCGATTTCTGACTTATTTTGTTCATAAAGTCACTTAATTAAATCTCAGTGAATAAATGGTTAATATTACAGACATAGTCAAATTTATTTCCAAGTTACGTTCTGTAAAAATCACAGGTATGCCTACAATAAATATATACTTTGTCTCACTTGAATATTCGAGCAGCATTAAAACTAATTTAAAACACATCTGTACAAACTGTTCAGTGCCCATTGTTGATTCATGCTATAAATACGAACAACATTCCTCATCTTCCATCTTCTTATTAATCACCATCACTCAGGAACACCAAATACCAGCTGTGAACACTGGAAGTGAATGGAATTAAGGCGGTCCCATAGCTCATTCTGTTTGGGTGCTCCTTACTGCTATCTATTGGCATGGATTTGGTCTACAATGAAGAGGTCACTAAAGAAAATGAAATTTAAAATGAATAAACATGAAAATGTGTGTTCAGAATGTGCAGCTAGATTGTACCACAAAGAGTCGTTCAGTGGGTGTTGAAAATATTTTTATGTGCTTTTTTCCTACATTTCTGGATGACCGCTTTACCCTGTTCTGATATCTCCATCTTTATTGATGGGGTGCTGATGGAGAGTACATTCTGACTGGTTGCTCGTCAAGCTAGCCAGGGCCATTTGAACCGTTTTCCCATGGTGCCATGTTCCTGTTCCTTTCTAGTGAGCGTACACTTTGTTCTTCACTAGAAACTACTGAACAAGGTGAGCCTGGGTCACTCAGCCAAGTGTGCCAGTTATAGCGCAGACGGGGAGATGGTCTCCATCGGGATGAAGAACGGCGAGTTCATCGTCCTACTGGTCAACTCGCTGAAAGTGTGGGGCAAGAAGCGGGACCGCAGCACTGCCATCCAGGATGTCCGGTGAGTACCGGATAGGGAGCTGGTGGACCAGGACCGGGGTGGGGACATACGAAGCAGTAGGGACCAAGGGCAGGGCTGCGAGCCCCAGTGATGACATGGAGTAGCGGCCTTTTCACAGAATGCTTTAATGATTCATTCTATTTTAATTTTTTTTATGTCAGTCATACAGGGGATCTTTGACTTGCAGCAGGGTTGGTTTCCAGTGACCTCGTCATAAACTGAAAATCCCCTTATTCTCTAATGAATAAATCATAAGGATATATTAAGAACTAACAAATACATAAAGGTAATAACGTACAGTATTATAATACGTTCTTGCTGCTATATTACTTTCACTTTCATTACTAGATACTGTATATTGTGTTCCACTTTTTTCAGCACCACAAGAATACTCACTTTTTCAGTTGCTACACATCATTTATGAAGAGTTACTTGAAGGGAATCAAAAATGAAAAGTTTTAATGAATACAATGGAGTCGCTATCAAGACACCCAGACACTAACACACATGGGGTCTTGTGGCAGCGTTATAGTACAGCAGATAAAGCAGTCGGTGGTGGATGTTATGATCAAATGTCATAAATATGAACAAAACACCAAAACAGTACAATATAGTAATATTGTATTATATGTAGTAATATAGTAATGTTAATGATAATGAGATGGTGATTGTAAGATGTATATGTACATGGGATATAGAATATACAGTATACTGTAGATAAAACTCAAGAGCTCAAAAGTGGTGCTGTGATGGATATGGGGTCACGTTCCAGGTTCAGTCCAGACAACCGCCTGCTGGCTGTGGGTTCGGCCGAGAGCACGGTGGACTTCTACGACCTGACACTGGGACCCTCGCTTAACCGCATCGGCTACTGCAAGGACATCCCCAGCTTTGTCATCCAGATGGACTTCTCCGCTGACAGCAAGTATATTGAGGTAAAAAGGAGGGGCTTGTGTTGGGAATAGCGCTAGACAGCTGCCGTGATTGGCTAAGCTGTTGGCATAGCAGCACTGAGGACTGCCGACATTCTTTGAGTTATGAGTCTGTCTCTATGGCAACTAGGCTTTCATCACAAACACATTTTACTTTAAATACGACACATTGTTATTTAGTACTTGTGAACAGAACAAGAGCTCTTACTGTTTTAGATTATTTTAATTAGGCTTCACAAATATTAATGATTCCTTGTTCTGAATGTTTGCTTACATTACAAAAGACCAAGAATTTTGATTTTATAATTCAATATTTTGCTAGTGTGAATTTTGTGCTCTTAATTTTTGCCATTCATATTTTGCCATTAATTTCATTTAATGAAATGTCATTTCTTTACCCATTTCTAACCTGATCCTGAGCGTATGTATCTCTCACACTCTGACCAGGAGCCTGTCACCGCAGGGAGCGTTGTGTTTAGAGTGTATCATCGTGTCTGGCTGCCAGGTTTATTTAAAGATGTCATATTTCAGTGTTGTGCGCGCTGCTCTCACTCTGGGATCTCTATCCCTCCCACTGAGGATTGTGAATGTAAGATCCGTTCATTCAGTGGAGCAGCTGTACAGGCTGCGCTCACCCAAATGCTCAATTAAAATGTTTCCTGCTAATACATTGGCTGTAAAAGCTCCCTCTCTTTGTGTCCAAACGGTCTCACGCCGAGAGTATATTTAGACTGTGTGGGACAGCTCAGGATTATTAATAACCGAGGAGCCCGGTCACGTTAGTGGCCGTGTGGAATTCGTCCTTGGAGGCCCGAGTGGTTGTGAACAGGGGAGTCACCAGCATTTCGTAAACTCACATCGAGGAAGCGTCGTGAGAGAAAAAGCATTAATGCAGCTTTACCACGGAATTCCATGTGAAGGTGGTAGGACTGCACAAGAGACTAATCTCTTTGTGCTTCACGCTCAGTCGTGGTGCTCAGCTGCCGAACGCATGTCGGGGAACATGTTCGAACCACCAGCTGCCTTCGGACACATGGGTTAGTAGTTAATGTTTTACGTTGTGTTCCATCGATGGCAGGTGTCCACGGGAGCCTACAAGCGGCAGGTGTACGAGGTTCCCACAGGGAAACTGGTGACGGAGCCCTCCATTGTGGACAAGATCACATGGGCCACCTGGACCAGGTGGGTGAGCAACTAATAGCTGGCTGTGTGCACCAAGCCCTGGACGCTCTACTGGGAAAATAGTGACAAAACTAAAGTGAACCCTTTCGCAGTCAGCGCCGTACACTGGCTATACATCTTAAGAACTGTTGTCATTTTTCAGCGATCCAAACATTTTCCACTTTATTAATTGCATTTTCTTCACTTAAGTATTTTCTGACAGCAAAGGAGGCCTCTGTTTACACAGCCCAGCCAACTGGTGTCGGTAAAATGCTCTTAATTCACCTCAATTTCCATGTTTACAGCTTGTGTCTGGTGTTCCTGAGTGCCAGTGATCGATAACAAAAAAGGAACGCTGTATGTTTGTGGGATTGAATCGTGAAACAATTGGTGGCGTTAGGACTATGGAGTCAGTGTAAAGCTCCTGGGGTACCAGTCTCCCACCATGGACCGCGATGGCAGACGATAAAACCGTTCAGCCAGTTACATGTGCAGAAAGATGCAAATGCTAAACATGTTTAATAAAGAAGCAGACCAGCTTTAGGGTGCTTCTGTTGCGGAATTGATTTATAGGTGTTTTGTTGCAGCTGAGCAGGGATCCCTGATGTGGACTGATGGGAGGATGTAGGGCAGTCGATACTGGGTGGAGCTCGAGACCATCTGTCTCTCGGCAGGCTGGGAAAGCCAATTTCACTTGACCTGAATTAATTTGCTAATGGTGCGCGGCACGGAAAATGCGGTAAATGTGATGTACCGCTGAAGTACAGAAGCGAGGTTACAGCATGCTTGTGCGACTGCGGCCGTTGTGTCTAACGAATCCCTCTGCGGCGCTGCAGCATCCTGGGAGACGAGGTCCTCGGCATCTGGCCTCGCAATGCAGATAAAGCCGAGGTGAACTGCGCCTGCGTCTCTCATGCCGGCCTCAACGTGGTCACCGGTGACGACTTTGGCCTTGTCAAGCTCTTCGACTTCCCGTGCACCGAGAAATTTGTAAGTCCCACGCATCCTTGCCAGAACGCCAAAATGCCTCTTTATTACTTGCTTGTAGGTAATATTCATTCTCATTATTGAGCTCAGCATGTGCTTGAAATGTAACCGATTTGTAGCTCCTCCTTTCTCAAGGAGTCATAACTTGAGCTCGACACTTTTTTTGGTGATTCTCCAGGCCAAACACAAGCGTTACTTCGGCCATTCGGCTCATGTGACCAACATACGCTTCTCCTGTGACGACAAGTACGTGATAAGCACAGGAGGCGATGACTGCAGGTACGCCGTCCCGCTCTCTCGTGGCACCTGCCTTGATGCGAAGCCTCTGTGCTGCTAAAACACCAGACGCTATAGCAAAACTGTTTACCGGAAGATCAAAAACATTTTTTCAGGTACATTATTTTTTGGATGTGTACATATTTAAAAGTTGCACACAAAGCTGTTTATACACACTTACACTCATCTAGTTAAATAAAAATTCACTGTCATCTGCATAGTGAATTATTTTAATAATGTGTGAACACTGCCCATACTGAGAACTGTCATTAGCGGTAGCAAATGTGAGGCTTTTTCCCCTCAGTACAGTTATGCATATGAAAATGTTAATGTGTGTGTGAGACTACTAAGCAGTAATGCTGGTGTTGTTCAGCCCCATGGGCACATGAGCCCTGACATGACATTTCCCCGCATTGCGACCCGTATCCATGCAGCGTGTTCGTGTGGAAGTGCTCGTAGGAGGAGCCACACAGCTCGCTCACGGCCACAACTTGTGTCAAGACAGAAGGATCCAACTCGCCACAAGTGTCTAGCTGCTACAAACCTCTTCGTGAAATGCTGCAATCACACGTTCTTAATACTGAACAAGGATGCTGAAGGCGTACGGGCAACAGGGGCGGCGGCCGGGCTTTGCGCTGTGCAATAACGTTCTAGAGAAATCCGGCCTCAACTTGACTCTACACACTTGTGTAGTAGACAGCTGGCCTCACCAAATCTTGTTCTTGCCACAGATTTTATTTTTTATGGCCTACTGGCGAACAATCATTTGTGTTTACATTCTCATCTGCTTTCCGCAAAGGATGTGACAAAAAAAAAAAAAAAAAAAAAAAAAAAACCTGCCAACTTCCTCACTTGCAGACATTGTCAATATTCATTGTGTGAATTTTTTCCAAGCCATTCAGCTTCGCTAAAGCCTTTGTTTTCGAAAGTCCATATGAAACATAAAAGTGCCTTTTCTAGATGTTTATATGGTGTAATTGTGCTCCTTCTCACTGTCATGACTCAAGTTGTTTTGAACACTTCTGGTGCTATGAGATTGCTAATCGAGGGCTCTCAATAGTGTTACTCAGTCCATCTATATTTTTTTTCCTCCCCCTCTTATTTGTTTGGTATTTGTGCACCATATTTTGACAGTTCTTCCTCTTTTAATATCCAAATGTCACTGAGAAAGCTCAGGGGCCAATTCAGGCTTAAGTACTGTACTTTTAAATAACTAAAAATGGTTGTGGTTAGTTTGCTGTTGGGTTAAAAATGTTGTCGACCGGCACTACCCAAGTACTGCTGTAACCTGGTTCGATGATAATCGTGCTGAGATACTAACACTGAAAAAAAAAAAAAAACCTTCAGCATCCAACGACAAGGTTCGGGGGGGGGGGGGGGTCCTGAGCACCAAAGCTTACTATGCAGCCCGTACGCCACTTCCACCTCTTCAATCATGCATTCCCTTCCTCTGTGTGCTGTCAGATAATCAGCCTTTAACTGCTGTCGACCCGTCTTCAGACTGTACTGTGACCATGTCTTACGGTGATTTGTTTAGCTAATCGGTGTGACAGCAAGTCGTACTAATGTCGTGCGTCTGTAAGATACTGATATTTGTTCACCGTTTTTACATTTTGTACATATGCCTTGTACATAAACTTGTCACTTGTCTAGTGTTTGAAGACTGATTGTACTATTGTAAGTTAATTTGCTCTGTGCATGAATTTATTTTTAAAACGTGTCAAGCTGCAACAAATGAGGTTTTATCTTGACTTTTTTTTATACACAATGTAACTGATGAATGTTCAGAAGTTCAATGTTTGACATCTAATAAACAAAGTAAAAACAGCATGTCTCATGATTGTGCCCAGATCAATCTTGTTACATTGCAGGACTAGCTGTATAAAAGTGTTTATATGCATCTCAAACTATTAGGAATTGATATTCTGCTACAGTTTTATGCAGCTGTGTCATTCTAACAATGCACAGTGTGCTATGAGATGCAAGTTGCTTTAGAGAAAAGCATGATAAAGCTATTTACTCCTGCAGACTTTTCCCCTTAATATCATTTTGACCAATGTGAACTTTTCATTTAGCCTAGTGGTTTTCTCTGAAGTTACTACTTCACCCTTTCTATAGCTGGGTAATTTTCTACTTATTTTAAACCTCACTCATTCAAGTGGAAGGTGACATCTCTAAACTCTGTGCTCCCTGCAGCCCCCTTAGTGAATGTGTCAATAGTGCTCATGTCCACACCATAAACTACTCCCCAATATTTTAAAAAAAAAAAAAAACCATACTTGACATGTTTACATCTGGTTGAGAATAATCCAGCTGATGGCCTTAGAGCTGTAAAGTTCCTGCATGTCTAGGCAACCTGTTGACAGAAAGAGCAGAAGACAAGTGCAGCCCAGCAGCAGCAGTTACCATGGGGGGTGTAACATTTTACTCCGAGAAAGCACCAGAGGGCAGGCGCTCGTCTATTAAGCTTTATTGGTATTCGTTAACATTTCACAATGCATTTCACGAACAGTTCTCAGCAGAATTCATCACAAATCGTATGAAGTTTCATTCACAATGAATTACTTGCATAACAAACAATGCTTGAAATTCCAAAGTTTATACGTGTTGCAGCTTTAAATATTGGGTCCACAGACAGCAGTTTTATTAATGGTTGTAAACGTGTTTTTTTTTTTCCATTTTTATTTTTCCCCCTAAATACTCAGCTGCAATGACGTGAAATGACAATGTAGTAAAGTTTCTCGCAAAAGTACTAAATGTTTGTTGAAACACTTGAAGCATGAGGTGCTATGGAGAAGCTCTCTTCCACTGTAGGTCTGCTGAAGAAAGCTACAAAGCTTTGTGAAATACTACATAGTCAATCAATAAAACAGTAAAATCACAACACCACTACATTTTTTTTTTTTATCATACCAAAAGGAGAAGAAAAAAGGTACCATTCAATCTTGGATGTTTGTTTTCCTCGCTCAAAAAAAAAAAAAAAAGACCATACGAACCGTGGGTGAAACAGGAACGAAAACAACCAGCTCCTTGTGCACCTTGAGTTTCCTCTTATACACAAGCCTGTCCAAGAATGAGTAAATCTCAAAAAAGACTGTTCCTTCACGTCTCAAATAAATAAAAAAAAAAAAAAAAAAAAATTGATCCAAATTCATTTACGGAGGGGGGGGGGGATTCTAAGGCTCGTGAGCTGGTTATTAAAAAAACAGGTTAACGTGCAATCGAGTTTGTCGCAGAGCTAGAGAACTGATGAACTGGGGAAAGGGGTTGTGAGAAGTACATCTGAAATGTGAAGGGCTGTCCACTGGCCTGGCCTGGCTCCTCCCCTGTGGCCCCCCAGAGAGACTCTCCGGCCGCTCACTCGGTCTTGGGCTTCATCCCAGGAATCTTGGCCTGGATCCTGGCAAATGGAGGAGAGCGAGAGTCAACATTCAGGCCGTGTTGCACTCATGTCCTAAAAGAGTTCCGGCTCTGCCAACGGGCAACAATATTTCCACCTAGGTATGAAGTCCATGTACTCAGGCAGAAGCCCATATTAATAAATGCATAAAATTTAAGAAACAATTATTAGGAAAAGCCTACCGACTAACAAAAATCTGTTATATAAAGAACCAAAAACTTACTTTCCAACAACATCTTTCATTTGGTTTCTTGCCAGGGCCAAGTAATGGTCAATTTGTTTCTGCAAGGAAGAGAAGTAAGGACTTCCTGTTCTGTACAGCTCCTCAGAGCAGCATCATGGTGCAAAAGGACATTTCTAGTGTGGCTGATTACAGGTGCATCATAACATAACAGGTTTTATTCATATCAATATAGACTTTTGCTTTGTAAACAGCTTCAGGGATACATCACGTACCTGGTGTCTTTCATAAATAACTGGGCAGCTGAACACCGCAATGAGACCTGGGAAAAAAGATGATAGAGGAAGAAAATGTCACCATTGCGATAACGTGTCGTTCGCCCCACACGCCCTCACTGGGAATTTGTGCAGGAAGTCGGAGCCGACTGCTGTGTAGTAACGCCAGGGCCACCGTTTTCCTTAACCATTCCACTTTTACTTCTGGGCAAAGACTAGGTTTTGCCCATTTGACAAAAAGTTCAAGACTCCCATGTGTTGCTGGAGCAAAGTAAGTCTGATTAACAAGCTCAGGCCTCTTCCAAAAATACTGAGAGCTTAGGTGCCTTCTACACTGCAGGTTGGATCAAGGCCAAATCCCCCAAAAGCCTTCTGTGCAAAGCTTAAGTGCTCAGAAAAGTAATGCTTTTACAAAGGAAAGCAAGTCTCCCACGTGTGCGGCCACAACGGCGGGCTGTAAAGAAGAGCGTCAGGAAAGGGACAGTAAGAAGTCAAAAGCCCAGTTGGGGGGGGACCGGTGTCATAAGGGCTACGGATACACACTCACCAAGGATGAGCAGAGTGAGGCCGTTGAACAAGGCACCGACGTATGTCAGGATCCACATGAGCACAGCGAACTGCAGAGAGAGATGCACAGTTCACCATCGGCACCAAGAGTCAATGCCGAGAGTCGCCGATGGCAACAGCCACACAGGAACCCAGGCAGTACAGCCTTTGTTATATTTCTTACCTTTCATATCCACATCAGAAAGCATTTCTCTAAAGGCCACATGTTTCACAATCATTTATGGTCTGAAAAGCTAAATGACGCCCGCTGTGTGTCAAGGAGCTGCCGATCACAGGTCGCTCCGCTACGGACACGGTGTCGTCCAGTACAAGTGGAACAGAACCTCGGAGACGCCGCCGCACACCTCAGTGCTGCGAGATCATGGCCATTACTGTTATTACTGCTCGCTCGCTAATCTGATGCTTCCCACACACACACGGCGCACGCGCTGCCGGTGCCCGTTCCAGTCGAAGAGCTCAAGCTCCACAAGCCAAACCATAAAACTACTGGTTGAAGATCAGCTCCTCAGTTGTCCACCAGGACAGCATCCTGCACCTACAGCCACCCCCAAGTCCAGGGGCAAGTCCCTTTAGCAAAGCACAGAGGAGGAGGAGGAGGACATTCAGAGGACACCCTGTAAAGATACCCCTGAGCGCTCCTCCACGATGTCAGCAGGCTGGACAGAAAAGGTCAGCAGGTTTCCGTGAAACTTCATCCCCCACGACACCCCCAGTCATTGCTTCCTTACATGGACACTGTCTGGAGTCAATCATGTTGGTGGCAGAGCCCAGAGGACAAGGGGACGGACGGACACACAGATCTGCTCTTGTATGGGGCCTAGCAGACGGGACAGTATTGACACGCAGGTCAGAGCAGAGTAAACGCAGTTGGACTGAGGTACAAATCCATGTGAAACAGGGTGAGGGTTTCAGCTGATGTCACTGGAGCCCAGCGACACTACGGTAAGCCTGGGAAGTGTCAACAGCAACACTTCCTGTCCATGGCTACTGACAACCGAACTAGAGCTTTTCGTGAACAAAAACACGAATGGGGTCACAGTGAGTGCGAGGAAACGGTCTGGATACAGGAAACATTCAAATGCATCTTTTCGGCACAGTGTGGGGCAAACGGCACAAAGCGGGATTCATAAAGAGTGGGAATAAAGAGCAAACTATTTCAGGAGAGATGTGAAAATGACTGAAATTTAGTGAAGAAAACAACGGTCCAGTTACACACTGACATGTGGTAAATCCAGCGATGTCTCCATTACTGTCACTGTTCTTCCAAAACGAACTCGTGGCAGATAAGCGGCACCAAAAGGTGGCGTCGGCAGTCGGTGCCGTCCTGCACCACACTGTTTACACAAAGCGTGTAAACTGGGACTCGGGGCTGCAGGGTCACCTGCTTTCCCTCAACGAGCAGCAAAAACCAGCACCAGTTTATGGGACAAAACAAATCACAGAAGTTAAACACTCATCTAGCACATAAAAAGGCTTTCAAGTGTCAAACGCCGGTATAAAGAATAAAGCAGATAAACCCCACCGCGGAGGAACGAACTGGAGCAACGGGAAGCATCTCTCTCTCTCTTCCTCACACACACACACACACACACACACACACACACACACAAAGCACGGTAAGACCCTGCGCCGTTTACCGAGTACAAAACGCCAGGTACAAAAATGTAGAGCATCGTACCTTGAGGGAATCCACCAGATCTTCCACCAAGAAGAGGCGCCGCAGCTCCTTCAGGATGCTGTTGATATGCACCAGGGTCACGTCGCTGTACTTGTGGACCAGGTCCTCGGACAGAGCCACGTCCTGCTCCAGGTAGACCCTGGGGCGCCGCCACGAGACGCACAAATTTAGACCAATGGAGCTTTTCGAGAGCAACACAGTAAAATCTGATGTCGCCTCGAAGCAAAGTTTGTTTACACTCTTAAAAACCCATCAGACTTTTAGATGTGCTTTAGAAGGGGACAATACAATCCAAAATAACACCCGAGGCTTTTGTTAAGCCGATATTGCATTCAAGTTCTGAGCGAAAGCCGGCTAATTCAATCCTAAGAAGCCGTCGGTCGGCGAGGCCAGTGGGACACTGCCAAGGTGACGGATAAACGGCGCAGTTCCCTGCCTCATGGGGGAGGGTGGTCTACAGAACCAAGGAGTGGCAGAAACAGAGAACATTACTATAGTAAATTTCTTTAGACGTGGTGGCAAACTGATGAGACAAGCAAGAGAAAGTGCGGTGAGGATTGAGTCCTGCTTAATGGGGTCTCGATGTTTGCTTCTCAAAGCTGCATCTTGGCCCGAATCGTTCAACCACACGCAAGGCTGACTTCCCGCGGGTGACGTCCAAAGCAGGGGACAGGTATGCGTCACTTGTCACGCCTGGCGAAGTCCCCTCAAGCCCCCCCGACCACAGCCACTCACTTGAAGGGATGTCCTTCATCAGATTTCTGGACGGCCTGCAGGATGCCCTTGTATATCCTGAACGTGATGGTGACCGAGAGCAGGGCCAGGGCCACGTAGGAGCACACGCTGATGATGCTGCACACGGTCAGGGAGAGCAGCAGGAAGAGGGCGGCGCCGAACACCACGCCCGTCGTCTTGACATCGCGCCAGTACAAGAGGTCCACCACTGCGGAGGGAGGAGGAGGAGACAGGACGGTGAGGGGCGGGACATCGCCGGATGACACAACCGCGGTATGCCAGGGGTGTCCAACCTGTTCTAGCCAAGGACTGCAATCATAAATTTCCCTCCATTTAGATGTGCTGTGTATCCGTCTTTACCCACATCATCGCGATTGAACAGAATGTACGCCATTTAGACGTGTACCAACGTACTAATCATTTCGCAAGCGTTCTTGTGGGCCGCACGCTGGACACCCCGCTTCTGACAAAAAAGTTCTCCAAGAACTTGAACTGCATTTCAAAGCAATAATCAAGACAGATATGGAAAACTATTTTAACACAGTTTGAAAGACACCACAATCGCAATCTGAATGACAGATGAAAACATGTTGCAGCTAAAAGGCGCAAACGCAGTGAACGCTTGCGTACGAAAGCCTGCCTGCCCGCTCTGCATGCCAGAAAGGGAGTAGAAATAAGCGCTCAAGGCCAGAGGGCCCGTTTCCGCGGCCCCTCGGAGACGACTCCTCGACCGCGAACGGCCTGCCGAGAGACAACGCCGGGATCCCCTCCAACAGCTGCAGCAACCCTAAACGCGGTATGGGCCCGGCCCGATAATCCCCACTCGACCAGAATAGCAACGCCGTGAGCCGCGGGTCAGCGGCGGACGCCGGGGCCCCGCGGCTCTCCCGCGGTCTCGGACACGGGCCCTCCCGTGACAACTGCATGCTCATGCGGGGTTGGCAGTTTTTTGAGCACCCCTGCTCTTCGGGGTCACTGGGATTATAGCAGTGAGCAGTGACACCCCCCTCTCTCTCTTTCTCTCTCTCTCACACACACACACACACACACACACACACACACACACACACACACACACACACAGCTAATCCAGGCACGCTCGGACCGACCCTCACAGGGACACGCGGAGGTGAACGCGGTACATGGAGATTCCAGACAAGTACATCACCATGGTGACGGGAGGGGGTCGCACAGACAGACCCGCTTAGCTCTTTTAAAGGGTCCATGATCTGGAGAGGCGCCGCTCAAGTGCAGCAACCCAGCGACGCGCAGCAAATGGTGGTGCCAAAAGGTACATTTATATATCGATTTTTCTCCAGCGCTGCTTTCCACGCAAGCAAGGTCACTTCCAGCGCGTCCCCGATGAGCGCGCTCACGAGTCACGGGACGGCAGCACAGCGCTCCGCTCGATTCCGCAGTGCGCTGCCATAGCGTTGTTATCGTCATTATTATTCTTATTATTATTGCCATAACCCATGAGCTCAGCCACCTGCCTACATTTGGTCAGTAATCCCCGAACCTGCGCTATAAATAGCGCGGAACGACCGCGAGCTCCACCGCGCTCGTCTCGCCCTTTTTTTCCCCCCTCACCCTTCCTTCCCCTCGAATTCTGCGTTTCTGCGGCCGTCCGATGAGCGGTTGCCGAAGCCCGCTCGCTCGCTCGGTCCCCCCTCGAACCTCCACCTGCACCTCGCTCTTCCGTCGGATTTCCGTGAGGAATCGCCATTTTTGCATATTTATCCGATCCGGCTTCAAACAAGAAGGGACGGCGACGATGCGGTGACTCGGGAAGCGCGCTTTGTTTGGGGGGAAAAAAGCAGCTCACTAACCGCGCTTGGCATCCATCTTGTGGCCGCTCGCCTCTCCTTGCCTCGCCCCGCGCCGCGCCGCCTGCCTGCCGCTCCGCGCTCCGTTACTGACGGGACGCTTTCCGTTTCCCGCTTTCCGCTTCCTGCTGGCCTCGCTCAGGTCCGCACGGGCGCCCCGCCCTCCGCGCTTCACTCGCCTCAAATGCCGACCGTCCCAATACTGGATGCGTCACTGACACCGAAAGCGTCTGCCGGTCTCTCTTAGGTCCGCACACCCTCCGCCCATCTGTTTCGCATCTGTCTGGCGCGCCTGTTTCGCGACGCTCTCTCTCAGGTCCGCCGCTACACGCTGCGTGCCCCCTTCGTTAGCGACCTTCCTTCTTATCGGGTCTCTCTCGGGTCCGCTCGGGCACCGGGCCGCGGCGCTTTGCGCAAACACTGGGCTCCACGGGGGTGCCGTTTTATGGTGGGACGTATGGAATGACGTCACTGTATTAAGAGCCCCTGCGTGGGCACGTACTAGTAGTGTTTACAGCGATTCATCAATGTGCAAATGCGTAACCACAACTGTGTGTGTCATTATCTTAATGAAAGACACTGCTTTTCAAATCTCGTTTAACACAAACGAAAACCTACAAATCGTTTCCATGACGCACTAACGAATTAACTCTTTACGCCTAGTCTAACGCGAGCGCAGGCCTTAATGCACTCAAAATGTTTTACGTGATTAATAATTCAATCATGACCTGTTACGCAACATTGCCTCGAGAGCTTCATTGTAGGCTGAAGGAACCACATTTCCCACAATCCAGTAGGGTCACTGTTTTACTCCATAGTGAACCACTAGTTGAGCTCAAGGTCAGTTTAGAGAGAGATCCACGCAGGCTATGAGTTCAGGGGCTTGACATCTCTTCCAAAATGCCGCACTCGGGCATTCTCGGTCATAACGGGCTCTTCGGGAGAAGATACGGGCGAAAGGGAATCCTGTCACTGCTCGCTCTTTGGTGGCACTCTCTTATTTCTCTAACCATGTGAAAATAGCACTATCTGCTCAACGGAATGGCGGCTGTGGCTGTTCCCTTTGCTCAGTGGTCAATGCAAAATGTACGTTTGGTGATCACCCCCCAGACCACCAACCCCCCATCCCAAACACAACTAGAGGGCAAAAACTTGGCCAACTTCTGACTTTTGAGTTCAGCTCTTCCTGAGTATGAAGCTCAATTCACAGACATGCAGAGATTCCCAGAATTCCACACAAGAACCAAGCAAAGACATCCATCGTATCCTTGCTGTTGCTTTCAGTACTGATGAATAATAATTATTGCTATCCATTTAGTTGTCACATCGTAGTGGAAGACAGCTGACAGCGCTAAACATATGTCATTACAAAGATTTACCGTTTCATACAGCAGGGCTTACATTACCACTTCAGGGTAAGCACTTTGATCAATGGTGCTATGGCAGGGTTGGGATTTGAATCAACTGCAAGGGGATTCCAGCTGCAAGGGGCAGCCCTAACCACAACATTATCTGCTGGAATACATTCAACATAACTGGAATAATGCATTTCACATGAAAAATGGACCTGCTCAAATCTCAGTCAGTCTCAATAGTGTAGCACAACACAGTCCAGAGGGACCCCTGTGGCCAGTCACACTGAGCTGTTCAGAGATCAGCACTGCACCACAGTAAGGTGGAACTCCAAGCACCCCCACCCTCACAGAACAGGCTCACAGAGCCATGACTAAGCAGATATAAACATTTATTAGCCAATCCTGATAATAAAAAAAAAAAGTTCGACCTTTGGCACAAACATGTTCCAGCGGAGGCCCCATTTCTGTTGCAATGGGTGACAGAGGCACAATTTCTCTGGGGTTTTACAGTGATGCAATGCGTCCTTCCCTCCCCCACCGTGTACAACAGGACTGCAGCTGTACGAAGAACCCTTTCCACACGCCATGTTCCCCAGCTGTCTGTCCATCCAGTCAAATATGGCCACGTTGCTTCAGGACTGGAGCATCACCATGTGAACCTCAAGAAAAACCCATTCCTGGTAAACAATACAAATGCACTCTAAAACAATGGCAAGGAACAGTTCCCAAACTGCTACATCAGATCCGTCTCACACAGTAGATCTTCTCAAAGCAAAGTACCCTGTAAAAATAAAGGCAATTAACCGTGTTACTACAAATTCTTGCATTCTGTAAAACAAAAGCCGGTCTGTCTTCTACTTGGAACGTCACAAAATGTGAGGCCTCACGTGGCCCATTGCTTCAGGAGATGATGCATTAATATTCTAGAGACAATATAGGCTCCTTTTGCAAGCCTCGGTTAAGGTGCGCTGTCCCACTGAGCAGAGGCCAGGGGTGTGTCAGGCTGCACTGGCCTGTATATCACTGGGTGTGTGGCACTGCATTCAAATTGTTCCTGCTTCAACTTTGTACGCGCCACATACAACGCGGAAAGTACACCCTGGGCAAAGGTTGATAGTCCTTCCGAAGAAACATTCTTCCATAGGTTTCAGCAAAAGCGGGGATATCAGGACATGTCTCCAATACAGATGGACACGCAAATGCAGAAAAAACGGCAAGCGACACATGCGGTGCGGCAGAAAAACCGCCACCCCTTCACCACGCTCCGCATCCTATCGATAAATGACACATCTGCTTCTGCACAGCACAATGGCTTGACGACCACCATTAAAACAGCATACCATCTTTAAATTAGTCTATTAATCAGAGCTTAAGGCTAGCGCGATGCAGTTCGTCTCCAACGCTGTAGGCATGAGGGCTTACGAGGGAATGCAAAGGCATAAGAGAAAGACGCATACCACACTCCTTCCAGTGTTTTGCCGGCTCGCTTGCCATCGTTCTCCCCTACGGTCGATTGTCGTAATCCCAGGGTGGCTGGATCAGAGGGGCATTCCAGAGTCGCCTCGCTAGCAGTCGGTAGGAAGGGTAGCAGTGGCAGCGGGTGGAGCCTCTGATGTCTCACACCCCCCACAAGAACGAAGAGGAGGGTGGCGGCAGTGGCGACAGCGGCAATGAGCAAGAACCCCCCCAGTCAGACAACAGCAGCTCTCTAGGTGCCAGAAGCAGCAGTGCTGCAGGACGAGGGTCAGCTGACTGTCTGGCAGCTGCATGAGCCAGCGAAGGACTGACGCAGCAGCTTCAAGCCATCCCTCCTGAACCTTCTCCTCCTTTCTCTCTACCTCTCACTCACACACACACACACACCTTGGTAGAACCGCTAAATTACGCCAGCCCAGTACCATAAATTTCATCCCAGTCTGTGCTGACACAACCCACGGTGGCTCTCGTTGACATGCTAGTAAAGGTCAAACAGACAGGCCGTTTCTTCAGGCCATGCACAGTGAGGGGCGAGTATAAGAGTGCAGCACGGGAGCATCTGACACACTCACCCACAAAAACTGGGCTGCTTCAGACATTCCCTGTAAATGGGTCAGCGCTTGCATCCTTGTCAAAGTTAGCCCATTTCTGACTGACTAACCTCTTAATAGGCTGCAATGCAACCATTTCTCCGGGACAATCATATTTCAGCCAATTTAAAGGAAAAATGCTGACTTCTAAGGCATAAGGTTGTCAGGAAAATTAAAACAAGAAGAGTCGGACCCTGGCAACAACCTAGGACAAAGCCCATATGGCAGTATCTTAATCCAATGAGTCATATTTATTTTTGTCATTCAACACATTTCTAAAATTGAACAATCCCCCTCATGGAAATAAAGGCATTTTCTAGAAAAGAAACATTTGCACAGCTGCAACGGAAGGGGGCAGCACATCCACGTTTGTTAGAACTGATGGCACCCACCCACCCCAGCCCAGCCCAGCCCAACCCAGTCCGAAAATACAATACCACAAAGCAGCACAGGGGCTGCAACATTTCTGGAGAACATTAGGAAAACACATTTCCATTATCTCCCCTCTGAAACACATCTCATGACAACACATGCACCACAGACATATTCGTAATCATTAACTGGTCAAATTTACATGAAGTCAAATTCCTAGCCGTCCGCCCCGTAGTAAGTTTGCTCTAAAGCAGCTGGTTAAGCCAATTACAAAAGACTGATTAGTATCGACTTTAGAAGCTGCCTTCTATTTTCTCAGAATTTAAACCCAAATCCATCTGATCCATGGAACGTTGTGTAATGAGGCTTCTAATTCCTGGACCTACAACCGCCACCTTGTAGTAGCAACCCGCACTTCGACAATTTCATAAACATAACCACGGAACCACAAAACACAAGGAGGGAGTAGGAAGCTGTTATATGAAGCATTTCCATGACCACACCCTCTTAACAGTCTGATCTCCACTCCCAAAAAGGGGAGGACAAGGTTTCCTCTGTGTGTGTGTGAGAGAGAGAAAAGAGGTGCGGCCACAATGAAGACAGCCAGGTCAGACACGAACACACAGGCAGTAGTCTGGTGGGAGACGTATTTCCATCGTTTTTGTGAACTGTACTTGAGATATGACAAGGCCTTCATGCTTCAGATGTTTCAGATACTTGAGAACAAAGCAGACTGGACAAAGCTGGTGTGTGAGAGCTGCAGACCAACATGGTGACTGTGTGGATAAAACCCTTCAAAATTCAAACCAAGAATAATCCATATAGCCCCTAAGAACAGTCAATACCAGAAGTTAATAGTATTTATTAATTTAACTGATACTTTTCAGCAAAGCAACTTAGTGTTAAGCTACTTACACAGATTTACTTCTTTATACAGCTAGGCAATTTTACTGAACTGGTTCAATGTAAACACCTTGATCAAGAGTTCTTTGGCAGAACTCAAACCCAGGTACTCTGATTTCAAGCATATGGCTCTGTTAGACCACCTGGTGTTAGGAGGACTCATCTGGGCATCATACCGTAACATCTAACATTCACATTACATGTTTCCTCCAATGCTACAAAATTTAACTATATAACAGCAGCTCACAGGCAGTTCTTTTTTTGTGGGGGGGGACGCCAAGTATCCGTATAATACTGAATTTAGTATTATCTGAAGAGAATACTCAAAAACATAACCTCCACAAGTGTGGAAAACCTTGACAAAAGCTAGTTCATCTGGATAAGACCACGCCTGGAGGACTGTGTTCACCTTGGAAAGAGACTCAAATTCCACAAAGCCCATGCTTCTGGACTGAGCTAAAATAATAGTGCCATTATTGTTGCCGGTTTCACAGAGGAGCTGGCGAGCCGTTCGTGGCACAACGATGCAGACAGCAGGCCTCAAAGGGGCTTTGTCCCTCTCACTCGGACCCCGGCTTTCTTCACAGAACAATCAGTTAATTTGTGCCCCAGCGTTGCATAACAGATCACTCGTTACACATTTCTACAGGAAGTCTAAAACCAGAACAGAGAGGTTTCGAAAAAGCATTCTCTACTTGAACCCCATAGGTGAACTGACCGGTGTTGTCCTCTCATTTAGTTAATTATTAATTTGCTTAGTTAACTAAAGCTGCTCTTCTCAGACTGCTGCAGTGTTGAGCCCTTCCTACAATCCCACTTCACTTGAAGAGGGGGATCAAGTGGGACATCTGACCGGCTTCTAAAAAAGAAAATCAGGCTAACAAATGCTAATAGGTTCTTTTTAGAACTTCCATAACAGCTACGATCTTCAAGAAACTCAAAAATTACCCATTTAATCTCTGGATTAAGATCCATATCCCTACATGAAGCTACAACAACAGAAAACCGTTTGAGCACACCTGGGCAATATTTTTGTGGGACAAAATGGACAGAAGAGGGAAACCACAGCAACCCACAAGTGTCACACATCTCTGGAACGCTGCAGAGGAGCCGGAAAGACATGACACCTCATTTCCTGATCAAATTTGCCACCCAGCCTTAAGAACAAAACCAGTGTCCAGGAAGCGTGCCCACACATTCGGCTGTTCTTACAGCACTTTTTTCAGTTGTTTACTGAAACAACACTGTCCACCTTGACATGCCACCTCTGGAAAAAAGAAAAGAAAAAAAAAAAATCTAGCAGAAGGAAACCATTTCAATACTTACCAAAGACAGCAAGCTTTGCAGGGGGGACGACATCAAAAAGGGTATATGGAGGGTAACGAATGCAGTGTCGTCAATAGGGCTGAATACACACAGCTACCAGAACACTAGATACACACGTGCACTCACACAAACACAAGCACTTGATGTTAATGGATATGCATAGACAAGCAAATAAGCTGACAAAGATAAACCCTGAGCGCTGATGAATGGTCACTCATATGCAGAAAGGAAGAGCACAGTGTGAAAAGTATATTAAAAGACAGACTTGAACAGACTGAAAAGGGGGAAACTGAATGGTGGGGAGAAGAAATGTCCTTGAAGGTGAATGGGAACGACAGGGTGTCAAAACAGTACATATCCATGCTGGAATTACCTGTTTCTGCGCTCAAGGTTGGCAACTGAGCAGCATTAGGTGCTTCAGGGGAGGTTGCCACATTGGTCCTCTGGTCCTCCTCCTTCTTCTGAGAAGCAGTGGGTTTCTCAGGCTCTTCTATGTTTGGCTGAATGAGAGGGGCGAGCGAAGGGGCAGCAGCCTTGTCGACATGATGTACGACCTCTTTGAACGAAGCGACTGGGTTCTCCAGATCCATCTTCAGTTTTGGGGATGAAGCCCCAGCAGCTGATTGTGTCAACAGCATGTAGGAGTTTTGATGTGACCCCAGCTCAGAAGTCATGTCTGCAGGTAACTCTGCCTGCCCAAAACCAGGTGACGCGTCATCGTCTGTGCCCATTTCTGGCACTTTCGCAAACTTGGAGCTGTCCAATGTTTCCAAAAACTCATCCATCACACCTTTCGGGGGCCTTTCTATGAACTCAAATTCTTCTGATGAGACCTCCTGCTCAGAAGCCTCGTGTTCCTCTAAATAACCTTCTGACAGACCCTTCATCGCCTTGACAGGTGAGGTTTTGGAATCTTCCAAACTCTTGCTCTCAACTTCAACTTGAAAACTTGCAGGATTCTTTGCCATTGCTTCCAAGACCGGAGACAACGAATCTGTCATTGGACTTTCAGAATCAGATTCTTCAGCTGCTACAGGTTTACTAGGTGGGCTGGTGGGCAGGTTCATAGATGCAGGGGGGTTCCTAATCTGAGACAGCTCGACAAATTTTGGTGAATCCTGACCGGAAAACAAAGAGTCTTTCTCCTCTACTTCTGAATCTTTGCTTTTAGTAGTAGTCTCAGCCTCCTTCACCAGGTCAAAAGCGCCAAACATTTTCTCAGCACTTGATGCTTCTATGTTTGGCTTTACTTTCTCAGCTGCACGAGCTTCTGTCTCTTCTGCCATTTCCTTCAGGAGTGAAATCTTGGTATCAAAGGCAAAAGGGTTTGTAGATGAAAGGTTTCCCATTCTCACTTCTTGAGTTGGACTGTGTTCATAGTCAGAACTTTCCTCAGATGATCCTGAATCTATTTTGTCAGGATTCAAAGGAGAAGATTTCAAGATGTCTGGAAGAGAAGGTGGCACTGGAGATTCCTCAGACCCTTCAGTTAAAGCAGACTGCACTGAGGCACTGACCGGTTCCATGACTGAATCAGAAGCCATTTGTACCAAATCAACAGTTGCTTCTTCTTTAGGTTTTGTCAGAACAGTTTCTTGCAAATCTCCATCATGTGCATGCTGCACTACATCTGGCGTTGGGCTTTCAGACACTTTTGCAGCCTTTCCATCTGAAGCCTCGCTGAACTGTGGAAACCCACTGCTGGAATCTCCAATGGGAGAGAACCCTTGGAAAGGGTTCTTGGAAGCAGCAGAGGCCTTCATCTCAAACATGAAATCATCATCATCATCATCATCATCATCTGCCCCTGCTTTGCTTGTTACCATATCAGATTCGTACCACAATGTTTTTGCAGAAAGCACATCTTTAGCAGTTTCATCCACAGCCTTTGTGATGTCTTGAGTTTCATAGTGGGGCACATCCATGTTTGCTGTTGGATTAAAGGAAGAGTGTGAAAGAAAAGACTCAGCCGTGATCTTCGGGTTGACAGGTGATTGAGTAGGAGTTGATCCAGTGGATTCTCCAGATTCTGAATCTTTATCAAACCCTTCTTTATCACTATCGGTTTTTGCGTCCTCGTGAGACCCCACTGAACTGCCCAACTTCTCATCAGGTGAGGATGCAACTCCACTGTCTTCACAGCGTGCAGACTTTCCTGTATCTATCTTGGACCCTAGATCTATCTCGGAGGTCATAAAGGAGCTTAACAACCTATCGCTTTCTAAAGCTGACATGGTCGCTGTCTTCGTAGTCTCTCCATCTTTCTTGCTTATGATGCTCTGATCTCCACTACCAAGGCTTAATTTAGACTCTGTTTTACATTCAAAAACATTCACGTCTTCATTCAAAGGCACATCCTGGCTTGGTTTTTGAGGGAACTCGGTAGCTGGCACCACATGGGAGCCAAATGGCATGGACATGGGGGCCTGATTGGGGCTTTCAGAAAGAGACAGTTCCTCCAGAGAGTCAGGAGAATGGAGGGGAGAGATAGAGGAAGGAAGTGTGACAGATCCAAGCCGAGAAGGATCACCCTCCTGTCCCAGTGGTTCAGCCCTGCCTGCTGTACATGCAGACAGAAAGGAAAAATTCCACACATCAAGTAACAGTTCACACCAAGGGCCCAGTGCCAAGAGCAAAGTCCCATCAGTGAATGCAGCAGAGGTTGAAGGACTTTGAAAATGGCAGTTCAGCCAGGAATAACATGCAGTTAACAAAGATGGCTACACACCACAAGCTTCAGCAGCTCAACACAACATTTCAGTTGAAAAGTTATGCAAATCAACAAAGAAAACAATCAGGAAGACAGCCTTCAGGCAAATCACATTTTGCCTAAATACACTAGAAAGGCATGTAAGTAAAACAGACCACTAGGATCAGGGCTAAAGGAGATAAGAAGGATAGGAAAACAAGCACATAAAGAAAAAACACACAGAAGCAAGAAACATGCAACCATCCACATTAAAAACACACCAAAGACAACATCTAGCAAGTAAACGCACAAGACATGGAGTGGAGACCCAACACATGCACAGCATTTCAATTCGTCAGTGGGAATAAAAAGACCGACAGTATAGAAGTGACAAAGGGACAGGTCAATCAGGGCCAGAGAGAACTTGCCTGCAGAAGAATGCATCAAAGGTTGAGATGGAGCAGAAGGAGGAAAAATAGGCTCATCTGGAAAAAAACAACACAAGACCAGCTCAGAGGGTTTCCACAAAAGCGCTCCAAAAAGCAGAGAGCTCAAACTGAAGTAGCTTCTGAGATTCTGCAACACCAGCACTCAGACACATAACACCAGAAGAAGGTACTGCAGCACAGGAAGATGAGAAGGGGACTGAATGCTCACCACCATTTTCAGTAATCCCTGAAAATATGTATAAATCATTATAGAACATAAAAACTTAATAGTATGATTCATAAATCTACAGATATTAATCACTGCTTCAGTACTTAGAGGATATGTCTAAGTGGCACTTTTATGACCAATTACTTCAATTTCCATGATATTTCCAACCAGGGATTAAATAATCTGCCTACATAAGCAGCAAACGAAATAAAATGTCACCACCATATGTGTTAAACTGACACCCCCCCACCCTCCCAGACAAGAATAACATTAGCAGTGCTGTTAAGCTGAATTCTTCAGAAGGGAGAACAAAAACATGAAGTTGGTGATTCTGAATTGAGGAAACAGGTGTGAATGCCAAAAATTAACATTTTTAAATTAAGAAATATGCAATTATCATGTAAAGTGAACTAAAGAGCAATATTTTGCCTTATTACACAAAAATTAGGCCTCAGTTGCAGTGTTTGTCATCTTCAATACTAACTTTGCAATAACTGACTGGAGTTTAACAGCTAACCTCAACAATAATGCCACCATCCGTTTTGTTACCTTCAAACACCAACATTCAGATAAGTTATAAGTGGTCAGAAACACTTACTCTTAGCCATTTAACCTAACATTGGCACAATTACAAGTGGTTACCCATTTTTAAACACAGGACGATTATTCAAAAAAACCTTGCCTAAATTCATCATTCTTCCATAAATATGAACTATAAGTGAAATAAAGTGACAGAAATATGTAGAGAATCTTTCCAGGTTATTTTACGGTTGTCATAACTCACTCAATCTATGTGAAACCTTTCTGAAAAAACATGGGTGTGAACTATAGATAATCAAGATTGTTCGGTTTAGCTGACACTTCGGTCAGTCATTTCAATCACTGAAACCCTATTAGAAAATATACTGGGTTTTCCCACATTCCCATGTTCACCTAGTTGGGTCTTCAAAATCACATTACAAACATCTGCAAAATTTGTTACATTCTGAAATAAAAGTACAGTTTTCCCACAATACAAGGGATATGAGCTTTTTTTCAGTTGGGGAGGAAACTCATTAGAATCATGAGAGAAACTGAAAAGTTGACATTTTAATTCAGTTGCATTGGTTTTGTATAATAAAGTGTTCTGAGAATATTTTTCATGCGATTTCCATATCACAAAAATCAACTCACAAATAGCTCAGATGATTAGAATTTTGTAAAGGCTATCAAATCGAGAATCCCAGTGAGAACAGCCAGTAGCCACAGTGTGACCAAGGCATATGATTCGTAAAGATTACACAGTTCACCACAACCCAGTTACCTCTCTTGTCTATGTTCCAGTGTCGAGGAATTAAACCTGAGAATAAAACGTAAAAATGACATGAACACATTCTAACAAGCTACTACATGAAAGAAGTATTCTATCTAAATTTTGGGACAGACATTCAGTTAAGTGAAATTTACAGTCATACAGAACTGTTTTGAAGTAAAATGAGTTAATGACATTGCCCAGTTTTGAAATATGTAGAACATGCACTTCACAGCATCCTCTCAGGCCAAAGACTGTTTCTGAAAATCAGCATCTCTCAGATTTCCATCTGGGCTACTTTTCTTATAAGTTTACATCTCTAACAGCGTATTCATAAGGAGTTGTCGTATATTCTGGAAATGTCACGCACACATTTATCCTTTCTATGTAAAGATCGGCCAAAGCTAGGCTTATGACTCTTTAAAATATATATTTTTTTTTAAAAAAAGACTTGCCTGTAATTAGACATAGCAAACTGGGAAATGTATTAATATTTTAACTACAGCTGTCAAATTAGAAAGACAGCTTTGCTTGGGGCATTTTCCACAAGGAGACGAGGAACCAACTCCAGCGAGAGAAGCTGGAACTATGAATCACAATGATACTAAAGGGTGGGAGATGTAACATAAGCAGTAGCTTTGCTGCACCTGCAGATGTAATAACGGTCATTTAGAAATGGCTGAATCATGCTCCCAACGTAACGTAGACGTATGCAAATCACCCACAACACGGGTGCTACATTTCAGTTGTTGAAATGCCACTATGCAAAGCTTTACCAAGGAGCCTTGCAGGCCTACGTGAGCACTGTCCTCCAAGCTTCCACCATTAGATGCAACAAGTACAGAAACTGACCATTTTCTTTTATAAACACGGTAAAACAGCATTTTTGCATAAGAACTGCATTTCCAGCAATGGAGGAAACGCAGCAGAAAAGGCTGTCATTTATGCAAAAACTTAAAAATTAAGCTCTGTTTATATTCAGCATGGGGTTGGGAGAGACTAGTTATTGAGATACTGAAGGTCTTTCATCATCCATGAATCCAAGTATTGTACTTATTTTTCAACAGTTTGTATTCTTTGTGCACCTCGTCGAGTCTTTGTGTTGGTGTACCGGGGACAGCCGGTAGCGTAGTGGTTACAGCTACTGCCTTTGGACCCAAAAGTCACAGGGTTGAGCCGCACCTTCAGCTGTAGTACACTTGAGCAAGCTACTTACCCTAAATTAGAATTACCCAGCTGTATAAATAGGAAAATAATTGTAACCTTAACATCGTAAGTCGCTTTGGAGAAAAGCGCCACCTAAATGAATAAATCTAAATGCGTAGTTAGTGTCTATATGTCCCTGCATCGGCTGCTGTGCGCAACTAAATTTCCCCTGGGGATCAATGAAGTATTTATCTATCTTAAAGCATCATTGACTAAATGGCTCAAGGCAGGAGCACCGTAACCTCTAGGTAGGAAAAAAGCATCCGAAAACAGCAATAATATTAGCAAGGCCTATAAAACCAAATATTTGAATTAGTGGCATAAAACAATCTAACAGAACTCAATTTAAGCAAACACTTTATTTCAAAGAATTTCACCCCTTCCCTTAACAAAACGGGTATCGAACAGGACAGCCTGCGGTCAAGCCCCACCAAGAGCGGCGTCCGACAAATACCAAACATTCAAGGCAGCTGTTGTGGCAACACTGAGTCACGCTCATGATGCCCTGCACACAGCTGAGAAGAGAAAATGGGGAAAGTGATGCCATCAGCAATACAGATCTGGCCCCCTAGAAACGGCATAAACACGGCTGTCCCAGGAAAATCGCTATCTCACCCTCCTGACGGGGGGGGGGGGGGGGGGGGACAAAAGGGAGAGAACTCAAATTTCTCTCAACACTTAGGGCCCGCTGTGCAATGCCGATTTAGAACCCATTCTAAAAAATGTCTAAACACACAGAAGTCCAAAATATACTCAACCTAATTACGTACTCTTTATCTCGGGCGCCGGAGAACCATGTGAAGGGTGAACGACTTCATTTAAAAATATCTTTTAGACGCGATCACGCAATTGTTTTACCAAACGTACATTGAGCGGCGAAGGACCACTTTCGCAAACGGCCCGGACCCGCTCCTACTTTTTGCGCCCCAGAGACTCTGGAGTTGGGAACGGCTAAATATTTAATAAAGCCACGTAACTGCTACTCTTGGCCAGGTCTGCAAATTGTGTAACAGTTTAGCGTTTCTAATGAGCGCACATCCCGACTGGGCCTTTGTGCTCTTCTCATAATTTGATTTCCTTCATGAGGGGCCTAAAGGGATGTCTCCAGGCCAGTCCCACCCACATCCCCCCACCCACCCTGGAGCCAAACCAGGGCTGCACAGGACAGGCTGGGGAGGGTAAATAGGGGCAAGTTGCCCCAGTCACCAGTGAGAGCCCCCCTCCCCCCCAGGCTGGTCTGGCTCAACATGCTGCCCCTCCCAAGCGCCAACACCAAGAATGGTGGAAGAGGCTTCACCTCCCCACGTGAGCACAGAGCACATAACCACACCTGACAGAAGCCATTTGAGAAATAAGACCTCATTTCATACGGAAAAGGTACAGAGACGTTGGAAAAGCGACGCTCGGGGGTGGGAAGTGCTGGAGCTCGACGCCTGTGCAGCAGACAAACAGCCAGTCTCTGTTAGTGTCTGGGGGGGGGGGGTCCGGCCCTGACTGAGGCAGCAACACGGCGCGCTTTTCCTCGAGAACTACAACAAAAGATGACATTACAGCCACACAAAAATCGCAGTCGGTGTCGCACGTGTCCGTTTTGCCGGAACTGAGGCGTAAAAACGGCCATTCTTTTGTTCGGGGGCTGCCGAACGCTCACCTCGTGTAAACGGCGCTAAGCGTTGTCGGCAATGGGGATTTTCCTCGTATATCGGCGCGCTTTCCGCGCTCTCGCGCCCGCCCTCTCTATGTATGCGCAGCGACCCGTCCACGCGGGTGCTCGCGCCGTCGAACAGGTGGGCCGCTGCCTGGCGCGGAGCGCCCGCCCGCGCGCCTCGCCGCCTCAACGGCCATAGCGACGCTCTCTCGGCGCGACGGCGCGGAGACACGGGCGCCGGGCTCCAGGCGGAGCCCTGAAAGGGCGACGCCGGGGAGACTGAGACGCGCCCGGAGACACGTCGACGCATCGCGGATCCGCAGCCATTGTTCCTGGAGCTGCGCGCTCCGCGGCGCCATGTCTGACCCCCCACCTCCCTTCGCTCCCGTTCCCAGCCCTTAGTTTTACACGCTTTTTTTTTTTTTAAATAAATTATTATTATTATTATTATTATTATTATTATAATAAACACCTCAGACAACCGCGGTTCCTTCTAATCTGTGTACGAACACACAATGAAACGATCGCGGACACTCACTGGGCGGCGGCGAGGCGGATCGTGGCTCCTTCCCGGTACTCGCCGGACCCGGCGGGGATGTTTCTGGTTCCGACGACACCGCTTCTCCGAACCCCTCAGTGGGGGTTCGTCCTCCCAGGGAGTCGCCGAAGCCTCTGCCGGCGTTCATTAGCGTGTCCTCCTCAGGCTCCTCGACTTGGCCGGAGGAGTCGAATGCTGAGAAGTCGTGTGACACCGGGGTGTCGGACTGTCTGTGGCGCTCGATGGCTTCCTGCGCACCGCCGGCCAGGTCCAGGATGTCCTCCTCGTACTTGGACAGGGCTTCGCGGTCCTCGAACCGGCTCGCCGGCGCGAAATCCGAGCTCGGCTCCGCCACCCGCCGGTCTTCCCCAAGCTGGTGCTCACCTACGTGAGGGGTCGTGGAAGATATTTCCGCGTTGTCTTCCATCTTTCCGAGTCGCTTCCTGATGATCTTCTGTGACTAAAAGTACCCCGAACCCCCCAACTCGGCTTTGAGAAATGAAAATCCTGTTTTGTTGCTCTTTTCTGTCAGGGCAGAGCGCCGTTTCTCAAATGCGCCACAGTCCCGTTGCCACACGCAAAGCCAACGCGCCACACTGCAGAATAGTGAAATAGCTGCGAGCGCGGACTGGCCAATCGCTGCGAGAGAAATTTGACCGATGTTGCGCTGAACCAATGAGCTTTCAGCAGTGGGAGTTTTCTCCGCCCAGTCTGGAAGATGTGGGTGCGACCGGTGACGCCCATTTCCTCCTCCTCCTCCTCCTCCGTCCCTTTGACACCTCCGGGTTGATGCGCTTGACCGGTGTGACAGTGTGTTGTTGAGGCTGCGTGAGAAACGCTGGAGTAAACATAAAAATTGTTTTTTCGCTTTAACGTTTGCTCCTGAGACACGTGTCCGGAAGAGAAATACAGAAATGTTAACCTAGGCTAGTAGAAATATACCCATGTGCAACCGTACATGTAGACGCACATGTCATGTGTATTGCAGCTTAAAACGGCTCCATATTTCACCTCTAAACTGCATTATTTTCTGTGCTGTGACATTTTTCCCTTTTCTTTTTCTGCTTTTATAACTACTGGAAGTGTTTTTTGTAGAGTAACCGATTTCGAGGTGGTCAGCTGTGGTGAGAGAAGCTGAAATTCAAATCCTGCACTGATTCATTTTAGCTTCCCTGAGAAAAGTTAAAACAGAAACAGCATTTAAAAAAAAAAAAATAAATAAAAAATCCAAGAAAGGAATCATAACTTGACTGAATTTTTAACTTTCAGCAAGAATGTGATCCTAGAGGACTGATATTGACTGCCTTCCCCCATGGCAAACTTGAGATATTTTGAGAGACGGTGCTTGGAATTAATTCCCAAGCAATCTGTACAAGTCCTGTGATTAGATATATTCCGTTCTGCAAATTACATCATTCTTATCGCTATTATCAGACAAGTTTTATTCCACGCACGACTAAGTAATCCGGATTTTGCAGCGTACTTCTGACCTCTGGCCTCTGAACAGGCAATGGGTGAGATGATAGAAATCCCCATTTCGTTATTATGGAATCCTGGAATAAAGATGCTACTCATGAGCCAAGGTTAACTTAGTAGACATTTAAAAAAAAACAAACTATTGCTGTAACATTCTTGACTTTTGTAGGTTGTTTTTACGGTGTATAACTGTGTATCTCCTGCTCGACAGCTCTTTCTTCACTAAAGCTCTTGCTCAGTCCTCAAACTCCACGTCCTAATTCAGTCAAGCCAAGAAGCTCAGCACTGATATCTCTGCTGCACTATGGTGCTGCTTATTCTGGAGGTGAAAGTCAACACCAAGATAGAGATCTCAGTTGCATCTTTGCTCGCGGTGTCAGATTTGTGCTCCTAAGGTCAAAATGGTTCTTTGTCTTTTTTAAAAAAAAGAGACCAGTGTGCTGCCCTGGTGCAATGTCTTTATTTAAATGCCCAGCATTCTGTAACTGTCTGTTAAATTTCCTTTAAAATATCAATTCGGGAACATAAGATTCATGCCGAAGCTTGAGCTTTTTATCAGTGTGACACTTCCTGCTAACGATTTACCCAGATAGACCATTTCCCGATTTAAAAAAATATGCTGTATATGCTTTATTTCATACTATACTTAAAATGATGTTTATATTACACTTGTAAGAAAGGATATACAACAATGGCATGTAGAAGATGAAGGATTTGTGAAGTATTTTGAAAGACACGAGCTTCTGTTGGCAGACCACACCTCTGCTTTTTTTTTTTAACTCTAATCTTCAATCCTTGCTGCTGTCTTCCATCTTCCATTTGGTGTACATGGTATTGATTTTACTGCACAGCGATACAACATGGCCCCATTTATCAGCCAATTACAATGATCTGTCAGTATACTTACACATTAGCGTTACTCCCCACCATACCTTGGGTACTTTTAATCCAAGTAAAAGCCTTATATGTTAGTTGACTTCATGTCTCAGAGGCTTTGTTAACTCATTTGAAAACTGGTTGATGTCTCTGTGTCTCGTTCATACGAGAATTGCCGCTCGTCTCTTTTGGTTGGTGAAAGAGTAAATATCAGTGTAAATACCGAGCACTGGACAGATGGACTGAGCCTATGAGCCTGTGCGGGGTTTGCTTTGTAAACCATGAATCAGTCATAGCACAAGGTGGGGCTTAATAATATCACCAGTCTATTTGACCATTATAGACGATAAGGTGAAGGTCTTGGCAGCAGATTTTTCTTTTTATCTTTGCTGCATGTGAATGTTTGCTCATCTGAACAAACACCTAGGAAATAACTGTGTACCGTATTTTAACTGAAATCATTCCCTCAGAGGGCAGGGTTGGCAGTTTCCAGAAACCTGCAGTCTGAAGCTGATAATCTTATTCAATGAGGAAAGCTGGAAATGTATCCAGAGAGAACAGCTCAGAATCCGTCTACGATGGAAGACTTGTCAGAATGACTGCTCATTTATCTGGGAGCCTCGCAGTGCTGTGTCACCCACCCGAGACCGAAATTGGTGGGCGGCGGTGCAGAGCTCCGTCTTCCAAGTCAAGGTAAAATTAAGGTGCACAAAATAAAAACAGGGAAACAGCACCCTTTTTAAAACGACGGGCAGGAGATTCACAAAGCAGAGAAGTAAATTGTTTTGGAAATCATCTGCATTCATTGTTTCTCAGCACAAACAGCAAGTAGGAATTGATAGTGAAGATATACGGTGTTTTTGTTTTAGAAACTGTTTCTTCTGAAAACTTTAAAATACGGTAATTCAAAATCTCGTACGGAGGTCTTATTAGTTCGCAGAAATGTCTTTGCTGGCTTGAGCAGATTCATGGCCGGAAGATCAAATTCACAGCTTTGCTTAGCAGTTCTTATGTGAAACTTCTAGTGTGAACCTGTGCTATTGCAGTCACCTTACATACTTATACTACAGTCATTTTGGACTCTTTCTTCGGTATTTAGTTCTGTTGGCTGAAACGGCCCCAACCCCAGGGGAACCCGACCAGGGCCACAATCTTTATTATGAACTATAAAGTATAAAAAGTATTAAAATCACAGCAACATACTAAATCTCAAATGTGTAAGATGAAAAATCATTACGTACTGCGTTTTATTTAGGCGCAGTGTAGGTCCAACAAGTGTTTCTAACAATAACTGTATTATCATGTGATTTGATGAAATTTGGAGTATTTATGGTAGGTATAGCATGTATTAATAATTTTACAAATGCTGTTGCGGGCTTCATTGTATGAAATGACAGGCCGCACGTTGGACACCTCTGCTTTACCCTGTTAAATGTCCTTTCTTATGCACTCGTGCGGCGGGGTTTGGGGAGGCAGCTGGGCCAGGCAGATAAACTGAAGTGGAGAACTGGGAGATCATAACGCATCTTTAGCGCGGTTCACGAAACGTGTATTCGAGTCGAGAAAGATAAACACTCATATCTGGCCAGTTTGTATGTTTCTTTTGGTTTCAGCATTGCAGTTGCAAGCCCTAGTTCAGGAGCTCATGGGCTACACCCCGGCAGTGTCCCTGCTCATTAAGCGGAGAAGTTTTCACACTCAAAGTGATGCGTATGGTGGACCAGCATGTGCCGAGTCCTCTTCCGCAGCTTCTCATGTGGCGGGAGGAGAAGGGCGAAGCGCCTGTTCCCCCAGCAGCGGTGCTGGTGCGCAGGTCACACGCTCGCACACACTGAGTCACTTCCTTATCGACGCCGACGACCGCAGGGGCGTGGCCCTCGGCATGCGCATGGCACGCCGCGCCGGCTGCCGCGAGGCCCTCGTCGCGTTATTGATGGCTCCTGACATCGACGCCTACCTTGATTTATTTGGAGTATTACATCAACGGGTTGTGTTGAAAAATGTTTTCAGAGGTGCATTTTAAGAGCCGATCTGCTCACGTCGTCCTTCGGCACATCAGCTAGCGCCTCAGCCGAGGGATTTTCGGACAAATCTCCATTTATTCATTTAGCAGACGCTTTTCGCCAAAGTGACAGAAATTGCATTTCAGCAATTCATTAATAGAAATGAGAACTAATTACTGACACGCCGGCTCCTTAAACAGCACGTCTAATCTGGTGCGGTACCGTACAGACATATGTCCGCAGAAATACCGAAAAGGCATTATGAGGTTGCCCAGTTACTTGAAGGACGAGTATTAACGAGAGGGCGGCCGGGTTCGTCGCACCGTCGCGTTAATTGAGCAGCGATCCGGAGACGTGACCCGTTTTCCCTCTTCTCTGGTTCAACTCACCTGTGGCACGAAAGCTGAACGCAAGCAGCGAGCCACGCAAGCGGCCTGGGAGAAGGTCCTTGTTGGGTGGGGGTGAGGGGAGCGGTATTTGAGGAACGTCTCCGCACGAGGGGAGGCGGAAGTCGATACTGAGTTAAAAAAGGCTTGTCTGCGTCTGCTGGGGCTCCCCGAGGGGGGCGAGAGAAGGGACGGAGGGTCTCCGGTCCGATCCCCAGAGCGACAGACGCTGACAGCGTCGCTCTCCAAGCGATGACTCCTGATCGGAGCACAGCTGTTGCTTGAGTTGAAGAAGCAAAGGAGATCCTCCAAGTCTGGGTCTGTCCTACCAGCACGTGAGGCCAACTAACCCAAGGAGCACCTGAAGGCCTGGAACCATCAGGATTTGGTGGTCCTGGTTCTGCTTTTCCCACCAGAAAGCAACATCACAAGAGCAGGACATCACTGATGTTCATTCTGCTACGTGATTCGAACCGCTTTGAGTGAACTCGGCTACGGCAGTCTTCTCAGCATGTTTATTATGACCATTTCTTCATTTAGCTCATCCTTTTCTCCAACGCAACTTACAGTTAGGTGTTTACCCTGAGGTACTTAAAAACCGCAGTTATTTTGACCCTTATTAATACTTTTGTCTGTTTTGTTTAATTATTATTGTCTTTCGCCTGTGGTGTATTTCCCGTTATTCAGTTTATTTAGATCTATGTATGTATTTAGATTTATGTATTTATTCCGTTTGTGGCAAACACTGTTTAAAGTGACATTTTTGAAGCGCCGCTTCCACCATTTTGTGTTCTCATTTGGCACCGTCGGTCCATTGAAGATGACATCATTTCCTGCCGTGTCATTTCCTGTTACTTGAGCTCAGACCTGTGCGTACGTCATTGTTCGCACAATATCCGAGAACGCTGACGAAGGCATCCAACAGAAACGCATCCGTTACAAGAGATACAATTATTCCACTTAGTTAGCGCCTGCGTGCGCCCATTGTTGCTTTAATGTTTACTAGAGTAATGCAGAGTAATTACCATGATGAAGGCTATTACAGCAGGAGGTGAGATTCAAACCTGGATCTTTACACTGTAGGTCACTGGTTCTACCTGCAATAGTACATACCACCCATAGTGGTTAGAGCTATTGCCTCCTTTGGCTCTAAAGGTTGCAGGTTCGATTCCTACCTTTGGCTATACTACCCTTGAGCAAGGCACTTACCCTCAAATTGCTCCAGTAAAAAAATTACCCAGCTCTATAAATGGGTGAATAACTGGAAGTAGCTTAACATTGTAAGTTGCTTTGGGGAAAAGTGTCAGATAAATGTAATCTAGAGTTTTAGATGTCCAGGAATTACATAGGCAGTAACAGACACATGGGAGGCGTTCAAAATACCTGTATCTGCATCTGTTTATGGCTGTGCATGAGTGTTTTGCGAGTGTGAATACAGAGCCTTCCATTTAATAGAATGGAATAATGTGAGTCAGGCTTTATTGTAGTGCCGGCCTTCTAATTATTCTTAATCTGGGACAATACTGTTGACTCCGCTCCTGGTTAAAGCTCGAACGCCTATCAATTACATTTATTTTCGAAATCCGTGAAGTGATCATTTTGTGGCTGTACAGTGTTGCGAAAGCCCATATTTAGCAGCCATGACTCAAAGTAGCTGTCATGGCAACCCTGCGACCTCGGGCCGCGGTCGGCAGCTGAAGCAAGTGGCGGTTAACTCACACCGTTACCCAAGGAAGACAAACGAGACCGTGAAAGAGGTTTTAGGCTGAGTCACTACAGGTTCAAATAGGAGTATGATTTCTTTTCTTAGCGCCAAGTCATGGATGTTGCGATAAATATTTAATTATCACTTACCGTAATCGACTGTGAGTCCCGGCCTCTCATTTCCACTGTCACACTTGGTTGGAGACACATGGGTAGCGTCTATGCAGAGGGTGAGTGAATCAAGGACCGAGAGGGAAGCCCACAAACACCTTGTGAAGAGTGCTGAGTAAGGCTGGGGCTAGAAATTCATCCCACTGAGGGTCATTATCATAACAAGTGAACAGCATTAGAGAACTCGTGTTAATTCAGCTTGACGGGAAGGAGAGACTGTCATGGCAACACCTTGAGGAAAGCACATCCAGCACATCAGAAGCATGGAGGAAAGCAATGAGGACCAGTCGAGCTATTTGTAGTAACGTGACAACCGTGAACACGTGTGCAGGTACAGATCTCATGTAGGCTTCCTCACGCGTGGTTATCGGGCGACGGGCAGGAACATGACGAGGGGGAAATGCTTCCGATGACCCCGATTAAAAATGTGTACATGTGTTTGTACTCCCATCAGGAAGGACTTCAAAGCAGTACCCTGAAACCCCCAAGATGCAGCATGCCGGGCTATTTCTGGGACACTTGAGTATGCAGGGATAGCATGTAGGAGATCATTAGCCAAAGTGGGTAGAGGAAGAACACTAGAGTGCAGCTGTACTTCAGAAGCGGGACCTGGGGAGAAGGTGGGAGACGGCTTTTTCTGGAAAAGAGGACTTTGCCAGTGGAGTATTGTAACGAGTTACCATGACAACGGGGCACAGGGTGGGCATTGTCCTTGAGGGTGGTGGGGAGGGGGGGGGGGGGGCTGGGAAGGGACTGGAATTGCCAGCATGGGGGCGGGCCTTGTTTCCTGGAGACGGCTGAGCCCTGGTGCCTAGTGCTGCCGTTTGGCACTTCTGGCCATTGCCGAGCCAGAGCTTCACAGTCTGTTTTGGCTGCTTGACTGGTCTCCATGCAACCGGAGAGAGACGGTGGCAGGGAGTGGACACGGAAGTGTTTCTGATGCTCGGGAAATGGGTGAGGATGCCAGCAGGACCATCTTGGGTAGCGAAAAGCCTAGCAGCGGTAGAGGGTCGTACCCGTACTGTGCTGCACGTGAGGCTCCCTAACCTCCTCGCAGGCTCGGGCACGGTGTTCGCCAGAGTTCCATGGCTCTGTCACTGCTAAAGACACTGGCAAAGCTGCACCAGCTCACCATGAATGAGTCACATCTCCTTCAGGTCAAGACCACCATCCCCTCAGTGGGGGTTCTGACCTTTAGGTCTGTGGCAGATGAATGAATGGCTGAAAGACATTAAACTAATGGAACAGCTGGTACTCCGTCACCAGTGTAAAACACTGATGCGTCAGCCAAGTGAAGAAGAATCCCCATCCAAGACAGTACTACCAGAACATGTTCAGCACAGCTGTGGATCTATACGTTTGGCCTTGGCGTGACTGATCGCTGTAATTGTGTTGAAACCCATTCCAGGCCGGCTGACGAGATGCAGCGGGTGTAGCGTTTCCGTGCCGGGTCGATGATGTTAGGCCGTGGTGATCATTAATTGATGAAACAGCTGAGATGCATCACACATGGAGGTAGTTCTCAGGAGGCCCAGTACCACACCGGCTGTGCTATGGCAACAGGGGCAGTTAGATTATTTTATCAATGAAGATAACGAGGGACCCTTTCAGCTGAAACCCACACAATCCCCCTCATAGACCCTGTCTTGTGCGCCACTCTGTTGACCAGGCAGAGGTCCGATGGCTGTCGGAGAGACGTAGGACTCCGCTCGAGCCAGAGGACACGTCTCATCTATATTTCAGCAGCCTCTTGGCCTTTGTTCCAGATTCATCTCTCCCCTGGTGAGACGCAGAATCTCCAGAATCCCCGGCAATGGGCTAACACGTCTGCTAACCCTCCCCAGCCCGTCCCTCCGCTCCCACCACCACCACCACCACCACCGCCACCACCCAGCTGCTGCAGTGAGCCGGCTGGCCGCCAGCAGATCCCATCTCTGCGTCTGGTTGCGATGCTGAGAACGCCCTCGGACCTGTTCGCGGGAGGACGGATCCGAAAATAAGACCTCATTCAAGCTGATGGGGGAGGGCAGTGCGCCCGATTGCATTTAAAACAAATTTCCTTTAGCGTTGAGCATGCGGAGCAGGTGCTCCGTCTGAAGGTCAGCCGAGAGCATCCAGCGATCTGACAGGGTGAACAAGCACCGGCTTGTGCCCGTAAACAACGGGCCCCTATTGACGCTGTCCCTCCCTCTCTCCGGCACGCGCAGGGATGAAAAGAGACCCGAAGGCGAAGCGCTCGCCAGGGGCGGCGAGAGCCGCCAGAAATGTGCAAGTCATCGGCAGGGGAGGGGCGTCGCGTGGGACTGGCGCATGTGGGAAGTCACATGGTCCGTGCGATGGAGGAGCGGATCATTGTGACACCGAAGGGACCACTGTGAAAACGGTGTTGTGACAGGACATTCTCTCACAATGGGTGTGATTTAAGCCGGTCACGCTTTAAAAAAAAAAAAGAAAAACGTGGTACAGACACCTCTTTCATTTAAACACAGGGACACGCAGGTCACTCCAGCATGCCTGAGAGGTGGAGGACGACCCAAAATGCTGATGCCACAGTCCAGACCTCAGCCAAATCCAGGCCCTGGCTCATATTCATTACAATGTGGTTTTTTTAGATAAAAACAATAACAATGAACCAGGGAGGAAATGAAAAAATGAAGAAAGCGCGGGAAACAGCAACGGATCTAACACGGCCGCGCCTGTTGCTCTGACGATTGCATTATCGGAACGAAGCACAGTCGCCGGCGGGCCGCATTTCGCCAGCAAGACCGAAGAGACATTCCGCAGCTCAAATAAATTCCTTCGGAATGAAAGCAACTTAATCGGCGGCATCGTTCAAACGCCATAATGAATCCGTCACGGAATCAGGCTAAATAAACGACCGGTAACGCGCAGCCGTATAAAACGGAGAATTAAAAGGTTTTAGTGATTGTGCTCTGATTTCGAGACTGGCTCGTTGGTTGAAGATCATAGAGAATACCGAGGGTCTTGGTGGCTCATTGGTGCCGCGCGATCGCTCAAAACGGCTCTTAGGACGCACAGCCACGCGCCACGTCCCGAAGCGGAAAATCACAGAAGTGGGCGGGCGCGGCAGAGGCCACGCCCCCTCCATAATTCAACGGCACGGGCCGGTAGCCTTCATCCGGGGACGGGGCCTGTCCTCATCCGAACCCCAGTCCCGTTCCCCGGGGTGAATGTCTGGTTTGCGCCTGGCTGGGTCGGAGTTTGAGCCCTGCCCGAGATGACCCCGGTCCACAGTTTCCTTTCTGGGACAGTGGTTTTAGATGCATCCACTTTGACTGCGAACCGCTGCGAGGCTGCAGCACGCAGACGTCACCGCTTGACGACGTCAGTCGCCGTGACCAGCAAGGCACTGAAACACGTCCGGTGATTATTACTCATTAATTCTGCTGAAACTTTCCTCGGATTTGTGATTTATAACGTCAGGTTCGTATATTAAGCTCCCTCTGCTTCCTACCATTTAATTCAAAATTCAATTATACAACTGAGTGGAGTAGGGTACGTTTGTAGGGTACATACCACGCTCGACGGCATTACAGCTGCAGCGAGACTCAAACCCGGGGCCTTTGAATGCAAGGGGAATGCTTTAACCACCGCGCCACCTGCTGTCCGTGTCTCTAAACAGGCTTCTGCTCATCTTGTCAGCTGTGAGCCAAAGGCAGGCTGTGTGAAAAAGCTTGAGAACGTCCGGAAAACAGCACCAAACCTACGGGTCGCACGAGGGAAGGACGTCTTCTAGACAGCTAGACATCTCCTGCCACCGCTCACCGAACCGTAAAACTCTGCAGACGTGTTCTTATGTAACATACCCATCCAGCCCCCCCCCCCCCCCCCAGAGAGGCACTCTGGTTTGGGTCAACAGCATGTTGGTGGAATACTGTGGATCTAATTAGAGAAGAAGAGTTTCTGCCTCGCAGCCTAGTGGGCTTTGCATATGCAAATGATGCCTTTATTTCATCAGCTTTGTTTCAGTAGAAGAGGCAAAGGTCCAAGTATAAGAAAGGATGAGTCACTGGGACGGGGCGGTATTTTCGCCGCCGTCCTAACGTCCCATCGCGATTCCCCTATAGATGACGGATCGGCTTCACGTGGGCCCGTCCTTCCGCATACGGTCCGGTTTACTGTCGGAAATAGAAACCGCGGCTGAAAAAAAGACTCCCTGTGGTGTCCACGGAAGGCGAAAGCACCGACGGGAAGCGGCTGCTGGGGGGAGGGGGGGCTGGGCCAAGGAGAGGCCGCCGCTCCGCTCGGGTCTAGAGGGGGAGGTCGGTGCTCCTTGCCGCAGCCCTGGGGGTGGGAGCGACTGCGGCGCAACCGAGGCGGCCCTTGCCGCGCCGCAGTCCGCAGCACCGGGCCAGACGCACAGCTGACTGCGCAGTCATGCTTCCGGAACGGAGGATGACACTGCTGTTTACCGGTGCGCGCGCAGCCAGGGGCGCCCGGGTCGGCGAAAACCGCTGCCAGATCCAACTTTACTGCAGGGCCGACACTTTGTACGCGAGTTAGGAAAAATCTGCGCTCGTCGTGAATCCGATATGAAAACCGGCCCCGCCAAAGGCACCCTGATCTTGCGTCGTGTTTCACGACAACACTGATATTAACACATTTTCACGTTTGTTCTGAAAAGGCGTCACGCAGAGAGCTGTAGCCATCACTGTTATGCGAAAGGAAGTGGCGGTTCATTTATTGTTAATTTATGAAGCGGTGTTATTATGAAATGATCAGCCGGTGGGCTTTGTGGCCAGCTGTGATTGACAGCCCTTCGGTAAAAATATCCATCCAACGAAACTATTATTTGCATCATGCTTTTTTCTAAAACAATGTGCAATGTTTGATACTGAAGCACTTACACTGATTAACCCATTTATACAACAGGATCCCCCCCCCCCAAACAGCTGGGGACGGCTGGTATCCTAGTGATTCATGCTACTGCCTTTGGATCCAAAGGTTGCAGGTTTGATCCCCACCTCTGGCTATAGGACCCTTAAGCAAGGCACTTACCCTAAATTGCTCCAGTAAAATTACCCAGCTGTATCAACAGGATGGGGAGCATGGTGGTGCAGTGGGTTGGACCAGGTCCTGCTCTCCGGTGGGTCTGGGGTTCAAGTCCCGCTTGGGGTGCCTTGCGATGGACTGGCATCCTGTCCTGGGTATGTCCCCTCCCCCTCCAGCCTTTTACCCTGGGTTACCGGGTTAGGCTCCGGCTCCCCGCGACCCCGTCTGGGACAAGCGGATCCAGATGACGTGTATGTGTACGTATGTAAATGTAACCAGGGTAGGTACCTTGATCACGGATACTGCCTCAGGAGTGGGAACTTGAACCTGCAGCCTTTGACTGCAAAGGCTCTAACTGTTACGCCACCTGCTGCCCCAAGTTAAACTGTATCTGCAGGCGATGAGAGAATAAATTAAATCTCGCGACACACCGCAGCGGTCAGACGCGGTCAACGCAAAACATGCTGGTTATAGGTTCGCGCGGAGCGGGAGCGAGAGAGCCGCTCGTTCACCCTCCCGCCCCCTCCCCCGACTCTGACCGTCTCCCTGACCCCCCCGGGCCGCGTTTGCCAGACAGCCGTATCAGTTTGCATAACAAGGACAAGCGGTATGAGAATAAGGGCGCGTTTCTGCGCGACGTCCATGGATATAAGAGGGCAAGCGAGCGCCGTCGGTAAAAAGCGTGGTACATTCAAGGGCCATTAGGCAGCGCGGTGAGGCGGATTTCGCGCCGTACGTAAGGATGCTGCTCCCTCATGGTTCATGCCACTCTAACTTTGGCCGGCAAGCATCTTAAAACCGCGGCCGCTCTGAAAACACCGCCAGGAAGTAGGACGTGGTTCCCGTCACGGGACACGGCAGACGCTGAAAAACGAGGCGGAAGAGACACTAAATACGCATCATTTTCCAAATTGTGACACGTTATCTCAGAAAATGTAACTCGGCTTTCGACTCGTCCGCTTTTCCGGCACCTAAACATTCCGTGTTAATCCTTAAAGCTTTAAATCTTTCGTCTAAGTGAGAAGCTAAAAGAGAAGGTAATGAAAAATGCGGCATGATGTGAAGACGGTGCTGCCCTTCTGGAAGTTTCCATGACTCATCGCAGGCACCTAGAGGTCAGCGTGTCGCTGTGAAGGACACGCGGAGCGGAGCAGCTCTGCGTTCCGCCGGTCTGTGAGCTGAGAATCGGGCGTCTGAGAAATGCGGTTGAGGGCCTCCAGCACCCCCGCCTCCACCAGGTCGGAGAAGATTCCAGAAGCGCGGCCGGTGAACCTCAAAGCCCGGAAGGTCTCGGGTTCAGGAATACAAAGAATTATGTGTGTGGCTTAATTGCTCCATTTTCGTGGCCCAGATAACTAGTAACAGACCTTCTTGGGCACAGACTACATACAGACTGGCGCTCCATCAGTCGAACCCTTTTCAAAAAGGGCCCGTCCAATTAGGGCCACACTGGGTAGCCCTGGGCTCAAGAAGGGGACGGTAGTCGATTAGAAGGTGTGTACACATACACGCTGTCACCGGGGGCGGCCAGTGGGGTAGCAGTTAGACATAATGCCTTTCAACCTGCTGGTCGTAGGCTCCAATCCCACCTTCTGCTGTAGTACCTTTGGTCAAGGTACTTACCCTGAGCTGCTCCAGCAAAAATGACCCCCCGTATAAATATACCCATTTATTGAGTATCTTAATATAGTTAATCTCTTTAGAGGAAAGTGTTAGCTAAATGAATAAATGTTCATTTATTAGCTATGTGATAATTCCATCCATCCATCCATCACTTATTAATAACCACTTGTACAAGTGCAGGTTCCTGGGGTTAGGAGCCTATCCTGGAAACACAGGGTCTGAGGCGGGGTACACTGTGGATCAGTCCCTCGCAGGGTGGTCTCGCACACACACGAAGGGTCACCGGTTCACCCAAAACGCATCTACAGGTTGTGTGAGGAAACCAGAGCACCCAGATGTGAACCCGCAGCCCAGGAGTGGTGAGGCACTAGCGCTACCCACCGTGTGAAAGTTCACCTAAACGGTCCGTTTGGGGCTCTATTTCAATGTGGGACCACATTCGAACCCGCGACCCCGGAGCCGCGAGAAGACGACGGTACCCGCCGCTTCATCGCACCATGGTTTGTTGACCTCACCCTGGGAAACCGAGCACTGTATGGTTTACCACGCTTCAGGGAAATGACTGCAGTGCAGTTCAGGGCCGTCAGAGATGGACAACGAAAGCACTGCCGCTCCGCCGGTCTCTCGTACATTAGCAGGACCCCCCCGGAAAGAGAGATTTTTGATATTTCCGAGCCGCCCGTTTCCAGATGCTTCCAGCATTAGCCGTTAAAAGGGCACCACGGTAATAAACGCCGTACAGCTCACACGCCGTTTCCATTTCAATATTGATTCGAGCTGGCCATCTTTTCAACCTGACAAACATCACGGGATTCTAACATGTTGGTGCGCCATGAGACACGCCTCCAGCCTCCAGCCTCCCCACCCCCCGGGGAGCGGGACAGCGGGGAGGGTGTGTCCGTGTCGCCTGGCTGCTCCTCCGGCCGACAGTGAGCGACGGCGCGGCGATCGCTGAATCTGATCTCACCCGGCAGATTGTTGGCTGTGTTGGAACTGGGCAGCGGCACCTGTGTGTATCATCAGCCTTTGTTCGCAGCCCCCTCGTCCCTCCCTTCCACACACACACACACACACACACACGCGCACGCCCCACTGCAATGGTGACATCGTCCCCCGCAGCCACCTCCCTCTCCCCACCCCGTCCACCCCTCCCGCTCCTCCCCATCGTGCCGGGGTGTGGTCCGCTCCCCGCAGACCTCCTCTGCGCCGCCGCCCCCCGCAGGCCGCTCTGCTCCCTGCAAGGAGGCGATCGATGGCAGCGGGGCGAGCGGCGCCCGGGAAACGCTGATGCAGCACCATCTCTCCGTTTTTCTCGTCCTCTCTCCATCTCTCCTGCTTCTCCCCCTCACACCATCGCTTTCGCATGCCCCCAAGCCTCCGCCGGCCTCCATGGCAACCATCTGAGCCCCCCTCCAAACACACACACACACACATACCCCAGGCTGCAGAAAAGAGGATCTAATGAGCATAGCCACACAGCAGTTCCAACTCGCCGCTGCCGCTCTTCTGTAACGAATGTGCTTTTTTGTCGCACGGAGCTGAGGCTATTAGGGATCAACCTTCGAAAGCGAGCCCCAAAACACACATAAACACACGCACACGTCCCCTTCCAGATGTTAGACATCGTGCTGGTAATTCCGCGTCGCATCGCAGACACGAGACTCACGCTGGGGGGTGAGCCCAGCGCTGTTAGGGTGTAGAACGAGAGACCAGGAGGGTGACTGCGAGCTGTCTGGGGGGGGGGTATGGTGTTACCGTGCTAAACTGCAGGTACCCAGTCTTTGACAGCGGATTAACGCGAGATCCGCTATTTCGGACAAAGCGTTCGGGATCCAGAGCCGGCCCCTCTTCGCTCGTCGCGGACGCCGAGTCCGCCCCATCTGGAATGGAACTGCGGCGTCCGGCGTCTCGGAGAACCGGAGCAGGGCCGTTCCGCCGTGCGCGGCTCGCGCGAGGGTGACGGTCTTCCCACCGACTGCGACAAGCACATAATCGCCGAATTCCAGACTCTCGCCATTCATGGATTCGTTACTCTCGGCGGGTACGAAGCGTGCAGTTCCACTGAGACCAGAGGGACCTTAAAGAACGTCCGCGTTGGGCCCCCGGGACTCTCTCGCTCGGACGATTCCAGCTCTCATCGGTTCGGTGCTTTGCGGCAGCGTTCCTTCCATTTGGTCCGAACCCAAAGGGTTTTCCTCTTTTCTCGTTTATATTTGTTGCTTTTACGTCAAAGAAAGCGGAGCAACACCTGTGACTAATGACAGAACATGAGTGACGATGAATGCTGATCCATATGAATGAATTTCACAATTAGGGCCAGTTATGTAATATTTCTTTTACATAAAGGGTATTCGGGACGTGCCGGGAAGTGAGCCCCGCGGCTGGCAACACGAGCGCCCTAACGAGGGCTTCCTCTGCGTGCGGATTTCAGGAAACGGGCTGGCAACAAACAGCATTCCTGGGAGGGTGACGAGGCTGAGCGAAACCCCCCCCCCTCCCCGTCCCGAATGCTCCTGTTTCCTATTTCAATTTTAATTGGCTCTAAATTGCCCTTTGAGTGCGTATGCATGAGTGGAACCGTGTGTGTGTGTGTGTCTCAGAATGCCCTGCCGATACCTAGCATCCTGTCCTGGGTCTACCCTGCCTCATGCCCCATGCTTCCAGGATAGGCTCCGGACCACCGCGACCCTGTACCGGACAACCGGTTATCGATATGAATAAATGAAGAGTGAGAGTTCCTGCATGCGGAAGTCGTATTTGTGACTTCTGCTTTGTTATACTGAACTGCAAGCGGTGTGTAAATGGTCACCGTGTGAAGGAGGGCGGGGGGCCGCAGCACTTCGGACCGGACCGTTTCGCCGCGGGTGTCGACAGCACGGCAACACTGGCTCATTTGTACTACGAGGCTGTTGTTTCAGAGGGGGCGCCGCGACAGTAAACACGCCGGGGCCGGCAGGGGCCCCGCTCTGGATCCGAACGTTTACGTAAAGCATTCTCGCCCCCGCAAATGCACAACGGAGCCTCTGTGCGCCTGTCGCCCTGCGCGCCTTTGTCCGCGCCGAGCCGCAGACCCCGTAGCGGCGCGAGGCACAAAGACGGCGGGCGGACGCCCCCTCTCTGATGGGCTGCCGGCAGGAGCGGGGGATCGCAACGGAACGGTGCAGCTCCTGTTAGGCTTTCTGCGACGTGCTCTTGGACGAACACGCTGAATTGAAAGCAAACGCACGGCATATCTTACCGGACCAACAGGAGCGGAATGTGGTCGTTCTTCAGCTCACGTTAGCGTCCAAAAACAGACTCTGTATGTAATGCAGATGGCAGCAGGGGGCGTAGCGGTTAGAGCTGCTGCTTTCCACTCGAAGGATTGACGTTTGAATCCCACATCCCGCTGCAGTGCCCCCGATCAAGGTACTTACCCTGGACTGATACGGTAAAAATATGCTGTCGCGCAAGTGGGTAAATAACTGTAAGTAGCTCATTACTTGAAGAAAACCGTGAAACAAATATAGAGATACCTTTGATTTGTTTGGTTTATGTTTGAGGGGGGCACGGTGGTGCAGCGGGTTGGACCGGGTCCTGCTCTCTGGTGGGTCTGGGGTTCGAGTCCCGCTTGGGGTGCCTTGCGACGGACTGGCATCCCGTCCTGGCTGTGTCCCCTCCCCCCTCCGGCCTTATGCCCCGTGTTGCCGGGTAGGCTCCGGTTCCCCGCGACCCCGTATGGGACAAGCGGTTCAGACAATGTGCGTGTGTGCTTACACCATTTACACTGTTGAACAACACATCCATGTAAGTGAATCTCAAAATGACAAGAAGTGTCTTCTCTTAGGCTGGTTGTGTGGAGGTTATGCTGCACAGACATGTTGACTCCATGAGAGGCCGCAGCCTGCAGTGCAGCTACATACCGCGCAGCAGCTTCTTTTGGAGGCTCGACCCAGGAGCGCCCCCTGCTGGGCAACACCTGCGCAAACGCACGCGCCATAAGTCGAGCTCCGCTGTCGGTCGGGGACAGCGGCACGACTCCATCCCGGGACAGCAGCGCCGAGAGGATCTCCTCGCCGAGGAGCTGCTGATGATGCCGCTGTCTGCAGCGCTCAGCCGCCTCGGCCGCGCGCATCCCGTCGCCCAGGATCGTCTTCTCCGGCGCACCTGCACGAAACGCCCGCACGCACAGAAACGCACACCCAGTAACCCAACACCGCCACAGCAGAGCGGCGGAGTTGCGGAAGTCCTGCAATGCCGTGACTCAGCATCCTTCGGAGGTCGGCGGCTCCCGTTTCCGCTCACCCGCGGTTCCGTATCCTGACGTTCGTATTTCAGCGGGGAACGTCGTATCGCACGCAGTCACAATCGCCTACGGCGACTCGCGCGGGCGACAGCGTCAACACCTCTCCCAGTGGAACACGGCGTGGCGCGTGTGCACAGTGAGGAAAAGCAGGTCACAGCCATCGCTTAAGAATTCAAGGGAAGTTCCCTTCACTGGTCGTGCACTCGCAACCCCCTGAGTCACAATCACGTGTCTGGCGAAGCCCTGAAGTCCCCAGTCCGCAAGAAACGACTTACAGGTTGGTGTGGCAAACCCTTCCGTGAGCTAATGAAACATTTTTTATACATGAAACATTTCCCAAATTACCCTGAGCATATACTGTATGTAAACACACTTCCTGCATTCGCTGGTTTGGATCATTTGGGCCACCTGGAAACACATCCTTACTTAGTTTACTGAACACACGCAGTCTGTTTGCGCTGATGACCTGCGTTCGTTTTATGCACTCGGGAGGCTTACGCGTGACTCACCTCTACGCCGGATCGGACTGCGGCACAACGCTAAATCAACGACTGGGAAGGGGCACGTAGGTGCCTTGGGATCTGGTACGAGGGGGCTGGGTCCACCTCCGTCTGCTCACCTGGTCCACTTGCCTGGATGTCCTCCGGCAGATGGAAGGCGACGTCCTCACCGTCCGTCGCCAGGGGGCTGCGGACGGCCGAACCCACGGACAGGACAGCCGGCTGGCCCCGGTACCCCCCGGCGAGGCCCCGGAGGAGGACCAGGCTGGGGCAGCTCCTCAGCAGGGTCAGGCCGTCATCTGTGTGTAGGGAGGCAGCTCAGTTTGCAGGGTGAAATCAGAGTAAATCTGCAGTCCAGCGTACACAAATAATAAATTATAACCTATTTTTTGTGAGGTGGCAGCGAAGTGTATTGTTGCAAACAGGCCGTCACCCATATGGTGGAAATCGCCCACTGGGCAGGCTGATTGACTAAATTATGCTCAAGCTGTGAGCTGGACTGCACTACCGAGTCTTCAAATGCGTCCAAAATCACATCGACACCAGACCAGTGCTGTCTGGCGCAAGGACTGTAGTTCCGGGCTCTTCTCTGCCTAGTAGGACGGGTCGCGGACACGCCGTAGAGAAGGTGAGAGCGGGACACCTGTTGCCGGTGTTCTCCGCGGTGGGCTCGGGACCGGCCGGCTCACGCCGCTCGCATCCCCGTGATTCGGGGAGCAGATGGAGGATCTGGCTGGAATGAAACCCCCCCGGGTCAAGGCTGGCGATGTGGGGAGGAGAGGAACGACACACGGATCCAACTCCATCTGCCCGTCGACGCGGGTGTCGACATCAAGACACCCGCTGTTTTCTCTCTGTCCAGCTCTCACCTGAGGTTCTCGGCCGGCGCGAGCCAACTCCGGACCTCAGCCAAAACTCTCGTTTAGTCTCTGCGCAATGCGACGGTGGCAAAGAACCAGAATGCTCATTTTTGATCCTGCAACTGAACCTGCGTTCCTCAAACACTCCTCACCTACGGTGAAGGACCCATCCCGGCGAACCAGCTCCACGGCTGCACCTGCCACGCCCCTCCCGCTGCCTTCCTGTGCACGCCGCACGCGATGTACACCACGTGCGCGAGTGCCAGGCAGGTGTCGGCAAGCCGCTCCCCACCGGCGGCCCCGTGCTCCCAGACCGCGTCCCCGAGGCCTTCCGAGAAGGTCAGCCTGCGCCACCAACACAGCGTAGGGCAAAGGGGATGGATACATAACAAGGGCGACATCTACCAGAAAGGTTTGCATCACGTAAGAGCCATTTGAGGACGAGAAAAAACAAAGGCCATGATGACAACGAACACCTTTACTGGCTTTAAATCAATTATTTGTGTTATTAATTTCATGGCAAGTATTACAGGAGGTTGGTGCTGGACGTTGACTGACAGCCCCTCCTGTCTCTCGCCTCTTCCGAATGACCCGGCGTGCGACCTGCTCCACGCAATTTTGCTGCAAGGCACACCCCACCCCCTCTTCCGACAGGGCCTCGCTGGGCACCCGTTTCCCATCGTGCACTGAGGTCATCGAGGCCTGGAAGAACAGCAGCAGAGGGGACACTGCGAGGGCTGTGGGGGAGACAGCAATGTCAGTGTTCAGAATTATTCTGGATATCTGCAGCACAATTATTCAGTGATCCCTTCCTAAATATTTATAACATAAATTGCTTTAATGAAGGTGCAACTTAAATAGCACAACTGGAGAAGGCAGGTTAGGACGTAGAGGGATGGATATTGTATTAAGTACATTTTAAATGGAAATATTTTAATCATAGGGGGGCGCAGTGGGTTGGACCAGGTCCTGCTCTCCGGTGGGTCTGGGGTTCGAGTCCCGCTTGGGGTGCCTTGCGACGGACTGGCGTCCCGTCCCGGGGGTGTCCCCTCCCCCTCCAGCCTTTCGCCCTGTGTTGCCAGGTTAGGCTCCGGCTCCCCGCGACCCTGTAATGGGACAAGCGGTTTCAGATGGTGTGTGTGTGTGTGTGATGTATCTTGTTAATCCTATCTTCTGCTTCCACAAGCGAACGGCAGCCAGCAAGCGGAAATACTGCTGTGAGCCGTCGAGGGAACGTGAGCACTAGCAGGTCAGCGAAAGGCCATACATCTCTCCTTGCTTTCACGTCTGCACACCAGCGCCAACACACAGAACCGGGTCCGGCCAGCGGGGGACGCACCCGTGAACCTCTCCACGCTCTCCAAGTTCTGCCAGACAGCCTGCGGGGAAGCGGCCGCGAAGGAGGCGGCAGCCTCGCGATCGCCGCTCTCCAGCATTTGTATGAACTGAAAACAGCAATGCAGTAATGTGCAATGCCTCAGGTGTTAAGTGCATGTCAATGGTCAGTAACTTTGTGATTATAACGGATAAACCTTTATACAGCTACTTGTGGGAGTACATTGGTTCGTATGACGGAAAGTAACAAACCACACACACACACACACACACACACACACACACACACACACACACACACACACACACACACACACACACACACACACAACATCTGAAACCACATGTCCCATACGGGGCTGCACGGAGCCGGAGCCTAACCTGACAGCACAGGGTGCAGGGCTGGAGGGGGAGGGGACACACCCAGGACGGGACACCAGTCCATTGCAAGGCACCCCAAGCGGGACTCGAACCCCAGACCCACCGGAGAGCAGGACCCGGTCAAACCCGCTGCGCCACTGCACCCCCCAGTAACAAACTAGCTGCACTTTAGAATCACGCGTCTTTCTGTTGATATAATGTACTCATCGTATTTTTCTGAGAGATGTACGTCGCTTTGGAGAAAAGCGTCTGCTAAATTAATAATGTAAATGTAAACGTATTATAATGACTCAGTACATCTTTTGGCAGAAGTTCAATGTCTCCGTACCTCTCCTGCAGCTGGGCGGCACTGCCCTGATAGTGGCTCGGACTCCGCGGCTTTCAGCTTCCCCCGAAGGAGCCTTGCATCACGATGCCTCTTCTTTATGGCATTGGTAAAGCCGTCGTATTCTCTCTTGATGGCTGACAGAATATTTTGTATGCCGTGGCATGTTCAGTCACCTGAAACAGAAGACAGTATATAATCTTCATTTAAAAACTAAAACAAGAAATGTCTTCTCAAATCAAACATTTAAATAAATTGTACAATTTGTGTGAAAAATATGTCTTTGTGAAATTGTTCATAGTACAGTACTCACGAGCCCTTCTTCTAAACCATGCAAACAAAAGTTTTACAAATGGACTGTTTCCGCTATTAACTGGTTCTTATTGAATCATGTTGGGTTTCTTTTCACTGATATCGGTTCGTACTTGTTAAACGGTAATCGATTTCATTTGATTGATATTACTGATTGGTATGAGACTGATAATTTTGGGGTGTTTAGTAATTCTTCAGGACGGTTGGGATGTCTTTATTAAAGACCTTGTCAAATGCATCACGGTATATGATAAAGCATTGCCCATGAGGTCCATTTCCTACACAAGCCACCTTCTCCTCATCATCTATGAATTTGTACAAGTAATCCAAGAAGTTTCTTAACCTGGTAGATGCAATGGGTGGAAGAACTCTACCTTTACTGAAAAAAGAGTCATAAAATAATGTTACATTTATTGAACTTAAGGCATACAAAAGTGCATTCATCAACAGATTTGCACTGGTTAGAGCTGATGGCTTTGGACACAAAGGGCACAGGCTCAAATTCCACCTCCTGCTGTGGTACCATTGAGCGAGGTACTTACCTTGACTTGCTCTAGTAAATAAAAAAAAAACTGTATAAATGGACAAATACCTGTAAATACCTTAATGGTACAAGCTACTTTGGAGAAAAGTGTCACCTAAATGTAGAAGTGGGATTTGTCTGCTGTTACCCCAAGACTCTTAACTGATGAACTGGATGAGAAAAGTGAGTTGCCCATTTAGAAAAAGAATTTGTAACATTTGGACAGACAGGTAAAGAGAAAGGATGTGTCTTAAGAAGGTTGAATTGTAGATGCTGATTGGACATCCAAGCAAAGACATGCTGCGGTACAAGAGATGCATCTGTGTTGGATGGTGGGGGGGAAAAAAAAGCTGTATGTTCTCAGCGTAACAGTGAAATAAACTGAGGGGCAATAACTGAGCCAAGAAAAGTGGTGTAGATGGAGAAGAGGAAGGGTCCCAGCACTGAGCCCTGCTGAGACAGAGCGAAGAAGAAAGAGGGATCTGAATTGACCCTCCCGGTGAGTACAATTCTAATCATTTCAGTGATGATCCTTTGAGTTCAAGCTCTTCCAGGGAGAAAAGGAACATCGAGGGGTTGACCATCACCCAGGTGCTTCGGTGAAATGAAGAAGAGAGCCGAGAAGAGGGAAGCATCCTGAGTAGACTGGGGACCTCGTGACCGTAGGGAAGGCGGTTTTGGTGGAATAACTCATCTCGAAACCAGCCCGATATCCACTGAGGAGGTCATTCTGGTTGAGGAACTCAAAATATGATTGTAAGTGATGCGTTTGAGAGGTTTTGACTAGGGAGACTGGTCTATCGCTCAGGACTGATGCTGAGAGCATTGCAGAGATGTGGCCAGATAAGGCAAATGTGAAGCAACCAGAGCCAAAGATTAAATCGAAGGAAGGACGTGAAGAGAAAAGGATTGTACAGGATTACAAGAGGCGTCGAAAATAGTGTACAATAACAAATAATTATAATACAGACAATGCGTGGAACTCAAAAATGAAATATAAGACAGCAGGTTCAAAACAAAAGCGAATGCCAGTAGCTAAAAACAAATTCACATTATCAGACGTCATTAACAGCGTGTCATTAGAAATTATGCTAATTACCATATAAATGAATACTTTTCATTAAGTGCAGTGAACATTAACTGAGCATGTCGCCTGCAAACACAACAGCGGTTTTGTAAATCGACTCTTCCTTCAATACTTCTCACATTCTATAGAAAATGGCGCTTTTCACCAACTTAACAAATGTGCCCTTAAAAAAAGACGGAAGTTTGGAGTAAAACGTCGAGGGTTACTAAGGAAATTACGATTTCCGCGCAAAGGATTGTGGGTAGTGTGGTTTTTTACGTCAAGGTTAGCATTTTGCTTTAAATTAAATAAGATTCGCAAATCAATCAGAACACGCTTTAAAGACAGCATATGACTAGGAAGAAAATTATTTTCAATATTCTGTACACGCATTTTTGAACAGGCATTTTTGAAGACACCCCGTCCGTGCTCGGGCGCCCAGAAAACCCCGTCGCGCGCCGCCGCGGTCCTCTTCTCGTGATCCGCCATTAGCAGGAGGCTTGTGGTGAGTTGGAGCTCTCTCTCGTAACGAGAAAATTGGCCCATTAAAGTCCTAATTCATGTAGCCATCTCCGATGGGGTTGCTAATTGAAGCTCTTGTGATTGTTTTGTGCAGGTGGATTTGATTCCAAAATGCAGATTTTTGTGAAAACCCTCACAGGGAAGACCATCACTCTTGAGGTGATTTCGCCGCGCCTGCCTGCGCCTGGGCTGTGCTGCTCCGGCTCTGTACACCTAAAAATGAATGAAACACTACATCTATAGTACCATGGCATGTCCCTAGTTCCCTTAAATACTTGACTTCCCACCGCATGGATTCCCTGTTCAAGCACGTGGAGGCGCTCGGCCTTGCTTGTCTGCCTTCACTGAATCGAATGAATGTAGTAAAAAGGCGTATTTTATTTTTTTTATTATAAACTCAACTGTAAGTGTCCACGTGTTGGCCGTGCCGTCTGATCGTTGTTTTGCTCGCGCCTTCCTGTGGTTTTGGTCATATAACTGAGCTCTGCAGCACGTGGCCTATCAATCGATGTTGTACATTTTTTTTACATTTATTAGTCGTCGCAGCACTTCGTACTCAACTTTCACATTGTCTCCCGTGTATAAAGAACAAGTGATTTTCTTAATTTATTCCATTTCCTTATTTCTTGTGCTCTCAATAGGTCGAACCCTCAGATACCATTGAAAATGTCAAGGCTAAAATCCAGGACAAAGAAGGTAAGGGATTTTAGCCTTACTGTGTCTACATAGTGCTATTGTTACTATTATAGTGTATCAAATGTACCCTGGTAGTGTAGTAGTTATAGCTGTTGCCTCTGGACCCAGAGGTTGTAGGTTTGAGCCTCACTTCTTCTGGCTGCAATTGCCTTGAGCAATTTATTTGGCCTAAAAAATTGCTCCAGTAAAAATTATCCAGCGATATAAGTTGGTTAATAATTGTAAGTTGCTTTGGACAAAGGTGTCAGAAATGTAAATATGGAGTTTGCGGAACTGATTTTGATGTGTTGTGTGAACAGGTATCCCCCCTGATCAGCAGAGGTTGATCTTTGCTGGGAAGCAGCTGGAAGATGGACGCACTCTGTCTGACTACAACATTCAGAAGGTAGTGTCTGGAAGACATTTGATTGATATATAGGTTGGTGGATCAGGCATTGGGATGGTCTGGGGGTGAGGGTGGTGCGTGGTTGCTGCGTCTGGCCGGTCGTTAGGCTCACTCAGGCTGACTTCTCGCAGGAGTCCACTCTGCACTTGGTGCTGAGGCTGCGCGGTGGTGCTAAGAAGAGGAAGAAGAAGTCGTACACCACGCCCAAGAAGAACAAGCACAAGAGAAAGAAGGTCAAGCTTGCGGTGCTGAAGTACTACAAGGTAGGATATAGTCTTCCCAGCACCTTTTAGACCTATTGGGAGTTTATAAATGAGCCTCTAGTCACTTCCCTGACGGAATGTAAATATTTAGGAATGTTTTGTTGAAACAGCAGATTTTGTTTGCAGCAAACAAACTGCCAGGATGCCCAGATGGATGCTTACATGGTGGGGAAACAGAACTAAAGGTGGTTGGATTTGAAAGGGTAACTGCAGTTTGAGCACTTGAGCCTTTTCCTTCATAACCTCAGTTGTGTTGCTTTGCTCAGGTTGATGAAAATGGCAAGATCAGCCGTCTGCGCCGCGAGTGCCCTGCAGATGAGTGTGGTGCCGGCGTGTTCATGGCCAGCCACTTTGACAGGCACTACTGCGGCAAGTGCTGTCTCACCTACTGCTTCAACAAGCCGGAGGATAAGTGAGGATATGGACCGTAGCCAATAAAATGTTTAACAGTCTGACTTGCCCTGCCTCTCTTTCTTTAAGCTTGTTGCAATCAGTCGTTACTGCGTCTGAGTACAACTTGTAGTTGGTGTGTTTGAATAGACTAGTGAAATGGTTTAATTGCCAGGATTTGGCTGGGGGTGGTGCTATAGTTTTGAACCTGTTTAAACCAAACTCAATGCATTAATGATGTCAAATCAAAATTGACCCTATTGGAGATACAAAATTGAAATAAATTATGGACCAGGCTCACTGAACAGGAGAGCTGCCCAATGATTAGAGAACTTAAATACTGTTTGTGAAGGGAAAAACTTGAGTAGAGATCTTGCATTGAAGAGTGCAAATAAAGTAAAGCAGCTTAATTTTAAGTACTATTTTCTATTAATACATTTTCTCAAGAATTGTTTTTTACAGTACAGCCAATGATACAATATCACAACACTTCAGAAATTTTTGAGATCCATTCTCAAAATCCTGGATCCCAGGAAGTCTTTTGTTCCACTTTCACATCTTCGAGACACAAAATCTCATCCCCCGGCATGAAGTTCACGTTCTTATCCAGGGACAAACCGCACTCCATGCCGTTCTTCACTGTCTGAACATCATTCTTCATGTGTTTCAGTGAGGTCAATAAACCTACAGAGGAGGGTGGCAGCAAGATGACAAAGTTGTCTGATAAAGACACTTAAAAGACCTGGGGGGAAAACACCTTTGCATTCAACATTGTTCCATGGAAGGAGAACTTGTAACGGTCGAGTGCTCACGTTACCTTCCCAGAGAACTTCCTCATTACGGACAAGCCTGAAGTTCATCTTCTTATCCAGCTCACCCTTCTTCACCCTGCAACCGGCCACTGGCACTTTCTTCTTGCCCATGGTCACCTCAAACGTGGCCAGGACTGTTGCCTCTCCTGCACACGAATGTTTTACTGCATTCATACTGTTGTTCTACTGATGTAGGTTTGATGTCATATAGAAATGCATACATGGAGATCAGGGTCAGCCCTGTTACAGAAAGGCTGAAAAGCAGTAATTTTATGTCAACATGTTTGAATTAAAGTGGTACAGCTGGTGCCTCACAGCTCAGTGTTTGTGGTCTATGTTCTGCTGGTGCTCTTGTTTCCTCCCACAATTCAAAGATGTAAATTTCTCTGTGTGTGATGGACTAGTGTCCAAGGACAGCTGGTACCACAGTGCTTACGATCCAAAGGTCACAGGTTTGATCCCCACCTCTGGCTGTAGGACCCTAGAGTACTTACTCTAAATTGCTCCAGTAAAATTACCCAGCCATGTAAGTGGGTAAATAATTGTAAAGATGCTTTGGAGAAAAGCATCATCTAAATAAATTTGTGTCCTACCCTTGTGCTTAAGGGTTAGGCTCTGGACAAGCAGTTATTGATTATAGATGAACAGATGTTTCAATTAACACCTGATTTATACTCAAAAAGTACCAGGTGAGGCAAAAATTCACTACTGAAAAATTATTACACTAAATTAAGAAGTGAGAGTGAGATCAAGCTATACTAGAACATTTTGTAGCCCTTGAAGACCAGGGTCAGCTGCTGCTAATTTGGGACATGGGGGGGAGTTGGTAATCGGGCAGTGGGACGGGTACCTATGATGTGCTGCTTCACAGTCGGAGGCAGCCTGCTGCTGAGCTCCTCTTTGAGGTCATCGATGAGCTTGTAGATGATCTTGTGCATCTTGAGCTGGACACCCAGCTTGGAGGCTTTCTGCTGGATGGCCTTGTTGGCCTTCACGTTAAAGCCATAAATGACACCTGAGCAGAGGAGAGACTGGGATTTCAGACCAATGAACATGGATGTTTAAAATCAACCTTCTAAGACCGTCCATAAGGACTGACGCTGTGGACGACGTGAGGATAATAGTGTAACGAATTTTTATGTTGATTTTTTTTGCACGTTCCATTCAGTTTTGTTAGATTAAACATACTATTGGTGTTAGTTTGTACTATGTAAGTTTCTACAAAAATATTTCATATTCTTGAAATTAGCAAATTTTGGCACCGGGTTCCAAGCACCGAATATTCCAGTATCTTTTAGGATCTGGTCCTTTCTAAACTGTTGTGGTACCTTCTAGAATCTTCCAATGGCTCTAAAGCACCAAACTAAAACTGAGTCTCTAGAAGAATTTGTGGCATGTTTTCAAATCAGTAAACTTCAACTGATCGTAATCAAATCAATCAAATAAGATTACACGCAAAAATTGGCATAATTAAAAAATTTTGTTGTGTTGTACAACTAGTCATAACCAACTGGATTTAACAAGGGCTTAAAATATGGGGCAGCTGACAGCGTAATGGTCAGAGCTGCTGCACCTTCAATTCCGAATGTCACGGGGTCGAATCTCACCTGCTGTTGTACCCTTTATGAAGGTACTTACCCTAATTGCTCCAGTAAAAGTGGGTAAATAACAAAGTAACCTTGAGAGCGGAACTCGAGCGGACCTTCCACGAAGGTGCCGGAAGCATCACCTGAGAAGGTCTCTGCGAGGGCGATGTCGTTTTCTGAGATGTCTCCCACAGCGCAGTGCACCACGTCCAGCTGACACTGCTCGTCAGCGTCGTAGCTCTCCAGGATGTTCATGATGGCTTCCACAGACCCGTCCACGTCCCCTGTGGCAGCAGCCAGATGTCACACACACACACACACACACACACACACACACACACACACACACACACACACACACACACACACACACACACACACACCCCCCCCACCAGAAAACCCTCACGCACTGGTCCACAAAGCAATACATTAACTGGTGGAGCTGCTCTCCCCGCATCCCCAATCCACCCCACAACCTTTGACGATGACGGACAGGGTCGGCCCGGTGGGGCTGGCCTTCTCGCTGGGTCTCGAGCCCATCCTGTGCTTGTTGGCGCTGTGGAGTGCCATCCTCCTCTTCCTCCAGGACAGGTGGGCCAGGCCCTCACGCTCCTTTCGATAGGCGTCGTCATGCTCCTGCTGTTTGCTTTCGATGACCTGCCAGTCTGCCTGCATCTTCTCCTGCTCCTCCACGAAGGTCCGCCACTCCACCACCTCGCGCGCCCTTTGCTGGTGGGATAGGCGTTCAACACTTATATCAAGAGTGCTGGTTTCACGTGCAACTTATTAGGTTTTATCTCTCTGAGGGATTCCAAGATGATACCTATAGTGGATAAGAGCTTCTGAGCCTCTGAAGAGGTCACCAGGTCAGCTGCACTGAACCCTAAGGGCAAAGCGGAGAGGCCTTGCAAAACTTTATGTTTCTTCAAACAATGACTCTAGATGATCCCTCACCTCAGACTCCACCTCCAGGATTTCTTCCCCGGCGGCGGGAAGCTCCTTCCAGCCCACGATCTCCACGGCGGCGCCGGGTCCGGCCTCGTTCGCCACCCGGTTGTTCTCGTCAAACATGAAGCGCACTTTGGCCCAGCTCGTCCCCGCCACGAGGACGCAGCCCTTCTTCAGGGTGCCCCGCTGGATTATCGCCGTGCTCACGGGTCTGGGGGGTGGAGGATCCCGTCACGTTCCGAAACAGGCGGCACCGCATGCGGCCTGCGGGTGCGGGACTCACCCCTTGCCCTTGTCAGTGCGGCTCTCGATGACGGTCCCCTCCGCAAAGCCCGTGGGGTCACCTTTCAGCTCCATCACCTCAGCCAGCGTGACGGTGGCCTCTGCCAGCTGCATCAGGTTCTCGCCCTGTAGGGGGTGCAGGGACACCCGAGATCAGATTTCCTGACTGGTGGCTGCTGGGAGGTTAAGTCAACTAATTTAGCGCCGTGATTTACGTTCACACTTAACAGTGACACCTGAGGTCATTAGTTACTGAAAAAACTGCTGTCAGTGTCCAGGACCAGGAATAAAAATTAATATTCAATAACCTGACTTTTTAATGTTAAATTTTTAATTTAATTTGTTGCTTCACTGACACTTGTCCAAAGTGTCTTGCAGTACTGGAGGTGTTTGTTGAGCTGCACACTTTACCGTTCAAGGCTACCAGAGCTGGAGCGGGGATTGGACCTGACACCTTCAGGTTACATGGCAATTTTCCCTTAACCGCAATGACGCCTAGTGCCCATTTCAATCCGCATTCTGCTCATGGGATTTTTTTGTCATATAACATGATCGCTGAACGCGGCTCAGTCGTGCGATCCATTGAAGACCTTTACTAGGACTCGTTTCTAAAAGTTAAGGGCAGCGCGTCAGCGGCTCGCGCACCTTCAGAGCAGACACGTGGATCGCCTGCACCTCCCCTCCCAGCTCCTCGCACACGACATCATGTGCCAGCAGCTCTTGCTTCACGCGGTCAGGGTCGGCATCCTTCTTGTCGCACTTGTTCACCGCCACGATGATGGGAACTGCAGCATACGGAGCCCACGGGTCAGAAGGCAACAGCGAGGCACAACAGCAACTCAAACCTCGCGGGGGAATCATATCATTATGAAGGGGGATTCATCCGATGGTACTTCACACTTGCTGGATCACGGCTGGGGATTCGCGTCACTTGCCTTTGGCCTTCTTGGCGTGTTCTATGGACTCGACCGTTTGTTTCATCACCCCGTCGTCCGCAGCCACCACCAGGATGACGATGTCGGTGACCAGGGCCCCCCTGGCCCTCATGGCGGAGAACGCAGCGTGACCGGGGGTGTCCAGGAAGGTGATCTTCTCCCCAGACGGCAGCTGGACTATGGAGAGAGCCACAGGAATCAGCTCAGGAATCTCGCTAACTTTATTATAATCACCTCTTCTGTTGTTGTCTGACGCTTTTGTCTTAAGTCACTAACAGGATATTCAAGATATTTCAAGGGTTCCAACAGCAAGTCCTTAATCGCTACACCACCTGCTGCTCCGTACATCCTTTCAAGCCTTCAACAGGATAGGTTTAATCACCGCAGATATACAGAAAGGAATTCAGCGGCGCCTCGTACCCAGGAAGGCCCCGATGTGCTGCGTAATCCCTCCGGCCTCCATTGCTGCCACCTGGGTCTTTCTTAGGCTGTCTAGCAGAGTGGTTTTCCCATGATCCACGTGACCCATGATGGTGACGACCGGAGGGCGAGAAACCAGCACTGCGGGGTCGGGAGGGGGTCTACAAAAACGGAGAGATTATGACTTTCATAGAGTAAAAACCGGGTCTGTTACAATACTGCTCATGCAGTATCCATATCAATAACCGCTTGTCCAACGCAGGGTCATTGTGATCCGGAGCCTATCTTGGAAGAAGGCATGAGGCAAGGTGCACCCTGGGCGGCGCACCAGTCTGCTGCAAGGCAATCACACGCACAGAGGGCAATTTAGGGTTACCGATTCACCTGAAACAAACACACGTCTATGGAGTGTGGGAAGAAGCCCGTGCGAACTTGGGGAGAACATGCAAACTCCACACAAAGTGAGCCGGATCGAACCCACAACGAATGAGCCGCGAGGCAGCTGCACTGGGCCACTACAGCTACATCAATAAACACTCTATCAAACTAAACAACAACTCGTCTGCTGAGTTAAGGGAAATCGCTACTTCTTCTAACGACGCATTATTTCTCCTCCATCTTTCTAAAACATTTTGGGACAGCTTATTAGATTGAAGTTATGCATCTGGGTTGATGATTTTATGGACACAAGAGATGTGGAGGAATTGAGACGCTGAACCCTTCCTCGAAGGCACTTGAGAAATTCAGCGAAGCCGAAGCCTAAACCCGCCATCGGTTCCCCGTGACGACAGGCAGAAAGGGCACGAGACGCCACCGTAAGGGCAGAAACCCACCAACCTCCTCTCCACGTCCTTGTTCTCGCGGTCTTTCTCCACCGTCAGCGTCGCCCACTTGAACTTCATGCCCGATTTCTTCACGACCTCCTTTATCCAGTGGTCCTGCAGCCTGGAGTCCGGCTCCAGGGAGTCCAGATTGATGGAGGTGTGGAGGAGAGCCTCGTACACGTGATCTGAATCGACACAAGAGTTGTTTCTTTTGTCAGAGCAGGTGTCCTGACACCTGAATCGAGGCATTAAAGAACAGAACAGTTACGCACTGACAATTTACTACAGTATGACCTAATTATTACATTTATGTTACTTTATTTGGCAGAAACTTTTCTCCAAAGCGACTTCCAATGAACTCTGTGCAGTGTTATCAGCCCACACACCTTGTTCACCGCAGTATACATTACTTACAATGGGTCACTCATCCATAGATGAGGGAAATACACTTTCTTTGTCACTCACACACTACAGGTGAACCTGAACAGCCCATCTTTTGACTATGGGGGGGAAACCAGAGCACCTGGAGGAAACAAACCAATTAACTGATGCTTTTCTCCAAGGTTACCTACAATGTTCGGTTCGTACACTAAGCTACTTACATCTATTGAGTCATTTCTACCGTGTCAATTCAGGGCAAGTACCTTGCTCAAGGGTACCCCAGCGGGAGTGGGATTTGAACCCGGATCCTACAAGCGAAAGACAACAACTCTAGTCCGTACGTCACCCGCACCACCGCTCCTCCTTACCGATGTCTTTGCCCATGGCGCGAGCCAGTTCAGACACTGTCATACGCTGCCTGATCTCCACTTCCTGCTTCTCTTGCTTGGGTTTGACCTTTGGGTCCCTCTTTAGGCCTTTAGCCTGGCGAAGGAGAAAGAGCAGTTCCAAAATGAACACACCTCACTGCCCCCCCAACCGTGAAATGAAGTAAAGAGGAACTTACAGGCTTGCTGACCAGGCGGCGGGAATGATGGCAGGGGAACGGGGGCCCAGGACTCGCCGCCAGCGAGGGCAGGCCGGACGCGGCGGCTCTCCAGGGTGTCCGTCGTGCGTCGAGGCGGCGAAGGGCACGCAGCTGGATGAGGGCGTGGCTGAAGCGCAGAGCTCGCTCCAGTCCCAGCAGGACCTTCACACTCATCATCGCTGGCCAGCGACAGAAAGAGAGCTTTCAGTTTTACCACGACGAGCTCGCTGGTACCGTAGCGGTCGGAGCTGCTGCCTTTGGACCCAAAGGTCGCGGGTTCGATTCCCGCCTCCAGCAACGTACCTGAACTGCTCCTGTAAAAATTATCCAGCTAAACAAATGGGCAGAAAAGTGACAGGCAACCGGTTAAATGTGAACGCAAGGTCGGAGCAACACGGCAAAAAAAAAAAGAAAAAACAGTCCCTCCAGGTTTCTCTAGCTGCAGCCTCACAGAGGTCTTGTCAAGACCAGTGCCTTAACCACTACGCCACCACCTGGCTGCTCTTCAGGAGGTGGAGCTGCCCACTGAGAGAAGAGTCGAGTAAAGGGTCCGGGCTTGGTGGCACAAAGAGATCATGAGGAGATGAAGAGTTAGAGTCTCGCTAATAATAACGCGTCGTCACGGTTTTCTCAGAGAAAACGAAGTGAGAAATGCATTAATTAAAGTGCACATTTGATGTTGCAAAACAATAATACAGCTCACCTGGTGTCTCGTCAACGCGGAACAGTTATACGAGCCCTCATTACTCTGATATACTGTAGTATTTCAGCCCCGGATACCGCGTACGAACGTTAAATCAGCGCTGCCATGGGCGCCGCCATGACACCTACCCACAATGCACCGCGACCCCCTTCCAGTCATACCTCTTCCGCTCAGTGATCGTTTGCCGGCTTTAGCTGCACTCCATAAAAAGTATTTGTCGCGGTGTTTTGATGGACACAGAAAAATCAACCTATTCAAATGATGCTCCGTGGACTAACTTCTTAATTGTATTTCATACATTTACCATTTAGATTTTTATGTACAATACTATATTAATATTTAATCGCACGGTGAATCTCCACCAATCAGTGAAGAATGCGTTGAGAATAAAAACATAGTTGTGCAACCTGATTGGCTGAATCATTTTTCCACGGCTGCGCAGTGGTGTCACCCACGAACACGGATGAAGGCGGTAAACGCGGCATGTGTTGAAGTGGAGTGACACTCCGGGGTGATTTGGTACTTTTTACAGACTTTTTACACACAGGACTGTAAAAGTCGCCGTATCCGCTTTAAAATGGCATCGTCGGAGCTCCGGACTGAACTGGAGGAGTATCTGAAACAGCTCGATATTGAAACAATATGCGTTGAACACCCGGAGGTAACTAATTAATTATTTAGAATTAAAAGCATTATTATTATTATTATTATTATTATTATTATTATTATTGCCAAGTGGTTTCCGCCAAAAAGAAGTGTACAATTTTCCATGAAAATAATTGATTTGGTCCGTGCGAGCCATGCAGTAGTTGATCTATGTATGTTTTGTAAATGCTTTCTGTCGATATACGCGTTCGCAGCCCTGGCCTGTGTGTGTATGATTATTACAGTTTTTGGAGAGGTTGTTTGTTTTTGGACGCTCGGACCCGTGCAATGGACTCGTCCAGTTTCCATGTCGGTGTCGTTCCGCTGGCGAACAGCAGGGGGCGCTGAAGGGCGCTCTGAACGGCCACGACTGAGCGCCTGCGACCCTGACAGTCACTTTTCCGTATTGCAAGAACTGTGCTCTTTTCAACATTTTAACAAATCCTGCGTGAAAACGATACCTACATTTCGAAAAACTGACTTTGTTTGCTCCGCTGATGCTTTTATCCAAGGCAACTTTGTGTATTTTGACCGGCGTTTGTGTCGAAATGTACCGCAGTAACTCAACGTTAAGTACCTTGATCGCAGACTCTGCAATAGTGCAGGGAGTAAATTTATGTGCTGAAAGTATTCAACCTGTTGTACTTTTGAGGATTTTCACAGCCCAGCTGTAACTGACAGATCCCCATGCTGTCTGCACGCAAGTTTTATTAAAACGTTTTTTTTTTTGGCTCATCAAATAAAGGTGTTCACAGTGGAGGAAATGATGCCTCACGTGGAGCACCTGAGTGGAGCAATCACCAAAAACCTCTTCCTCAAGGACAAGAAGAAGAAGGGCCTGTGGTTGGTGTCCGCTCGTCACGACCGTCAGGTCAACCTCAACGACCTGGCCAAGAAGCTGGGCGTGGGCAGCGGTAACCTCCGTTTCGCCGACGAGTCCACCATGCTGGAGAAGCTGAGGGTGGGTCAGGGGTGCGCGACGGCTCTGGCGCTCTTCTGTGACAAGGAGACGAGCGTCAAGTTTGTCCTCGATAGCGACCTGGTAGACGGGGGCCACGAGAGGGTGTATTTTCACCCCATGACCAATGCTGCCACGATGGGCCTTAAACCGGAGGACTTGCTCAAGTTTCTAAAAGCAACAGGACATGAACCGATTCTTCAGAGCTTTGAGTAGACGAGCGTGGTACGAAAAACACAGTAAACAGGACTGCTAGGGGGACAGCTGGTGGTGCAGGAGGTAGAGCTGCTTCCTTGGGAGTCCAAGGTCACAGGTTTGATTCCCACCTCCAGCTGTAGTACCCTTGAGCAAGGTACTTACCCTAAATCACTCTAGTAAAAATTCCCACTCACTTTGGGCAAGAGTAAATGAATAAATGTAAATGTACTCTTGCTCATTAATTTACTAAGGATACTCTTGTAATTGGCCATATGATTTGTCAAAATGTTAAACAATGCTCATGTGTTCCAGGGATGTTATCTTTCCCATTGTTTGTATGGTCTGTCTAATATACTGTACTTGACACATGTATAATATTTAAACCCTAGTGAGCTGTGTCCCGTGACCAATCAAGGGCTCTTCACAGGCACAGTGAGTGGGCTCCTTTAGAAGAAATGTGGTGCAAAGATGACAGCAATTTTGTATTTATTGACAAACATGCTGAATACCAGGTGGCTCTTCAGTACTATGAGGCTGAAGGGCTCTTCATCCAGGAAGTCTCCTTGGCTCTAGCGCCCTCTGCTGGAGCTCCTAGGAAGGACAACTTTCCTCTTCCACATACTCCCAGTGCAGTTCGACTCTTTATCATTTAGCTGACAGCTTTCTCCAAGGAAAAATATATGTTAATATACTTACAAGTATTTGTCCACAGCTCGTTCATTTTTACCAACTCCGTTCAGGTTAAGTAGTAAGGCCACTATATCAGGAGGCAGCTGGTAGTGCAGGGGTTGGAGCTACTGCCTTTGAACCCCAGGGTTGCAGATTTGAATCCTTGAACAATGAATGCTTGAGGAAGGAAGCAAAGTATGCTTGAACAAAGTCCTTGCCATAAAATGCTCTAGTAAAATTACTCAACTGTATAAGTAGTTATAAGTTGGTTTAGAGAAACTGTAACGATCCGGCTAATGAGTTAGCCCAGATCCTCACGTGGATTCCAGAAAGGCGTATAACTATATAAATCCAGACGGACACGGACAAAAGGAAGCTCTTCTTTTTAATATCTTGTAGGCAACTATGGACGACATATTTCACACAGCTGTCCTTACAATAAAATAAACAACATTAAAGTAATCTCCAAAACGTGCGAGGCACAAAATGTGTACACGGCCAAGTATATCAGCCTGCGCGCCCAGGAGCCAGGACCGAGGGGGCGGAGCAACCCCTTAGTCTCCACCATGATACGTCATCATTACAAAACGTAAAAGTGGGTGTTGTGAGGTTGCAGCTATAAGCACTGCATTTGCAGAGGTTGATCCGTTAACAGATCTATTCAGTTTGGCTATTCTCTGCTCTTATGCAGCGGGTTCGCATGCAAATAGGCACAAGATTTACAGAATGGAAGTGTAACTGGACTCTGCACTTTATTAACCTATGTATAAGCCTAGAAAATTACACCAAGAGCCCTGTTGTAAATATTAGCACCAGATAAATAAAAATAAATCTTGGTGCATTAAGTGATTGCTCCACAAAATTTGTCATAACAAATGGCCTAGATCAATGCCCAGGTGTCGTGGGGGAATTGAATGACAAACTGCCCACAACAGAATTAAAAAAGTTCTGCTCAGAGCCAACAGAGGGAGCAGCACTTACTGAACACAGTTGTATTTGAATCCATGGCACCGTATGCTTTGCGGAAGCTGTCTTATTTGCCGAGTCAAACTGTTAGGAAACTTCATTGTTGCAGTAGCTCCTCGTATCACAAAATATCAAGATCCATGTTTAAAAGTGTCAATCGTGCCTTGAATGTGCAGCACCTCATAAATCCATTGTTCAGCTGTCTTTGGAAGGAGGATGACAGTGAGGGTGGAATAAAGGACCTTCACTTTCAGCATTTAATAGTACAAAACACAATGGTCGCTGCTTCAAGGGGATACACTTGACCCCCCCCCCATTTAGGTGTCACTAAAGGTTGAACTTGTCCTATACATTAATGGTTCACCAAAGGATGGGTGTGTTGGGAGTACTGCTGAAGGACCACAGAGCCCTTTGTACCCCAGTCCACGAAGCTGCCTCTTTCTCCTCTGGGGCCTGATGCCGAGAGACAAGGTGGCACAAACAAAACAAGATGCAACTCTCATTGATTGTTCACAAATGCATTTATGTAAAAGTACAAGTGGAAAAGGAACAAACTTCAGTCATTGACAGCACAACTTTGGCCAGAATACCCTGACCCCCAAACAGTCTCTTTCCACAAGTCCTTGATACAGCTCTCATCAGTTCAGCAAGTGGAAACCTTTGTAGCAGAAAAAAAGAAATGATAAAAGTAGATGCGTTGTCTTCCTGCAGTGTTCTTTTGGTATGTCAGAGGGGAAAGCAGACTTTGAAGCAATGTTCATAATGCTGGGAGGCAACAGGGCACATCTTGATTATATGGCTCCATGCAGAAGGTGCTTGACCTCGTTTTTTTGGTGTCCACATGCTTTTTTTTTTTTTTTTATAAAGTCTTTGCAGATGCTTGAATCAAGAAATCAGTTGTTGCACAGCTGTAAGGTGTAACATCTACATGCTTATCAGATCAGACACAGAGCAAATAGATGGGAAGCTGAAGAAAGTTTGGCAATTTGTACATCACTCAGGGAAAACACCCATGTCTTCAAATTCTGTGGAAAAGGTCCCTGCTTCTCCCAAGACACAAGATTGGCACAGAGCAATGGTCCATCGAGTGTATGTGCGTGAGCAGTATATGTTGAAACCAGCTAGTAGATCAATTTACCATACAGTCTTACAAAAAGGAATTGCCACAATATATTTCTGGGAGTCCTTTTTTTCTCCTTGATTCAAGGAAAGATAGGTGGTCTATGGTTTCTGCTGTTGAAGGGTTCTTAAGTCATTTTAAAAAGATTTACACACTTTTGTCTCTCCATTGAGGACCATCTCAGTAGACAAGATTTTACAGGCTTGAAACTGACAGCTTGGTGGACAATTTTCCCTCTGAGTAGGCAGCAGACAGGACAGAGTTCAGAGGAGACAGGAGACAGTAAGTTAGAAGCAGAAATAACTTGAGAAGATGCAAATACAACTTTACAGTGATGAAGTAACATGCACTAAGAGATGAGGCTCAAGTGAGAGGGGGAGAGAGCAGGGATTTGAAGCCATTGGTCAATGAGGCCATGCAGTGCTGCTGTTCTGGTATCTTGTTTATAAAACCCACAACACTCCCGAACACCGTGGACAAGTGATGTTTTGGGGGAGGGAATCAAATCACCAAATGTCAGGAAAGGGAGAGCAAGAGAAAAGGGTGTGTTTGAGCACACTGCCACTGCAATGGAATATGGAGTGTGTAGGTAAGCTCCCAGCATCCCAGTGGGCTACATGCCAATCACTCCACTGCAACCCTACATGGGGAGACCACTTCCATTTTGGGGCAAGGTTAGTGAATTAACCACCAGCACCATGGTCCATTCCACAGATGGACACACCCTTCCTTTATCAAGAGAAACTCACCACTTTAGCCCACCACGCTGGGGGCGAGTGGCAGGCAGCTATACTCAGGAGCTCTGCCGCTCCCCGCTCCTGCTTTTTGCCTTTCTGCGCTCTTGAAAACCCTCCACATCTGCAGAATAAAGGCATTTCCATTATTTACCAACATAATTTGTGTGACCATAACACCTTTGTGATACTGTCATAAAACAAATTTTAAAAAGTCCTCTTTCACTGAATGCCATATTTTGAACTCACTGTATCAGATGTATTTCGCCATATTGCTTATATGTACCCAAACTGTCACCAGGGGTCAGTACACAAAACTTTAGTTTCTAGGATCTTTTTCCATATATGATGGTAAAATTTAGATGCAAGTATTTACACACTTTTATAAAAGGTTCTGCAACCTGCCTCTAGCAGGCCCCATGATGGAAATACTCTGTATAATCACATTTTGTCACTAGGAAGTGTAACTCTTTTATGGATAACAGAACAGCCTGCTGATTATATCCCCTCAGTTGAAAAAAGCATGAGGACTGTGTCTTGACTGAAAGTGAGCAGAGTAAACAGGACACACAAGTGATCTTTACACTTGGTGCACACAGTAATCACATGAATCAGAATGGAATCTTGACATTCACACATGGAAATGGTAGTCTAGCAGTTGACAAAACATGCAAATATCCTGTGAGAGTACATGAGCAAACCCCCATCGTTCCCAGAAAAAAAAAAGAAAAAAACAAAGACTTCATGCAGTTCCAACACCAGGAACCACATTCCACAAAATTCCCCATCCCATGAAATTACATAAAATAAAGAAAAAAAAAAATGTTTTAATTATATAAATTACAAAAATGTTGGTTCAGGGAAACAAACTGAAGGCTTCATGTCACTAACTATGCTACATATATAAGAAGCAATGTAATTAATAGAAGACAGCCAGGGGGCTGGAACATGTAGCTTACTCGATAAGCCTCGTTACTTCACTTTAAAACTCATGCCATCATCCACCACTATTAGCAGAAACACAAACACCTCATCTGTTCCAGATTTCCCTTCTAAATACACATTTTGAATCAATGGATTCTACTGTGAAGGGCATTAGAATTAGGTCAAGTTCATTGTCTTGGCAGAGCCTTCTCTACATCAGCATGATTAATACATGGATTGATCAGTAATTGTTTACAGAGTAATCACAGCAATCAAGAATAAGGCAACCGTTTTGAAGGTAAGGTTTTACATGAATTCACGGTGCCATGAACCCACACATCAGATGCCTGTTATGAGTTCCTCTTTCCAAAGTCACTAATTATATTGACAAGATTACGGTTTTATTGCTCTTTAGCTGCCCAGCCATTGTTCACCGGACTTCAGCTAACGCAAAGGCTAAGTTTAATTAAACATTATCAATGTTCTGTTCACAACTATTTCCTTGAAAGAATGACAAAACAAGAAGCATTTAATGATAAATAAAGCAAACCTTAAGAAAAATCATGATCAAAGACCGATTAGCTCTTAATGACTAACCATACATGCATGAGGAAATACAGTATAATAAGTTGCAGGAGGGGTAAAAGGGTAATACTAGGAACCAGTTAAAGCCCTAACTGAACACATTGAAGCTTTCAGACACCCACAGAGAAGACAAACCACAGGGGCAGCATTCACGGTCAGTCACCTGACAGACACCAACCCAGTAATGCAATGCCTTTACTGCATTCACCCAACACAAAACAGTCACTGTAAGGCTAGGAGAGCACACAGGTGCCTTGTTCAATACACCTTTGAGACCGTTTAAAATAAAATAATTAAAAAACTAGGTGAGATGAAACAGCCTGTTTACTCTGCACCTTATTTTTCTCAGGGCACTCCATTTGGAAATGTTAGTGTGATGTTATGAATGAATATGAATGCACTGTGGTGATGCTCCACTGCTCCAAGGCTGGATTTACACACAGCCATACTCATACCACAAGGACTGGCTGTCCTCAGAGGTCAGGGTGGGAGCCTGTGGGTCAGCTGTCTCTGGGCCAGTGGCAATGACACTGTGGTCATTAGCCCTTTGGACAGGTGGACTGGGGCTTAAGCCCATGTTCTGCTGGGTCTCATGTTCTGTTTTACCAGGCCAGGGGGCTGGCTTCACAGGAACACCGCTGATGTTACTGACCAGGGAGGTGTTGAGGGAGAGAAATGTCTGGCTCTTACCAGTGCTGTTGAACACTGGCTCGCTGAAGATCGTGTCCATAAAGACTGAGTCCACAGTGAATGTGGAGCCCAGGAATGATTCCAGGCTGGACAGTGCCGGCCCCTGTTTCTGGGGGTCGCTGCCAGCTAGGGGCAGGCTGGTGGATTTGGGCAATGCCGAAGGACCGTACGGAGCCTGGGAGGGCGTGCAGTGGGGTAGTGCCTGGGGATCAGTACACGAAGGGTACTCACTGGGCATGGCCTGGCTGCGGGCCCTGGCCTTCGAGGGGGAGGGGTCCACAGAGACAGGCATCCGTGTATCCTTGGACATGAAGTCATGGATGCTTGTGCGGCGGCTAGAACCCTCAGCAGTGGAGATGACGCTGCTGGCACGGGGCAAGGTGGAGGCTGAGGCATCCAAGCGATCAGACACGGAGTTGGCCTTGCTCTGGACACTCAGGGTAGGTCGCACCTGAGCAGAACCCTTCACCCGTGTACTCTCTGCCTTGCGAAGGTTGGGACGCCCTATTGAACCATGGCCAGACTTCAGCGTCCGGCTGTCAGCACTGGAGTCCGTTGGTACAGTCCTGCCACTGGCTGAACGCAGGATTCCCCTAGTGCCCCCCTCCCCACGGTCACGTCGTGCAGGTTCCATCAACTCTGCAGGCGGTTGAGATGGCTCTGTGGTGACATTCTCCTGACTGTTGCCCTGGGAGGTGGAGTCACACAAATAGTGAACACTTGTTCATATGGCTGTTGATTACAAACAAGAAAGCAATATCATACGGACTATGAATTCAGAAAGGAGATTTAAAAATGAGTTCAGACAAGTACACAAGATATATACAAGGTATGAATAAATACAGCGTAAATCTGATATCCACTAGTGGACACAGTGTCGATGACAGTTGGGTGGATCACCTCGGCTGGGCTGCCGCTTTCTTCCAGGAACTGCTGTAGGGACATGACCTCGCTTCCTGGTGAGGCAGCCTTCTTCCTAGCCTGTGCTGACGGGGGCTCCAGACTCTTGCGAAAGGGCAGGGGGCTCTGGCGTGATGAGCGTTGGGACAAGGGCTGTTGAACAGGACTGCTGCCACTGGACCAGCCCTCGTTGTCTAGACTCAAGCTGAATTCACCGCTGCTCTCACTCTGTGGGCGGCTGTGGTTGCCATTCATTGCACCTGCTGCCAGGGGAGAAGGAGGCAAGGGTCAGACACATAGCAAACACACACACTGTCACTTTATCCAGCATGCAACAATTCAAACAGCTGCCATGGTGGGGCAACTTTACAGCAATGATTTTCTGGCATCAATTATTCGCCGGGGTTGTAGTGCAAGACAACAGTGTATTTCACAAATGGCAGTCTATCAACTGCATTCCATGTTAGAATTAGTTCAGTTTCTTGCTAACTTCTCACATGTGGGTCCTTCAGGGACGAAAAGTGAGCAAAATGTTAACAATATTCAATATTAATGTTAACAATATTAACATGCTAGTCTGCTGTCAAAATTTCCTCAGCATGAAATTGAAACATTCCTGCAACCAGTCAGTGCAAAGCAAGGAATGTATAAAACTCAAAAGTTTTTTCTGCTTCTTTGCATTCAAATACACAAAAAAAAAAAAAAAAACATTCCACTTTCTCCACCCTGAAATCCTATATGAAAGATAACTTAGAGCCCAGGCCTAAAAGTGAATCAGTGCTGCCCAATTAGAGTTCCATGCACCTTGCTTATCTGAACAGTACCTCAAAGAGTTTTGCTTTTGGGGGCTACTGATAACTGCCCTGGATATAGGTGTCCGCTGACAAAGGAATAAGCACATCATCAATTCCCATCTCGGCGAATTCATAAACATCCTTGGCCCAGTAACAACACACACTGCTTAAAAAAAATTAAAAAAAAAAAAAAAAAAAAGCTGTTCGACAGGTGAGGTTGCCCTTTGAGAGAAACAAAACACATATCAAGAAAGGCCAAAGATGCATTTGGTCAAAACAAAGAGCCTACTCTGCAAAGCTAGTTTTCTGGCTAATATGACATCTGAGCACGACAAAGGCAGTGAGTGGAGGACAGATGAGTCCCACCCCACTCTCTGCAGGCCTCTGAGGGCAGCAGGCCCTTGTGGCAGCAGGGGTGATTGAAAACCATCTGTCTTAAGATTTGTAGCCTTGCCACCTCTATTGCTCTTATGGTCACAGTGGACAGGATTTAGCATAGTGATGTCATGAACCTTAATATGACTACAGTAATGATATCACGAGAAAGATTAGATTTTGTAAAAATATTCTGCAAACATTCATAACCACCCAAATTTTAATTTTCAGCATGAATAATAATTTCACGCATATCTACAGTTCTGAAAAGATTCAGTCTAAAACTTAATGCCTGATCCTTACTGGTTAAAATTAGAAAAAACACCATGTCTGAAAGACAATCAATGAGTATGGAAAAAATTCAACAAAAAGCTTATACAACAGAACTTTCCTATTACAGCAAATAACTGTAAAAGTAAACTTCACAGTTGTACATTTTCATGCAATGAATCTGTTCTTAAGACACTCCATTTAATATTTGTAAGCTACAATGTCAGTAAAATGACCCATAAAGTGAAGCGATAAGCAAGACATAAGTAGGCATTAAGTAGAAGATGCCTGAAGACTGAAAACGGAGAACCAGGCCGTACCTCCGACCTTGAGCAGGGAGCAGTGGGAGTTGCTATTGCTATTTCTATTTGTGATCTTGTTACTTTTACTGGTGGGTCTGGAAGCTGGATGGACATAAGAGCAAGGGCAAACTGCATGAAGACCAACATGGGGATGGGGGATGCTTGCAGCAATGGCATGGGCTAGCTAGAGAATAGTAGCACCACGAGCAGTGAAAAACCTCAACCTAGGAAACAAGGTGTCTTATAGGAACCAAGGGCCTTCCCAGGGGGAGTACTGCACTGAGGTAGCTTGGAGAAAGTGGATACCAGTGGTTGGAAGCCGGGGAATATAGGGTGGGAAAAAGTGGCTGGGAAGTGTAGGGGGAAGACAGTCAAGCATGGTCAAGGTTAGTAGAGTAAAGGCAGAAGGCACAAAAGTTGAGGTTGTGGATGCAGGATGCACTGGTACTGGAGGTGGGGACAGAGGTGCATATGAACAGGTCACTTACAACAAATTTTACAGGGTACTTTGCACATTGCAGAGGAAGCAGGAGTCGAAGGGGAGAGCACCTCACCACTGCTTAAGTCCTGCAGCCCTGGTCAATTGAACACAGACAGCCCTGCGGGTTACAGAACCCCAGGCAGACAGCCTGGCAAGTTATAAGCCCTGTGTAGAGATGCACTCTGTGATGTGAAATTAACTGGAATTGATCTGTGTGGGTTTTTTAAAAAAAAAAAAAAAAAAAAGGCACACTTGCTCTAAAGGGTTTCAGTACAGCACCCAGCAGATGGCAGGGAATACCAGTTAAAGAAAGACGAAATGCACACTAATGTCACTATGACATGGAGGGGATGTAGAGGACGTTTACCCTGCTCCATACATACAGGAGAGACCATTCCCCCCAGAGCACTCTATGGTTTACCTTGGCTTCTGGGTCCATTGGTATCATCTGAGGATGCTGGTGCAACATCCTCACAGGAGGCATTGTCTAAGAAACAAAATAAAAACATGACAAAGCCAGAAGATTTACACTAAAAATAATGGGGCCAGGCAAGGGAATCTCATGTCAGCCATGTCTCAGCATACAACAGGCAGGCAAAGCAAACAAAACTACCAGGATGCCAAACAGGAATTTCAGGCCGGTGGTGACAGACTTCTTGAACACTGACATACGACTCTCTGGATTTTCTTCTCATTTACTCCGCCTTGTTCAACAAGGTGGGCACAGAGGACCGAGGGTTTTATCACAGATTGTTATTGTCAGAGCACTCATTCTTAGATACCACAACTCAAACAGACAGCCCTAAGAGTTTCTGTACTGCAGTAGGTAGCACTGCAAGGAACAGCTGGTACACATGTACACTCAGCTGTAACACCTCCCTTTTGACATTTTGTGAGCTGGTATATGTCTGAGCTGTTTTTATATTATATTATATTATATTATACACACACACACACACACACACACACACACACACAATTTAATCCCATTTCATTTTGGGTTGCACAAGTCGAAGAACATGCGTTTAAGCCCATGTTGTTTCTTTTCAGGATGAGTGTGAATCGAAATTAGTAAATTTTATCCTGGATAGCGCAAAAATTTTCTGGCACATTTTTTCCTGAGTAGTTCAGTTAAGAAATGAGCATGGAGTGGGGTGGGGTGGGGTGAGGCAGGGCTGGAAGGTATATGTATTTTCGTCTGGCTCTACCTTTGGCTTTAAGCCTTTGCTTGGACCTGTGGCCAGAGGGGAGGTTGAGAGTGGCGTAGTTGATGGCCGTGGTGGAGTAGGCCATGGATCCCAGCTCCTTCAGGCGCTGTCTGTTGGCTGCCTCCTCAGGCTCATCCAGGTTCTCAGAGCTACCAGCCCACGGACCCCCCGCCAGGGCCATGGACTGCAACAGGTCGTTCATGGCTGGGATGGACATGAGAAGATATGAGTCACGGTGGTCTGGTGGCCTAAAGCCCTGTGGCCTATGCTTTGCCCTCTAGCCCTGCTGGTTCCTGGAAAAGGTGCCCAGAGGCCCAACGGACACAGGATGGGGCTGCACTTCCAGGGAACAGCACGCTAGACTGCACTTCCTTTCCTGTCAGTGGTCAGCTGGTGACTAAGATGCCATAGTTGGAGACTATGGAGTCCACAGTCAGATGATGGTGTCCATGTTATCATGGCATGTGCTGAGCTGAAATGTGGCTTAAGGTTGAGAACAGAAAAGGTAAGCAAGAGAGAAAGAGATTGAGAAAGTAAGACAGAGACAGAAGAGAGGGAGACAGGATTTTATATAGCACCACACAGAGAGAGACAGAGATAAAGAAAGAGACGGATGCAAGGTAAAAGAAAAAGGGTCTTTGTGGGCTCCATTTCAGCCCAAATATGATATATATCTGGTGTGTCAGTGTCACCAAGCCATGCCCATAGCAAGTCCAAGGTGAGGCACAGTGAGAGACAGGTGAAGGGCAGCGGGCAGAGAAAGGGCAAAAAGGGGATCGCTTAGCTTGTGCCGCAGGTGGCCACGTGGTTGGGTGACGAACAGTGCAGGCTACACACATCCAGGGACTCACATCGTCACATCCAGGGATAAGAGAAGGGGATGGCGTTCTTCACTATAACTAATGTTTGAGCTGGACGTGACAGCGCAAAGGCAAGGACTATAATTACCACTAAAAGATCTGAAACTCACAACAAACATATTTACATGACTAAAGGTACTGTGCAATATTCAACCAATTTCTTTCGATAGCCTTTAGGCACCGTTAAAGGGTGCACCTTCATGACAGATTCTGTAGAAGTACAATTTTTTTTCTTCACCTCAGTTAGAACCACCCAAATAAAATTTGCTGAAACCGAACAACCCAAATCAGTACTTGTCAAATGACAAGCAAGCCCTTTTTTTAGGGGTGAATTGTGGGTATACAAGTTATTTATAAGTTGCGCCCAAAAGCTTCTGCAGCAGCAATGCCAAACATTTGCATAGTGCACTATCCACCAAGCTGACGTCGTGCCTTCAAATGATGAAAGACAAGGGTCGAGAGGGGGGGGGGAAAAAAAAAAAAAAAAAAAAAAAAAAAAAGTTTGCACATAAACTAAAAAGAAGAAAATGTGAAATTAGGAAAACAGGAGGCAGGTGCAGCTAAAGAGAATATAGCTTGACTGTCAGAGTTCTTACACATGGAACGGCGATAGATGGCCTTGACTTTATCCTTTTCCTTCAGTCTGTTCCTCATAAAGGGCAACCTTTTCAGTGCGGTCACTTTAGCATCATAGCAGGTGGTGAGAACAGACAAACCGGGAAGATGGAGATAAAGAGAGGAGGGAGGGAGGGAGAGAACAGATGGACGTTAATGCAGAGAACCGGTAGGGACAGGAGGGGTGGGGGATGTTCCCCAACAGGTTGTCCAGCAGCATCGGTGAAGTGTTTGGGACAGGACACCTCAACATGCTTCAGTGTACACTCTTGCTCACGTGATTGGCCTCTCATACAAACACGTGTTGCCCTGTGCAATCCCATACGCAAGCAATCACTTGCACTCTCTACTACCATGCACACATAGGAACGCACGCCCAAGCACACACAAACACACGTGGAATGCCTATGATAAGGTGTGCTAAAGGCGGGATAGTGGGCTACCAGTCCTGAAGCAGACGGGACACAAAACACAAGACACACAATGTACATTGTGACATTTATTAAATGGTGCAATTGGCCAGCAGGGCAGAAACATGGGCCCAGGAAAAGTGCACCGTAGCGCAGGGGATAGGACTCCACAGGGAACAGGGGCTCAGGTTTGGACAAGGGAATTGCTAACTGCTGCAGAGGGTTAATACATATTTTTTCAACTAAGTAACAAAGTGTGTCTGATAAGGAAGTGGTCAGTTATTCTGACCAATTCAACAGTTAACCTATAGCACATTGGCTGGCTAGATAATATAAGCTTAGATATAAAATCACAGATGCTATAAATGTAGTTGAAGACGTCACTTTCAAGGCAAAAACCATATTTTACTTCATTCACTTGATCTCACAGCATATTAAACAGTGAATGAAATTATTTTGGAAGAAAATTCCTAATTTGATCCTAACTGCCATGATTTAAAAAAAAAAAAAAAAAAAATCTCCATCTCTGTATGACGACTGCAGGGCAAAAAAACAGAGCCAAAAACAGGACCAAAAGGGAATTGAGCCAATTAGGGAAATAAGGTTGGGGGGATGTATTTTTTCCTCAGGTGGGAGAGTCTGAAACTGCAGTGGCGAAGACCAGTTGGTACACAAGTAGGTTAGGGAAACTAGAAGACTCCCAGTGTCTACTTTAACTCGATTCTACACCTACAAGAAGTGCATTGCACCTTTTAATACTGATAGACACTGACACTGTGGACGATGAACCACAACTTTTTCTAAAGCCCCGGACCGATACCTCACCACCCCAAACCCCACGCAAAACAGCAACGGGTGAGCCCTGCGGCTCCTCTACATGCCAGGGCCGCCCGCTCCTGCGACCCCATTTGGCATACCATTTGAAGGACACTGCAAATGGATGTTCTGACCTCTCTTCCCTTTCAGACAGAAAGAAAAAAAAAAAAGCACAGAAAGTATTAGGACTGAAAGTACAGAAGTAAAACAATTATACACCAGGAAGTCGTGAACCAGATTTAAGTACTTTTATAGTCTTCTTTAAGACTGTCTGACCAGTGATGTTAGAAGGCTGGGGGTTGTACTCTTCCTGCCCTATTGTGTTGCCTGCCTTGACTGGGGAAGAGGCTGGCATACTCACTGCTGCTCCTCTTGTGGGACAGGGAATCATCCAGGGAACCCATGGAGGAGCTGTCCTGACTGTCGGCAGGTGGCAGGCCCGGAAAGCCCTCATTGGATTCGGAGCGTGTAGGTGTCAGTGTCAGAGAACGGATTCGATCTCGGCTTTTGGGCTTAATCAGTTTTTTCATCTTCAGTGTGATCCAGTTGCCTCTCCTGGGCAGCCAAAAGAGAACCAAGCTCAGCAGAATGTTTCATGTCTCTGCACATGTCCCCCTCTAGCCAACCCATTCAACTGAAGAATGCCAATAGTGGTGGATTCAAGTCACACGCAGGACCTCCTGCATACATGGATAACAAAGCTACCAGGAAGCAGGTTTGTGTTATTTATCAAAGGCAGATCTCTTTGGGTGAACATGCAGCACAGATTGTCAAATAAATCAGAAATTTGAACCCAAATTCAGTGAATGAATTACAGCAACCAAATTCCAAAGTTTGGGTTGCTTTTCCCCGACTGTTCAGGTTAACAATCCTGCCTCAATCTGTTACACAATCTATCCAACAGCACTGAGGTGATGCCCTCCTAATTTGTTCAAAATGTTCACCAGCAGCTAATGAAATCTCATGTTGTAGTTTTCAAAATCCTGATGTTCTGATAAAAATCTGGCCCCACTGAAGTACATTTAAGAAAACGTACAAATGATTTAAACTTTGGTCATTTGTAATAGTTGTATAATGTATAGCTTAGTAATTGTGACAAAGATTTCAGATAATTAACATGTAGAGGGGAACAATACCTGCTTATCAGGGTTCTGAATGAATGAGCAGAAGTTAACTGTTACTGGTTGGCTGAGCGCAACATTCAGCAAGCCTGCTCTAAATTACATGAGGTACCATAACATGGTACTAGAATAATAGATGTAAACATCACAAGCTTTGGATAGCTGAAACCAACAAAAATATTGCAACAGTTTGCAAAACCAGTGTGGTCCATAGCACCCTAAATAAGTGCACAAAAGTATCTAGTCACTGTGTAACAATGTCTCTCTGCATGAACACTGCTTCAGTACAGGGTTAAGGTAATGACAAGCATACACAAACATAAAATATGCATATGAGGCACTCAGACCTACCTCCTTGGTGGTGAGGGGTCATAAAATTTGTACTGATCCATGATCTTCTCTTCCAGCTTCTCCTTCTGCCTTCTTAGCTCGTTCAGCTTGTCTCTGGAAGTATAATGGAAGTCAGTTTGATATTTAAAAAAAAAAAAAAAGTGGATGACATGTGTTCATGGCAAAAAAAAAAAAAAGCTGTTCTGTAAATAGAGCATGGAAAAAATTAAATCTGGATGGGGATTTTCTATACCTTATACAGCATATAGTTTTACATATAGTTCAGCACCTTCTGGGTGTTTTATGGACACATTAGGTTAGGTTGTACAGGTTGCATTTATTCAGAATATTCCTCTGTACAAATGAGGCTGCTTTGGTTTAAAATCTAATCAAGAAAAAGGTTGTGGTTGACATGGACAGAGACGTACATATACTGCCTCTGTTCCACATGGAAGAGGTCCTTGCTCTCCATGGTCTGCTCTAGCAGGGTCCGGTTCTGCAGCATTAGAGTCTGGATCTGGTCCAACAGGTGTCTATTTTCCTCTTCAAGGTTCCCCTTTAACTGGCTGAGCAGCTGCATAAACACAATACACCTTTATCACTGACACACAACTGCATGAGAGCTAACGGAAAACAATCAACTGATGTACAACATATTCATTTTTTCCCCTTCCATTCCAAGACACTTAAAGCTTACATCTTTAAAATTTTTTCAGTTTTAATTGCTAAAATCTTGGGGTTCCTGTGATAAATCCCAAATCCATGAACATGACAGTTCTATTACACAATACAGACACAAATAAACTAACAATTGATTTATCATCACTAAAAACACAGGACAAAAGTCTGGACAAATGCCATCATGTTGATATGAAAAGGGGACATTCCAGAGTTGTTTGGATGTGGAGAATGCTCTCTATTAAACCAGCCAGATGGGCAAGAGAACAGCCCTGTACCTCACACTGGTTGGTCAGCTTGGTGGATGTTATATCCAGCTGTTGGTACTGTTCTTTTAGTTTGGAGAAATCAGCTTCAAGACGGGTCTGCTCCAGCTTGGAACTGTTCAGCTGGCTCTTCAGGTTCTTGTGGTCTGCCTGCAGTCCCTCATTGTCCTTCAGTAGCTGGAGGTATTTCTGGTTTAGCCTGGACATATAACACACATTAGTGACACATCCTGATCATGTCTGTAAACCCATGTCATAACAACAGGGAAAATTCAGTTAATTTACACATAAAATGTTACTATTATTTGATTCAATTTAATTGGAAACCATTAGAAAGAAAGTGAAAGAGGAATTAAAGCAGGGCTATATTTTAATGATTTTACTAAACAGGAAATAAATCCCTATGCAATGATTTTTTTTTTAAATCTCTTCAGGGGATATGTCCTAGAGCTCTACATCAACCAACACAGCCCAACCACAAGTAGGTGGCTACACTGAAAGGGTCCCAGTCCTTCTTGATATTGACCTGTCATTCTCATCCTTCAGCTTGTGGTATTGAGCTGCTGTAGCCTCGTGGCTCTTGCTCTCTGAGACCATCTTCTCCTGTTCCTTCTTCAACACTGTCTCAAGCTCCTCCAGCTGAGCTTTCTGCTTCAGCAGCTGGTTGTACCTAAACACCACCACAGGAAGAAAATTTCCATTGTCCCCAAAATTGGATATGCAACATTCCAAAATAAGGAACTTTTACATTACAAGTTGCACCATCAAATGTATACTTAAGTATTATACTTAATGCAATACTTTTATATAAGCTAATAGCAGTTAGTTATAGAAACCCAGTTTTATACATGTAATGACATTATTTCAAAATTGCTCATTTAATTTGCATGCAGTACATGCAGAAGGGTCCAATGGGGTAGGCAGCCTGTTCCTACCGGTCCTCCAGTTCACGGTGCTCCAGCTCTAGACTCTTGTGTGCTGACTTCAAGCCACCGTGCTTGCTGATGAGCGCCTCGTACTCTATGGCCTGGCGCTCATGTAGCGCAGCCAGCTTCTCATGGTCACGTAAAAGCAACTCATAGGTGGCCCGCAATTCCTCTCTCTCCCGCACTGCGCTTTCTTTCTCACTTTCTGTGCTAGACTGTTGGCTCTGAAGCTGGGCATTCTGTGCCAGCAGGGCAGCGCTCTGAGAATTCAGGGTGGAGTTTTCCACCTACAGACAGAGGAAAGGCACCAATAAAGTGAAATCAGAATAAGCCGGAAATGCACTGCACAGACCTATTGATGATGGCCTTTAATTGGTGAAATGTCAAACAGGCAAAATGCCATCCTGGTCTCAGAATACTGGTTATGGCCAACAGGGGGACTGTGTCTACAAAGTGTGCCATCTCAAAGATTACACTAAATACTTTGATGCACTCTGGCTGGCCTAGAATTTTCCATGAAAATTATTTGTGAAATGTACATCATGGATATAGGAGCCACAAAAAAAAAATCCCAAAAACATACAATTTTCAGTCTTTACAGCTATAACGCTAAGGTTACAACTGTAAACATAGGAATAGTGATGCTAGCCTGAAATAGTCCAGAAAAATTATCGACATCAGTGTACTGCTGCTGTTTCAGCAGGATGAAGTTCAGTAATCTTTCATGGGAGACCCTGCTGTCTTCCCCCTGTGCAGGGGGTTGGTGAACACAGATGGAGATTGTGTGCTCACCTGCAGCTTGGCATTTTGTGTCTGCAGTGTTGTGTTGTTCTCCTGCAGTGAGGCTGTTTGCCTCTGCAAGGCTAGAATCTGTGCCTGCAAGTTTTCACTCTGGGCCTCCAGCTGCTTCAGCTGTGTGCGCAGTGCCTGCTTTTCTGCCTGCAAGGTGGCATTCTGCAACAGGGGCCACAGGCACAGTATAAGTTACAATATCAATTGATGACAAATGAACAAGCATGTTTTCAGAAGCTCTAAATAGAACTGCTCACAACTCACATTTCTCTCAACCTCAATCAGTCTGTCTTTGACTTTAAGCAGCTCACGAGTGGCTTCATGGCTTTCCTTCTCCCATTTGCTCACCACCTGTGCTTTCTCTCCAACCCGAGGTGGTGAGCTCTGCATCATGCGTTCCTCCTCCTCTCTCTGCCGCAGTGCCTCATAGTTCTTCTTCACCTGGGGGTGAAAGAATGCAGGACATGTAAGTCACCAAAGTTTACCAACAGCTTTCAAAATAGTGTGACTATAAACTTTATTCCAGGAAGGTCAACTAAATTAGCACTTTTAATTCCAGACTCAGCAGATTGAGAGTTCAGGGAATTTTCTGGCATACCCGTTACTCCTATGACAAATCTCCACTAGTACAGTTTGCTGGAACTGTAGGATGTCAGAAGCAAGTACAACAAAATAAAAAGAAAACATGGATAATTAATTTTGCAACTATGAAAGTTTTCATGTTCTATGGTTCTGGGACAGGATGCAGCTTTGACATTCGCCTTTGTGCAAACTCACTGTCTTCAACTCTTGCCGCAGCTGCTGGTTGAGGTTAGAAGACTCCTGCAGTCTGGCCTCAAGGGCAGCAATCTTTTCCTCTTTGATCTCTAGAGACTTCTTCATGGTAGACTCCAGCTTGGACTCGAGCAGCTTGTACCTGCAGCAGGACAGATTTCAGGCAACAAAGGTGAGTATTGCTCAAAAGCAAAAGCTTCCTGATCGGCAAATAAGCTTAGCAGGTAGTAAAGTGGTTAAGGATCAGGACCTGTGCCAAATGGTTCCAGGTTCAAGTTACATTATGCGTCCTACAGTATACAGTAGGTTAACTGCTTCAGTAAATATTCAACTTTATAAATGGAGGTAAAACCAATATTCTTTCATCCACTGGAAGCCAGTTACATAAGGATTAAGTCTTCCCCACTACTGGCATCAGTGTGATTGTGTGACAGACAACAGCCACTGAATTCCATACACCAGTTCTTAGAACAGAGCACTTGGTAGGATAACAAAATGATCTCGATTGCTGATGCAAGTCAGAGTGTAGGAATTAACAGCCTGCGGTGGCTGTGCATGAGCAAGCATGCATGTTAGAGCCCCTAAGATACCTGTCATCTGAGCTCTGCTCATCATGGAGAAGCCTTTCCTTGTTAAGGCCAATCTTCTCTAGTTCATGTGTTAGCTTCTCTAGGTCATTGTTCATCTGCTGGGTTTTCAGTTTTTCATTCACCAGCTCCTGTAAATTCGTAATTGAGCAGAAAGATTAAAAATGGTACAATCATCATTAGCCACAAAACCATAAAAACATATGATAAATGGTACTGGTGAACAATTCTCAAATTTTTGCTGTCAAAACTCTGTGGTAATGAAATTCAATAAAATTTCATAACATGACAACATTGTAAAGATCACCCTGGATCATTACCTCTCGTAATGTAACTAGTGTCTTCTTGTCAATGGTGGCTTGTTTGACCAGTTCCTTGTTCTCCTTCTCCAGGTCTTTCATTCTAGAGCAAGAGTCCTTAAATATGCTCATCTCCTTGTTGAGGGATCGGTTCTCTTTCTCCAAATGAACAATGCGCAGGTTGTCTTCATCCAACTTGGAGTCCCGAATCTCAGCCTGCTGCCGAAGCCACTTATTTTCCTTCTCCAACTGCTTCTTGTCTTTCTCCAGCTGCGAGGTCTCCTGTTCAAGAACCTTGTTTTCCTTCTCCAGCTGCTCCAGCCGCTTGCTGGAAATCTTCAGCTCCTCCAGGTTCCTCTGCAGGCTCTGATTCTCCGTTTCTACATCATGCAACTCACCCTCCAGGTGTTGGATTTTGCGGCTGCTGTTCTCCAATGCTTTCTGCAGGCGCTGGTTTTCTGTGTCCAGGCCCTGGCAGCTCATCTCCAGGCGTTCTGTTTTCTTGGAAGAGGCCTTCAGCAGTTCCAGGCTTCTCTTCAGCTGGCTCCGCTCGCTCTCTAGCTCACGGTTCTCTAGCTCCAGCTGGGCTGCCTTAGTTCCAGCTGAACGAAGGGCCTCGGTGGTACGCCGCAGCTCCAGGTTCTCTTCTTCTAGTTGGGAATTTTCCTTTTCCAACGCCTCCAACTGGATGGCTGTGTTGCGAAAGCTGTCCAGCTTCTTCTTTAATCGCCGACCCTCAGCCTCCAACTCCACATTCTCTCGCTCCAGAGTCTCCACCTTCTCACAGGTGATTCCAAGGGCAGCTACACGTTTCTGTAGACCTTCATTCTCCCGCTGCAGCCGGTGTACCTCCAGCTCCAGCTCCTCTGCCCGCTCTCCTTTCTCCTTGTAGTATTCTAGGTCTTTGCGCAGCTGTCTACGTTCAAACTCAAGTTTGCTGAGCTTGTTACTGGTCTCTTTGATGGACTCATGCAGTACCCTGTTCTCTGTCTCCACATCTTTGACCCGTGCTTCAGCACTGATCTGGGAGCGCTGCCGCAGGGAAGCAATGGTCTTGTTCAAATGTTCGTTTTCTTGCTCAAGGACTTTCACCTGGAAAGAAATTTTTCCGTTCATGTTGCATTATGACACCAAAAAACATGGGGAGTATCACTGGGTTTGTCAGCCCAGGTCATTTTACAGCACAACTTAAATGTCCATTTTCACTGGTAACATGCATGCTTTTCATTTTGACCCAGTTTCCAGCCCCAAAATCTAATGGTTGTACTGGGTATCCCAAAACGGTCCTCATACCGGGGGGGAAGGAAAAAAAATCACATTGTTGCAAAACTTATAATGCACATAAGCCCTTAATACCTGCATGTTTTCAGCACCAACAGTAAAAGACCCCAAAGTCTGGGTTACTGTTTAAGTTAGAGCAATTACAGCCCCAACATGTAAAAAGGTCTCTTCCCTGTGCTATGTAACTTTGAGGGGGGAGTGGCAAGTCACCTGTCTCTCTGAGTTCTCCTGCAGGGTCTCCAGGGTCCTCTCTAGCTGAGCCTTTTCCTTCATCAAGTCCCCACTGAGGCTCTCTGCACTCTGCAAGCTCTGCTTCTCAGCATTCAGCTCACTCTCTAGCTGCTCCAACTATACAGGGAAAAGGCATGGAGGTTATGAAACTCAAATGTTCATGGGAATGGACAAAGACAAATCAATTTGTTTTTTTTGGGAGCAATGATGAACTCATACCATTGCTTCAGTTCACAGTAGTATTGTGCAGGGTTTTGCATAGTGTTAACCCTGTTATATTATAAATTACAATATATCCTCAGTCTACTCAATATTGCCCAGCTTATCTGTACTTCCCCACTATTTTGTTGACAGCTTCCTGAATTGCAGTGATGCTGAAAAGTGCTTTCTCATTTGCCAATCCCTTCTGCAAAGCTGATCCAATTAGCAAACACTTCTGGTATGGCTTTTTTGCCCTTACTTTGTTATGCACAGCAGGGAATAAACCACATGGAATAAAGAGAGTGATCTAGTTATTCTCCAATGTTCACTCAGACCAAAAGAGGAACATATAATGCAGATATAAAGGGCAGGTCTAACGCAACATTACTTTAAGGATGTGCAACTTTGCTCAACATTTTTGTAACATCTTCTCACATTTAATTGCCCATCATTAATTCCAAACATAAGAAGCAACATTCTAACAAATACACAACCTTGGGAAAATGACACTCCCAAGCATCCTGTTAAGAAAATGCCTCCCTTCTGTGATATACCACTTTAAATGCAACATGTCATTTATGATAAACACAAATTAAGCAATGCAGTATCAGATCACTTTAACCTCATCTCACATTACAATTGCCCCTGGTGATGCAGAGCGTTAACGTGAGTGACCACTTCAATTAACGGTCTTTTCATTTGAGCCGATTAAAAACGGCTAAGAGACCAGGGAGGGATACTCTATCATTTGCAAATAATCAGTGTTCAGTTGGTTTGTGCCATAGTAACATGAGGTTGCTTGAAACTATCCAATTTAGCACTGCAGCTGTTCTTTCTATGTGTGCGTGAGTGTGCATGCATGGAGAGACACACCAAAAAAAAAAAAAAAAAAAAAAAAAAAGACAAATTGCACTGTTGCCACAAGTAGGCTGATTAGAACTTGAAATATGCTCACAGTCATCTAATTCCTCCTAAGCAGCTTACCAGGTTAACGGCTACTTCTAGTACAACTGGAGAGAAACAACTTCAATTTGAATGAAATGTGAACTGATCTTAACACTTATGGAGCAAATCAAATCATTTAGAAAGTTTTATAAACACAAGTCCTGCTTTTGTGTCAGAAATTGACGTTTTATGACTTCGATTTCAAGATCAGCAAGGATTTCATTTTACCACATCCCAAAGACCAAAACAGAGGAGAAGCACTTAGGCCCTGCTGTAACACTGCTGAAATCTGCCAGGTTTTAGGCAGTAGAGGCTGTGTTCCTCACCTTCTCAGTGAGCCTCTGGTTCTCTTTTTCTGCTTTAAGCAAGCGGACAGCACTGTCCTCAGGGTTTGTTGTTCCCTTTAGCTCTTCCACAGTCTTCAGCAGAGCCTGGTTCTCCTTCTCCAGCTTCAGCAGTCGGCTGGAAGTCAGCTCATTCACTTCATGGCCCAGTGACTTCTGTGGTACTGCAAACAAGTGGCAGAGACCTTAATGAGATCAGCCTGGTACAAGTCTCATCTCTTACCGCAGATAATAAAATGAATACTAATAAACTCTTTGATTACTTATCAAGAATTATTTCAGAGACAGGAAAGGCAGAAACGCATGCTTCCAAAATTGTTTAAAATCATTATCACTCAAGTTTTCCTCTAAACCCTCTGTTCCGCAGATTGGCCAGTTAAGAGCAATTAGCAGCGGGTGGCCCAGGATAATATGGGTCTGGACACTATTGTTTTTTAATTGCTTTAATCAATCAAGCGTAAATAAGTCCAATTCAATCTGTCAAGCACTGACAGCCAACACCCCCTCCTCTTCCCCCGGACCTGTGTGATTACCCTCTGTGTGCTCTGGAGTCTTGGAAAGCTGCTCTAGCTCCCAGCCCAGATGCAGAGACTCCTCCATGCTCTGCTTCTGAGCCATCTCCAGGCTGAGGTTCTCCTCCAGCAGCTCCTCGATGCGTTTCCTGTCCATGTCCCGGTCCTGAACACACACAGAATTTCTGATCAAAACTGGTTTCAGCTGATCCACAGCAGTGCTCATATACAGACTCTTAATCACAAGGGGCCCTTCAGAATTTTTTGCTGTTGTTGCATTTTAATTTCGCTAATTCTGAATTTAGATTCATTCTCAGTGTGGTAGTCCAGTCCCGTGTTGCGAGGGTTTTACCATCTCCAGATCATGGAGCTTGGCCTTAAGCTGCAGGTTCTCCTTTTCCAGCTCGTGTAATTTATCGGCACGTGCCCACGATCCTGCCAGCTGGTCCTCCAGCATGGTCTTGGTCTCCAACAACACTTGGTTGTCCTCTTTCAATTCCTACACAACCCCAGGCCAGAAGTTAAAAAGATCAGACACTCATACACCCAAGCCAGCTTTCACAAGTACAACATCTTCTTGTCACTTCAATAAGCAGTTTCCACGATACACAGATGTTTTAAAAGTGACTGGAATCGTGTCCCAGCTCTGTGCTGTACCTCCACCCGGGTTCTGTAGAACTCAAATTCGTGCAGTCTCTCCTTGTAGCGTCCAACTTCACTCTCCAGCTTGTCCACCCGAATGGCCTTTTCCCTCAAGGCATCAAGCTCATCACGATAGGCCCTAGCTGTACGAGCTTCACCTAACAGCTGCATGTTCTGGAATGCAAATGCATACATACATGCAAAGTGCATTCTCTGATTAACAGCAATTTACATGAAACCAAGTTGCACAATAGTTTAGTTTGCTCAAGACATTATGCAGAGTTTATACCAAAGGAAAGAAAACATGGTTAGAGTGTTTCTGGACAATTCAACTAAAAACAGTTGCAGTATTAAGTGGTTGGATGCTGTGAACAGCAGAAGGAAGACATTTAGAAGGAAGAGCCATGGCTGTGTGAGATGTTTTATCCAACACTGCAATATAAGGTAACTTCCAATATGCTGCCCTTCCACAGCACTGCATGTGTCCTCATCTCTGGATTTTATCCCCCACACATCTAGAACTGTACCTCTTGTTGGATCCTCTTCAGTTCCAGCTCCATGCTCTCCAGCTCCTGTCTGCAATCCATCAGCTGCTCAGTCTTCTCCTCCCTAGTCAGAAACAGTTCAGCAAAGGAATTACACCTTTATAATAGTGTGTCAACCGTAAAAACAAATGGAGCACAGACTTATGAGCTAGCAAAGCCTGGGTCACAGTATCAAATAATCCATAATAAATGAAAACATTCACCATTATGGTAAAGTCCAAGAGGAAACTTGATAGATGTAGATTTGGCACATAAATAGCCTGGTACTTACACATAGTACAGCATGTATATAAAAAGATGAACATTTTAAACATGACACCAGAACACACTGTTCTGTTTCACTTTACCAGTCTCTCACTACTATTGTGCACACATTTTCTCTCCCGTCATGCCAGGTGTAATATGTTCATTATATAGTAAATCCTGGATACCGCAGTACTAATAAATGACAACCTGCAGGGTTTTTTAGCATAGGCTGGTAGTTCATCCATTTCTAAACAATATGAAATTACAGTTAAGATGTTCTGGAGCAGAGAATAAACAGTATGCAGGTGGTTGGTAGAGGGCAAGGCTGTGGTTCAGTAGCTCAGGACTCAAATTCAGTCCCAAGTCTATCCAACGTTTTGCCATTAGCCCTTGCCCTCCACCTGAACTCTACTGACCCAGCAGATGGGCTCTTCGGACAAGGACATACTGTTGGGTCAGCAGGAGGTTACTGGAGCAGCCCCCACGTGGCTGTCTCCAAAACAGTCGGTCCCACAGCCCTCTTGTACACCAGTGCATTATTACCCTATGTTTGTGGGAGACTCTCTGGATTACTCAGAAGATCAGTCAGAGCAAGAACCTGCCTACAGAGAAAAAGAGCTCAAACATTATGTTCCTTTTACTACTGGATTTTGTATTTATGGCCAAACAAAAAGTAATTACTATTTTTAAATCTGACCAACCTTCACAATTTTTGTAAAATGAAATTAATTTAGAAAGCAGAGGTGTTGTGCTTCTTCCCTGTTTTTTTTTTTTTTTTTTTAAATTCTAATCACATCTACCATGAAAGGAACTGGCTTTCCCCACTGCACAATAAAATATAAAAAGCCCTATTTGAGCTTTGGGAAAACATTGTTTAATAATTCAGGCTCACAATCTCGTTAAAAAGTGAAAATATTTGATTTTTCTTGATGCTAGTTCTCTCTCACAGTACTTTTCACTCAATGATCAGTCAAACTTTAAAATAAAAAAACGATGGAAATTGAGGTTGTCCTCACACAAACTGCCATGAGGTTTTCAGTTGGAGCAAATCAGGCATGTCTTTAGATTCAAATGTATTCCAGTTGCTGTTCAGTGTTTGCTATAACAGTGGATCAGAGTCTTGTTTCATGACTCAGAGCCCTTCAGGCACCATGCGGGGGTATGCAAATCCGTCACTTATTGGTTGCTGCTCTTGCAGACAATGGCCAGTGCATGGAGATCCAAAGCACTAGATATGGTCATAATTTAATGCTTACAAAAGTAAGAGGTCACAATTCACCCCCTGCACATACATTTGGTTGTGGCACACAAGATGGCTGAACCCAAAAACAAAAGGCTTCAAACTTAACTCTACCTAGCCTTGTGACTGAACAGCAAAAACCACAGGAGCTACAAAGAATTCCAGCAAACGTCCAAAGAGGTATGGAAACATTTACATCCCTAAAGTGAAAAAGGGGGGTGGAATATATTCCACAGTTCTCACTGCAGTTCCTTAGAGACAGCATAAAGCAGTCTGTTCATTCTGCCCTCATTTTAGTGCATTTTACTGTCTCACACAGACACCACCCATAGTTTCAGCCGCAGAAACCTTTTCAACACCTAGTGAATTTCCTGAGAGGATGCACTAGACATACTGTTAGTACATGACAGCATGCATAAGGTGGAACTTGATCGTGGCTACCATTGTCAACCAAACAGAGAAACCAAGAAAGTGTTCATGATGTGGACTGACTGCACCAACAGGCAGTCACATAGCAGCAGTAAAGCACAAGCCACCCACATGTATCACCAACATCCTTATGAGACCTTCCACTTCATTACGAAAATCACAGAAGTCAAATCATGCAACGTATTTTGCACAGTGCTTTTTTGCAAACAATGTTTCATGGAACATTAAAACAATATAGATGCCTTTGTCCTTTCAAAGTGCCTCTCTTTAACCGACTCCAGCCCCAGGGCATGCCATGGGGACAATGTAGCCCTCCAAACTCAAAGGCAGGTGATGCAAAGAGCACCTTCTCAATTCCCTGCTGTAGGGAAGAGATGGCAGGGCAATAACAGGCTTTGCCGACAGCTGATGCCTGATGCCTGCGTGCCGAGTCTCGTCAGGCCTCCCACTTGCTGAGGAGGCAGTCAGCCCGATAATGGCAATCAACCCAAGCTCCCATTCTGGCTGCAGCTGTTCACAGACACCCCAAGACCGATCATTTGGATTCAGGGAGTCTGGCACAACAAGCCATGCATTAACTCAGAGACTCTTTGAACAGTCTTAACATGTTCATAACCATTTACTGGACCTTTTATCCAGGGCAACATCTATAGCATTTACCTTTTATTTTCCTTCTACAACAGCCATGTTACTAAAGTAACTGCAGTTAAACATCTCCCTCAAAAATACCACCAATTCCTCCTTTGGAGACCTGAGGTTAATTTGCTTAATCACACTGCTATTAATACAACAGCCAGTAAACAGATAATGTGGTGCACACATTGCCCAGGAGCCAGTTGTATGACATGCACATCTGCAGCACTCTGTTATTTTGACTAGAAGTCAATCAGCTGTAACTTTCACGTTACATTTTGAGAGCTCATGTGCAAGTCAATCCAATGAGTTAATATCCTGCTTAAAATGAACATTCTTTTTGCTAGTGTGAGCACATGCAATCCATGATTCTTAGAACCATTCAGCTCTCTGTCACTACACGTGGGGAGAAATCATAGAAAAAGCAGGAGGGGGGGGGGGGAAAGAGAGAAGAGAAAAAAAAAAAAAAAAACAAAACAACTTTATGCATGGAAACCCAGAAGTTATGTCAAAGCACTGCCTGACCTCAGCCAGAAATCCAAGATCTCACTGAGCCCCTATGCATCTCTGGAAGATATGCTTCCAACCAAAAATCTGCTCAACCTCAACAAAAACCTCACAGAAAGGTTTTTTAGGGTCATGTCTTATTCTTACCAGCTCAACTCATAATAATGAACTCCCTTTATCAAACATGAACAGTGGATGGCTTAAATTGATTTCAGTCATTCACTCTAGTACTAAGAGACAGACAAATATGCTCGCCAACTTTCAGAACTAATTTGATATAACACTAAATCCAGTAAGATAAATACTAAAAAAAAAAAGTTATCACAAACTTGATAAAAACCCCCAAATAGAACATAAACCAGAAATTCAAATATCTCTAAGCAGAATGTGTAATACCCTGTAAAATTTTGCAAAAAAATATGATGCAATCAAACAGTGAAGTTCTTGAATCTTGCATGAACCCATAACTAGGATGGACACCATTGTGCATTAAGTGAAGACATGCACAATGTGAAACTTTTAGTGGGTAAAAGTTCCTTACATTTTGTCTAATCCCCCAACCCCACCCCAGCCTAACTGGGATTCAGCGAAGGGACTTACAGCTCCTGCCTCAGTCGTCTTATCCTAGCCTTGGCATCCGCAAGCTCCACAGACAGGTGCTGGCGGCTCTCAGTGCGGCGCATGCTGGGGGAATCCCCAGGGGACTGGACACAGGCCACTGCAGGAGAGCATTGGCCGCAGTCACGTTCCTGGGTCAGCTCCACAATGGTCTGCAGGGAACATGGACGAAGAGGCTGATGAGGGGGCAGCAAAGTACAAAAGACACTCGAAAACAACTGATTTAGGAGAAAAAATAATTACATATGATTACACTTAAAGATTGTGTTTTTCAAAAGCCCCCCCAACAATTCATCAAATGACTCAGAATCCATTAACAAAATTGCAATAATGGAAGAAAAATCACACTTATGTAAAGGCTTTCCCTGGAACACAAGCAGCAACAATAACTAAATCCAAGTTTTAGACTGGTGCTAAAGAAGCCAACCTCCACCCAAACGAAACTAGTGACGATGTGGGCATACAAAACCCTGCATTCCACAGAACTCCACATTTAACACATCATACATTCATAGTCTGTCCAGCAGGTTTGTGGTTAGACAGATGACAAATTAGGTCATCCTCCTTCATGGGGAGGTGAGATCATTCCATTAAAAGGAAACCCAAAACACAGATAGGATCGCCGCTTTAATTGGCCTAACACTACTAAAGTGCACAATGCTCACACTTGGCACCATGAATTGGGGCCACATTTGTGATGCTGAGCAAAGACTTAAGCTGAAATGAACCAGTTAGTGGTTACATAGACCATCACATGGTCATAACTGAATTTCCTCCCCCCATCCATAATTTACAGTACAGCTCAGCAAAGAGCATTTCAATGAAATAGGCTTGCTCTGGGATGCAGTATAGGGTTTCATTAGCAAATATTCAAAGGGAAGTGGCCCTGAAGAATTCCTTCACTAGAAGGGCCTTTTAAGTGTGGTTGTGTCTCTTTTGCCTTTCTTGCCATAGATAACTTACTGTTCTTTGCCCACTCAGCCTGGTAAACCTATCTAAAGGAAGGGTATGTATGAATCTATTCAAAACAAAAACTGAAAAACATGGTCTGTAAGCTTCTGCCAGAGCCACAAGTGTCTTGTGGACAATTCTTAGAGGCTGAGGCAAAACACTGTACAACACTATACATATTACGTTGGGGACAGTATTGGTCATATAGAGGTTTCACTCATTTTCATGACAAGATCATTCAGTAGCATTAATGGCACAATGACCTTAAACACAATAGAATGTTATCTTCCTTTAGCTCCAGGGCTCACAAAAAGGTCAAGGGACAATACATAGTACCGCAGAAATCAGGGTTCGCATTTTTTTTAATTTTTAAAAATCTAAAGCAAAGTGTTAAAAAAAATCTTGAGCGTTCTCTTAAACTGCAAATGTTTAATATACATGAAACTAAAATATTTGTTGTCCTTCTGAAAATGTTAAATACTGTTTGAAATAGTTAATTTTTAATGGTTAAGTGATGTTATTTATTCAAAATCCATGGCTGTTGTCAACCAACTTCTTTCTGCCACTCCATCCTCTGCAGGCAGAGTGTGTCTTCAGTATATATGGACTTGTCCAGTCTAAACTCAGGAAGAGGCTTGCTACAGAAAATGCAGCAAAACTTGTTTCTCTTTAAGGCCCTCAACAAGAACACTGCGCTGGGTGAGCCGTAAGTAACCCATACTTCTAGTAAAACTGATGGTGTATGTGAATAACGGACTACAACATCATTATACAAAAGTTGTGGTGTAATTTAATTTGATGTTTTATTAAAAAGCTAACTTGTGTATTATACACTAGTTTATTTATCCTAGCGTCCTTGTATCTAATTCATAAATCTCACTTAATTCATCTATTTTATTCATTTAAGTGTGCTGATCGTTTGCTGTTAAAGCAGTTTAAGTGCTTTGAAATATTACCAAATAAACCTAAGATTTAAAAAATAAATATGTTGGGGGACCATAAATTTGATTTAAATTAATGTTTTTTTATTTTAAAATTTATGTGAGCCAACCTCCCAGTTTAGTACCTCCAATTGGTCATCCCGCTCATCCACCAGACGTTTTAGATGGAAGGCCATGTTCCTGGATATGGAGTCCAGGTCCTCTGGGGAAAGCTCTCCACCTTCCACCCATTGCAGGTCCAACACGTTCTCTTGATTGTGGGTCACCTTTATACAAAATAAGCATCAGGCAACAGAACAGCCCATGGACTACCCGTAGATATGCCAGTGGTAAAGCTCCCAATAGATCCATAGAAGAGTCCTCTATTAGCTAGAAGTACTCAGAATTGAAAGTAAAATGGCACCATTTTTGGGAAGGTTGGGCATTTCCACTGAGCTGATTTTAATTTGAGCTATATCCAAATGCTTTGAAATACACAGCATAATACATAAAGGTAGGTATCTATTAAGCTTTTAATTGAAAATTGAAAGTGAGCAGATGCTGACAAACGCTTATGTAATGAATGGGTCCCATCTTTGTGAGCAGTTTGTTGCATCTTCAGTCAGGGACATGCAGTCAGCACTGAATATCAAAGACTAATTCATTCATGCCACACTACCCTCAACCGCAAGTCACCTGATGCACAAGAATAAGGTGGCATCATACATGTAAAAAGGATAACAAAATACATTGAATAGGGGGTTGTTGAGATTCAGTCATTTTAAAGTAGACAGCTTTAATTTTGTCTCAAGTAAATAAAGGTAAGAAAAGTCTGGCATCTGGACTATTTTTCTCTGTCTCAATCCCAATGCTTGCAGCGTAGAGGAACACTGAGACGCTGCATTACATTAACAGTTGAAGTCACAAACATTATATGAGCAATTCAAGTTAGACTTCTTTGTCCTAATTGTCTGCATAAGCTGAGGTACAAGTATACAAAGAAAAAGCACAACTATATAATACGGACAAGCTTAAAGGACACGTCACCAGACTGCATGTGTGACATTAAATCACATACCTCTTGAATGTGAGATGCAATTGCTGCTTTTGTATCAAAATCTAAGTTCTGGATCTTTTCAATATATTCTTCTTTCTTGTCACACTAGACACACAGACACAAAAAAGTTTAACATTTGTCAGACCAATCTGCCATTTCTTCATGAGATCACTAGAACCATTACTCAAACATGACTGAAGGCATTGCATGGGCATTGGCAGGAAGATGATAGCTAAGCTACAAAAATAACAGCTAAATGAAATGAAACTAGTTTAATCTGAATTATTAATATGAGGCATTCAGTATCATAGTGGTAAAATCACCACCAAGCAACTGAAGGACCCATGTTGGATTTCCACCTCTTGAAGTACCTCTAAACAAGCAAACCAGAGGTTTAACAAAAATCCAAAACTCAGTAACAAATGAAAATCAAGCTGAACAACATGACCATGCCCATATACAAGCACCAAAAAAAATTCTCCGCTCAAATATCAGGTCTGTGCCAGATGAACTAATCCTATTGGGGGGGGAGGACAACTTGCCAAACAAAGAAAAGATGAACACAGACGCACCTTAAACACACACCCGCTAATGGTTACAAAAACATAGGGGTTTATTACCAGAAACGCTGGCAACAGGTTACCTGAACTGCACAGCCCAACAGCAGCAGTAGTAACTTCTTCATTTCATACAGTCCTTGTTCTGCAATAGACAAAAGTAAACACAATGAACACTATCACCATCTGAAGATTGAGTGGACATATCCAGTCCGACAGGAAACGGAATATGCCTACCAATTTAAAGATTTCTGCAGCTGTTGTGCATTTTTGCAAAGGCAATTTGTGCTGCACATTCCTTTTATAGTTTGCTCACATGTTTCAGAACCAGCAATAAATTTGAAGAAAATTTATATATAGCAAAGCCCAACCAGAAAAACACTTGAGTCACTGGAGAAGGAAGAGTGACTGTTTCAGGCTTCCACACATAACACACACACTAATGAGACTGAATTAGTGAAGGGAACAGCACTGCACTGGCCTGGTTTTAAAAAACAGAAATCACACTAGTGTTAATGGGATGAAGATGATGTTGATAACAGAATGATGAAATTGAGAACTGTTGAACATCTAAACTGTAAGTGGAGGTCTAAACCTGGGGACAGGTTTCCAAATTAGGCAGGTAGACAACTGTCTGTATGTACTCTTCTCCCCCAGCAGTTTTGAGGGCAAGTCTGTGAAGCAGGGGGGTGTGTCAGGTAGGCATCTAGGGACTCTGCTCTCAAGCCAAAGTTTTGGAGACAAAGACAGTGCTTAGTCTCAGAAATGGCTGGTATGGCTTATTTTCAGAGAAGAGTGAAATAACATTAGTGCACCTAACATATCTAATTAGCCTGGTGAATCCAGAGCTGAGGTTTAAAGCTATTTAGAGAAAACCACTGGCTTTCAATATGGGCAACGCAATTCAAAGGCACAGGACCTTGAATAAATTGACACAAACTGAGCAAAAGATGAGACAAACACAAAGACTGATTTGTCTATGAAAAAGTAGTAAATGTTAGTACACTTAATTCTTGCAAACTGCTTCTCAATGGGTATGTTATTCCAAGGCATTCTGCAAATTTTGAAACAGGACATCTGTCTGGAGAAAAATTAATAAATGGATTTGGCTAAAAAGCAGGATGTTTTGACATATACATTTTGCCATCAGCTAAAAAGCTCTCTCTTCAACTGGGAAAAGATAAATGGAAGACAAAATTAAGAACCTCTGTCCCTTAAACAATCCTCAACTAAACAAATGCAAATTCTCAGCCCATGTTAAGTTTCCCCACAGCAACAGTTTGACCCCAGGTGTCTTTTTGGAGCTAACTGGAGACAATTCCACCCACCTCACCTAACACCAGGGTGCTTCCCTGCCCTTTGGTAAGCTGCAAACCTCACATTTCCTATTCAGAAACAAAGTACTGAAAATAAATATTTACCATTTTAAGTTTAGTGTGTTTATATATCGCCACCCCTTTGAACACTTATGGGTTCAAGACAACCAATACTCATGAGCAGGCAAAAGTAGTTCCACTTTGCATTTAATAAGCAAATAATTCTACTAAAAAAAGGAAAGTTCAATGTCAGTCATTTATCTTCACAAGATATTCCGCATTTATTAAACATAGTGGATCACTCCAGTTTCCTCTGAAATCTGAAGATATGTTTGGTCTAGCATTTTATGTCACCTTGCACAAAGGTGTCAGGTAAATTAATCACTCTGCACCCGCTAAATAAAGAAAATAAACTAAAACATAACTCAACTAACTTTCATATCTGAACTATTCAATGTAACAGTTCAGTCAGGATCATTTCTCTGGTAGAAGAAAATCTAGCAAACAGGACGCTGAAGTCAGAAGTGACAATTTGGAAGCAAATAAAATTCCATTATCCATATTTTATTTCTGGCAGCAAATCAAACCTTGAACACACTGACATTTATCATAATTGAATCAGAATTTCATTAATACCAACTTGCATTCACTACAAGAAAACGTAAGTGTCTGACATCTATAGCTGACAAAATAGACAACATACGAGGCAAATACCAGTGAAAGGGTATTTTTGGAGATCCCATAAAACAAAAGCTTGATTTCCGATTTAAAAGAAAATTACATGCACACGAACTAAAATCACAGCAATAACCCAACAATTCACCAGATAGTAATTAATTTCAGTCAAGGCTATCATTAAGATGTCATTGTTTTAAGTGGTGATATTACATTTGTGTACTATGGATAAAACTCACCTTGAGCCATTTTACATGCTAAGTTAAAGCAAGCCACATTTACAAAGTGCGCAACAGTCTATAGTGTAAAGATACTTGAACAAGTTACAGTAACACTACCACTGAAAGGCAAGCACATTTGAAGGATGTTGCCGATATGTTATTGTGCAACTTCAGCTCCATCTTTCTTCTTCAAAAACCAAGGAGGTTGGGAGTGACTACCTTTAAGGAAAATTAAGAAATGAAGCAAAAAACCCTTAGCTCAGCAAGATAATAAGCTGGTGACAGACTTGCATGGAAGTAATTTTCCTCCATCTTACCCTTGTCAACATAAATTGTCTTTACAAGAAGATGTTTCAATGTTAGCATGCCTGAGCCCTAAATGTGATACACATTGCATGTAATTACTTAAATATTTAATAGCATTAATTGTAATATAGTATAACAAAGCAGATTCAATGCATTAATAGTACACACACACACACACACACACACACACACACACACACACTTTCAGAACCGCTTGTCCCATACGGGGTCGCGGGGAACCGGAGCCTACCCGGCAACACAGGGCGTAAGGCCGGAGGGGGAGGGGACACACCAAGGACGGGACGCCAGTCCGTCGCAAGGCACCCCAAGCGAGACTCGAACCCCAGACCCACCGAAGAGCAGGACTGTGGTTCAACCCACTGCGCCACCGCACCCCCCCCTGCATTAATAGTATTTTAAAAAAAAAAAAAATTCACTGGCTGTCTACCAGTGCTCTTTCGTAACTATTAAGAGCACTTAGTGCGGTTTCCTCCATGTGCTCAGGTATTCCACACACATGTGTTTCAGGTGACTGGTGACTAAATTCCACATGGTGTGCGAGTGTTTTAAATAGCTCTGCTGCTAGTATCATGCGCAAAGCCAAAAACCATCTATACCACCACATAAACATGAGAAATGTTATAAATTTGTGCTTACAGAAAAATGGAAAACATTACTATACATGTTTATAACTACTGTAACTACATTAATATAAAATATTAAAGTACACTGAGAGTCAACAATACTGGACCAAGAAGGCTAGTAAAACAGTCACTGAATTCAGTAGCATTTGGACCATGACAGTGATGTGAAGTCTCTCTGCTGGAAAGGAAGATGGGTGTTATCAAATAAAATAAGGTGGTTTCAAATGTTACCATCACTGAGGAACTATGATAAGAGTTACATCTGTCCATGTGAGAGATTGTGTGTGCCTGTACATAATGAACTTCTCGTGCAAGAAGCCTATAAAGCAAATTTGAAGGAAAATATCCGGGAGGGGTGAAGATAAGAACCAGGCACTGTATGAATAATTTAAAGGGACTGAGTGCAAGGGAACAAAAAATGTATGGATGGAGGGAGAGTGAAACAGACTCACTGAAAGAGTATGTACATGCTTGGCTTAAGGAAAAGAAATGACTGCATTCAGCCACCACACGTGCTGTTATTGTTAGTTATGGTAGTTTGCTAGCTTGCATACTATGACCTTTAGTTCTGAACTGTATATTAGTTTATTACTTGTTACAAAATATTCTGAGACAACACAAGTGAATCTCATCATAATACATCTGTTATGTCAATAATGCACACTAAACAGAGAAATAACTGATGAAAGTTTCCTCTTGGTGGAAACCAGTTACTTGCTAGATTGAGGAGTGGGGTGGGCACAGGTTTAATGTGGAAAAATTTCCACTCTTAGCATCTTTCCATCACAATCTCTTCCTGCCAGGAAGTGCAGGCCACACCTCCCCAACATGGAGCAGCTGTTCATCCTGTTTGGCCATTGTCCATAGGAACAGGAAAATGAGCCCATCTTGTGACACTATTAGCCTCAGAATGAGTCATAGACCACTCTACATCAGAAAACTACGATTAAGAGATGAGATTAAAGTGTAACCGGCAACTGAAGAGCCTACAATTTAATTAAAAGCTAGGATTTGTTTTAAGACTGCACTTTTTTCCACTATAAAATTGTTTACTTTAATTAAAAAAAAAAAAAAAAAAAAACCAGAATGTAGGACTCCCACAAGTTGAATAATAAAGTTGGGGAATTTTTTGGTTCAATGGTTTTGTTGCTAAAGACATCTTCAGGAACAAAAAAAGGACTGCATAATCTGTTGTGTGAATAAAACACCTTTTCAAAAATTTCAAATACTTACTGGTTTACATAATCTATCATAAGAGAACAGATGTTCAAAACAGTAACTTTTCTTCCACTAAGATCTCCTAAGTCACTATTAAGTGTCCATGGCAGATCAATGTCACCCATTCTTTCTTCTGCTTTTAATTTATTATGACACTTAGAAGTCACTCTCCTGGTACAATAACTACTGTGGTAAGTACACATTTGGAATAAAGCGTTAACATTCAAGGTGTTACACAGATTCCTGTGAAAAAAACCCTAAAAGTATTGATCACTTTCCCATCCCCCATGAAGCAACAACTACAGCATAATAAGATCCATATGGGTATCTTCAGTAGCTAACCCCTTTCAGAAGTTAGAACACTAGTGTTGACAAGGCTCCAAGGTCACAAACACAAAGCAGTGCTCCACTTTTGGCATGAAGACCCATTGTTCAAAATATCAACAAAAAAATATAAATTAATGGTCAAAGTTCAGCTTGTATTTAGAGGATAACTAAACAATGAGTTGACAAAAGCTGCCATCATCTGAAACCCGCAAAAATTTCTACTTCTGCAACATTCTCATAAACTGCATATGCTCACATATTATAAACCTAGTGCTCCTGCTGCATTCACTATGACAAAGCACTTGAATACCTTTGTGAAGTAAGGGCTCAAAGAACTATCAAACACATGTAAATGATATACATAACAAAAAGTAATGCCCACTGGTGGCCAGTACAGATGAACACAGACGGACACCCTACCAGAAAGTGGATTCCTGCCCAGCACCAGCACATTAGGGAGAGGCATCATGATCAACTGTTGTAGTGTTTCCTGGGAGAGAGAACAAAAGCAGACCATATCAGGTGAGGCAGTCACATCAAGAAAAGAAAAAAGCGCTTCCTTTTATCACAGTCAAGTGATTGGAAGTGGCCACAGTAAGGAATGTGTTTAATGCATCTGCATTTGTTTGCTTGCTTATCAGTGCTGTGTACCGAACAATATATTGCTCACTTAAAGGGAAAAACAGCTACTCCAAACATCAGCAAAACATGCAAAGTAGATATGAAACACCTGGGCCAATCATGAGGCATCCCACATACCCATCCCAATCACTGCACACAATTACTTCTACCCCAGTTCTTGACTGTTGGGTACTGCATCTCATGGGTCAAGACTTCAACTCAGTTGCCAAAAAAAAAAAAAATTTTTTTAAAAGAAGCATGTATTCCAACCAGCACCCACATCAGAGCTCACAGACAGCACCTTTCTGTCATGGCAATAAACAAGGAATCTACAGCCTTTTAGTGCTGATAATGGACATATTGCCATGAAGGACATAAGGCACCATTCCACAAGGTCATTAGCTCAGAGCAAGGTGGCCACATGCAGAAAGAGAACCTGTGATTCATCTATTTGATTATTCTTTACTGGTGGCAATGTAACATAAGCAGACCAACAACTATTCATGCTCAGCCATGGACAGTATATTCAGAGAAATCACTAAATGCTAAGTGTACCATTCTGTGAAATTATGGCCAGTACAGTGGCACAGCTAGTAGCACTGCTCACAGACTCTCAGCTGCTGGACTGTGCATTTGGATTTGGGTTCAAATCTGCTTCACTGTGTGGATTTTGCATATTGTCCTGATGTTCAAATGGGCTTCCAGATGCTCCCGTTTCCTCCCACAATCCAATACTGTAGGTTATCTAATACGGCAAGTCACAAAGATCAACAGCAACAAGTAAATACAAATAATTAAATTGATGACAGTACTGTAACGCTCTTAAAATGCATGTATTTGCCTAGACTGCACTTTATAACCAGAACTGTCACATTTAAACAAGTCAGGAGTTAACCCTAAATATACAAGTAATCTATAACAATGTTCTGGTACTGTCAATGCAGCTGAAGTCATGAATGCAAGATGAGCTGTTCACAATGGTTTTATTTTTTTATCTTGTTTTAACAAACTTGTTTAATGAAAATATATGGATTACTCCTACTCTGAAAGAATCCTCTTTATTAAACAAAAGCTAATAAAATTAAGAAAAAAAATGAGCAAAAGAGATGCACTGACCTGAGAATCCCCTTCCAAAAAAAATTTACTAACTAGCTTGCTGTGCTCCCATCTTGGGTGTGAAAATGATTCATAAGTTATGCCTGCCAGGAATGAGCTGGAGGTGTTAATCGATTACTGACATGCATTTCCTTCAGATGTCTGCATAAGGGCCAAAAGCCACCTTGGAGGTCTTGTACATGTTAAAGTATTCAAATCTTTGCTCATTATTTTCTTACTGTCTAGAACAAGGGTTGCCAACACATTTGCTAATAGCATCATCTATGGCAAAGAGGATTAATGTTCTTCACACAAAAATAAGAGGTGGCCTGAGACTAATGTTTAAAAACTCAAGGTATAACTTGTATTAAAGTTTCATAAATATTTACATTGTAAGAGGCTGTTAAATCAGACAAGGACAGCAACTTAAAGTTTTCAATTGTTTCACAGAACTCTGCTGTATTCAGCCTTGTAAAATCTTTACACAACAAGTAAATAAATGAAGAAATAAAACTGGAAATACTATCCAGCCTGATAGGAAAATTCAGATGGTAAATCCTGCTGTATGATTCAGCAGTCCAATGAAAACTGAAGAATTTCAAATTATTGTTAGCATTTAATTCAACATGACAATATGAATAAACATCTTCCTCTATAATTCCAATAAAGTCAAAACACACATTGAATGCTGAGGTCAGACCTGAGAAGTGGACTGAATTCAGATATTCAGTTCAATTTAGATGTACAGGTCAGACAAATTTTCAAGATGCATTTTTTTGATTACTGAAAATCCTTGTTTCAAGGATTATATGCAATACTCAGAACACAGGTTGAAAAATGACTTGAGTAAATTTTATTTTTTAGCAGTATTTTAGACAATTTTGATAAATTTCATGCTTAATTTGCTACACCTGCATCAGGACTTGGCTGTACCAGAGCCTATAGCTAAAAAATGTAAATAAAACACTGCAACAGAACAGCAGCATACTGAACACAATACACTAAAAACAGCCTCCAGTCATTAGGAGCATAAATGTGCAAGTGCAAAATTATATTTCTAAGTGGCTAATTAATGACATGCATCAAAAGAAACAAAAACAAAAGCTAGACTATCCTCACAATGGCCGTCTGCATGCACACACTGGATCCCTTCAATGCACTGCTAGATGGGTTGAAATGACTGCCAGCCCTCTCTCACACACACACACACACACACACACACACACACACACACACCTTTTGCTAGTGGCTAGACTGGCAAAAGCACCTTATCTTGAGGTTAATGACCAGACCCTTCGCTGGCAACTCTCATTACAGTAACACTGACGGTCTAAACTTTCCACTTCTTGTAATGTGAGCACACAGGAGTGAATGAACACCATTCAAACTCAGTGCTGCTGAGGAAAGTCTGCTGTTTTCACTAGAAGTGTAGAAGTCATTTAAACAGAAACCCATTGAGATTAGAGCCATAAAATATCTTCGAGAAATCATGGACAGAAGCAGCTTGCTGACCAAGGTTCAGGCTGGACATGTGACAGGAGACCAGGATACTCTTTCACTGGCACTACCATGTTTGCATCTGAGGCTATACCCCTTAGCAGCACAGATAGTTTTCACTGGCAGTTAGCTAAAGAGTTAGCAAATTTAAGCCTACAAGCTGAAAACTAAAAAGTACATGAAAAGAGGGCATATATGGGGCAGCTGATAGCGTAATTGTTAGAGCTGCTGCTTTTGGACTAAGGTCACAGGTTTGAATCTCACCCCTGGCTGCAGTACCTTTGAGCAAGGTATTTAGCCAAAACTGCTCCAGTAAAATTACCCAATTGTATCTGTAAATAATTGTAAACAGATTAACACTAAGTCGCTTTGGAGAAAAGCACCAGCTAAATGAATAAATGTCAATGAAAACTGAAAACCAGCAGAATCAAAGCTGGGAGGGAGTACTAACATGGCTTATTTCTTTGCCAAAGTTGACTTACGTAGATACTTTGCAATTACTCATCAAGTTACACAGCATGTCTTTCTTACTGTATCAATTCAGAATAAGTACCTTGAAGAAGGGTACTAGTATGACAAACCAGAAACATTTAAAATTGCAAGGAGACAGCGTTAACCACTGTGCTCTCTGCAGCCCCTATGTGACCCTGTGTGCTACAAGAATGTAGCACAAAAGTGGTTTTGGAAGTCATTACCTGGGTTTTCAGCAAATCCAGAAATACTAGCAACTCAATTCCAGTAAAATTAATGTGGGCAATCAAAATTGCAGTTTCCCCACAGTAATCTTGGAGTGCACTAATGATCAGCAATTTGGCCTCAAACAAATTTAATTTGTAACGTATGTAGTAGACAACAATTTAGGCTTCATTAATACAGGAATAGCGAGTAGCATGACAGCCAGTATTTCAACTACTCTAATCCACAGATCATGTAAAGAAGCTAATTCTTCATGACATTTTTTAATTTTTTTTATTCAAGATGCAAATCCTTATAAATTTACTATTGAACTTAATTAAAAATAAAACTGATCACTTGAGTGAAACCATCAAATTTTGATAAGATCTTCACTGTTGCCACCATCCTGCAGCATTTCAAGGTAAGCAAACTGAGCAGGGCTTAAAGCATTAACTTCTGGTTTACAAGTGAATGTCCCGAATGGCTACACTACTTTCTGTAATGACTAAAATATAATCTTCACTATTGATTAGGGGAGTAAAATTCTGTTGGAAAGACTTCAGTTACAAATGTAGATGTTCACATCACATTCACACTTCTGCTGTGACAGACCAGCTGCCTGCTTATGTTATAGAAACTAGGGAAAGTATTGAGGTGGGAAAACTGGGATAAATTTTTAAAAAAAAAAAAAAAAAAAAAAAAAAAGGTATGACTCAATGACTTTGCACACAAATAAAATTTCAGTAAACAACTCAAAGCCAATCGTATACTAAAAATACCACAATGAAACACTGATTTATAGAGCAGCTTATTGTGGAATCGTACTGAGAGCTGCAAGCAGAAGCACTGGAAAGGCCCTATACGATCCCTGACATAACTCACAGCAAGGAGGAAGGTAAACTACTATATCTCCCCTAGCTCCCATAGCTTTTACATGGAGTTTTCTGCAGATCTGTGATACTACAGCCTGAGGACAAGAGCTTTCATAACAAACAGGTGACTAATTAAATGTGCCCATTCACCACCTAATTCTCCAACCAGCTTCTTAATATCAACATGATTCAGGTTTTATCAATTATGCAGCACATGCATTTCATTGGGGGCTGAGAGTACTTGAGCATTTCAGAGTTTTAAGGTACCCTCCCCCACCTACCCATCCAAGTCAGGAAATTACTAACTCACATCAGATTTTTTACAAGAGGCAAAACTGTGAAAACATATCTCCACCTAGACAGACAGAATAATTCCAGAGTCTAAAGCATAGTAAAAAGTATAACTAATTTACATTTATTCATTTAACTGACACTTTTCTCCAAAGTGACAGTGTTGAGGTTACAATTGGGTAATTTTACTGGAGCAATTTTAGGGTAAGTACCTTGCTCAAGAGCACTACTGCTGGAGGTGGGGATCAAACCTGTGACCTTCGGAGCCAAAGGCAGTAGCTATAACTACTACACTACCAGCTGTCCCTAGATGTAACAAACGTCTACCCACCTGTCCCCACAAAAGACATGTGTTTGCAAGGCTGGCACAGAGCTCTCCCACAGCAGGGGACCAGGCTTACTCAAATCCATGTTTCTGTATTTCTTACAGCCCCACAGCTACTGTGAGCTCTGTTCCCACTCCCTTTAGGCAGGAGTTATTCAGGAGGCTGGTGAAAAGCAACTCTGCTCTTCCACAATTAAAATATTGATTCAGCACACTCTACAGTCTCTTGGAATCCAGAAAGACAAAAGACTTATTTCACATGGCAAAAACTGGAATGGAGAAAGACCTTCAGATGCTTGTATGGACAAAGCAGGTTTTAAAAAAATCCTTGATGGATAAACAGGCATTTAATTTGCATTACAGAACCAATTATTTCCTGCTTGCTCCTTTTGTAACGCACAGATTCTCCACTTCCCTCATGCCGGTTGGCTAGGCTGGCAGCGTAGCAGGGAAGAGAGGAACCTTTGATTAGATGTTAGTAACGGAAGGGTGGGAGATTATCGGATGCGCCTCATGTATAATGCATAACCAAACTGCAAGAGGGGAGGGACACAAGGATGTCATGTACACTCGTTCAGACAAATTAAGTCTGCCAGAAAAAAATGTCCTTTTGTGAAACTGACAAAGTCCCAACATTTCCCATTTTTTCAGAAGTCTAGCAATAAAACTCTCCTTGCTGTAAGAAAAAAAGAGTGTCATGTGTTTGAGGATTGTGGGGGAAAAAAACAGGATGCAATGTCTGAAATTTGATTCAAGCTCCATTAAGAGCTGTAGCCAAAAACCTTTCGGTAAAACCCATAAAAACTTAAAAGGGAGATATACATGCAGTACTTCTTGAAATTACACATCCAACAAAGCTAACACTTCACACTGAGGAATAATTATGCTCCTGCATTATAATGACTGATACAGTATTCTAGTCATGCTTTCCCCAAACAGCTGTCAGTGTCATACCAGGTCTCCTTTTGATCTCACTCCATTTATCAGTAGCACAATGGCCCAAATTCAGTGAATGTCTTCAACAGCATCACCCAATGGTGCAATCTACCTCAGTACTGTCATCTTGTAAAACATATATAGATGGCCAATAGACACCTTCTGCTGACAAGTTAAGTCAGATGAATCCACACAGTGTGGCAGCACTCTGAAGATGGAGTAAAACAGTGATACAGACAAACAAAAGGATAAATATGAGCCATACTGTCAGTGCCTAGTGCACTTAGAGAACTTCAGGACTCCTAAATAGCAGAATCTCCTCTAACCAAACCAAAACCCAGGTCCTGCCACTTTAGTCCCTACACACCTCGTGAGACTCTTAGGGAACAGGGACCAATTGTGTGGGTAACTCCCAGGGGAGGAGAGGTGACTAGAATATGTTGTGGGAAGCACTGAAAGCCTGAGTCGTGTTTGCACGGTTCTACTGAAGCAAGGATGGTTTCTATGGCAACTGACTACCCTATTCATCTGGTGCTGCCTTACTGGTGCCAGCGGCATCCTTATTCTGCAAGGTTCACTTTGCTTGGTCTGTGCAATATGCAGGGATTACCAAAGATGCTTTCTCATATTAATTAGAAATGAGATTAGGTAATGTTTATGGAATTGTACAGGCAAAAATGGTGCTGGACATGAAAAAATAAGGAAGAAGATGCTGACAATGGACATTAAAGTCACATTTTAGGACATGATCCAAACAATCTGGCACTTCAGCAGTTCATTTAAATTTAATTTTAAATATTAATTTTAAATTTAAAATACATTAACCGGAGTTTAATTTTAAAATAAAATTGACCACTTGAGCACAAATCTGGAAATGAAAACTGATGTTCTTTTCAAAATTCCCTACTCAACCTAAAAATCAACTGACATGCCCAGAAATTAATTTATACTTCTTTAAAATCAACTGTACACTAAAAGATAGAGTGTATGTTAAAAATTTCATTCAGTTATACCAATGATATTTTAAAGGTAGAATACATTTACATTTCTTCATTTTGTTGACACTTGTCTAAAGCAACTTATGTCAAACTATAATTATTTACCCATTTATACAGCTGGGCAATTTTACTGGAGCAATTTAGGGTAAGTACTTTGCTCATGGGTAATACAGCTGGAGGAGGGATCTGAAATAGCAGCCTTCAGATTCAATTCAATTCATTTTTATAGAGCGCTCTTCTCACACAGTGACAGAGCACTTTAACAGACCCAACGGATCCAAAGGTAGCTGCTTTAACCACTATGCTATGAGCTGTTCATATCAGGGACATGAACTTGTGGTGTCTGAGCTAGAATCTTCAAGTTACATCTGTACTAGCCTTCAGCAAGACACTACCAATTGGTAGTACAATTCTCAGCTATACAACTAGGTCAAATACATTTAAGTCACTTTGAAAAATGCCAGCAAGTCAATGAATTTGAGAATAGTCCATGTTCTTAATCTTTGCACATAGTAACTCAAAACACATCACAACCTATAGAACCAAAAGATCAACATGAAGCAGGTAAATGTATTCCACAGTAGATGAAATCAATGGAAAAGACCAGAAGTGCACACAAAGACAACGAATTACATCCATACATTCCAGAGAATGGGAAAGAACAGCAATGAACTCTGTGCATATTGACTGTAATTGGTCCTCTATGGCAGGAAGGAAACCCCACACGCCATCAAAAAGGAACATCACACATATGTTTGTGCAACCAGACAGGCCTTTTTCAACTGTCCAGAATTGTGGGAGATGGGCACCCTCCTCCAAGAGCTTAAATACAGTTGGGAGCTGGCCTGCTATTCTACAACATCTGGCACACAGGCAGGGGGAAGGTAACTATTCAAATGTCACCCAAATGTCTATGTACTGTACAAGCATGGCATTTAAGACATGGGCAATCAGACTTACAATCTTTGAATGTTGAACCTAATGCAAGTTACATAAGTTGCTGTCAAAAGGCCAAATACAATTCAAGCTAAAGTTTACACAACTTGAGAACTTTTAAAAAAAGTTGCCTGACAGTCACATTAAGGCATATATGTACACCAGGTGTACAGTGAGAGTTCTGTTTTCTCACTTCATTTTTTCCATGGGAGCTTGTTCATTACTTCCTTTTTACAAGTGGATTAAACTTAAGACACTTAATTTCAGTAAATACATGACAAAGGCCAAAGACCTTATGCTCATATACAAACATGTAAAAACAGGGTTGAGTTTCAAAATGAAAATGCATGTGTGAAGTAGTAAAATCAAGTAATCATATGTTCTCTATGACAAACATCACACTGCATTTTAATGGCACAGAAGAGGAGATTCAAGTCCACTTTAGTTCCTCTTTATTTTATTCTCCCACTACTTCCATGGAGAAGTGATTTGTAACAGTGGAACAGGAAGAGTGATTCTCTTGATAAGATCTGGTTTGGACCGTATTGTATGGGGCCTCCTGAGGTGATTATGCTCAATCATGAGTTTTCCCCCACAGAGACCGGATTGTGATTAGTGGCTGACTAATTGGCTTTTGTTGACTGGTAGTGGCAGGTGACTGGGGGCTGCGCTGCTATTAATTGCAATATCGCTTCAGGAGTCCGGAAATGTGACTGACTGGTCTACAGACTGATGTGATATGGGTAGCAAATAAAATCTAGTCTAACCAACAGCTGAACACATACTGAGCATTTTTACCACTGCCGGGGGGGGGGACTATACAATTTCCAGGAATGGAAAAATTAACTGCTTACAAAAACCAATTCCTCTGAGCACTAAAAGACAGGATCTAGGGAACTACAAGGCAAATTGAAAAGCTCAGAAAAGTCAACACATTAAGGACAATGAACACACACCTTTGCTATGTATCTATTATATACTTTTCGAAATACAAATAAGAGCTGTCCAATATCACCCTTACAGCACAATACTTAAAGTTCCTTAAAAATCTTAGCCTTAAGTCCACCTTCAGCTAGGCCTGACTGAGCACTTCTTTTCCACCTCATTGTAACATTCTCAGAGAAACTGCAAACAGGTTCCATTTTACTGAATGACACCAAATGCCTAAAATAATCAGGCTAATTGAAGTAACTGCATATTAAGACTACAAAGAGGACAATTAGAGCAGCTAAAAATACATACCCCACTTAAGTGTACCTGCAACTGAACTGGGCAGCTGGTAGTGGTAAGAATTGCTGCCTTTGGACCCAAAAGTCACAGGTTTGAATCCCTCCAGTTGCAGTACCCTTAAGGAAGGGACTTGACCTAAATTGTTTCAGTAAAAATTGCTCATCTGCAAAAATGGGTAAATTGTAGGTAGCTTAACACTGTAAACTGCTTTGAAGAAAAGCATCAGCTAAAAGTATAAACACAAGCAGAAAAATCAGCACTGTGGCACAGCAAGTGCACTGCTGTCTCACAGCACCTGGGTGATGTGAGAGGACATAGGTTTGAACCTCGCTCAGTCTGTGGGGTTTGCATGTTCTCCCTACGTCTGCGTGGGTTTCCTCCCACAGTTCAAAGACATACTTGTTCAGGTTCACCAACAGAGTGTGAGAGAAAGCAAGCATTCCACTGATGTATGGATAAGTGATCCACTTTAAGTAGTGCATCTAGCAGTGCAAGTTACCTTGGTGAATAAGGTGTGTGGGCTGATAACATTACACAAAGTTCACTGCAAGTCATTGGAGAAAAGCATCTGCTAAATAAATGTAAATCAAATGAAATTCTCAAGCAGATTAAAAACTCAAGAGCAAGATATATAAATCATTTCAGCAATAGAATCCTTTAACACATATACAAACCCTCCAAATGGAAGAAGAGGTACATATGGGTGGAAATTCCTCTCGGTCACTAAAAACTGCTGTACTGTCCAATCATCTCAGAAAAGATCACCCCAGTAATGTATCAAAAGATTCTGCACAGCTTCCAATAAACTGATTAGAGAATCTCATTGCTTGATGTTCATAATCTTCTCAACACAAAGTTCTGTAACATGCTAAACACATTTACATTAAAACAAAAGCTATGGCAGTATTAAAGTTAGAAAATCCAGCAGACAAAAATTAATTAAGTATTTGTACACTGATGATTACACTGAAGAGATATACCAGGGTCAAGCAGATAATTCCATTTTGTCCGTTTACATCACTCATCAACACTTCTTCATATAGACTTATGAGCCTCCTTGCCTTAAACAGACATTCTATTGTTTGAAGCAGTGCAGGGGGGAAGAAGGGAAGAAAAAAACCCTCATATGCAGCAGCCATCCAGAAATATTTTACTCACCAAAAGAAAAACATACCCTCTGTTCAGTGCCACCCCAGCTCTGCCCCACCAAAAACATCCAAGCATCCAGTCTGGCAAGTGAGTGGAATTTTTTGCTAAAATGATGCTTGCAGCTACTGAGGTGGAGGCTGGGCTGTTTAATAGCCAACTGGTACCCATGACTGTCTTAGGCTGCAGTTGACTCTTAGGATCTACCGTTTTTCTTTACGTTGATACAAATACATGTGCCCCAGACCTCAAAGTTTCAAAAAACACCAAGCCCACATCTTTTCTAATCTAACAGAGTAGCACTGATTGAGGAGCCCAGTGATCATATATCTTCTATTATGTTAAGGTAGGTTTTTCCCATTAGCTTTCAAAGTATTTATGGCACAAGGGCAACTAAGACCAATAAAGCTTAATTTCAGGCTACTGTTAAATGGAACTTAAGACTTTTACATATAAAGAGTAAAGTCAGTTATGAGTTCAAATTTATTTACTGTTTATAGTCAACAGCTTTGTACCTCTCAATGTTATCTTGAGTGATAAAGTTAACTAGCAATTTTCACAGCAATGTGCAGAACAACAATGACTCGTTTGTCTCCAATAAGCAAGCACACAAGGGTCAACCCTGGGAAGATAGCCAACTGCCTCACATGTGCTGCATGAGTCAACATTTTAACCAAGAAGGAATACTTTTAATCCCAGCTATTGCTTACAAGAAAGCCTGATCTGAACACGTAGAAGGGTTACTGTAAACCAGATAAAACTACCCATCCTGTTTCAGTAGCACAGAATGCAACAGATTGTGGATGTGTCTGGGTTCAGTAAAATAAGCAAAGAAAGTCAAACATTTAAGACAGGGAATTCTTACAAATAGATGTGATACTTGTAATACAACTGAAACGTATAATTCTGCTAAACTATAATTTGATTGATGCCATGTACTTTCAAAAGAGTAAGAACAGCTTTAGCTTTGAAGACTAAATGCACAAGTCCCTCTCACTTTATTTCATGGCAAAAAAAACTCCTTAAGATAATGCTTATCTGTATTGTTCAATTAATCTGAAACATACTGAACACTAACATCTTAAGTTTATTTTGTGTCCTTATTAATAAGAAAGGGGAGTACTGCTCAGTTTCAATACCATGTATATTTATTCAGTGATACAAAATCCCTCAGGCAAAACCTGGAGCAAATCAGCCCACTTGACCAAGAGGTAAGAAGGCAGAGATAAACAACTAATTCTTGGATTAGATAGAGCTATCAGGTAAAATCTGAACTGTAATAAATACCCACACCATGTGAAGACCAACAGCTGTAGCAGGAATCACTGTCTGCTATGACTTCTCAGCAAAGCATGGACTGACCAAGAACCAGACACAGAGGCTACACATTATCTCAGCTTTACAACTCATGTTACATTTACATGAACAATTACAATTACAAAGGAGGACAGTATTAAACTATGGGTGAGACATTTTGCAGAACCTTCAGCCTAACTTGAAAACATAGACCCAAACAAAGGGAGGAAGGGTTCAGAAATGGTATTATAAATAACTCCTTCAAAGCTAAATCTCACAAGCGTCATTCTCAATACACCTGTTCCGTGAAACTCAACAGCACCTTCAGAATGACTTCCATGAAGACAATCACTTACTACACCCAGTAACCAAGTACAGAGGAACAATGATAAAACTTACTTTCCAGGATATGACATTTAACTATGGCAATTAACACTTCCTTTTATTTAAACGTACATCTGTGATCTTTGCCTGTGGAAAAAGCAGGCGTGGGCAGTAAGATGAACTGGTGAAAAGCTTAGTGTCTCATTGCTCAGGATAGTTGTGGTACTACTGACTCCGACAACAACTGAAAATGAATGATGAGTGGTGATGACGGCACCACAGTCACTCACAGGCTTCAGCGGATCACCGGTAACTATGCCACACACGTGGCACAATGAGGTCAGAGCCATGCTGATTCTCTGACCTGACTCAGGCACTGAATCCCTCTGTATAAAAGACAGATTAGCCTGATACATCCTGCTTGTGGCTTTTGATTTTACATATTTAGAGGAACAAAAAGCTACATATTCCTAAAACAAAGGATAAGGCTAAAAGGCAGAAGGCCATTAATGAGGGGGGGGGGGGGGGGGAACCACCTGGGTGAATGTTGTTTATTGTTCACAAAATGTTCTTGTAGAAATTTAGTATCAGTTTTTCTCATCTTCTGACCCTGCGTTGTATGGCATTCTACAATAACTGTGAAACACAAGAGAAATGTAAATTTTTCTCCTGGGAGGCATTTAATATCATACAGAACACCAGAGTATTTTTGTCGAGCATTTGGGGAAAAGAAAAAAAAAAAAAAAAAAAAAAAAAAAAAAAAGCTACTCATCCTAAGACAAAAAGCTGATTTACCTGTATATTCTAGTAAATGTTTAATACAATGTCACACACTGAGTTTTTCCCCTCTCCTTTGGCAAAGACAGCAATTACAGAAATATCAATATCTTCACCATGCAATGAGATCGCATTTTCCCCCCCAAAAAAAAGTTTGAAATGGTTCAAGTAAAACTTCCAAAGGAAGCATACAAAAAACCAAGCTGTGCTGAAGTGTACTGGATAGGCTGGGCTCTTTCCTGTCAGCTGACAAGGTTATGAGGAATGAGTAGTTAATTCAAATATTCAGTTTCCTAGTCCAACAACCACACAGTCAAATATACTTTCCCAGGGAAAACTAGAACATATATATATTATATGTTTGCTGATTAAAATACTACCCACTTGAAGTGTTACTGCTCAGATATTAGTGATCATTTCCTGTGGCTTCCCAAACAGGCAAAATGTCTCCACAGCCCAGTTTCCCACGAGGTGAATCACATTTTTTGCTGATGGCTGAGACATCCAGGACAAACTGAGCACATATCCCAGCATCAAGAACTTCTAGCACTAAGCTTTTTAACAGAAAGTGTGCAATTTCAGAGGCCTGCTTCCGGAGCATAATCTAACCACAGATTCCAAACACAGATGTTAGCACAGTGTATTGGATTCAAAGCAGTAATGTTGAAGAAAGCTTATCCAGGATAGCGATGTGGCAGTGAAACATTCCTGCAAAATTCAGAAGGCCGATAAGAGGTCTCCAGTAAATAACTGAGGAAAAACTAGAAACAGTGAAACTGCTTATCTAGACCAAAACTAGGTGACCACTGTATGAATGTATGTATACTGGTTCATATGGTGGAATGTGAGATTGATTATAGTCTAGAATCACATATTTGCATCCAAATCTTTCTTCCGTTGACAAAATGCACTCTTTCCATTTTTCTTCAAGATGTACAACACTTCAGAGAAAAGCACCTGCTAAATGAATTAATGTAAATATACTGCCTCAACCATTCATGTATTTATCAATCATTTAAAAAAATAGACATAACTCAAAACTCAACAGCTTTGCAAGATAAGATCAATTCAGACTCTGCTCTAGCTCCTTGCTGCTAACTGCTGTAACTCCAGTTTGTGAATGTTTTCTGTCAAGGAAACCCTATATCTTTTCATACAGACCCCATTCCTCTTCTCCTCAACGGAAAACCAGGGCACAGTCCAGGCCTCCAGGGAATAATCTGGGGTGGAATGGGGGTGGTCAAACTGGTAGCAACTGCTGGACAGATGTGCTAGCAGTCCTGTTGGCCTCCCGGGGAGAATTAAGCCGAAGTCAGCAAGCTCTGCCCCAGCACCAACATCCACGGCTGTTTTTTTACTCCTGAGCTTATGAGCGTAACCAAAGCCCTTGTTCTCACCATCAGGGGGGCTCTTCAAATCCAGAGGAAGTCTCCTGTTTCTACAGTCAATTGAAAACCATCAGGCATATGTGGGCACTATATCCACATGCAAGAGTTCAAAGAGGAGGTCCCCAATGCTGGTGGAACATAGCAAAATGTGGAATATTCTGCTCATAAAGTAATTAATTAAATAAGTAAATAAGACAATCGACTAATTTCATTTCATAAACCAAGAATCTGAAGCTTCTGCCAGAACACAAAAATGGATCCAGTTTTTGATCACTAAGATCTATGTCAAACTATGCATAGTATTTTATGAAAAACAGATAATCTGCTAATATCTGGAAGTCAAACCAAAATTTAAGATGAATGTTAATCTGTGCAGTTTGTCAAATCAAAGGTTTACAACAACAGACTGGCATTACATCAATGTCCAAAGTGCACCTGCCTTCCAGTGTTCCACCTTATCCTTTTGTTTCATTCAACAAAAGAAAAGCACAACAGTAACTATATCCCATTACAAATGAATTGAGACTTTAGGTACACATCACATCTGCCACATACATCTGTGTGACTGCATGGGTATCTCTCCAGTCAATCTGAACTCAGAGCTTGGAAAAGCAACAGAAAAACTCACATTTCATGGCAAAGTGCACTGAAACACAGCTGAAATGTCAAGTGCTACACAGTGTGGCAAAGCACCACAAGTGACATCTTCCACTCACCTGATAGTACGACTTGATCTGGCGAATGAGAATGGATAGATTCTGTATCCGAAGGGTGGAGTCATTGTTAACCTTTTTGTTGGTTCTCTGAATGTCAGATTTTGGGTTTCTGAAAAAACAAAGTTGAAAGATAATGAATACAGTACAAAACATTTCACAGTACAATCACATTCTCAGAAACCTGAGTAATACCGTAAATAGCCATATAGAGGCAAAAAACCTGCTAAAACATAAAAGGGTTAATAAAAACAAACATGCACCAGCAACAACACTTAAAAGCAAAATGTACACAATATTTCACATAATATTTTTAAAATCTATTTTGTTACTTGTTTTAAATAACCCTTTAAGAGTTTACACTTATTGCGCTACTCATTAGGCATTCCTATAGTTTGCTTTATCACTACCCTAATGGCAAGAGTTTTTTTTTTTTTTTAAAAAAAACCTTAAATTATAAGATCCGCTAGAAGCAGCACGTAAAATAAAAGCATAAGCTACGAAAACCATAACGAAGCAGGAAATTGCTGATATGAAAAACATTTGAGGTTGGAGTTATGTGGCTCATGCGAGTTCTTGGTGGGTGGGTGCAGGTAACAGAGCCTGCCACTAGCAACATTCACACTTCTGATGTGAGATTTAAGAGACCAAAGTACTACTAAAATACAGCATTTACAAGTTAACACTATAATGAACTGTACACTTTACTTGCCAATATAGCACGTAGATGTTATGCAATTAATATTACATCATTTTGCAGCACAATAGTACAAACTGGTCCAACACACTGTTGCAGATCAAATTACAAAAACTTAAAAGATTTTAAAAATGCAAAGACCAAGCAGTAAGGCACCATTAAACTTACACAAACCTAACTGGATGTGACCTTCTTAAATTAGATTAAAGGTACTTTCCTAATAAAATATTCAAGATTATACAGATTTAATACAGGACTATGTGCAACACAGACTTAATGAAATGATGCATTTTGTTTTCAACTGACATTCCTTTAAAAGCTTCCAACAGCCCACTGCTTCAATCATAATCAAAAAAAGCCTTGGAGCACAGAATGCATACTTTGAGGAGCCACTGAAATCTTATCCCCCTCAGGCACAACTGCTGATGTTATCGTCATCCTAAGTGCATACATCTATCCAAGAGTGAAAATTTAAGGGAACTGCAGATACTGCACCAGGACCTGAGCTGTACTTTCAGTCTCTAGTTTAGCCATTTCACTGCAGTCTAAAGAACTGTCTGTACGACACCTAAGACATTTTAACACCCTCACAGTCTCTACATTAACATGAAAAAGCATAGCCTACTATTGTAATTGTATGCTATGCTTTTTCATGTTAATGTATTGTATCGCAAACCCAGTTTGCAGCAGAGAAGACAATCTGGTGGGCATTCAAGAACAAGCTGTAATTAAAAAGCCCAAAAGTTCAACCCCCCATTGTTTTGCAGAGTCCCCAATGATCATCTATAATTTAACTGAACTGATTGACAACAAATAAGACTTCCAGTTACACTGAAATTTAACGAGAAAGTTAGTAGTTCGGTTTCACTTTGTGATAGAGTTCAAAAACAAATGCACGAGCGACTAAAACATCTACAAAACATAATTCTTTCCACTTGCATCCTTCACTGGACAGATGGCTTGTGTTTAGCAGGCCTCTGACCTAATTTTAGTGTCGCTCATCTGAAGATATGTTCACCAGCAAACCAAACAATTTAGCAAATTTGTGTGTGAGAGGGAGGGGTGCGGTGGCGCAGTGGGTTGAACCACAGTCCTGCTCTCCGGTGGGTCTGGGGTTCGAGTCCTGCTTGGGGTGCCTTGTGACGGACTGGCGTCCCGTCCTGGGTGTGTCCCCTCCCCCTCTGGCCTTACGCCCTGTGTTACCGGGTAGGCTCCGGTTCCCCGTGACCCTGTATGGGACAAGCGGTTCTGAAAGTGTGTGTGTGTGTGTGTGTGAGAGAGGGGGTTCATCTAAATACTAGTGTTGGAAGCAGAGCTGTTACACTACACTCAGTAAACACGACTCTCTCGCATCATGGAACTGGTTAACCGATTAATGTTTTAGGTATTTTTAGAATCGAGGGAACAAAAGAACTCTAGGACCATTCAGTCAAGTGCATGTGCATTTGTTATGGGATGTGCATCCAACTGAATCTCAAGAGAACTGGCATGGATGTTGTGCACAACTTCTGTATGTATCCAGAAAGTTCTGTATGACCCCTGTATCCACATTACCTCTCTTTTCATTTACTTCCATCCAAGTGAAACTCACACAAGGCATGTTGTGTTGGTAGGGTCAAAGAAACATTTATCTGCTCACAAAGGCATCTCAATGCCCTCATGCAAGTGAAAGGCAGGCATTTTGCCAAGTTACAACAGCATAAACACATTAATGCACTTCCTAGTTCTGCACTCCTCAATTGGTATACTCCAGGTGTGAGGTGCAAATGTTGACTCAAAACATTAAGCCAAACATCTACTTTGCCAGTATGTATTTTCATTTAAATTTTGACAAAAAAAAAAAAATCCAAATTTTATTACAACTTAAAATCACAGCAGCTCTTCCAATTTCAGTACTGATTCACTGGTGATAGAGCTAATCATCTGACCATGAAATTACTGTGTTCCACACACCCTGGCTATTCAGTTCAGCAAATCACAAACAAGGCCCATTTTACTGTGGTGTGAATGGATGCAACTCATGTGATGTCCCCCCTAAACACTTACCTTCTGACACCAAATAGAGGGCCTCTGAAGAAGCACAGAGGGGGGTGTCTTAACCCTGTTAATTAAAATCCAAGGAGGAAGATGTAATCCTGTAATGCTGAGTAGTAGTTAAACACAGGAGTGCTGTGTCTCAGTTTAGCAACACAACAGGACGACAAAACTAGATCTGATGTGCAATAATTAAGCTGAAGTTCATGGCAGACAAGCCAAGTGTATTACACTCATGCATAACGAGTGTTCTTCTTGTCTATAAGTTCCATTGGGCTTACAATGACTGATAGTTTCCAAACAAGACCTCATTTAAAGCAAAGCACATTTGTGGGACAAAATAATAAAGTGAAAACAGGGGAGGCAATGTGGCGGATTGAAGGACTGCAGTCCGGGCGCTTGCCATGGCCTGAAGCAGTTGTGTATAACCTACTTATGACAAGCTACATCAGTTTCAGCTGCTATGGAGGCTGATCACAGTTTGGAGCTGGGGGTGGTGGGAGCATCCTTCCAGAGAAAGGGAAGGGCTTAAGAAAAAAAAAAAAAAAAAAAAATCCCAGACCCATTCCAAAGATCCTCTGCACAGAAAAATTTGGGCTTTTGGAGGGAAACCCATTGTGCTCCAGTAACAGTGTATGTTTTAACAGGGGTTTGTTTAGTCCTTTTGTTTTGCTGAAGCAATCAATGTCCAATGATTAAACATCCAATGATTACATAAATTCAGAGAAAAGCATCTTCTAAATAAATGTAAACACCCACTCACCCTTCAGTGAGAAAATTCAGACCAAAAAAAAAAAAAGTACAGGTGCACCAAAACACAGTCAGTCTCAAAGCAAACCAATTTTCCAAAAAGGCCACACAGACATGACAAGAAGGACTTAGGCCTTGGCCAGGACTCTCACTGTTCCACAACACATCCGTGACTGCTTGTCTTAAGATCCCCTTCGGAACTGGTTGTCCCACAGCAGCTGCTTCCTGCAGACCCCGGATACAAATCTGAAGCACACCACTACTATTGTCAGCAGTGGAGTTTGCAGTCCCTTTTTGGTTTTTCAAATATTTCCAGTTGTGGGGAATTTGACAAGTACACACAAGGATTTCAATAAGAATGTGAAGAATGCTACTTCCTCTTGAAGATTACAAATAAAGAGGGGGACATGCTGCTTTGAGAAAACTAGAAAAAATGAGGATCGCAGCAGGTTCTGTGGATTGCTGTGTAGACAAAACAACGGAACATACTTTCCTTTTTCTGACAAAATGTACGCTACATACACCTTAAGTTAAGACTGAATGCATCTATTAAAGCAGTAGTGTTCCTCTGCTGTCTCACCAGGGTCAAAAGTTACCCTGCTTCTAAGTAAATAGGCTGTGAGCAATAGCCGTCTGAAACAGAACCTCTGCAACATGGAGAAGTTATGGATTTGTATCCCACTCTCTCTCTCCTTTCCCTCAGCCCTACGAAAATTCTCTTGCAGATTGCTGCCTGCCTCAGACATCTCTGCCTGGATATCTGACCACCATCTACAACTAAATCTCTCCAAAACATAGATCCTTCCCCTGCCAGCTGGTTCATACTCCTGTCAAGAACTCTCAAGCTGAAAAACTCATTTTGCCTACCTCATTGGCTACAAGCCTGGGAGAAATGAGTGGCTCAAGTCTGTATTTCAACATATCAAAGCCATAACTTGGTCCTGCAGATACATCCTTTATAAAACATTCACACCAAACTCTATGCAACTCCTGGTCCAGGCCATGGTGATATCCCACCTGGACTACTGTACCTGTCATCAAACCTCTCCAGCTGATACAGAATGTTGCTACATAAGTCGTGTTTGACCTGTTGAAACATTCCCACGTATCACCCCTACTTGTCTCTCTGCACTGGCTTCCTATAGTTGCCCGGATCAAATTCAAGACTCTGGTTATGACCTACAAAACCATCAACGGATCTGCTCCCTGATGTCTACAAGACCTGATCACTTGCCACACCCAGACCAGACTGCTATGCTCCACCTCTGTCTGCTCAGTAGTCCCATGTACAAGAGATCCAAAATCAAAAGCACACAGGTTTTTGGTTCTGATGATGTGGAATGACTTCCACCTCTCTCTCAGAACTGCTGAAATTCTCTACATTTTAGAACATGTCAAAATTCACCTCTTTCAGACTCACTTCTCCCCAATCTCATATGTGCATGATAAATGTAATATTTAATACGTTTAGTAATGGAAAAGCCTTTATGCAACTACTTGTATAATGTCTACTCGTTTATATGATGAGTGTGAGAATTTGACTATACTCAAGAATCACATGTCTGCATCCAAATCTCTCCTTCTGTTGATGTAATGAACTCATCGTATTTTTCTCCAAGGCATACAATGATCTGAAGAAAAGCATCTGGTAAATGAACAAATATAAACATACAGAGAGAAGCCGAACACCGAGAAGAAACAGCAACCAGGCAAAACTAACTGTTCAAGAGGTACAAAATACCTGAACATCCCTCAACTGTCCATTTTGTGTGCAAGTATTTAGTTAGTTAATACCTTTGTGTAAAACAGTGACTTCTATGTCAAGTCAAAGGTGTTGAAACAGCAGTTTGTGAAAAACTTTATACTGACCACCAAACTGTTAGACAGAACAGTGGTGTGGTGGTACAACAGTCAAGAGATTGTTTTGTCCTTATGTAACTTGCCTATACTACAGAAATATAAATGGAAAAAATTTTCCAGAACAAACATGACTCTTTTCAAACTGAGCATTCAGCTACTTTAACAGAACAGAGTGAAATTCAGTTGATTTGAGACAAAACCAAAGGAACACAGAACTAGCTATGGAAAACCATACTTGGCAGCAAACACAGAATTACCTATACGAAGAATCAATGAATTACCCTTCTAAACTCACTGACGCATGAGTGATGACACACTGACCAACTTCCCTTTAACATGGAATATCACAGAGGACAATGGCCACTGCTAGGGCAGCTATGAACTGTGAGGACTCTGGTCACCCCTCCCTGCCATCTGTATATCTTTAATTTATAAATCCTAGAATAATCCGGGAGCATTTAACCAATCCCTGCTCACCCATCTTGTTGTAGTCATGGCTTACTCCCCGTTTCCACTGTCACTTTGTAACATGCAAGTTTCAAAAATATTAAGCAAACAAACAAAAAAAAAGCCTGTCTGCTGTTCACTGTTGACATGCAAATCTTGCTTTGCTAGAAAATACTAAAATTATAGCCTTTCCCTAAAAACACATATGTAAAGGAAATGTAATATGGGGTGGGGGGGGATACAATTCTATATGAAGTGACATCTGTCTCCTCTTTCTACAACAGTGTTTTACACCACAGGTGAGAAAAATAAAGCATTCAGTTTCAACTGATATCTTATAAACAACATTTGCAGTTATTCAGCATGAAAAATATGGGTTGTCAGGTTAAATTTACACAACCATCTTTTCATCAAAAACGGAGTCACCCAAAACAGAGTTCAACTGTCCCAATAGTCCTCAGCTGTACAGGTACTGATCTCACTATCCATCAGTATCTGCTGTTTGACAATAACTGGAAGGACAACCATTTCCACGTGTAAATTAAAGAGAGAGGCACCTCATCAGGTGTGAATAAATTGTTTCACAAATTGCCAGGTGGTAAATCTCATTCATTACTTACTGTATTAACCCTGTAAACATTTCACAAGCATGCCTTTGCTGCCATTTCAAGCACTTTGTTTAGCAGTAATGCAGTACTGTGTTCCTTGACAGTTGAGGACACTGATTTTACAGGAAACAGAACAATTAAAAAAAACAAAAGATCTGCAGTAATTAATGCTGGTAATGTACACATATTGGAGCAAGAGACTCATCATGCCTTCTGGGATAAAGGTGTGCTTCTTAGACATGCATTATACTAGTTCACCAAAGTCCCTCATTTATTTTTGGATGAATTTTCATGTGTAACAAGAATCACCTGGGAAGCAAATGTAAACAATGTGAGAACATCATTTTGTCAAGGTTGTACATGGAATGAAAAAAAGAAAAAAAAAATCAATCCACAGCTAAAGCAGGATGGTGACTGAAGGCTGACTACGATTAAGCTACCAAGTTACTCTTCAGAAAGCAAAGAATCTAATCAGTATCAGTGTGCAATCAGGACCCCTTTGCATAAAACTAATGTTTTTTTGATTAGAACTGTTTACAAAACAAGAAAGTTAAAAGCATGAAAATTAACCGAAGAATTCTTAATCTTATTACTGATGCTGTAGTATTCACATCTACATGCAAAATAGAACAGTTTATAGTGAAAAATTTTCAATTCACCAAAAAGACACTTCAACCCCAATATCTTTTTGCTCTGCAGATGTAGAGTATTTAAAAATCAATCTGACAAATATCCTGCACCAACTAGATGACACTATGTCACCAAGTATCCATGCAGGCAAAACATGTTTTCAATTAAAGGCTTCAAAAATTTCACTTGAAAAAAAAAAATTGCCAATAACAGCATTTTTACATTTATTCATTCAGCAACAGAATGTTAAGCTACCTACACTTATTTACCCACTTGCTATGCAGTACCTGGGCCAGACTGCAGGAGATAATGGCTCCTTTTCAAAAACATGCTTGTGCCTTGCTCTTAAAAATGAATACTTGTAGGATTCATTGTGATTCAAGGATTGCTGGTGGAAATTTGGCAAGAAGATAATGGAGACCAATTCTTGCAATCATAGTTCATATTCTGAAAAGAAAACTACGTATCTAAGAGTTCTGTTGGTGCAAATCAGGCTTCTAATACAGACATTGCATGTGATGGAGAGTACAAAATGATATTCTGGCTGAAACTTCTACTTTCTCGAAAGGCCTACAGACAAACAATAAAATACTGTTTGCCGGCAGCAGTATACAACTGAAAAATCCCATTTCACTATTCAAGTCCATTGACCTTGGCATCATTGTACACTATGACATGCTCCAAAATACTCACAAAGCTTGCTCCTAATGCACCTCTAATTTCACTTCACTGCTAACAAAACCGTGGACTAGGATAACATGCCCATGACATTTTTTTCCCCCCCGGAGTAACTGAAAAAAAAATCAATATTCATAAATTTGCTTACACTACTATTCCACATTCCTGACAATACCATACCCTCCTGTAGAAAATAATCCTGTTTGAAATAAAAATTCAATGTCATCTACTCTTGTAATGTATAGAAATAAGTGTCCTTCAGTAATGAGAGCACTCAGTAGCGACTCATCGTGTGCAGAGGAGTTAGGGACATCATGGAGACTGAGGAGGTACGGTTTGTGCAGAACACTGCGGAACCGACTGCAGACACGCAGGATGGGAGGGAGGGGAGTTACCCAGCTATCACGCAGCCAGTGACACACACCAGCAAGCACATGACAGGACATTAGCACAAGTCCTTTCAAATAGAAACAACAATAATGAACATCTGGTTGTAGAGATCAAAATGCCAAGCTCCATCCTTTGAGATTCTGCAGCACAAACGACATTTCTCTTACAAGCCAACCTCCACCCAAGAAGTGTAGTGAGATGCTCCAGGCTGCTGAGATGGCAATAAAGGCAAGCAGCACTCGGGTGTGTGTAAGAGAGAACGTGTAGGTGGGTGCCTATATATGGTTGTGCATCATATCATATGTACGTCTACTCCGCAAGTGAAAACCTAATTACTGCATTTTTAATACTTGATATATGATATAGTACTTACATCTGGAGCATGATGTCGTTCAGATAAACTCCGTCCACCAGTTCGACGTATTCCAAAAGTTTGGTGCCATCTTTGCCAGCCAGCTGCCCGAAAGTCTTCACCTGAAGGAAGGTCGCGGAGGGAGAGCCGTTAGAGCAGCCTGCAGCAAATCATGTGTCAAATTTAAAACGTGAAATAACCGCACGACGGAGGCAGCTCTTACCCAGGTCACCAGCGGGTTGAGCATAAACTGCTCCAGCAGCGGAGTGAACACCTCGTTTTCCATGCCGAGCTCCCGCGAAGAGTAGGCAGAGCGAAAAGCCGCAGGACGAGTCCAAGTGAATGAATGTTCGCCTTTAAGAGCTGATGCCGGAGTCGGGGATGATTAAATCATCGAAACGATGAGCGGAATCCAGCCTTTGAGTGCTGCTGCAGATCCAATGTGGGCCGAGCAGGAGACAGAGGAGCGGAAAGGGGAGGAAGGAGAGGAGAGGCACCATGGTGTGGAGTCAGAGCGGAGAGGAGCCGCAGGATGCGGCTTTGTTCAAAGGAAAAGACATGATTTTCACACCTCAGCAGGAAACGGCGCCGAAAAGAATCTTATACTGGAAAATATATGGACAAAATGTATATCTGTATAATATTTATACGTCTCCAGAAATCTTCTAAGTAAAACCTTGCCGAAAACTGACGCGACCACAGCACCGCCCTATTACTACCTATTTATTTAGTTCGTTAAAATACAAAATATATGACGATTTCCTGACTGGAATTATCCCTTTACGTAAAAAAAAAATAATACGATCACCCAGACGTATCCAAGAGCGTCATCCTGAAAGAAACTCGGTTTAAAAGATGATAATAATAATCCTACGACGAGAGGAAAACGCTTGGTTGTGCGTTAAAAGCGGCTCCTCAGAAACAACCCTTCTGCGTCGCGCGGCGCCCGCATCCTCGCGCTCTCCACCGCCTGAGGAGTAACGGCCGTGCGCGAGACGGTGCCGAAGCACCGCCTTTCCCCTGCCCTCCCCCGGTGTGGCTCCGCGCCCTTCGGACCGCGTGCGAACGCAGCGCCCCACTGACTTCGTCGCGAGGACGCGTGTGTACCTCCGCCAGGCGCTTGGCAGGGAAGGGAAGCGAGGAAAAATAGGGCCAAACGGTGCTGCTCTCGGGCCAGATTTCTCATATTTGTATTCTTTAATTGCTACAAAGGCGACATTAATTTATTTTTAAACATAAGTCCAGAAAGGGACTGCGAAAAAAAAAAGAAATCAATTAATATAGCCCAGTTATGACGACTGTACTGAACATGCCGCTTGCTTGGAAAAAAGCGTCATCTATCTAAATTAATTAATGTAACGTAGGATTGAACCTCTACGTCTGGTGTTTTGCTGCGAATACCCCAGACTCGGTGATTCATATAATACCAATAATTGTGTGTAATTTGTAATATTTTTGGTCTTTTCCATTGTTTGTCTGCCAGCTGGTAATAATTTTGCGGGTATGGCTACTGGATAGCGAACTCTATTATGGGCAGCGGTTACTGAGTCTCAACAGCGACCCCTGCTGGTTCCTCCCAACAACTGCGCGCGTGTGATTTTACTACTAATTAAAGGAGTGAAAACATGATTAACCCACAAGTCTGTCAAATGTCCAGCAAATTGATGTGTTTCATTACTGCGCGAGTCACATGTGAGAAGAGGCTGTAATTTTCATGCATTTGAAATGAATTGTTTACAAATATTCAGGAAAACAAATTATAAAGGCTTGACAGTAGGCGCAACATACATTATAGAATATATGGTGCTATGATACCATGTCCTTCTTGTCTGTGATTCATTCAAAATGCTTTAAAAATACTGATGTTTGTACTGATTTAATTACATTTCACCCTGATTGTTTCCCCAAACCACGTTGTGTTTTTTTGCAGTCCAACTTAATCCCTTACTATCTATTGTTTTGACTGAGATGGTTGATTTACAAGATAAATTTGGTAAATTATGGCATTTATACAACATATTATCACATTATAGATGGTGATAAACAGAAAAGCACAGCAACAGAATTCATGAACTTGAAATTAATAAGTTTTTTTCTAAATCCCCCAGTCTTTGAGTTGTTTCATCATGTTCACATGTGTACTTTAGGACCCCCTGGGCGACGCCACCAGAATCAATGTACGCGCTCTGCCAGATCCGAGCAGTGAGAGCTCCGTTATCCTCATGGTACTACAGTACTTGTCTTATGAAATCGGTGATTGTGGGGAAGGGGAATAGATTGGACGTGAACTGAACGGGGATCAATCGGTGATAGAAAAGCAAAGGCTGGTCAGTCACGCCGAGTGTCAGAGCTCTGATTAAATCCACCCTTGATGGTTTCACCCACTGAGTTCATCACAGTTGCTCCTCCTGGAAGATGATTCACTGGTCTGATACGACGCGAAGAAATAAAACTGTTCCCAAACAAGTGACAATGAAATCGATAAGACGCCTCAGAGTTTTTAACAAGGGAGCCGACGGCGTCGACCGATGGAGCCCCTGCGCAGACAATTAGGAAAATTCACTGTTGGAGCTCGCTTTGTGTTTGAGAAATGAACGTTAGACACCACGCAAGTCTGCATGTGTTGTACAGATTGCGTAGGCCTTCGGCCAAGAAGGGGTTCTCCATCGTTTTTTTCCCCTTATATTATTCTAATGTTTTTGCAACCATATGATCTCATTCAAAATACACATGAAACATTATAGGAGCTACAATAAAACCACTCTGGTCTTGTGTGGAATATAAACCCTCAGCGAGCAGAAATGAGAATAAATCTGTCTGATCCCGATTAAACAAAATTATTCCAAAAAACGTCTTATGCGCACTAATCCCGACTCCATCTCGGCGAGGATTTTAGCGCCAGGCTCCCCGATTCCATTAAGAACAGAAAACTACTCTCGATAAATGGAAGCGGCACCAAAGCATCGTTGCGTTCATTTGAGCAGCGCAGCGCGTCAAGTAATGTGACTAGTAATTACGTCTCCGTGGTATTTTTCACCATAGTGGCTCATTGTAACGCAATGGTGTTTACAGTGTTTTGGAAGTTTCTGGAAGCGCTCCTGGAGCCTTAGCAGCTGTCTCCAAGCTCATCCCCCTTATCCCACGGGGGCCACATTCCTTTGAACCCAGGTCTGCTGTGCCGCGTGTCTGGTTTTCAGCAGCTGTAAACAGTTTGCCCCGAGCGCTCGAACCTCGTGCCCTTTACAGGCCGAGGGGGTGGCGGCAGATTCCCAGCTGAGATTATGGTCACTTTTAACTTTTCTACTGTAATTTACATCTCACTCTTGATCAGAGACCAGAAACGTGCGCCTTTTTAGAGCTCATTGGTCGTGTTTGAAGGTGGAACTCCACAGATGGTCTTTGGCTCATTGTGATGAGCAGATCTGTGTGTTTCAGAGCAGAGTCTGAGCGCAAACATTCTTATCTTCTATCTGCGGTGCGGGGGCCTCATGGATGCTGGACTGTGGGTTTGAATCTGGCTCCCTTTGCACGTATTCATTTAGCTGACACTTTTCTCCAAAGCGACTTACAGTGTTGAGGTTACAATTATTTACCCATTTATACCGCTGGGTAATTTTACTGGAGCAATTCAGGGTAAGTACCTTGCTCAGGTGTAGTAAAGCTGGGGGTGGGATTCAAACCTGCCACCTTTGGGTCCAGAGGTAATAGATCTAATCAGTACACTACCACATTGCCCCCATGTTCGTGTGAGTTTCCTTTGGGTGCTCTGGTTTCCTCCCACACTCCAAAGACATGTTTCAGGTAAATTGATGACTCTGATTTGGCTTTTGTGTGTGTGTGATTGCACTGTGACTGAGTGGTGTACCCTCTGTCTCTTCTATGAGCTCTGGACCACCACCGCCCTGGACAAGTGGTAAACGACCATCGAAGGATGGATGTCCAACATTTCGGAACTCTGCGTAATGCGATGGAAGGGGGACAGCTGGTAGTGTAGTAGTGGTTAGAGCTGCTGCCTTTGGACTCAAAGGGTGCAGGTTCAAACATCACTCTTGAGCAAGATATTCACCTTCAATTTCACCAATAAAAATTACCCTGCTCTATAAATGGGTAAATAGATTAACATTGTCAGTCACTTTGGAAAAAAGCATCAGTGAAATGTGAATAGAAGAATTGGGGTGTGTGGCTTGAATACAAAGTCTCTGACCAAAATAAGGATTAAAAAAACCTCTGACCCACTTGCAGTACAAGTGCTGTGAAGCCTCCCAGCAGCTACCCTGTGGAGCCGATATTGGAGATCGAACTGAAATGATCAGACCACCCCTCCACCCCCCTCCAGTTACTCAAAGCCCCTGCGGCCTAATGTGCTCTGAATGGGTAGAGCAGGACCGATAGAGTCAATAATGGTCATCATCAAAGACCCCCAGAGCCCACCCAAGGTGAAATGATGAGAAAGGATTTGTGGAGATTGCCTTTGGAGGTCACACAGTAAATCCACCCCCTTCCAGTGTTTCTGCCGGGCCTTTCAGTGCAGAATCGTGACCGGAACCCGGTCCCTCAAATCCCAGCAACCCCCAGGTGAGACTCGATCGGTCCTGGGGAGCCCGAGCGTACGGTGTGCATTTCCGTGCCGGGTCCGATAAAACTGGAATTCCAGGCCTTGGAGAACAGCCCCCGTTCTGAGTGTCTGTCAAAGGCCCCCGAGGAGTGCCAGTTGCCAGGCAACCGTTCTCACAGCCACCACGTCCCTCAGCCAGCCCCGTCTGCCCTGTAACACACACCATCGTACCGATCGCCTTTTCCAGACAGGTCACATCCGCTTCCCGCTTCGGTTCCGGTCACGCTCAACGTTCTTACAGATATTTCACACAGCATTTTGTCCAAACCTCCCGCAGTTGGAGCCACTTATACATCTGGATGTTGATCTAGAACAAAGACACATCTGGAACCAGCCAGCTTTACCCCACTGGTCCTTAACCGCTTTTCTCGCTGATATTAAGTTACACTGAATGTAATCACACGGCGATGTGAAGGTATCGTGCACTGCGAGCCGTTGGAAGTAAACATGATACTGTCTTTTAAGTACCAGCAGTACCAAGGTGCATGTTCTCGAGTTGTACCAGGCTATATTTTGTTATGCTGTTATTTTTGTATCTCCTGATTCACACGTCGCTGCTGGAGGTACCTGTCTGAACGTGTGGCATCGGACAAACAAGCTGAGGTTCGATAATCATGCGTTTGTGCATCCCCCCCCCCCCGTCGCCATGGCGTGCGCTTTTGTACTCTCAGATGTGTGTCGCTTTGGAGAAAAGCATTTGCCAAATGCATGTAAATGTAAATATAGATTCAAAGCATGGATATGGGTACGGCAGGTTTGCCGGTGGCTGCAAGAGTCTGTAGGAAAGTTTATCCTTTTTCTTTCAGTTTTACTGGCAATCCTCTCTCTCACACACACACACAGGTTAGTGTCCAAGTGTGGAACATACTGTCAAGACAGTGTAATACTCAGAAAAAAATGTTTCTCGTATCCTTTTTAAATTTTTGTGTTCCGGATGTTGCCATAGCAACCAGAGAAACCTAATAGAGGCTGCTCAGAGAATGTGTTAACCTTAATCTGTTGCCATAACAACCGCACCCCGCAACACACAGGGCCAATTTGAAGGCGGCAGACAGGCCCGGGCGGCGCGCGGTAATCCGCCGTCGTTAGCGATGATGCGCACGTCGCAAGTGCAGCGGGGTGATCGATGTGACACAAAATCCATAGCGGTTCCCGTGGCGCTCCAGCAACGCTCGCACCCTGAGGGCAGCGTGTGGGAAACCTGGGCACCCCCTCCCTGGAGCTGATCGGCAGTCAAAACACAGATGGGTGGTGTTTCACCCCACCGCGATGTACCTCGGCAGACGCATGCGTTTTATTTCCATGGCTCTCGAGAGGCATCTCCAGGTGCCTCCGCTCAGAGGCGTCACAAAAACAGGCCGTCTGTGGTGTCTCGGAGAGATAAGGCCGGTAGAAATAGGACACGCTGCTGATAAATCTCTGCGGCGCTCAGTGAATTCCTTCCCCTTGAACTTTTCAAGGTTTTCAGAGAGACCTTCAAACAGTTTTTCCTTGCGACCAGAGGCCCAAGTAAATGTGGGGTAGCTGTGAGACGAAATGGGATAAATGTGAAAGGACACGTACTACCGATGCACGTTATACGGAACGATCCGGAACAGACAAAAGAGGGTCACAGTAGGTTTCTGGAGGATGACTCGCACCCTGGAATTGACAGCCTTCTTGATGGCAATTGCAAAAGCAAAATGCCACATGCCATGCATTTGTCTACTGGCAAATAAGGGCAAAAACCCAAATTCAGCCTCCTCTGCAGTGTTCTTGAGAGGGATCAGGAGATCCCTGCTTCGCCGCACCCTGGTGCTCGCACGGCGCACGCAGCCCACACTGAGGATGTGCCTCGAACCCTCATCAATAATGCAGCAGCCTGTCGGAAAGGGGGCCGCGGGGGACGCTCCCAGGCGCAGATCTCGAGACGCGCGCTTTTGAAATCAGAAACGCGGCTCAGAATCCATCAAGAGGAAGTGTTCCTTTTGGAAAAGGTGCCTCAGTACCTGCCTAAACAATTGCTGGATGATAATTTATCAACATAAACCCATTATACTGTATATACCATGGTGAACAAAGGGTCTGTGCTGTCTGCTTGTCTTGAGTACAGTAGCTTGATGAAACTGTACATTAGTGCGCCACCTTGTGGCAAACTGCAGAACTACACACAATGCTTACTGTATAATAATAATATGATATAAAAACCATAATGTTAGGGTATAACTGTATAATATACCTTAAGCAGGTCTCGGGGAAAAAAAAAAAAGCAACAAAAATAAAGGACACAAATCGGATTTATTTTACTAGAAGCAGTATTAACAGTAATTTTTACACGCCCCTTGAGTCACACATTTTTGAAAAGAAATTTTTGCAATTATTTATTTATTGCATATATTATTATATTGGATATTATTTCATTTTATTGATTTCTTTTGTTTGTTTATTTCTTTTAATTTATTCCCAAAAATGTGACAATTTTCTTGTTCATTTTCAGATTTAAAAAAAAAAAAAAATTGTAGTGCAGTGAAGGTGAGCTCTGTTTACCAGCTCAACTAATAGACTCTAATAAAAATCTCCCAAAAGGAACAGGAATGTTATTCCTTTTCAGTGCTTACAGGTCATGTCTGGTGTTATCGAGGATTAGTGATCAATAACAAAATTATAAATTTTGCAAATACTTGTGGAATGAATAAAAGTTTCTGAACCACGGTTTGTGGAAACAAATTTTATTTTTCATATATATACCTACATTTTTTTTTTTAATTTTCAGTCATTATAAAGAAGTCTTAAGTAATTAGTAAATTATTTCATTACATTTATTATTATTATTATCATTATTATTATTATGCTGTGATGGACTGATGTCCCATCCAGGGTGAACCCTGTTTCGTGCACCATGCCTCCAGAATAGCTTGTGGATCTCTGCACTTTGCACTGGCCTGAGGTTATTGATAATGAAATACTGAAGGAAAGAATGAACTATTGTTTTTATGACCAAACTCGCCCATGACTCATGGAATGTCATCACATAAAACACATTTCCACCATAAATGTACAAAATTCCAAGAGAAAATATGTTTTAATGGAAAATTACACCACATTATAGATAAAGTTACAAGTTAAAGAATGAAAAAATAACATTAGAGGGAGAAAAATTCCACGAGAAGATATCAACTTGAGAAAAATGAGAGAAAATGAAAACGGAAGTGACATCAGGTCACTAGCAAATCAACGTAATCGGAAACAGGAAGGGACGTGTTTAGTTTTACCGTACTTTATATAGGAACTAAAGAACGCGAGGTGCCAGGTGCAGCGGTCTTATTTTAGCGGTGCACCAAAAGCAGCCAATGAGAGAGTACGCCGGGGTAACGTATTACTACGCACGTGAGGAGCAGTCATGGCAGCTCATAGACTATGCGGCACCATGAGGGCTTTTCATTCACAAAAGATGGAGCGTGTCGCTCTCGGCGTGAGACAGTTCCTCGGCTTCGGCTCCGAGGTCGTGCGGGGGAGCATGCGACGGTGTCACGAGAGCGCATGGAGCAGACACGGCAAAGTGAGACGAGTGGGCGTGGAGCTGGGAGAAAGGTGAGGGGAGCGGACCCGACTCTGGCACCACCACCAGGACAGGGTTCACGAGCCGCCTCTGTTGTCATCTCTCTGACCGTGGGCACTTGGAGTCCGCTCGCGTGCTCCGTCCTCGTGCCTCGCGCGCTCTCTTATCCAATTAGCATGCAGGTTTTTTTTCTGCAAAAGATCTCATGCTGGTGTGTCCATCTTTTGTTATTTTTTTCCCCAATTTACATATTATTATTATTATTATTATTATTATTATTAATACATTTTACATAGTTCTCTTAAATGCAGTTTCCCAAAATGCTGTGTAAATGCTAGTGGTTAGAGCTGCTGCTTTTGCACCTGAAGGTTGCAGGTTCGAATCCCAACTCCAGCTGTAGTACCCTTGAGCAAGGTACTTACCCTAAAATTACCCAGCTGTATAAATGGGTGATTAGTTGTTAGTCACTTTGGAGAAAACATCAGCTCGATGAACAAATGTAAAATGAGTCAACAAAATTAAATACAATCACAGTGCAATGGGATTATTATAGGAAAAATAGTAAAACAAAACATGAGAGTGAAGGAGAAAGGAAGGGGAGCACACAATTGCGTAGTCTTATTTTCTGTGTCGGTAAGCACAGTCTAACTTTGTTTTGTGTTCGGCATTTATTTGAAATCGGGGGTGTACGGTATCTGAGACATGTACTGAATAAAAAGGGTGTATGTGGTAACATTTCCGCACCGTGTGAGCAGAGTGTTTAGAAGCTGGACGCTGCCTTTATTGTAACCCTGAATCTGTTTGTCACCTTTGCCCTCCGTGTTTTGTAGAAAACTCGAAATCTCCACCGGCAAACTGGCCAGATTCGCTGACGGGTCTTCTGTCGTTCAGGTAGAGGAATATTTTTTTAAAATCCTCTTTTTCTGTGGGTCTGTTCATTTATGTACCTGACTAATACCTCTTATTGGCTAGAGATGCTCCTCACGTTTTTGTGATGCAGCTGGGCAAGCGCTTCTTCAGCCTAGTTACCGTGGACAGAACCTTTGTTGAGTGGCGGTCGCAGTAGAGTGACCGTGACGTTTTATCGTTGCAGCTCGGAGAAACGTCTGTTATGGTGACAGCTGTCAGCAAGTCGAAACCCACCGCCTCTCAGTTCATGCCACTGGTTGTAAGTCTTCATTCATTATTTTTCTTAATGCTCTCATATGTGAGGAGCTGGGGACTGAGGAAGGTAGATGCTCTAGGCCTGGGGTACTTAACTGGGGGTCCCTTGTCCCTTTAGTGGTCCGGGGATCAGTTTCAGGGAGTCTCTGCAGTTCGGGCTTGCTCTGAAAGTAATAGCCTAACTAAAAAGAAATTGGGGCAGCTGGTAGCATAGCAGTTAGAGCCGCTGGTCTCAGGTTCGAACCTCACCTCCAGCAGTAGTACCCTTGATCAAGGTACTTACCCTAAATTGCTCAAGTAAAATTACCCAGCTATACGAATGGGTAGATAAAAGATAAAAATATTATTTGTCACGCGGTTCGATATGAGGGTAATGACGTGTCAGTGCCGTAAATTGAGTGTCTTGTTTTCTCCGAGTTTATTTGTGGACGTTTTTCTCTGAGGGGTCCTTTAGCGTTCATCGGATTCTTCTAGAGATTTGTGGAATAGAACAGCTTAAAAAGCGCTTCTCTATGGAGCAAATGGTTGTTAGACAAGGGCAGCAGAGCTTTGCTGCGGAGCCATTCTGCAGAGGGTACGGCACCAGAGCGCGGGGTCACTGGGTCCTCGTTTGTTCTCGCCTCGCGATCGGCAGGTGGACTACAGACAGAAATCCGCGGCTGCGGGGAGGATCCCGACCAACTATCTGCGCAGGGAGCTTGGCACGACGGATGTCGAGATCCTCACCAGCAGGCTGATAGGTGACACATCGGTCTCTCTGGACACTTCTAGAAGATGTTGGTGATCGATATGACTAATGGCGTTTCTGTCACACCCCAGACCGCTCCATCAGGCCTCTCTTCCCTGCTGGCTATTTCTATGACACGCAGGTTTGTTTAGGTGATCGGTGTGATGTGATTCTGTTCGTAATCATAAGATGTGTTTTTTTTTTAATTTTTATTTTGAAAGACCTTCTCGTATCTTTCCACCCAAGGTGCTGTGCAACCTGTTAGCCGTCGATGGAGTGAATAACCCGGACGTACTCGCTATAAACGGAGGTGAGGACCAGTCCCGTGTTTCTACACAGGAAGCTATTCTGCTGAAAGTGGAGGCGTGCCAGAGCACCGGTGACACGCAAACGCTTTTCGCCCGCAGCATCGGCTGCCCTGGCCGTCTCTGACATCCCCTGGAACGGTCCCGTTGGTGAGTAAGCCGTCGGCAGAGCTCGGCGGCTGCTGGTCCCCGTCGCCGACCCGTTCGTATCTTCGGCTCCGTGAATTGGCCCTCCCTCAGGGATGTTTCATAAACGGCGTTACACAGACATGTACGGTGATGTCTAGGTGCGGTACGCATGGGTATCGTGGACGGGGAGTTTGTGGTGAACCCGACTCGCAGGGAAATGGCCTCCAGCACGCTGAACCTGGTGGTGGCCAGCGCTCCCCTTAGTCAAATAGGTGAGTCCCTTCGGAAGCTTCGCCGATGATTATTCTTATTTCGGTGACACCTTTGTCCGAGGTGACTTGTGCGGTTGCGTTTGTGCAGTGCGTGCTCCAACCAGTTGTGGAGATGGAAATACACATTCAATATCGATCATTAGACTTATATGTTGTGTGTTTTTTGTAATGTGGTGCGGCAAGGGTTAAACGTATGTGGCTGTCGAACTCTGGGCTGCCGGGAAAGTCAGGTGCAGATTTGGTCAGATGTCCCTTCATCAAGGTCTTTAGGAATGTTCCAGAATGTAATCTTTCCATCGCTGCAGCTGGTGTGAGAACCTCACAGTTGTACGGGGTGAAAGCTGTAGGGTTGGGAATGCAGGAGCGTGAGGAGGCAGGCGATCCGTGCCGCACACCTGGGCGGAAGCACGTGATCCGCGTGACGGACCCGTGTCACCTGTGTCACCTGTCCGACCCACGCAGTGATGATGGAGGCGGCTGCCGAGAACGTGCTGCAGCAGGACTTCTGCCATGCCGTCAAGGTGGGGGTGAAGCACGCGCAGCAGGTCATCCTGGCCATCCAGCAGCTGGCCCGTGAGCACGGTGTGGAAAAGCGCACGCCCGCCAAGCTCTTCACAGCCGTCCCCGAAATGGCGGAGACCACGCGCCAGTAAGTCGTACGGAGAAAATTCCTTTCCCTCGTGGACGGTCGGGGTGAATGAATGGGGAGTTCGCAGCCCGACGGACGGCCTAACGCGACCCTTTCTTGCTTCCAGGTTGGCAGCAGAAAAGATCTATGCAGTTTTCACAGATTATTCCCATGACAAGGTATGAATGAACGTCTCGGCCGTACCTTCTTGCCGTTCGGTAACGCTAGACCTTGATTCGAGTAACTTGATTTGCCCCTCATTTAGGTTTCTAGAGATGAGGCCATCAACAAGATACGCCTGGACACCGAGGAGCAGTTGAAAGGTACCCCTTATCTGCTCTGGGCGCTGTGGAGACGGACTGGACGCGAGAGTGGGGTTTATTCTTTTCCCCAAAATGCACGTGTTGTAAAACCCCCCTCTGCTCTTGGCAGAAAAATATCCGAAAGCGGAACCTTACGATGGGATTGAGGCCTTCAACGCGGTTTCCAAGGAGATCTTCCGTAACCTGGTGCTCAACGAGTACAAAAGGTAGGGCTCCGTCGAGCTTATTTAGGCTATGCGAGCTCTACCGTTTTACAGCTTATTTATATGACGCTTTTCTCCAAAGCGACTTACAATGTTAAGCTACTTATTATTTACCCATTTATGCAGGTACAGTTCAGGGTAAATACGTCACTCGAGGGCAGTACAGCTGGAGGTGGGATTTGAACCTGCAACCTTTGGGTCTAAAGGCAGCAGCGCTTACCACTCCACTACCACCTGCCCTGGTTTTAATGGGGGAAATTGTTAAACTTCTTAGGAGCGTTTTGTTTAATGCTTTAATTGCTTTACTATGGTGTTTCGGTGTTCTCATGCCGACTGTCCTCGTCTCTGGTCCGCGACACATACGGTGTCGTTTCACGCTCGCAGGTGCGACGGGCGGGATCTCACATCCCTGAGGGACATATCCTGCGAGGTGGACCTTTTTGAGCCTCTTCACGGCTCGGCGCTCTTTCAGAGGGGTCAGACGCAGGTTCGGTCTCCGCTGATGCTGCGCCAACCAACAATTTTGTTGCGTGTCGAAGAAATGGTCCTCTAATTGAAGCCTTTTTTTTTTTTTTGCTAGGTTTTCTGTACTGTGACTTTCGACTCTATAGAATCAAGTATTAAAACTGACCTGGTCACTTCTGCTTTAAGGTATCGTTATTGGCAGTCAGCATATTAATCACGAGAGTCTTTAATAATGCATAAAATGAGTGAATATAACCATTCATGAATTACTGAATATTTGTGTCTTTTTTTTTTTTTTTTTTTTAAAAAAAAAAAAAAACCTTAAACAGTGGAGTGAAAGAAAAAAATTTTATGCTGCACTATGAAGTGAGTATTAACACGTTCACATTGTGATTAATTCTGCTAGAAAGTTGCAACAATATCTGTCCAGTATTTGGGATAGAGTGGCGATAATGTTTACAGATTTCATATTCATATTTCATATTCACTATGTTTTTCATATTAGTATTAGGCACTGAACAAGCAATATAACCAGGTTTTTTTTTTTTTTTTTGTATTTATATTTTTCTCCAAAGTGACTTGCAGTGTTAAGCCACTTAGTTATTCACCCATTTGTAGAGCTGGGTAATTTTTACCGCTCAAAGGTTATTGTAGCATGGAACTGTCCAATACTGTGTGTCTGCTTTCCCTGTAAATTAGTTTTTGCCGACTTAATCTGTGCTTTGTGATCAGTTAAAGAGGATGACTTAGTCATTGAGAATTCATGTAATGATTTAAGGAATCTCAGTGGTCACTTTTTTTCCCCATCGTTTTTTTTTTTTCTTTTTTCTTATCTTTTCTTTTTCCTTTTGTCTCAGTTCCCTCCCTACGCAACCAATGAGATTGGGAAGCTGGGTGGGACCAACAGGAGGGAGCTTGGCCACGGTGAGCATTCATCTGCATAGGAGGAGGCATGCTGCAGTCCCCCCTTACCCCACCGCACCCGCGAGTTACTCTTCCCTCAATGTGTTATTATGTCGTCCTCATTGCAGGGGCCTTGGCGGAGAAGGGTCTGAAACCTGTCATTCCCAAAGACTTCCCCTTCACTGTAAGAGTGACCTCAGAAGTTCTGGAGTCTAACGGTTAGTTTCCGAGTGTGCCGTTTAATAAAGGGCTGTCATTTGTTCCCGGGTGGGACAGCCGGTAGCGTAGCGGTTAGCGCTGTTGCCTTTGGACCCCCAAGGTTATAGGTTCAATTCCCACCTCTAGCAGTAGTATCCTTGAACAAGGTACTTGCTTTAAATTGCTCCAGTAAAATTACTCAGCTATATAAATGCATAAGTAGATCAACAGTGTAAGTTGCTTTGGAGAAAAGCCTCAGCTGAATGAATGTAAATGTGTCATGTGTTACGGTTTCTCCCAGGGTCTTCGTCCATGGCCTCGGTATGTGGAGGAAGCCTGGCCTTAATGGATGCAGGTATGAGCGAGTCGTTCGATGGCACAAAAGGATGGAGGTTTGGGAAGGCGCAGCACTTGTGAGACGTGCTTCGTGGGACTTTTGCGTTGGCTGGAGATGTTCCATTTGATCATCCTGGAGTTGTTTCCGGGGAGCTGTAACAAACCTGGATTATGTGATACAGTAGAGGTGCTTTGGGTTCCAGGTGTGCCAATTTCAGCCCCTGTTGCGGGCGTTGCTATCGGCCTCGTCTCCAAAGCCAACCCAGAGAAACAATCGGAAATCCAGGACTACAGACTGCTAACGGACATCCTGGTATGGGACGCTGTCCTTCGGTTCCAGTCATTTCTGTAAACGCCTAATGCCGCCTCTTTTAGAATGACTTTGTAACCTCGCAGTAATTTTCTTCATATCTTGCCAGGGAATAGAAGATTATAATGGAGACATGGATTTCAAAATGGCTGGTACCAGCAAAGGCATCACCGCTTTACAGGTGTGTTACTTTGGTGCTGATTTTCTCAAATCTTATTGTGTTTTTTTTTTTTTTTTTTCGTGAGTTTGCCACACTTTCACACATACTGTGTGTTTTCCTAGGCTGATGTAAAGATTCCTGGAATACCTCTGAAAATTGTAATGGAAGCTATTCAGCAAGCCACAGGTATACTGGAACATATTTAGACTGAATGACAGAATCCATATGTACTTTGAATGAAATTACATAAGCATGTTAAGATCTTTGAAGTATATATATTTTTTTAAATTATTATTATTTATTTATTTTTTTTTTATTTCAGTGGCTAAAAAAGAGATATTGGGCATCATGAACAAGACGATTGCTAAGCCAAGAGCCAAAAGAAAGGAGAATGGTCCAGTCGTTGGTATAATCATAATTATAAATTATTATTATTATTAAAAATAAAAATGATATTAATAATGATGATAAATGAATGTTTGTGGCTTTGGCACTGTTTCCATCACTTTCTCCTTTTCACTAAATGACTTCAGAGACCGTTCGGGTACCTATTTCTAGAAGGGCACGGTTTGTTGGTCCTGGCGGGTACAACTTGCGTAAACTGCAAGTGGAGACAGGTAGGTCTGCGTCGGTCATCCTTTCAATCCGACACTACTTCCCAACTGGCTGCTTCCTCTTGTTGGTGTAAATGTTACAACTTGTTTCAGCATTAAAGTAAGTTATTAATTATCTTTAAACTGTTGGTGTTTGTTTCTCTTAATTTTTCCAAAAGATATTTTTGGCTGCCACCCCTGTGGTCATCAGTAGGTAGACAGTCAAGGCATGTTAAACTAGGCATCTTTGCTGTGTTCCTGAGCTTTTGTGATCCCAGGTTCCGTTTGAGCAGCGTCGGCTGTTGTCGCTCCCCCCTCGGCAGGTGTAACCATCAGCCAGGTGGATGAGGAGACCTTTTCTGTGTTCGCTCCAACCCCTGGTGCTATGAGCGAGGCCCAGGAATTCATAAGAGAAATCTGCAAAGATGATGTAAGTCGAGTTCTTGATTTAGAAATGATGGCACCACTGCATCTGTTTCTTTTATTTCTTTTATATTGTTTGCCGTCGGTAACAATGATTTTTCTTCACAGCAAGAGCAACAGCTGGAGTTTGGGGCAGTCTACACAGCAACTATCACTGAAATAAGGTACGTGGTATTAACATGATGGATGTCCATCATTAACTTTGGTTTTCTGTACTGTGACTTTCAACTATAGCAATTCAAGAGAAGGACTTAACTGCACTCAGCACAGCTTAGTGAAAACTGATCTTTAATTACATTGAAGTTTTTTTTTTTTTTTTTTTTTTTTTTTTGCAATTAAGTCAGTTTATCTGAAGGACTTTCGTGTCTTTGTGAGTTTTCCAACTGATGCTCTTGCTCTGACAACCCAAAGACATGATGTTCAGTGCCTCCACTCTCCTTCTACAGAGATGCTGGAGTCATGGTCAAGTTGTACCCAAATATGAGTGCTGTTTTACTTCACAATTCCCAGCTGGACCACAAAAGGGTAACAAGCAGTTTCAGATCATTTATTTTGCAGTCTGACTGTAGATCAAGTCCATTTCAATATTTTCAAAAATCTTGTTTTCCTGCAGATCAAACACCCCAGTGCCCTCGGGCTGGAGGTTGGGCAGCAGATTCAGGTACGAGTTACCACAGTTGTTCCTTTTGTGAGGGAGACAAACTTTAAAGGGCCTCAAGCTTTTAAAAAAAATTTAAATGTCAATGTGTGTTTTAGGACGCTCAACAGGGTAAGTACCTTAAACCATGACAGATTAAAAAAAAATCAAAAAGGACAACAGATGGACTAAAACTTAGTTTTGCTTTAAAAAGAACTATATAAAACTTAGATGAAGCAATTACTTATAAAAGACTGGCTTTCTTTAAAATGTATAGTGAACTTAACAGACAGGCTCAAATCTAATATTGTGACAGCAAGCAGGGGAGCATTTTGAACAGCGCTTGGAATTCTTTTTTTGCAGGTTAAATACTTTGGACGTGACCCAACAGATGGACGGATGCGACTCTCGCGCAAAGTGCTTCAGTCTCCCGCAGCCACAGTTGTGAGGACGCTGAGCGACAAGCACAGCATCGCCATGGGGACGGGCAGCAACCAGGCCGCAGACACGCCGTAACCCGGCGCTGTCCGTTTGTGAATATCGCAGGCTGCGGTTCACTTTGTATTGCCATCGTTTTATTCACTTGCATCTCGGTTAACTGCAGGAAAAGGAACTGCTGATACATTTTTCTGCAGTTAATCTGTACAAATCTGTATAGATGGGAGTAATTTGTCAGTTTTAACACATTAGCATTTCTCTGTGAAGAGGGAAAACTATTTACCTTATTATACTGCAGTGTCTCTGTATAATAAATTTTTTTTAAATAACTGGTTTGTATGTACATGTTTTGCATTATTTTGGATATTAAAAGGACAAAATAGCATCAACATTGAGATCTTTTGTTAGTTTGCTTGGGGATTTTTGTTTAAAATACATTTTTATACATTGTAACAACAGTATAAACAGAATTTAAAGTTCTACACATTCTCACATTTGCATAGAAACTCAGGCCTGTGGCGAAGTGTAGTACAGTAGAGTACAGTACAGCGCTGATCAGATGGCTACACGCTACTTCCGCCTTTTGAATTCCGTCTCCGCGTTCACGTTGTACGTCAAACAGGTCTCTTTCCGGCCTCCGTAGCCCCTGCAAGGAGACCCCGCGGCGCGCTCCGCTCTGATTGACGTAGGAAAAGAAAAGGCTTGAGATCGGATTACAAGATGGCGGATAGTGGTTTGTAGAAAGAAGCGGTCGAGATACACATTGTTTTGTACCTGTTACCTTCAATTTTAATTTCCTCGGCCGGGAATATCAGAGGAAGGTTTATGTTTTCTTCAAAATATTACCATGTTCTATGAAGAGATTTAAGCCGAGATTCGGTGTTTTAGAGCCACGGGCTAGTTCGTAGCGCGTCTGGAACATGCGGGTGGAAACAAAGTTAGGAGCTCGGGGTTGAGAAAATCGAGTTCACCGAGAAACGCGGCCGGGGCAGCGGGACGGAAGCGGCGCGAGAGCGGGACGGAAGCCATGTCGGACACGCGGCGGCGCGTGAAGGTGTACACGCTCAACGAGGAGCGCCAGTGGGACGATCGGGGTACCGGCCACGTCTCCTCCACCTTCGTGGAGCGCCTGAAGGGGATCTCCCTGCTGGTCCGAGCCGAGTCCGACGGTACGGGCAGCTCCACGACGCTTCTACTTCACTTTTCCGTCGCTCGGCGTTCCCCTGCCTCCGCTCCGCTCCGACCCCGTCCAGGCAGGGGGTCCCGCTCCGGGTTCGGCTGCCCTCGAGACCGGCTCGCGCAGTCGCGGCGGGAGTCTCGCGCCGTCCTCGGTTCCGTCGTTCGCGGGACAAATGAAAGAATCGTTTCTTAAACAAATAGAAACGATAGTTATCCGAGGTCCACTTTCGCGGGCTTCTTCATCTCTTCAGTAACTTTTAGTACTGAACAAATGAGTTGCTCTTCAGAAAGCTTTTTTAAGTGTTTGTATTCGGGTTGCGAGTGGAGTTACACACGACACGGGGAGATCGTGACGTGACGCGAAAGAAACACTTAACGCACAGAACTAGTCTGTACTTTTAGTCACTCCGTCAAGTTGGAAAAGTGACATATTTGTAAATCTATTCATAAAACAACTGTTAACAAGTAACTCCAACTTTTCTCTTAACTTGTGTTACCTGAGGTAAATTTACACCTGTGAAGTGTTTACCTGAGGTAAATTTACACCTGCTGAAGTGTTTTTCAAGTTAACTTTTCCCTTTCAGCTTTCTCATTAGTTGTGACCTTTTTTTGTTTGCTGTGGCTGTCTGCAAGTGGACTTTATTAATGAATAAAATATTTTGCAGGTTCGCTTTTGTTGGAGTCCAAAATTAGCCCCAACACGGCGTATCAGAAACAGCAAGTAAGTGTGTAGTGAAGGGGGAGGAAAAGGGCCTCAGATCACCCTCTTTGCCCAGCTTTTGTCTACATTTTTATCTTCAGAAACTAGTTTCTTGGGTGATGTCTCTTTGCGTAATTCGCAGCCACACATTTTAATAATATAGCTGCACATTTTCATAGAAATGTTATTGAAACGTGCCACTCAGTGTTGTCACGACAGCATGGTTACTGGTGGAAGTGATCATTTTTCCGTGAGTTATATGGAAGGATGTGTCAAAGTCAAGATGACTCCTCATAATGGCTTCTTAGAGTAAGAACTTGCATGAAGCAAGAACTCTTGAGAGTGGAGTTAAATATTACAATGTTTCTTCTTTGAAATTGTATCATAATTGTGACCATTTCTGTCAACGTGGCCTTGCTTTTGTAGGACACCCTGATTGTGTGGTCCGAAGCAGAGAACTATGACCTAGCGTTAAGCTTCCAGGAGAAGGCCGGCTGCGATGAAATCTGGGAGAAGATCTGCCAGGTATTAAACTGACTTCTGAATTATGTGGAGTTTGGTCACTTAATGTACATTTATGTTTATTTACATTTAACTGATGCTTTTCTCAAATGACTTAATTTCAAGCTACCTACATTTATTTTCCTGTTCATACAGCTGGGTAGTTTTTACAGGAGGTGTGATTTGAACCTGCAACCTCTGTGTCTAAAGGCAGCAGTTTAACCACTATGCCACCTGCTACTCTCAATTACGCTCATGGCAGGTGTGATGTAGATCTGAGTAAATGCTTTTCTTTGCGAAATTTGAAACGGCAAAAGGCCATCCATCCATTTATCATCAAGAGCTACTTGTTTTGTGCAGGGTTGCAGTGCTCTGGATATATCCCAGAAGCACAGGCCGTGAGGCAGGGTTCACCCTGCATGGGGGCCAGTCTATCTTGGGTCATTTACACACTCGTTCACTGTTATTCATCAAGTTAAATAAGTTAAATGAAATGTTATATTCATGTATCATACAATTTTGATGTAAACATGAAGTATATCAGGAATAAAGGAATGCCTTATGAGTTGTCTAAACTAGTTGTGCACTACATATAGGGAGAGAGCTGTTATTTAAACTGATAAAATAGGTACCATAATTTATATATTGCTTATCAGAACTAAAATGTGTGTGATGCTGAACATTTTTTTTTTTGCAAAATTAGTTTTATTGCCTGTGAAGTGTAAGCTGTGCAATAGGCTGTGCTCCTAAAAGGAAGTACTGGTCTCATTGCCTGTTTACTGAACATCTTGCTGCTGTAGAAACATTCACAAGTAACATTGTATGCTCTTAGTATGGCCTCTTGGGTCATGTTCCTAAGATTCAAATTGCAGGACATTCCAGGATTTGCTGTGTTTTGCTTCCCTTATGACATTAAGGTGTCTCATTCCAGGAACTTTCTATGACAAGCACCATTTATTACTTTATTTTAATTTCCAGTTTGTGGTATCTGATGATTGAATTTTGCTTAAGTTTTGGTATTAATGATTATGTGCTTTGAATTAGAAATTTGATGCAATACTGTCCTGTACTCTCTCAGGTCTGAATTGTAAATTTTAAACCTTTGACCTGTGTGCTTTCTTAAGACTTCTCACAGTACCAGTAATTTAGGATCAGCAATGCTGCCAGGTTTACAAGTTAATTTTTTTTCTCCCGTGCTCAGCAGCATTATGGTGGTATATTGAAGTCTGAAGTTCACAAAATACTTTTTTTTTTTTTTTATTTTTTTTTTTTTTGAAGTCTCTGATCTTTCAAATCAAATGTATATTTTGAGTATAGCTTTTATTTGTCTTTTGGTTTACAAAGGTGTGGCTTTGTTTTTGTGGTTTGACTTGAAAAGAAACACCCAGGATGTCCCGTGTTCACCAGGTTTACTCATCGACTATGGAGTTTTTCTGTAGCACCTAATGAAAATTTTCTCTTAAAATCTTGTCGAAGATGTAGTCTGGCTTCTACTCATAAGTAGAACATATGAGTAGAAGCCAGACTACCTAAGTTTTCATGTGAATTTTATATAACTTACAGGTTTGGAAGTTATATCTGTGGCATTTTCATGCTCTCCGTGTGTTTAAGGATTTTTTCGGGTGCTGCAGAGGAAGTAAATTTGTGACTACCCACAGTGTGTGAGATTGTGTATTGCTCTGGTGTCTGAGTGATTGACTGTAGGTTGTGTACTGTAGTGTATCTATATCAACTTGGATGAAAAGGTGTCAGCTAAATAGTATATAGTATTCATTGTAAGAATGAATGAATATAAATGTTAAATACAAGCAGAATAATGCTGGGTTAGGAAGTAAGCAACAGTAGAAGTTGGGGAAATTCAAAAGAATTGAATCTTAAAAAGCTCCTTTGGTATATAAAAAAAAAAGCTTAGTTGCAAACCTCTCTTTCAGGATATACTGGGATATACTAGGACCACAACAGTGGTGATTGTATGGAATCTTTTTTTTTTTTTTTTTTTTTAAAAACTGCCTGAAAGGAGTGAACAAGACCATCTAACAGGGTCTCTTGGCACCTCTTTTTGGTCTCAGGTGCAAGGTAAAGACCCTGCGTTGGAGATTACCCAGGACCCAATTGATGAGTCTGAGGAGGAGCGCTTTGAGGAGATGCCCGAGACCAGCCATCTTGTGGACCTACCACCCTGTGAGCTCGCTAAGCTGGAGGAGATTGCTGACCTGGTCACTTCAGTGCTGTCCTCTCCCATTCGGCGCGAGAAGTTGGCGCTAGCACTCATGAGTGAGGGCTACATCAAGAAGCTTCTGCAGCTGTTTCAGGTGTGCGAGGATCTGGACAACCGTGAGGGACTCCATCACTTGTATGAGATTGTGCGAGGTGTGTTATTTCTCAACAAGGCGGCCCTCTTTGAGGTGATGTTCTCTGATGACTGCATCATGGATGTGGTTGGTTGCCTGGAGTACGACCCTGCACTGGTGCAGCCCAAGCGGCACCGTGAGTTCCTCACCAAGACAGCCAAGTTCAAAGAGGTAATCCCCATCACGGACTCGGAGCTGCGGCAGAAGATTCACCAGACCTACCGTGTCCAGTACATCCAGGACATCATTCTACCCACCCCCTCCGTCTTTGAGGAGAACTTCCTCTCCACTCTCACCTCCTTCATCTTCTTCAACAAAGTAGAGATTGTCAGCATGCTACAGGTGGGTCCACCTAAAATAGTTGTGCCCGGTTCTGGGTCCCCCCCTCAATGTCTGACTGCCGTGAGAGCTCGAAAGGGGTGGACACATGAACTCGCTTTCTGTCTGCACACTGTGAACCATTTGCTTCTTTTTACTCTGTGGAGGTGTTACACACTTGGAGGAGTCTGCTGTTCCCCATTGTACCAGCAGCACTGTAGGCATCTACTTTGCGTCTCTCTGAAAAAGAGTGGAAAAAATCCTGTAGTCTTTCACCCAGGGGAACAATGGGCAATCTGCTCTCTGGGCCTCTTCATCACACACCCATTGTGTTGTGGTGGGGACTGGAAGTTTAACCATAGTAAGGCACTGATGAGCCAACTTTGGAGCGTGTACACATAGCCTCTAGCACATTCATAAATTAATGACACCACAGTGCTTCTCTGTTCCCCCTTCTTTCACTTCTCTAATATTAATCTCACTGCACTTTGAGCAATGACTCTGGTACCTAAATTCATTTAAACAGCCAGGAATTTCATTCTGCCTGTCCCCATCTCAAAATCCATCTATCCATTGTAAGTGGAGATAAAAATTTAGGTATTTTTCTTCTTAAATATGCAGCAGCAGCTCACGTGTCAAGTTGTACCACGTCCCGTCTCTGAGCTTCATTTTCCTGAGTACCTAGAAGAATGATTTAGTACTCTTGGGAGCTTTGACTCACAGAAAATTGCAGGTCTAATAATGGGGGTGGAAAACACTAGGTGCTGTGAATCCTTTCATGTGCAGGAGAAATGTCCTGTTCTATTTATAGAATTGGTAATTTGCTCATGGCTGGAATTGAGTGCATTTCTTCTTTCCCAGGGATTTTTGTGCTTTGTCAACTTTTGGCATTTTGTGAGCACTCCTATTGCTCAGCCTTTTGGGGGGGTGGGTTCTGTAGTATGTCAGAAACCCTCTGTAAAGGATGCATAAAGCAACAGGTTATGTGAGTTCCTTTGGATAAATGCATGGTTAATGAGTCAGCTGTTTATCTCCTCACCATATGCTGTCTTTTGTCTGTGGCTGTCTGGTCCTGTAATGGCTGAACTATGGCTTTATACAATGATGGCTTTAAAAATCAACAGAATTTTGGTCAGAATTGCGGACAGCAGATGGTCTGATCTGTGTGCTGAATGCTTATGGAATAATCTGTTGCTCTGTATGTTAAACAGGCTATTCCCAGTATAGTTTGGGCCCAACAGACATGGTTGTCAAATACATCATTAGATGTTGGTTTTATGTTGGAATGCTTTGGTTGAGTCCTTCATTCTCAGATGGCTTATGTTTTGGTAGAAGCATGTGACAGTCAAGAAGGGAAATCCAAAAATAATCTGCAGGCCTGTATATGAATACATGTTTAGGTGGGCGAAGATTGTGTTCTGGGAACCAGAGGGTTGGTTTAGTGCTCTGACTCAGAATCTGGAGAGAATTTAACCTGAAAGCCCCTGTAAAGGTCTAATTCTCTTTCAGGAATTAGCTGGTGAAGTCCAGGGAGTTGACATTTATAGGGTTGAGTGGTGCGAAGAAAAGGGAACTAGTTAAATGGGAGGAAATGTTTACTGTTTACATCTTTACTCCTGAACAAGAGATGACCACAAAGGGAACAGTATCACATCAGCAAAACTCCGGCATGGATGACATGGCACAGAAAAACTTTTCTCCCATAGTCCCATTGAAAGACGGGAGTTTCTTACAAAATTTCAACTCTGTTCAAAATGGTATATTTTTAGTTACTTTTATATGATAAAAGTAATATCCAGCTCACCATGCTGATTGGGGAAAAAGCCATTTGATCGCTTAGTAAAGCATCAAGTACCTTTTGACAACACCTACAGTTTTCCCATATGTGGTTTATTGTGAAAGTTGTAAAATGATACCCAATTACAGTGATAGCAGGCTATATGGATTTTTATGTTTGTACTTAGAAATAAAGTTTATCTTGAGTAGAACTGAGAATATTATCCAGTTGTATTCATTTATAATCTTGCAATGAAAACTAAAGCTCATTGGACTGTTTTATTTAACTAGCTATCTTGCTGTCAAATTAGTTTTTTCACATCTAGGAATCCTCATGTAAGACTGAGGCTGTGGCTTGTTAGCTAGCTGTGAAAATGCTGGCATATCTTCTACAAATAAGAAATATTCATAGAGCCATTAGTCGCAACCGGATTTTCACATCTGGACTGCAGAAATACATAGGAACCCAGAATACCTGAAAACAGAAAATGACCAAAGCCTTATCAGTACAACCTATGCTGTGGAGTGCAGGTACTTTTTTTTTCTCCATTGCAGTGATCTTTCCCAAGAACCTGCATTCTGGAACAAGCTTGTCCTAATGTGACCATGATGTATCCTCTTCGAAAAGGGGAAACTTGTGAGCGGTGCTTTAAAGTTCACATGGGGAAGTTTACAGTATTTCATAGTGTAATTAACAAAGTAGTATCACTTCTATAGTGTAGCAGGTTTGTGGTGCAAACAGTGATGATTCTGTAGTGTACCAGCTGTTTGCTAATTTGAGCAGCTCAGATTTTATTCTGCTGTCTAACAGCCATTGTTCATAGCAGAAGTATACAGGAAAGCAAAGCTGCACATTTCAGGTGTAGGTTAAGAGCATAGAACTATAACCTGAAAGTGGATGGTTCAAGTCCTAAAGTGATATATCACTATTGTGCAAGATCCTTAACCTGACTTATTGTACACGACCCTGATCTTAAATCTGGCAGATTGTTTTTTTTTTTTTTTTTTTAAATGAAAGCAGAAACTGCTTCTTAGCCTGCATCAGTCGGGGGGTAAAGAGGTTCATTTTCTCCTGTTAATACCAGATATATTGTAGATGGTGATTTACGTTAAATACCATGTGAACCTTTTAAGCACTCTGCTAAGGTAATTTGCGCTGTAGTTGATGTTTCTGTAATGCAGAAAAGTACGTATTTACACCAAGCCATTACTAATTATCAAATTGGTTGAAGGAAATTTAACAGGTCTTAAACTGTAATTCTGTCCTGTCCGTAATTTGTGAAGTTGCCTGATTTTCTGTTTAGTGCTATAATTTATTTAAAAGAACTGAATGCTACAGCTGTCTAGTGCCTGCTAAATGAAGTAGTGTAATGTAGGGGACCATCAGCTAGTCATGGATAGAAATACTGTTCGAAACTATTAGACTAAATAGAAAAGTTTAGGATGTAATCATCCGCAGACGAAGTGTTCGTTTACTGTTGAATGTTATAAATTAGATCTGTTGTTACATACAGTCTTTGTGACATTCTCTTTTTCAGTTTAACCATTTTACAATAACTGTGCCTCTGTGTGATCCCTGGACAATAGGAAGATGAAAAATTCCTGACTGAAGTCTTTGCACAGTTGACGGATGAAGCAACTGAAGAAGGAAAGAGAAGAGAATTGGTGAGTATAAAACATTCCCATTTGTGTTTCACAGGAAATAGGTGGTTGGGATTCTTACATGCATTGATCTTTAAGAGAATCTGCTGTTTTATAGATGAGCTGTGTCCTTGTTTTCCACAGGTCAACTTCTTCAAGGAGTTCTGTGCTTTTTCACAAACATTACAACCTCAGAACAGAGATGCTTTCTTCAAGACCTTAGCTAATCTGGGTATCCTCCCCGCACTGGAGATAGTGATGGTGAGGCATTAGTGGTGCGTGCATCATATTGCATATAAACAGAAGGAATGAACAGACTTGCTACATGTCCTGGTGGTGGGATGCACCAGTAGGATTACCAGTGTCCCGTTTTAGGTTTTGCATTTTGGGATCTTTCTCATTTTGTTGAGAAAATAAGAAATTACACTGATTGCTCTTAGATTTACATTTATTCAATTAGCATTTTTCTTTAAATTGATACACCTTATGGTAAATGCATTTCACAGCAGATAAGCTTTAGAGCCAACAGACAGTATCACTAGACAAATAGTAGCAGTACTGTTTGATAGTTGACTTGCAGGTACATGTTACTCAGACGTGAATGGCAAAGGCACTGAAAAAATATGGGCTAATTTACAAAGCTGCCAGTCAGATTTGGAGAGAAATTGCTTGTAAATTGGAAATGGGTGAGAAAGAACATGTCAGTCTGTAGATTTCTCATATCTTCTGGAATAGCTCATTCAAGTTCTTTGCTCTGAATGATGACCGTGTTTTGTCTGTGTGCCTCATGTAAGCGACTGATGTTTGCAGGGCATGGATGACCTGCAAGTTCGAGCAGCAGCCATAGACATCTTTTCCTACCTGGTCGAGTTCAGTCCGTCCATGGTGCGGGAGTTTGTAATGCAGGAGTCACAGCACACTGATGATGTAAGTCCTGAAGATGAATTTGGACTCACCCACAGATGCAACCTTGATAGAATAAGCTACTCCTCCTAATGTGCAAGCAAATTTAATGGTCTCCTTGTATTTCTGTACACCCACTGATACAGCTGGCCAGTTTAGCTGTCCTTGTCTGATAGCATGGTAATATGGGGAGTTGAAAAATACTACTCTAACTTAGATGTGTGGTTGATGACTTGATTCCTCCTTTGTAGGATGTCCTGCTGATCAATGTGGTGATTAAGCAGATGATCTGCGACACGGACCCGGAGCTGGGCGGTGCCGTACAGTTGATGGGCTTGCTGCGTACCCTCATTGACCCTGAGAACATGCTAGCGCCTACCAACGTAGGCCCACGTCTTCCCCGTACCCCTCTCCAGGAACATGTATTACCACCCCAGTCCTGAGCTAGTAGGTCTCACAAGGTGTACTGTTCTTTATCGTGATTTTTTTTTTCCCCCCCCTTCACGCCCTCTCTGACAGAAAACGGAGAAGACGGAGTTCCTCACTTTCTTTTACAAGTACTGCATGCACGTTCTCACCGCCCCGCTCCTGGCAAACACGGCCGAGAGCCCAAAAGGTGAGAATCCTGTTTTCTCTAGTGCTTGCCATCTGGCTTGTTCAGCACTGGGTGTTGTTTAAGCAGTTTATATTTTGTCTGTTTTAAGAACTGCGGTATGGGACATAGAACTTACTTTTTTCTTCAACCCCATTTCTGTAGTTGGTCAGAATTTGGTATCCCATGTAAGATGGGAAAATTGTTTTTAAACTATATTTCATAATTTTGTTTTTACATAGATTCACCGGAAGGTTCTGCAAAGATCAATCCAGTTTGTCCTGGTGAGCTCAGTCTAAGTGATCTATTTTGCTTGTTTTGTTGATCTTTGTGTTCTCTTCATGTATGTTTTGATGACACTGAGGGTACCACTGGTTCTGTGTTCTTTAGATAACTTCCAGACAGCCCAGCTCTTGGCACTGATTTTGGAGCTGCTGACCTTCTGTGTGGAACACCACACCTACCACATCAAGAACTACATCATGAACAAAGACCTGCTGCGCAGGGTGCTGGTGCTCATGAACTCAAAGCACACCTTCCTGGCACTGTGTGAGTGACCATGGTAGGGTTGGGCAGTCTGTAGACTGTTGCTTTGGAGCCAGAGGGTCAGAAGGGGCTGCTTGCCATTTGGCAGATGGCAGGGTTTTGGTGGGTCGGTGGGTGAAGCAGCAAAGGTGACCAACTTTATTATTTGCTTTAAGTCACATCCACATCACAAAGCTTCACAGCTTTGTGCATTACTGGTTTTAGTGTATTCAGTGTAAGTTGTTCATTCAGAACTTGGAGCTTATCTTGTCCAAGCTGGGAGAATGTCTCCTGTGTGAGACAGTAAAGTAGAAAAATTGTAATTTCTCCATGTATTAAGGTTAAACACCACTCAGAATTTAACGTATGACTGCCTTTTCCGTCTCAGGTGCGTTGCGGTTCATGCGGCGGATAATAGGGCTGAAGGATGACTTTTACAACCGCTACATCATCAAAGGGAACTTGTTTGAGCCAGTCATAAATGCTCTGTTGGACAATGGAACAAGATACAACCTACTCAATTCTGCCATTATTGAGCTTTTCGAATTCATCAAAGTGGTGGGTTTCAGCGCTATTACGGTCTTACGTAATGTTACAGGTTTTGTTTTGAAATTCTGTTGTCTAACATATTTAATCACCTTTGAGTTTGAATAGAAGATGAAAGCTCAAAAAATAGTTCCAAGGACTTTGATGCAAGTCTGTTTCCTAGCAGAGAATAACAGCTGCAAAAAAAACTTGCTGTGAATTGTCACCAACCTTCTATAGTGCATGTTAAGTATTTAGTACTTTAGTAATATAATGGAGGAGCTGGTAGCATAGTGTTTAGCGCTTCTGCTTTTGGACCCAAAGTTCACAGGTTCAAATCCCATCTCCATCTTAAGAAACCCCTAAATTTCTCTAGTAAAATTACTCGGGTGTATAAATCGGTTAGTAGTTGTAGGTAACTTAATGTGTCACTTTGAGAAAAGTGTCAGCTGAATGAATAAATGTATGCGTACTAACAAAATGTGCCCTATTATAGACTAAAGTTGATCTCCTCTTACTTTCCTGTTTAGGAGGATATTAAATCCCTTATAGCACACATTGTGGACAACTTCTACAAAGCACTTGAATCCATTGAATATGTCCAGACTTTCAAAGGCCTGAAGACACGATATGAGCAGGAGAAGAACCGACAGAATCAGAGACTCAGCAGGTTAGCGGGGTTTTACATGCAGCCTGAAACAGCCGTAGGGTGGCACAGCGAGTAGTGCTGCTGTCTCGCAGCATCTGGGTGGTGCGAGAGGGCATGGGTTTGATTCCCTCTGTCTGTGTGGAGTTTGTATGTTTCCTCCGGGTGCTCTGGTTTCCTCCCAAAGACATGCTGTTCAGATTCACCCATAGTGTGTGAGTAACAGAGTGTGTTCCACTGATGTGTGGATGAGTGACCCATTGTAAGTAGTGTATCTAGTGGTGTGAATAAGGTGCGTGGGCTGATAACACTACATAGAGTTCACTGGAAGTCATTTTGGAGAAAAGCATCTGCTAAATAAATAAATGTAAATTATGAACTTTAGGGCAGTTGAAATATACTAAAGACGCAGAATTGATTGTGCGTCATTGTCAGTGGTTTTCCAGTTTTTGTGCGCTTATAATGTTCCTCCTATTGCTTGATAGATACCGTAGAGACACCAGGTCTCTGGAGGATGATGAAGAAATGTGGTTCAATGAAGAAGATGACGATGAAGAAGGAGAGGTCATGGCGGAAAAGGGAAAGTCAGAGGAAGACTTTCCGGAGAGTTATGGAAAATATATGGAAGCAAAAAAAGGTACCTCTTTTCAGTGGTGGTGAATCTTGAACTAGTAAAGTGAAATGACTCCAATTACATTTAACTGCATTTGGGAATGGAAATTGAAACAGTGAATTGAGAAGGTGTGTGTATCCTTGTCCATTCCCGGTACTGGAGGGTCCAGGGCTCATTGATGTTTAATAAATGATTATATGAGTGCCTCCTACTACTGTCATTAACCTGCAGGTGGCAAGTAGTCAGCAGACCTTTAAATCCCTGTTAGTTTTTCTGCAGTTTTTAATTTGGCCTCTGCCTCCATGGCTAAATCTCATACTCGGCTGGAAACAACCGGATTGGAGCTGAAATGTAGAAGAAATTACAGGCGGAAGTTTAATCAATCCACTTAATGCATTTGAATGGTTGTTACCAGGCATGGACAAAATCTCGCTGTTAGCTTGATTATAGGGTGAAGGGGACGTGGATGTTGCAGCAGTGCGGTTTTGCAGTTATAATTTGGTTAATTACTATTTCTTAGAGCGCACGACTTGAACGGGTCCCCTAGAACAAACTGGCTCGCTGACATGGCCCTCTCTTCTTTCTGTAGTCGAGCAAGACGGGCCGAAGTTGCCAAAGTGGACCTCCGCTGGCCACTTTAAGTTTTCCTTCTCTCGTTCTGCAGGAGCAGCGAACGGGACCAGTGGCACCAATGGGAAGTCTGCGGCTACACCTCCCAACCCCTCAAGTCCAAATGGCTCCTCCGCAAAGTCGGCTGCACTGCCCCCTGCAGCTGTTTCCAAGGTGAGCAAGTGCTTCACCCTTAAGAGTTGCTGTGATGGTCTTAACCTCTCCTAATAACATGACTCTTAGGTGCTCTGTGTTCTAATGTCTTCGAGCCGCTCTTTATGCACATTAACCATCGTAGGTAGCAGCTGCAAGCTTTCTGAGGGAGTCTTGTCAGGGATTCAATAAAAGCAGGAAATGGGTAAACCTACTGCATGTACTTCACATGCAGGCTGGGTTGGTGGGTCTCGTGGACTATCCAGATGACGAAGAAGACGACGAAGAGGTGGAGGATTCACCGCGAAAGCGCCCCCGCTTGGGCTCATAAGACACGAGGTCCGTCCTCTTGGAGCGAGTCTGGCGCCACTGTTCCATTGCCCTCTGGACTGAGACACCTCCGCGCCTCGTCCCACTTCCTCCAATTCTGATGATCCCCACTGCCCACCTACTCTGCCCATCCCTTCCCCATCTCCTATCTGAGGAGGACCAGAGGAGTCAGGAACAGTGCCAACAATCCCTGCTGCCCCCCACTCCCTACCCCTGCACACTCTTGTCACACCTTCAGGAACAGAGCACATCCTGTTTCCTGAACCATTTTAGGCATGGAGCAGGGGATGATGGGAAGGCCAGTCAAGCTAGCAGGACTAGCAGCTTAGTAATGGAAGCTTGATTGGCTTACCTTAAAATAGCTACAGATGTTGACACTTGAAGGGGGAACTATGCAGGGGGGGAAGGAAAAAAGATCTTAGTTCCAAGGAGCAGGACTCAAAATTTTTAAACTGTCTCCAGTGTTGAGACTCATGTAGGAACTGCATCAGCCAGGAATCTTGTATTCATAATTTTATTAAAAGTACTGTAAAGTGTGTTTCTTTTTTTAATCCTTTGCCTCCAATGATTTGAAAAGGGAGATACATTAGCCCTCGTGGGACCACTGTTGATCCTAATTTTAATTCAGATGTTTTCATTTGTTGTAGTAGGAAAGTTGCTATGCTGGTTTTAATTAAACGTATGAAGTGCAGTAAAGGTTTGCTGCCGTGTTGGAGGAATTCAGTAAGTTTTCAGCGTTAGGCCGCTTCATCCTTCCTTCAGAAGCACCTTGTTTCCTCTGCCTCCCTCATTTCATTTCACAATGTTCATCTGTTCAGGGAAGTGTTTTATCAGGTGCGGACAAGGGTGCGTTTGGCCTTTTGACGCTCTGTGGTGCTCGCACACTTCACTGCTCCTGGGTGGGGATGCATGTTCTGCTTCAACCAAAAGGGGGCGACACTAATGGCAGCGATGGCTAGCTGTGGGGTAGGTGGAACTGAGTTTAGCGCCGGTTGTTAAACAATAGCCATGGTAAATCTGCAGACATTCCGATGGACAAAATTTTTCAACTGTCACAAGAACTGTGAGCATTTCAGTGTAAACAAGGTGTGCTGAATTTGGGAGGATATACACAGTAAATGAACATTTTGAGATTTTTTTTTTCCTCCGCACTCTGTCCATGAATTTTTGTACAATTGCATTTACCACTATCTCAGTTCTACACCATTTGTATACCATTTGATATTTGAAATGTTTAAAATTAAACGTGACCCTGGCATTAAATATGGTAAGCTAGTTTTTTTTTTTTTTGTCAGATCACTATGGAACACAGGGTCCCTGGGAGGGGCACTTTTTTCAGGCTGTCATCACGTCTTTCTTTTTCTTGTCACTTGTTCTGGAACATCCACACTGTCATTTGGGTCACACTGGATAATGTATATGCTGTTTGTGAATGTACAAACGTTGAGTGCTGTCGCTACAGCAGGGCTTGAGGGCAGAGCCGAAGAGACGGCTGTCAGGGGCATTAGGAGTTGCGCTGCTCAGCTGGATGCGAGTGCAGGGTCATGTGGCTCTTTGTACGCACCGCTGCCCTATTAATCTACCCTTCTGAGGTGAGTTACACCGCTGCTCTCCTAGTTTCACACTTTCTTCTACAGTGAGGGTCTGTTTTGTTAACTAATGGTTAGTTTCCACCAGCAGACACCTCCACCTGTGCTGTTCTGCAATGTTAACTTGTGGACATTTAGACATTAAGCAGCAAAAGGGGCAGAGCGTTGGTACCTCACAGTGCCTGAGCTGCTCGTTCAAATTCAGCTTAGGATGCACAGTCTTTGGTTTCCCTGCATTTGTAACCCTGTGACATGTCAATGTTGATGCTTTGCTCCTACAAAATTGTGCAGATCAGGGTGTTCCAAGTTTCTCACATCTACACACCAGTTGCAGTTGTTTTCCTTTATGCTTTTTAAAATAAGTAGCCCGGAGCATGGACACTTTCCAGTGGTACAGTTTACAGTAAAACAATTTCACATGCAAACTAGCAATGGGTATTGCTTTGAATACAGCAGGTTCAAAACTGTTCTGTTCAACAAATTGGCTCTGTGTCATCTGTGGGACATGGTTACTTGGACCCTCCTGCCATTTTCTTAAACATTAAAAGCTTACACATAAATATTGCATCCCAAGCTGTCAATGCATTTCAAAATTCCCTAAAAGCAGTTTCATAATATAAAAAAGCATCATGCTCCTCAAATTTAGATATTTACACTTTCTACAGCTTTGATTAAAACACTGGATTGTGTATATTGCTATAAAAATGACTTGAACATACAAGGAACTATAAGTTAATATATTAAGAACATGATTTTACATTGAATGTGAAACTGTACCATTGAGATGCGAGTAAGTGTAAATCTACAATTGTACCTTAAGTTTATAGGCAACTGTGGTTTAAACTATGAGCTCTAATGGAAAAAAACAGCATACAGGTCCATAACGGAGTACATGACTTGCCCAGGTGAGACTAGCGCTAAATTTCAATACTGCATTTATCCACCAGAACCACACCTTTCCACTGGCACTGGAGAAAGAAATGTAGCCCAGAATTCATGTATGTCCCAGGAGGCCTTTGAAGTCCAACATGGCTAAATGACTGTGTGCAGGAAGAGACAATGGCATGTGCTTCACTTCTTGATCACCTCCTCTTTCAGTTTTTCAGCCAAATGTTTCCTTTTCTCCATTTTCTTCCTTTCTTCTGTGGACAGTTCCTGCGCGGTGAAGACAAAACAATTCAGGGACAAACGCAATGAAGTTGTACATTACGTGACAAAGCAGGTAGAGGAACGGGGAAAAACGTGTCAAGTAGCCTGAGCTATGCTTTTCTACAAGACAGCTACTCTAGGTCTATGGCAGAGCGGAACTATGACTTGTCTCTCACACAAACACGGTCACCTTCTTCTGGGGTGAACTTGCTGCAGGCAAGACACTGCCTCTCTCATCCTGCACAGTGTTTCTGCTAATGTCCCTCCTGGGAATGGCCTCCTGTTCGCATGTGAATAGAACACATTGCGTTGGGGTTCTCGTGGAGGGAAAGAAAGGCAACCAGTGAAATCGGAGCCAGGAGACACCTTGGCTTTGCCCTGTAACCCTTACAGCATCCTGTGGTACATACAGCGTGCCAATGGAGAGCTGTGTGACGTTTGTATGGAGATGAACTTTTAAGTATGGTATCGCATATCAAACTCATGGAAAAATCCACAATTTAACAATTCCTAAAACGACATGCTGGCCACAGCTATCACGGTTCTGAAGTGCCTCAGGTCAAAAACTGTCCTTCCTGGTGTGGACGCAGTGAAGGTCATTCAGTTCAAGGAAGAAAGTATTTTGGAACATATCCTACCCAGACATATTTTGACAGCCCTTAGAGTTTCATGTTCTAAATGTTCATGTTCAAGCAGCACATTGCATCTCCATAAAAACACCACTTTGCTGCTGAGGATTAAGGCTGGAGAGCAACATCCTGCTGGTGACCCAAAAGGAGCAGTCTGCTGTCAGGCAAAGCCTCTCGCATACAGCTGCTCTTTTTGTGGGGGCGGGGTTCAAGTCGGCGTTACCGGTAAGCTGGTGGCGGCGCTGGTGGCAGCCTCCTGCAGCTCCTCAGTTGCAGCTGTTTTGGGCCTCTGCTGCTCCTTCTTCAGGGCTTGCAGCTTGTCCCTCTGCTGCCGGAGGTATTGCGCCCTCTGCTGGAGCTGCTCCTGCTGGGCTGCCGACAGCTCCTACAAACACACACACACACACAGATGAGAGGAATGGCAAAGTGTGAGAAGATGTCTGTAGTACTGCACTGTAGCCTGGATGACTGGTGGACTCACCGCAAACGGTCTGGAAATGCCAGCCTCTTTGCGCGCCTCCTCTAGCCACGCCTTGGCTGCTTGATTGCCGCTGTTCTCCTTGGCCTTGTCCCCTGGCGGTTGCGGGAGCTCCTTGCCCTTCACTGGGGTCCTGACTGTAGGAAGATCTGCACCACCCCCCCCCCCCCCCCCCCCCCCCCCCGCCATAGGCACCAGGGTAGGTGAGTTAGTGGCACTGCGTCACACTTTCCCGTCTACTTATTTCCACGCGAGAGGCACACAGACCCGACAGCAACAGTGCTACCTGGGGGCACCTTGGATGTGCTGCTCGGACTTGACTTGGTCTGGCTCTTCCCAGGTGTCTCTGAAGTTCTACAGGCATTCGCTTCTTTCTTCACCTCCTTCCCTGGTGTGCCGCTCATCTGTGAGAGGGAGGAGCTTGCGTGTCATTTCCACCCACTTCACCTGTCAGCCCTGCAGACTTTAACCCTGCTAACGTTCTCACGACGAGGTCGAGTCTCACTCAACCACTAGACGGAAACCCTTGCTGCTATGTGCTCTTTTTTGACTAACGCTCTCGCTCCAGGGGACAGCCCAGCTCACGGTTACCGTTGAGGCTCCACCAGAGACAGCGGGACCCTGGGACTGTGTTCTGGCCACCGCACTGGACCTGCCTCTGTCCGACGGAGCCTCTGCCTGCTGCACCTTTAGAAAGAGAACACCAGCTGGGCTCAGTCGACATGGGAAAACACTGACGAATCGTCTTGCTCGTGCTGGCTAACATCGGCCTGATCTGCATGCCCCCTACACTGTTTCACGCCTGCAATCACTTTCAATAAAAGAAGTTAACGAGTTATCGTCCATCATCCTGTAAAAACAATCACTTTGATAAAATACCTTCTCTTAGTAGAAAACTTCAGATAATTGTGGTTGTATTCCCTGCCACAGACATGTCATGTATGATGGACATGAAACCTCTCTGGATATTTTAACAGCTCTCCAATAGTGAACTGATCAGTTGAACTGCCTGTGAGATTCCCCCTGCCAGGGCGGCACACCTTGCTCCTGTCGTCTGTCTGCTGGGCCGAGGGACTGTGCCGCTTCTCCATTCTGTCCAGCGGCACTTGATCAGAGCTGCTGCTGGATGTGGAGCCCATCATCTCCTCCGACAACAGCATCCTGCGCGCCAACTCCTGGTCATACTCCTCCTTTGACCTCCTGCGGGTGGATTGACAAAGAGACACTAGGTGTACAGTGGGCCAGCTGCTGGGCTTGTCCATTCTACCTGCGCTGAAGAGAAAGCTGATCATCATCCATAATTCACAACGTATGTGCAGTAGAAGGCATACTAGTTTACAACACACACAGAACCCAAAAGTTACTGTCATTTCGTAGAAGATGACTTGCAATGGGTTCCCCTGAGGAAACTATGTACCCTAATTTGGGTCATTAAAATTTCCAGCAGTGACAAATTTTTATTTGCACACTAAACAAAATAACTAATGATTGTAGAATGTGGAGAAATTTCCTCCAGCCACTGACACTGGAAAAAAAATTCATCTTTGTTCAATTTATGATATTCGGTTCAATTAATTCTCTTATTAGCACCCTTCCCAAAACTTTACTTCAGGGCACTTGTAAACACGGAATGAACACAAACAAATATAAAAAGTATGAGGACATGCAAAAATTACCATAAGTAATAACAGAAAATTTAAGAAAACTGGCTGGCTGCTACTGCTGGGCATGATGACACTGCTCAAAATGTGACAAAATTTTCTACGATTTCAGTGAAGCTTGAACTTAAACATTCGGCACAAGTGCCAAATTAATTGAGTCTCAGCTACACAGTCTACTTCCATCTTGTGCATTTAATGTGGAAGCCAGTCAATGAAATTACAAACTGAACAGAAAAATACATTGTCTCCACAAACTGAGTTGAACCCAGATGGCAGAAGATTCATCCCATAAATGCTCACCATCTTATTACTGTTTTCCAACACGTACCAACACCACACACAAGCTGTAAACACTGCTGAATAAAGTTCTCCCACAATCCTTTTTGTTTGGGTACTTTACTGCCATCTACTGGCCACAGCTCACATTCATGAAATTTACATTCATTTATCTGACACTTCTCCAAAACGATTTATAGTTTTAAGCTACGTACAGTTTTTTTACCCATTTATTATACAACTGGGTAATTTTACTAGAAAATTTGAGGGTAAGTACCATCCTCAAGTGTGCTACAGCTGGAGGTGGTATTCGAACCTGTGACCTTTTGGTCCAAAGGCAGCAGCTCTAATCACTACGTTGCCAGCTGCCCCACAGCTAGGTAGGGAAATGTTTGTATCTTTGAAAACTTGTAACCAGACTAACGCAAGCAGCCAGCATATATGCAACAATAACTGGGTGCAGTAAGGAAATTGTGAGATTAGGTGTTGCTGTGCTACTGCCAAAAATGCATGCACGCAGAACCGCGGTTAATTGACAGTAGGTAGCCGTGACTGTGCACTCCAGCGGCATCCCTACCCCATGATGTCAAGCACAATCATCTGCCTGCCACTCTCCGTAAGCTTTTAACAACATAATTAAATTTATCGCTGGCTTAAACAATCTAAAACTGCCACGCTTCCGGATATTCCCTCCTTGCCGATTTTCACGGTACAAGGCTTGTGAAACATCGCCACTCAGTTGCAACCAGACAAGAGAACAGAGAAAGTCTTCAAGTGATTGTTACAGAGAAGGCAGAGATGCTGAAATAAAAAGACGAGTGTTGAAGCTGGTGGCAGCGGTGGGGGTGCGGGAGGAATATTTAAAAGGTTCAGGTGTGATGTTGCGCTGACCTGCTTACAGAGGAAATGTGATGCCAAGTCCAGGAGACCAGAGCTCACCCTGACCTGCAGGGACCACTGCTGACAGAGGCTTAGCTGACCACAAAAAAGCACCTCTAAGGGTTGGCTTAGCTCCGTCAATCCCATCACAGGTAGAGCTGATGCAACCGCCATCGTACGAGCAGACAACCTGTCCCAGGCGCAAACAGCATGATGGGATTCTGCAGTTTCAAAAAAAGACGCCCTGAGCTGCGCCTATGGAACAGAAGCAGCGATGCATCTGAAGTGGTGACTGCTTGCTTGCACGGAATCCAAAACGCCAGGAATACGACGCAAAGGACCATGTGATACGTATCCATGTCCGAGTTCAAATAAAGATTTAGAGGGGTATGATTCAGTGCGATGCAACACGCCAAGCATACTGCCTGAAACAGGTTCCTCCTGCATCCACAGAAAAACAGGTAGAAGGCGTTGGGAGGCGCGGCTCGTAGGACCACTTACCTGAGCACCTCCTGCAGGATCCTCATCTCCTGCTGCTCCAGCTCACTCATCATGTCTGCTCCATCTGTGAGACAGTCAGGAAGTGCACCTACAATGCAGAGCATGCTCATTACCCAAACACTACATCAAACTTGACTGTGTATCCAAAATTTGGAGAAAAACCAAGTGGCATAACAGCATCATTGTTCAGCTAAATCAGAACTGGGCAGTGGTGGCATGTTAGTTATACCGTTCCTCTCTTTAATGACTCGCAGTGCCTGCAGCTGGAGCTCTACGTTCTTCTGCACCATCAGAGAGCGGAACATCTGGAAGTCATCGGTCGCCAGCACCGGCTGGAACACGGTCTGCAGGCCCAAGAGAGCAGGAGAAGCCAGTCATTGTGGGGTAGGTGGGGACTGTTGTGGTAGGAGCTGGTGGTGGGGAGCAGGTGGGGCTCTTGAGTTGAGCCTTGTCGCTTTTTTGTGGCAGATTACAGCCGACACCTCCAGCCGAAGCAGCGGGACATCGAGGCGACTGCCTCGCGGGCGGGAGTCTAACAGCTGAAAAGGGCTTTGTAACCTCCCAAACATTTGTCTCATCATGGGTGCGTTTCTACAAGACGTACATGTTCAGGATTTATGTTTAAAAAAAAAAAAAAAAAAAAAAGAGTATTCTGAAAGCTACACAAAAACTAATCCTTTATTTAGTCATCAAGACCCGTCTGCATCAAAAGTTGGAAACGGAAAGCAGATGAGGATCCTGTGGCTTTCTTGACAGCCCTGGGGTTCTCCATGCCGTGGAGCCCTGACAGCACATGGCAGCACCAGGGAGCAGAGACCCTGTACAGAATGACATGAACTAGGTCAGCTCCCTGCTCTCCTTCAGGGTTCGAGGCCTGCACTCCCAGGATCCCAGGAACTTAATCAGCCCTGTAGGCTTTTTCTGGCTCAGGTAAGTCCCAAGGGGCACATCTGGGAGCAAGGGCCAGTCCTGCCCGAGGTGAAAACAGCTACCGGGAACTGATCCCGTGGCCTGAATAACCCGATTCAGGACTGGCCAGTTAATCCTGCCACAGTCGGACTGGGTTTACCTGAGGTAATAAGAGTTCAACTCCCTCACAGAGCCACTGTTCAGTTCCCGGTAATACTGCGCTATACGTGCTGACGCTATATCCTCAAACAAATTTTTTATTTTTCTCCTTGCCTTTAATTTCAACAAATTAATTACTCCTTAACCACTGCTATTTACCTATATAATTCTATCACTACTACTTCGCTGATGTATTCTTGATTTAATTCTGCTTCTCCTTGGAGAAGAAAGTGTAAAATTAGAGCACACATCAGATGTGGTCCTAGCATAACGCATCTGCTGCTCAGGGGACAAAAATCTCGGTGTATTCAATACAAAACCTGACGCTCATTTTTAAATATTTAAATTGAGCTGCACTTGATCACATCTTAAGAGCACCCAGTCCAGTTAATTTAAGGCTTACAGAGAAGGGAACTGGAGTGACAGGGTGTGGATTAAGCCAGGCATTTGAGGTCTCCTAGGAGCTACAATGAACGGACGTGCAGACCACGATTGATTTTACAGAGTTTTCTGTAGTGATTTGAATCAGAGTGAGGGGGACAGTATAGAAACGGATAACAGGTCACAATAGAGACACCCGATTTCAAAGCTGAAACAAATCATGCAGCGCTAAAATCTTAGCAGAGTCATACGGCATTAAGTTTGGCTCGATGGCCTTTACTAGGGACTTCTACTGGAAGTGCTTCTATCAATTCTGCCCTGGAAATGAGATCATCTCCACCTGACAGCAGCAGGTTACACACAGGTTACATGCGCTGCAGAGGGTGGGGAGCATGGCACAACACACTACTCCTTTCTATCCTCAATAAGCTGCAGAGCAGTGCATTGTGGGATGGCAGAGTGGGGAAAAGAGCCAGTCTGAAATTGAGGCATGGGCTGTTCAGAGTAGGACAACTTCAGAACAGCAAATCCAGGAATTATGGGCACCTGTCCTCCAACATCTGTTCAGTGCAAAACTCCATAGATTAGAGAGCAAAGTGTTTTGACAGGTAGAATCGGCCCTCATCCATTTCATTGATTACTATAGTTCACAGCAATATGTGATTTGCACTGCTGAAATGTGCTCTCCAGACACATCTAAAAACATCTCATCCTAAAGCAATGATGCAGATCAGCCCCTTTTTTGCAGCGGAGAGAAATGCCAACATGCATCATACCTGGAGAGCCTTGGATTTGGCAAAGGGGGAGGAACACGCTTCCAAAAACTGCTGTTCATTGATTCCGACCTCCTGCATGTAGTTTTCCAGAAGCTGCTCTACCTGGAGGGCAAACATTTGTAATATGCATTACTGACACATAATACACTGATGTTGGTGGTATGATCAGCACGGGAAAAAATATGCTCAACTTGAGCTTCACACATTAAATCTGTGCAACAGTTTACCTTGCAGTTTCTAAGTCCCAGGCTTCAGCAACATTTTTTTCCATAACATAAAAGTGAACGTGCTAAGATTGTTTAAAATAATCTATATACACACACACACACATACATATATATATATATACACACACATACATATATATATATATATATATATATATATATGGGGGGCGCAGTGGGTTGGACCACGATCCTGCTCTCCGGTGGGTCTGGGGTTCGAGTCCCGCTTGGGGTGCCTTGCGACGGACTGGCGTCCCGTCCTGGGTGCGTCCCGTCCTGGGTGCGTCCCCTCCCCCTCTGGCCTTACGCCCTGTGTTACCGGGTAGGCTCCGGCTCCCCACGACCCCGTATGGGACAAGCGGTTCTGAAAATGTGTGTGTGTGTGTGTGTGTGTGTGTGTGTATGTATGTATGTATGTATGTATGTATGTATATATATATATATATATATATATATATATATATATATATATATATATAGCGAAGGAGGGACCATGGAAAAAAACAAGGGTATGCTATAAAATTATGAAAAATCAATTTGTCTGGTCTGCTCAATGCTTTTAATATTCACCCAAGAAAATAAGTGGACAAAAATATTACCCAGACAGGTTAAGGAAACACAATACTACTACTGCTAATTATTAGGAATCTCTGGCACAGAACATAATAGGCAAAAAATTACGTATGAAATAAACTTCCCTATAAGATGCTGCAACAATACCCCAAAGTTTATTTATCTTTCAATAACTGATAGTAAAATCGACGCGGAACACCGACGTAACTCTGCAACCCCAATCCGGGCTGCTGACACGCATGCAGATCCCTGTCGAATGTACCCTTTTAATAAGCAATGAGTCGCTGTTGCGAGAACAACACGTGTCGTAAATGCAGCTGATGCTTCCCAAGTGGCTTCAGTGTCACGCAAATCACAACGGAGAGTCTAAACATGAGCACCTCATGTCCCTCAGCATCTCTCCCAAACTGCTGTGCTGGTACATGCTGCTCCGAAGCGCACCAGTCTAAATGTAGACCGCTACGAACCGCGTCACCGGGGAACACGGTATTTTTGGCGTCGACCAAAAGCCCGAACGAGCGCGAACGAAGTGCGGTGCTGTCCTGGGACGGCTGGGGGGGGGCGGTGCGTCTCCCGTGCAGGCGATACATAACAGCTCAATAGTTATTAAAAGGAGGCAACAGGTAGCACGGTGGTTAGAGCCACTGTACGTAACTGAAGAACTTGGGTTCGAACCCCTCTCTCACTCAGTGCCTCTCAGTCAAGGTACTGACCCAATAGCGATAGAGTAAATAAACTACCCAGCTTTAAAAATGTGCAAACTGATGTTAAGCAGCTTACCGCACACACATAACAAGGTAAGTTGCTTTGGCGAAGAGTCAGTTAAGTGAATACATAATACAGACGATGATCCTGAGCGTGAACCCACCAGTTCCTTGTACTGCTGGTGGATCTCAGTGTAGGTCAGCTTGTTCTCATCTTCGTCGTCAAACACTGTAAAACACACACAAACACACACACACACACACACACACACACACACACACACACACACACACACACACACACACCATCATTCCTGAGCCCAGCACAACAGCCCCGTTACTGCGTTCAAACCTGGGGCCTTTCAGCCCTTCAGCGTTCCATCACCGCCCCACCAACCCAGCCATATATATATTACAAACCTGGATATTCATATATATGTTATACAAGTACATTTCACAAATATTGATTACTGTTAATGTAAAAAATGTGCTCCAGTAAAATTACCCGGCTGTATAAATGGGTAAATAACTGTAAATACATTAACACTAAGTCGCTTCGGAGGAAAGTCCGAAAGTGTCAGATATATTCATAAAATTAATAAATGTAAGAGTAAATGTAAATGCAACGGTGTCCTGTAAAAAAAAAAAAAAAAAAAAAAAAAAAAAAAAAAAAAAAAAAAAAGGAAACTAATATTGACTTTATGGAGCAAGAAATTATAACTATTACTAGGCATTAATTTAAACGAATGGAACAATCAAGAGACGATTCGTCGAATGTCTCCTGAAAAAATGGTATTTAAACAAGTTTGCTGTGTATCGTACGCTGGATACGATAATCGATATCATTACCTTCAACGACATGATTTTTCAGCTGCTATTTTTATGAGAAAAATTGCGATGTACAGTTATCGTTATGTACCATTTACTGCAGTCTTCTTTCACCTGAGGTAAAAATTGTTTTCAGGAGAAAAACCGGGAAAAAAAAAAAACGACTCGACTGCACGGTCAGTCAGTGTCTCCCGTGACCTTTTCCTGCGAATACTGTGTACGTGACGTGAGAAAAAGCGAGTGGAAAGCCGTGTGCTGTTTTTACCCTACTCTGTGTTTTACCTTACTCAGTTTTACACGGCGGGTTACTACTCTACAGTCTCTAGAGTCTACTACTGCGCTGGCTGAGCGCGTAAGGGATCAGACTCGTCCTCCCGACCGCCGCTTCGCCTCCAAACCAACGGCGCCGGACAGACGAGACGGCCAGGGTCACTAAATCAATGCAATCTGTTACCATTATCAATATCATTATTATTATCATCATCATTATTATTACTATTATCATTGTTTATTATTATTATTGCTGCAGCGAAAGGGGCGTTTCTGTGCCTCCGGAGCTCCACCGCTGCTAGGTTGCTAACAGCAGCGCAGCAGCGGGACACGAAGCGGGACACAAACTCAGCGCGCAGCCGCGCCGCGAAACACCGAAACCACAGTGAACCTGGAGCCCAACGGTGTGGCGCAAACCCGCAGCTCGAGCGGCTGCCCGGTGGTTTGCTACAGGGAATTACACCGCTCGGTAGGGTAAAAGCCTTGGTTAGCAGCTGGGCTAGCCTAGCCCTAGCGCAGCGGAGCTAGCTAGCCGCCTCGCGCCCATCGCCGCACCAGCAGCGCGGGAAAACGAGAGGGAGCGCCGCGGACTGAAGGGGGGGAGAACTTTTTTATCCAGAACTTTCTTCTCCGTTTTACTCGTCCTCTACTCCACTCTCCAGCTGCGCTTTCCCTTTTCTTCCGCGCCCTCCGCTCACCTCCGTCTAGTACCTCCGCCGCTCCCGCCCGGGCCGTACCTGTACATTTGTTCTCCATGAAGTCTGTGACGGGGATGACCCACTCGGGGCTGCCCAGGTAGCCGGCGATGCTCTCCAGGACCCACTCGCTGTCCTCGGCCATGTCCGGCGGCGCTGCGGCTGCGGCTCCGGCAGGGGGGGGGGGGGAACCGGAGGAGGAATCGTCAGCCCACGCGCTCGTGCGAATCGCGCGCAAGGCGTCCCGCTCTCGCGACTCCGTCCCGTCTCGACTCCTGATCGGTTCCCATGGCGACGCGTTTTGCGTCACGGGGGGCCGCGCGCGCCGCCCGCAGGCTGGAAGCGAGCCGCGTGCGCGTCACCGCTAAATCCAAACGGCACGGGACGGATTCATTACTTTCAGTTTAATGTGCAGTCGGTGATGTTCGAGTGTTTCCTAAATGCGTAATGATTAATAGCGCAGTACATCCGCTCTTCGCGTGTTTGAAGGTGAAACAAAACTGGGACATCAGCATCTGCCTCAGTCAGTGTGTGTGTGTTCCACCGATGAGTGACCCAGTGTGTCTAGCAGTGTAAGTCCTCTTGGTGTGTGGGCTGGTAACACTAGAGTTCATTGGAAGTCGCTTTGGAGAAAAGTGTCTGTTAAATAATGTAAATCTGTGCTTCGTTATATAGATAGAGACCTGGGATTATACTGATACAGATGAGATTTCCCCACTTTCGTCTCATCCCGAAGCAGTTGGAAGGCGAATGAATGAGATGTTAAATATTGTCCTAAAAGGTACTATAATAAAGTCAGGCGTGGACACATCTTCCCCCTCATAATAAAGTATAAACCATCATCGACATTTATGATGACCAGACAGCGACAGGCCGTCAGCATCATCATCGGCACCGCGATCGTCGTCATTTTCTTCGTTTAGGTCCTCGTTTACCGTACCTTCCTCGGGCCACGGAGGATTTACCGCACGCCGTTAAGCCGCCGGGTCGCTGAGCTGCGCTAAATCTGGAGCGACGCATCATCTCTGGAACTTTCACTCTGCCCTCGCGTTGCGCGCGGCTCGTGCTCGAGCCTTTCCAGATGTTCAACCTCAACCACATCTCGCAGCCGCGGTCCTTCAAATAAACCAGGCACAACATGATCGGCGGGCAGATTTTTTATTAAGAGTAAAAATTACACTTATCAATTTATTTCCTACGCATTAATTAAGAAGGTTATACAATAAATATACATTCCTCTGCATTCTTAAATATATATCATATTGCAAAAAAACTTGTATAAGTTAAAAAGGCAGGCCATGCAAACAAGTAGCATGCCAAAATAGAGGAAAAACCTGATTTAAAAATAGTGTTCTATTATAAAGCAGTTAATGCATAGTAATAAATTAATCTAGATTAAAATGATCTGTGTTTAGGCAAACAGTGAAAGTACTACAGCATACTACGGTATCAAGCGTCTCCCTGTAACACTGGCATTGACTTCTGGGGGGCAGTCGGTCTCGTCCTAAATTCACGGGGCCCTCGGCGAACACCAGCGCATCCTTTTTCCAACTCAGAATGAGCACGACCTGCTAAATATTACACAAACACACCTCTATTAATATTTAAATGAGATTATTATACAGATCAACAGCAACGGAACAGGAGAGAATTCGTGTCTGCGGGTTATGTGGTCGGATCTAACATTATTAACTGTGTCCCCAAAGAACCTGCCGGTTTATTTAAGGTGCAGGCAAATGTACCAGGTTAAGTTTGTGCAATTTTCAGTAGGCACAAAGTTTTTTTCTTCTGTCCCCACCTGGAATAACTGATGTGCGGTTATGTTCCTAGCGGGGCGAGTCCCCAGCTCATCTAGTGGGCCACTCCTGGTTTGTCTGCACTGCTGCTGTTATTTCTCTGCAGCTCGAGGTGGCAGTAATACACCAGTGAACAATGTGCTGTCCTGGACAACACCCAGTGTGGTACAATACTGCAGACTGCTGCTTTTCACACTGAAAACAGGCTCCAAAACAGGGTATCAGATCACTGCTGACCGGTAACTTAAAACATGATTTAGCAGCTGCACATAATATTCAGTCACCCGGAATGTATAAGAATGTGCTGTATTGTATTTGTTTGGCTTGGTATGCACAAAAAGTTCTGCTGGTCATACGCGCATCTGATGTTTGCCAAGTTGACAGGCGTACGGGTGAAACGACGCCAAAGCGACGGGGAGAACAGAGGCGGCACAGATGATCGAGGTGCAGCAGCGGAAGTGAAGAATTCGGAGCGACGTGGGAAATGTAGTTCACGTGGTTGAGACTGATGATTGGCATTTAAATGCGATCAAGTGGCAGTAGATTGAACAGAGTTTGAATGGGAATATTAAGAAAGCAAGTGACAAATGCAGTTTCCTTCCCGCCCGAGCCTTTCTTTACAACATTACACTTTTGTTAGGCAAGAAAGGAGTCCGTTCTTTTACAATGACACTTAACAGTTCAGAAGCTGTGTACTCTTTTTCATTCTGCACCCTTACATCCATCATTATAGAGATATTCCTTGCAATGAAAAAGTGCAACAAAAGCAAATGCTGTAAAACGGAATAAGTGACGGCTCCTTTTTGAGGTTCGGTATTATAGCAGCCTGTCCACAAATGGATCCTAAGAGGCCACGCCAGTGATAAGAAATCCTGAAACATCGAAGGAGCAGTCATACCTACTTCTTCAAATGAAGGACGGAGGTGTTTTCAGCAGATACGCGCACTGGCAGCAGTCAGATACACATCTGATATTGGTCCACACATCTGGCGGTACAGTTACTGAATAAGATGCTCTCCCTACAACACATCACGAAGAACCGTGGCTTATTGATGTGATGAATACGCAGCTCTTAAAAGTGATGGAAAAAGCGTTTTTAGATCGTATAAAACATATAAAACATGAGCATCGGGATTAGAACCTTAGTACTAAGACTGCTCAGTAAAAAATGGTGCCTTTGCAGTACGTTTCACATATAAAAAAATGCTGCTATGATGTCCTTTCCTCCTGGGACCCAGGAAAAAAAGGGGGTTTTTGAATACATTTCTAGGATTTATAGGAAGTTTTCCAAGCCCCACTCCGCAGCATGTGGTATCATTAAAAAGCACAAAATGTTCTCTGAAAAGTTTGGAAGTAGCATGGTTCACACTCCAGGTACAGTCTGGGAGATGCCCTTAAAAATACATGTCCTCTACAGTGGATGAAAACGAATGCCTGTATCTCAGGGTTCCAAATGAGTCGGGGACCATGCAATTTTGTCACATCTTTTGACTGAGTTTGACTCTAAATATTCATAAAATCAAAGTTCTGTATGTAAACCTGAACAAAAAGGTGAATCGGAGCAACTGCCGTGACAGATGCTACAGTGATCTTAGTGTGGAAAAGACATTTTCTGTGTAAAAATCGTGTACGCGTGGCTTCCAGCGTTGCGTTAGAAACTGACCGGAAACCAATCGCTGGTATAAACACTTACAAAAGTTATGGTTGTGCCAATAATCTCAAACGCAGGGTGTTAGCGATGAAAATAAAAGAGTAGGAGGTAAAGGATGTGAACTTCTCTAAAGCCAGTTTGTCACTATGGGCTGAACATTTCGGCAGCAGAGCCAAGGGGATCGGGGACATCGCTGTGCGTTTGCCGCTGTTGCCACCGAAGAGTCGCCCCAGAAAAGGAGCGCCATGCGAACCGAGGCCACGGAAATGCAGGAATTACCCTGCGGCTGCTTCTTTATTTCCAGTTAAATAAAAAAAAAAAAAAATTAAAAATCAGTCAAATTTAAATGAGCACATGTGCAGCCAGTAAGACTGAAACCATTAGTAAGGCAAATGGCTGAGAAGTGAGCAAATAAACATTCGTGCGAGGAAAAAAAAAGCTGTGCTCAGCTGCATACCGGTTCAGGATGTAGCTTGTAAGAGTAAACCTCACACAGGTGGGACTATCAAGGTACGAGTTCTGCCTTTACAGGTGGGCGTAGAACGGCGATACGGTGGGGTGGGCCGGCCCATCACCGAGCGGAGATCGGCCCACCCGCCGCTCTCCGACTGCTCCCTACCCACCGTCCTCTCACATTCACACCACATACTGTACATTCTTCGTTGTCATTTTGGCTGGGAGACTGTACGTTTGTTCACTCGACTACCCTCGCGCCTCACGTACTATCAGAGTACGGGTCTTGCTGCTGGATCTCCTCACACCACCATCTGTGAACCTCTATCTGCAGCTTTTTTTTGCAATTGCAGAAGACGTTAAAAAAGTGTGCTTCGGAGGGAAACAATCTCCACATTCGCAGCTACGACCGGGAAACCGATTTCCCCCCTCTTGATGTTATGCATTTAAAAAAAGGGACGATTCTGGTGCCACGAGAGCTTTCGGCAAAGCGGTACACCGTCTGGGGACGGTCCTTTTTTGGTTCCTCAAAGTTTCCGCGGAGTTCGAGGGCGTCCTGCTGTAGTCCAATGTTGTAACGCTCCACTAACAACTGAGAAAACATCATAAATCCTCCTAAATGAAGCACCGTGAGGAGCTGTTCTGCAAATTAATCATGTCGGGAATTGGGCTTTACACAGAGAGTTATATAAGAAATTTCAAAATGAGTTCTGCTTCCCGGCGCCCTGTACGTCGGCCGCTCGGAGTAAAAAAAAAGAGGACAGAAGCGAGGTGTCGGCGAGTCCCCTTGGTCACAGGGAAGTGTTCTCGCCATCTCCGTCCGCCGCGCTGTCCCACGTGCTGTCCGGCACGCTGTCCGGCGAGCCCTTGAGCGGCGCCGACTGGCTGCCGCGGCGCTTTCCGCACTCGGGGACCTTGTTGGCCTGCAGGCTCTTGGTGTAGCGCGAGTGCCAGTCCCGCAGGAAGGCGGCCTTCAGCTGCTCCACCACGGTGGCATTGCGCTCCTCCGCGCCCCTGTCCTGGCTGATGACCAGCCCCGCGCCGGCGTTGTACGCAAACTCGTTCCCCACCCAGTCGAAGTTCCCTGTGGAGTCAGAGCCGTACATTTCTCTGCTCAACGGGCACCGATCAATCGGTCAAACGATCGCGATATTCCGGTTGACCTCGGCCAAACAAAGAAGCGTCTGCGCCGGAGCAAAATCGAAATGGTCAAAGGTTCGAGTCCTCACCTATATACACCGAGTTGTCGGTGACCATGAACTTGTTGTGGTTGACTGCGTGCACGGTGCCATCCTTCTGCTCTCTGGGACTGAAGAACTTCTGCATGAGAGACCATACACACGTTGGGCCGCACACACGAAGCCCAGCCAGACACCAGTGGGGTCAGGGCTTGTCGGGACACACTTTCCCGCCAAAAAGCACACTACGACCCATGATCGTAATGAACGTGAAAACTAATACTTTGTATCATGATGATGATAATCATAAGAAACTGAAGCAACACACAAGTGCTGTGTAGTTTTGAAGTTATTGTGCAACAGTGCAAACCACACATTCTACATTCTGTGGTAAGACTTGTCATCCGCAAAACTTGATCACAGGCTTCCCTCACAAAACTGTGTAATTATGTCCTGAAGATCTGCCCTGAGAATTCCCGTGAAACCTTGTAAGGTTACATTTAAGCAGGACTATTAAAGCATGTGCTTTCGGGGCCACAAAACGTTTGTCCGTTTTTCTTCTTTCTGCAAAAAAGCTGCCCCGTCTTTCAAACACGGACATAATCTCATTGAGAAGCAGGTCCACAATATCATCGTTGCTCGAAACGCATTTCGATCTTAAGACCCACACGTTCAGAATTGCTCACGTACGTTTTTTGCGGTTCCCATTCGTCCAGCTGAGTGTACTCACCACCTCCAGCGTGCAGTTGGTCAGCTCCCTGCACAGCGTCTTCAGAGACCAGGCAAAGTTAAAGGTCAGCGGGTGCGTCTGCTTCCAGCAGCTGATGAGCAGACGCACCTCGATGCTCCTCAGAATCAAGGCCTCCCGCAGCATCCCGTCGATCCGCGACCAGTACCTGAGCGTATATACGTGCAGGAAACGAAAAAAGGCAAGAAACAAAATCAATGCTCATCCGCAACGTGGTACCATCTATATGTGGCCGCTGGCAGCGATAAGTGGGATTGCTGCAGCACCACTGAATAATCGTGAGAAAGAGCTGACCTGTGAGGGCTCTTATTGATAAGAGGCAGGTAGTCTGTGATGGAAACATAGATGAACTTCTTGGCGTCCTGCATCACGCGGAAGATGGCATCGATGTCCCTCGTCCGGTCCTTGGGACAGAAGGCGTCCGGGGAGCTCTGCAGCGACGGGTGAAGACCAGGTGCTAAAGGGTTGATGGTGCCCCTCCGAGGGCAAAATCACATCTTCTTACCTCGACCGCCTTCTCCTCAATCTGTCTTTCTGACTTATCTCCATCCTCACAGTAACCCTGCCCTGATCTGAGGGAGTGGGGCAACTTCCCCCTTTTTTCCTCGTCTCGCTTCAGTCTAATTATCTATCACACGTTATTTATGTGTATTAGGTCCCCGGTTGTGACATCAGCATCGCAGCCTTGAGCTGCTGAAATGCGTCCTTTCAAAGGGGGTAGGTGGGAGCTCCCGCGGGCGTATTCACGCACAGCCAAACGTGTGTCATCAGGGCGAGGGGGCGGCAGGGCTTGCTGACACGCTATGGCGTGTGCAGCCCGTGTCACGACCAAACCCGGAGGGTGTCAAATGTCTCGCCCGTGTCCAGAAAACGTGAGGTTCATTAAGGTCAAGTGAAGCCGAAACGTTTCGGGGCCAAACCCCAACACGTGTCCTCTCCGCAACGCAAAGCGCAGTCATCGTCATTAATGAATAATGCGCCGATGACGCGTCTCCTTAACTACATTTGCATTTGATCATTTCCGCACTGCAAAGTGAGGAGGGAGGAGTGTTTCCAGGCGCTCCCTAAACAACACGGGACGGCACTCCACGCTAATCCGATTGTGCCTCGGCTAAGAGAACTGCAGACGGGAAAAGACCCAGCCGGTGCAGTCAATGCAGCTGAAAATGACGTTCCGTAACATCGATTTTATTTTTGCCTCTTATTTCAGGGCAGAAACGAAGCCGCTGTCTGGCTCAATAAACACCACCGTTTCCAATGCCGGAGAAGGCCTGGCAAATGACCTTAAAGATGAAATGTTTTTAATGGGCAGCTGAGCTACCCGGATCGCCGCGTCCGGCCGGAAAAACACTGACGCGAGTTATTAATAACTGAGGGCTGCCATAGCTGGCTTTGCTTTATGGCGCACGCGGACGTCAAGAGTGCCGTGTCAATGGAAATGGCTGTTAGAATCAAGAGAGCTGGGAAAAAAGCCAAACCAAAAACGATTCAAGAATAAAAAGCATAACCTTGATTGTTTGCTAGGCATTTTAGGAGGGGGAATAGTTCTAAAAAGCAAAAAATAATCTTTTGTAAGGAAGTCCTTCGCATGGCGTTGAAACCTTCGACACCCACACAGAAGAGCTTAAAACGTGTCTGAAAAATTGACGTGATCAATGTAATAAATGAAATTTAGTAACAGGAAAGGGTCATTGTTTCCAAGCTCGAACCCGGCACCCCTAGTTTCTCTCGGTCTCCTTTCATCGAGCTCCTGGGTAAAGGAATCCCGCGGCTCACATCGCGTTCGGAATACACGTGACGCGTTGTTGAGGATCAATAAATCCACCAGCGTCCCAGCCTTCGTTTCGTTGAACCTTTAGCTCGCTGGAGGCGTGGATGTGAACCTAGCAAAGCCGCACCATAATTGATGTTTCATTTTCTTTAATAAATTACCATCGGCGGTTTCACTGCCTCAGCTGTTACGTTTTTCAGAAGTGCGACAGCTGATTAAAATTTGATCGTGTGAACAGAGATTTAACGGACAAATCCTATAGATTTACAGGCGCTCGCGGAGTCAGCCTTTCGCAGCTCGACCAAGGGTTGTTAAAGGTTATTTAAGCAATGGGTTGGAACGAACGCCAGCATTTGCTGGAGTCTCCAGGACCGGGACCAGCTTTGGGGACGAAGACAGGAGTAAATGAGCGGAGACGTGTCAGGTGGGCTGAGCCACAAGGCCCTCAGCGGGCGTCATGGGAACACTCACGGAAATGTAGGCATGGGCCTGGGTGCTGTTGAGGAGCAGCGGCAGAGCGTTCTCCTTGTTGTAGAGCGCAGTCAGCCTCTTGGACCAGATGGACGGCACGTAGTCTTTGTACTGCAGCTGCCAGTACAGGCTGAATATCCTATGCAGGTCCAGCACCAGGCAGCTGCAGTTATAGATGATCACCCCGAGCTCCTTCATCTGCATGGCCCAAAGAACACGAAATCAGAGCTTCGACCACAGCAGAGCAGCGAGACGAGGGCGGATGGGGCTTATCGGTAGGGCGTCCTGCTTACGAAGGAGATGTACACGCCGACGGCGAGATCTGATCAAAGGCTGCGTGTGAAACGCTTGTATCCCCGGCTGTGGAGATTGACGAAGTCAACACAAAGCAAGGTATGAATTTAAATGAGCCTCAATCCTGGGTGATAATCAGCAGAAGGAGTAGCAGAAAGCTCAGGTGCAGCACGTTGCATCAAACGGTAGCTTTGTTTTTGGCGGCGAAAGAACGATTGCGCCGTATTAGTCATGTGACTCTTTTCAACCAATCAGCGTTGTTTATTCATCAGTCCCAAAATGATGTCAGGCCTTATAAGCAGGGTCGCTTAGTTAGGTACTCATTCATACAGGTGTGTAATTTTTGCTGCATGAATTCAGGGCGAGTTCCTTGATCACGTGTGCGGCAGTAGGACAGGGGATTCTTACCGGGTCTGCTGATCGCAAGGCAATGGCTCTAACCACTACGCCACCTGCTGGCCCAATCATCACCAACTGCTCCTGCGTTTAGAAAATGTTTTGCGCGAGTACCAGCAGCCTATACATGTCCATCATGTTTATTCAATTGACATTTTGCTGCGCACCCCAGAAGGAAACAAATCAGCTGCAATTAAATTACATCTTTTTCATCAGTGTTCCCGTTGAGCGGTCAAGCGAAAGCTGGTCAATGGCCTTTCGTGACACGATCTGTTCCTGTGCCGTAATAAACCAGTGCCCCGCACTGCAGGAGACATTTAAGGGCAGCCACCGCTGAGGAAGACCCCTGTAAAGGCTCTCGTGATACAAGAAGCGTGGGCACAGCTCCAGGATTTAAGAGCTTATTTTCCCACAAGGCTCTCCTGTTTCCAGTCTGCTGTTGGGGAACTCGGCGAGAACGAGCGCGGACGGCTTCCAGGTAAGAGGCTCCATCACAGCCTCCGTCCGCTGCACCCCTGACAACTCCTCCTCCTCCTTCTCCTTAGCATCCCACCTTGGAAAACTGCGCAGACCCACAGGTCTCCACCATATCGACGCAAACCCAGCAAATAGCACAACGCTCCCGGCAACGCCGTCAGGGGTAAAAACAGGGTGTTGAGAAGGAGAACACTAATTTCTACTTCTCATCACTTTAATTTCAGCTTCGACGGGATATTGCTCAGATGAATAATCAAGGAGGGTATGTCTCTGGTACAGAAAAATGGAGCGAGCGAGAGGGAGGGAGGGAGAGAGAGGGAGACGGATCAGCTTGCCAGCTCATTTAATTGCACAGTAAGAGACAGGTGGGATGATGGCAAACATCCCCCTTGCTGCTCCCTTCCCTCTCCAACACACTCTTTCTGTCTCTAACCTTCAATCATGTTCTCTCCCTCTGTCTCCATCTCTCACCTTCACTGTGCTGTTTGCTCACTTGCTCCTCTCGTCTTTGACTCTGGGCGCAGCCCTGCTCGGTGTCCAGCTCACTTAAATCACGGTCTATCCCGGTAGTCTTTCGAGTCGGGGGGGTGCGGGGCGGTGGCTGTGGAATAAATTTACTCCTTCTGCAGAGCCGAACAGGCTTACGGTGTAATTCATGCACCGCGCAGACGGCCGCGGCTTCGGCTTCCGCCGGCCGTGCACGGGCGAGATAATACCCGCAGTCAGCAGAGTGTGCAGCGCTTGTCAAAACATCGCCGAGTTCGGGCCATAACAATCACTGCAATCGCCCGCCGGTGGGCGGCTCAGATCACGGATGCGTTCATTGACATCGTTTCCACAGACATCTTTATGCACTGTCGCGCGTTCCAGATGTTTCCCCATCTGTATTCTCCGCAGCGCCTGGAACCTCACAGCAATACCTGTAGGTTTCGTGAACCTAAGAAGAATCCCGGACGGTACGAGAGGTGTGAGAAGACATGGGTTCGATCCTTGCTCAGTCTGTGTCGAGTTTACTTGTTCGCGTGGGTTTCCCCCCGCGGTCCAAAGACAGAATTGATGACTCCGAATTGCCTTTAGCGTGTGTGCTGCCTTGGAGTGTGGATGAGAGATGGACTGTTGGTAGTGTGCCGTACTGTATCTAGCAGTGTAAGACACCTTGGATGTAAAAGGCGTCAGCTAAACAGCACATCGTATTCAGTGTAAGTGTCTGACAAGTGGAAAAAACGTGAACGCAACACGGCCACAGGATGTGCAACTGAAGAGCAGCGGGTTTGATCCCGAGGAGGGGCTTTGCTGCTGGACCTTTGAGCACTTCTCCATCCGAAGTGCTTAAGTATAAATACCCTTTGAACAAAAGAGTCTGTTAAGCTACTAAATAATGTCATGTCATAATAAACAATAGGTGTGCAGAGATCCATTAGGCCCGAGCCTGGCCCCTAGTCCTACTTTCCTTGCTTTGAAAGTGTACATCCAAGGTGTGACAGGGTGAAGTTAGCGAGGCTGCACAGTGTCACGCAGGCGGCCTCGTTCGCGCCCGGACACCGCTGTTGCGTCTATATGGCAACAAACGCCTCCCGATGACTCAGCCAGAGGCTCTGTGACACAAACAGATCAAAGCATGAAAAAGACAAGGCCGGTCTTCGTGACGCTGTCACCCGGACCCCTGGAAATAATCCCCGTTGACAGAGTCATCTGCTTCTCAGACCCCTGTCAGTGGGCCAGCCGCAAATGCGCGCGTGCCGTCACACCTGGGATACATCTGATGCAGGTGGGGGTCATCAGTATCGCCCCCTGTAGCCTGGGGATAGCGTGCGGCAGGTACCTTGGACAGCGATCGCCAGTCCATGACAGCGCTACCGATGTACATGTGCTGCCGATCCACCACCCAGAAGGAGGAGTGAAAGTGGCCCTTGGTCAGCGCGGTCATGTTGAGGTAGTGGACCTCGGCACCTGTGCGGGTGGGAGCAGACAGGGAACCACGGACACACCAAAGTGATCAGCAGTGAACTCCATGTCCCGTTTACGCCCACAAAAATACTTTTTATTAGGTATTTGTCACAAAGAGTTTAATTTTATGTCTTAAGCATATGAACCTCTAATTGTACGTCAACCCTATGTTCTTCATGAAATACCCCCTAATCATAATGAAATTTTCATTATCATAATGAAAATTTTGTTCATTTCAAATTTTCATTCTAGCTAAATAGAATTATACAATTACAGAAGCATAACATTTCATTTTCATAAGTAGGAATACACAGTTCAGTATCTGTGGTTTGGCACCGCAAAACTACCGAACAACGACTTACACTTTCAGTCTTCATTATACCCTTTTCTGTAATGTTTCATCTCAATTTCCTAAAATTACATCCAATACTCCAACACTGCAGGTTATCCTTAATACAAAAATATGTTTGGGCTTGTTTGTTTTCTGCCTTTACTGCTGTAACATCAAAATTGTTTTTAAACAAAAATGAGTCGATAGTAAAGAATTTGGGTCAGTCAGCAAAGGGTCATTTAAAAATTAGGGTAAAGATGATATGATGTTAATTTGTCATGCACGTGCTTATGACATAAATGTGTTCGTACCCCTAAGGTGGTGTGTCATTTGGTAGGACTGTGTAGGTGATGTCGAGTGCTTCCTTTTCCCCTCTGCGAGATCCCGGAGTCGAGAAGACCAAGCCCAAGCATGGAGACTTTTGGAAAGTTCTAGAAAGCTTTTATTGTTCATTTCTTGTGCATATCTTCATTGCACTAGCTGTCACTTCAGTGCCTTGTGAGCGTCACTTCTCTCACACCGGCTCAAAAAACCATTAGAAATTACGGCGGCAACCATACCATCAATTCAGACGCTGTCCGGTTATTTATTCATTTATTAATAGCATTCATCTTTGCTGATCAAGTGTAAAATGTCAGTTTGCAATGGAAGGAATGAGACATGCCGACAGGCATCAATAAGATGCACCGAAACAGACGAAGAGATTGGGGCCGGATCCATTTCAATCGGTCCTGCAGTGTTTACAGCTCGTACCTGGTGTTCCCGAGTGCTGGTGATCAATAACAAGGTTAAGCTTTTATTTGTTTTGATTTGGGGGTAAAAATGGCTTTGGATTTATGAACAACTCAGATTACAAACAGAATGTCGGGGCCTGCTGTATTTATAAACGGAGGGGACACTTCAGTCATAATGCAGCCAATGCAGTTCATATTAATGCTGGAAATACCTTATTGATTTCTTCCAAATGTTCATCGTTATCAGCTAGTGAGTGGTGCTGCTGGGAATATTTTCTGTTGCCTGATAAGGCAGTTGCAATAAACAGTCACCTGTTATTTCCTGTCTTATTTCAGCTGCTTCCCGTTGTACGCGTGACTTTTGGGTTTGTGAACTTGTGGCTGCAGTATTTAATCCTTTTGCTCTTCACGCACTGAACTTCGTGTGCTGACTTCATGAGCGCGGAACTCGTACGTATGTATCCACCATCAAATTTCACGGCAACAGCGATGCCCTGTGGGTTAGGCCTATTTATTAAAATAGACCCGCCCTGCGTGCACATGCATCCTATTTTTAAAGAAATTTCATAAACCGCTCCTTTCGCTTCAGCTAAAAAAATAAAATAATGGCACTGCCGCTGTTTGCGGAGCATAACTTTTCCGCACCGAGAAAGTTTTCATTTATTTAAATTCTCAAGGACTCCGTGGTAATTTGCGGAGCAGCTGCTTGTTAGGATATATTGCACTTTATTTCATTCTAAGTCTGGGCTGCACAGCTGTGTCCTTGAGGAGCGCAGGAGGTTCTGGCTTTCGCTCAACTTCACCTCCTAATTGCTTAATCAAAGTAATTACTTGGATTGTACGTCACCTCACCTGATTTATTTAGGTGGCTTTATGACCATGATTTTCTTTTTTTTTTTAAACATTTAATAAACAGTTCCGTAAAACTGTTGGTCTTGGTCTGGCGGTACGTTCTACGAAAAACCCAGGCACGGGAGCTGACATCACTGCGCCATGAAAGGCCCCCCTCAAAATTCACTCATTAGGAGTATTAAGTTACTAGTGAGTTTGCTGAAATGAGAAACCTCAACATTGAAATGGAGCATAAAAACCACAGCTGTGATGTTAGTGCTAATTAAGAAAGTTACAAGACTGTATATTGTACTACTACCTACATAGCAACACCATGCATGTGATGCGAGACGTAGCTGTAACAGTCTAACTAGCAGGTGGTGTGTCGATCGTTCGAAACAACGGCGAGAAAGGCAGAAAAAAAAAAAAAAACAGCCATTTTCAATCCTTTTTGGAACATCTGAGTTCCTTTAAAAGTCACATATGGGAAGAGTCACGTCTTTTCAATTAAAATGATTATTAATGACGGGTACAGCATATTTTTAAATAGGTACCGATCTTCCCCCAATTCTGTGTTTATATAATTATATCGATACATTATAAATATGACCCACTGCTATAAGATTAATTGTATTTATTATTTTCAGTTATGTAAGATTTTTTACAGCCTCGTCGCATTTATTACGGCCAGAATATTGCTTATCGAATGACGCAAAACGGATGCTGCCGAACACCCTTGATGCACGTTAAAAATGAAGATTTAAGTGAACATTCATGCGGTAAAAGCCAGGCTGCGTGCTGTGTTGACAGAGGCATTTTGCTCAGCCAAACCAGCCCTGTACCGAGCCGCTTGCTGACAGTAATATTGTTATTATTATTATTATTCTGACTTATGCACATTCTGTTGACAAGGAGCAGGCCACTTTGTAACTAGCCTGCAAAAATTACTGCTGTTTTAAATATTGCCAGGCAACCACTTCTATGTACACTGCAGCTTCCATGAATCGATATCCATGACACAGCACTGAGTCATTTCCTTCTGTGTCGGCGAGGTGACGCCGCCACCGCTGCCACCACAGCTGGCACCGATATAATCGCCATGTCACTTACCGTGTTTCGACAGGCTCCTAAGCTCCGTGGAGTTGATAAGACCGCTCGCCACCCTCAGGTTGATCTGCTGAGCCTTCAGGCCAAGGAGCCGTTGGAACAGGCACTGGCCCTGTGGGTGAAGACCATACAGGCGTTCGCATGCGTTTGAGACGCAAACCAGCAGGACGGTTAAGGAACTGGTCTGGATCAAAGATGTCACGTGCTCAGATCTAAGGAGGTGAACGGCTGCCATATCTGTCAGCAAGGATCAGAATCTCAGATTAGACGTGTGACACTGAGCACTGCGAGCCACTTCGGGTCCAGGTTTGAGTCCAGCAGCAGCATGAAATACATGTTAACGTGTTGGTGGGTCAAAACAGCTTGTGCCGTGGCTTTCTGGATCAACCGGAGAAGCTTGATGGCGAAAGCCAGAAAAGCGGACGGGGGAGAGCTGTAGCGGTGGGATTTCACCCTGGCCGGGAGCAGAAGCTGTACAGTGTGGTCTGAGATATGGGCGAATCCTGTGGATTCTGCGCACGGGGTATCTGCACGATTGCATGGCGGCCTCGACGTGCTGGGAGAAGCAGCGGCTCGAGCCAATTTACCAGAACATCTCAAGTTTATGTTCAGAATTGGAACTCTCTATTTAGACTTGATGAAAGTGAGGAAAACGTTGATTCACTGAGTCACGGCGAACTGAACATCAAAAATATTTAAGTGGCCAGTTTCCGTAGGTCTGCTGAATCATATGGGAACACACGAACCCTTCTCAGTTTTCATGACACCCTGGAATTGCCAAGCGTAAGTGTGCCCAGTGCTTTTTTCCCCTCAGGAATTTCCTTCTCTCTTTTTTGTTGCATAACAATTTCACAAAACACTGAACACAGTGCGGTAGCTTAAAACAACTGAAATTTTAATTTGGCATTATTGGCTGCTTTAAAAATCCAATTCTCTTCACTTCTGTTGCCAATTCGCTGCATGTGGAGATTAGCAGAAGCGCTGGCAACTCCACACGTGAACGTTGCAGTTGAATAAAATGTCAATGTTATGCTAGCATTGTGCTAAGACAAGCTAAGCTAAGCTAAGCTAAGATATGAGTGTGTTACTCGCAGCAGGGTCATTGCAGCACCCCCGGGTGAATCATTACCCCCACCGGTTCCCGTCCTACCTCCCAACTGCAGTTTCATTACCCGCACTGATGGGAAACAATCACTCCAGGTTTAACCGATCAAGCCCATTTACCGCCGAAAGGCCACAAATGCAATTTCCAATCCTCCAGCAGCCTCTGTGGAAAAGGCTGCCGAAAGAGTGATGGAACACCTCGCCATTTCCTCTGGCACTGTTTGCGTTCCCCTTTCCGTGCCGCTCCGCCTTGCTACGCGGCAATCTGCCCCAGCCGCGTTCTCCCACCCAGATCCACAACGTATGAATACGAATGATTACCGCACACTTGGAGGGAAGCCATCTCTATGGACATAGTGGACATGGGGACACAAAGCTGTTTGGAAACCCATGCCAGAGTGTGGAGTTGTATCTTCATACACTGGACATGGTTCATGTAAGACTAACATACACAATTTGCAAAAGGATAAACATTTAGCTACTCTCAACAGAGACACGTTCTTATTATTTCGTGAAATTCCAAATCACACGTAGGACTTGAAACGGAACTCGATAGAAGCGGCGCAGTCATACCTGCTTTGTGGCCTGCGTACCCGACTCGTGGTCTGTCGAGTTTAGAGCCCAGTAGGAGGACACGATCTCCACAGATCGAGTGGCCAAGTCTAAGAGAGTGTGAAGACCCAGCGAGAGATGGAGGCTGGTCGTTCCATTGTCTGAAAAGAAGACATCTTCTGGAATGTTTTCCACCAGGACTATCCTGAAGAAAAAAAACACAGTTTTTCTTATAAAAACACACTCTGGTTTGCCAGTATGACATGTGACATACCCCTAATGTTGTTTATTATATAACTTTGCATGCTTCATTAGATCCATAGACCCCAAATCACGTTGAAAATCCTTCTCACACAAGAGACTAAAGGGATTTTAATACGGAATATTAAACATTTATAGACCATTAACTCAAGCCTGAATTTGCAACTGAGTCGAACATTTGTTGCTTTGGGACTTAACAATTCAGATCATGCAGAGCTGGATTTTTCCTAAAATTTCCTATGACACAACTGCTCAAGAACATTCCAAAGGTACGAATGTCTTCATGTGCCAAAGCATATCTACTGTTTGAACGGGGTCTAGAGATCCACGTCTGTTAAACGCTGCTCAAACTTCAGATCAGACCACATTATAGATTCCCTTACAACGTGTTCAAAAGATGTGATGCATCCAGGATTGTGGACCGTCGTCAAAACACAGAGCAGCATGCTAACTAATGCACAAAGACTTATTTCTAAGAAGATTTTATTGGAAATAGCCTTCCTGGAAAAACCGACTGCAAGAAAAGGGTACACTTCCTGCGAAATGCTATAGGTCGACTTGAAGAGGTCACCATTTGTGAGAATGAAGACATTACAGGATGGGTTATGAACATCATGTGCCTTTCTCATACAAGTGCAACCATGAATACCACTTATTACTTCAGGCAGTGCACCAGTCAGACCATATTACTGGCCAGCGGGAGTGTTTAGTCGTGCCAATTCCTGGGTGCGTGTGGCATCTATATGCAGCTTCTACAATCGAGACATCATCACAAGCCCCTAATGACCCCTCGCTCCATTTAGCAAAGTCAACGGCCCGGATGTGAGCCGGTAAAATGGCAGACCTATGTTTCCTCCCATGGAGAAATCGCCGCCCAGAGACCCTGATTCAATAAGGTTTTGCCGGTGACAGGTTCCTAACCTGATCCCGAATGACTGAAAACCATATTTAGGGAGGAACCAGAGGAGCGTTCAGCCTAAACCTGGTTTAAGAAAGATAACAACCGACTGAAAGTCTTTCAGACCGATTCGCGGGGGCCCTTGTTGCACGCAAAGTTAATTAAAGAAAACCATAACAAGGACTTGAATGTACATCAATTTCCTGTACTCGTTTCCTTGCCTGGCTTATTCAGCAGCTGGATGAAATATTGTTATTGCTGTGAGGAAAATGAAACAAGCGGGAAAGATTTAATAGGCAAGCCAACAACAGCAGGCAAAGTAAGTGTGCCAGACCTGCCAGCATCAAACTGAACTCTCTAGCACAGTGGCTTTCAAATGTTTTCATAGAGCACAGATAAAGAAGGTTATGTATTTTCTATAAATATATATTCACGAAAACAGCTTTAACAGACGTGCAACCCTTGTGTTAGCGCTGGTCTGAAATACGTCACCACATTTGGACAGATTTGTTTGCACGGACACAATAACAGCCCCTCTCATACTCTTACGAACTTATGCAAAATTACTCATTCATTTTCCCACATTATGAATAAGAGATAAATATTAGGATGTGAAAAGCCTGGTTTGCACCAGTCACACTGCTGCTTGTTGACCTTCAGCAATCGACACTGTACGACCCCTACGCTGAGTCCCCAGACAGCAGTTCGCTAATCATTGTTCAGCAGAGAGACAGGGATGCTGTATGTTTGTGGCATCAGAACAGCCACCACTGCGACTGCGCTGACATGACGACTTCGGGACCTTGAGAGATATAACCAGGCCACCGCTGTCGTGGCCAAAGAAGCATTACATGTACAGATCAGGAACAACAGCACTGTCAAACTTGCTCGCATATTTATTAGTATGTCCCATACATGCAAAACATCGTAATAAATATGCAGTTGTCATATTTTTTCAGTCTTCAGCTGCATTCGCTGTCAGGACTGTAATTCCGGAAAGTGGATGCTGGTAACTGAGTCATTTTGTGACTCAGAAAAGCGCAAGATAATAAGTACCGAATGTTTTGTGTTTAATTTGTCATTTATCAGTGGGCCCCGATGTCAGAAAAGCGGTCGTGTTTATTACACATCCTGAAATTTGGACAGCTGGTAGTAAAGTAGTTAGTGCTACTGCCTTTGGACTCAGAGCTTTCAGGTTTGAATCCCACCTCTACTGGTAGTACCCTTGAGGAAGGTACTTACCTGAAATTGCTCCAGTAAGAACTACCCAGGTGTATAAATGATTAAGTAACTGTATATTGCACTGAATCCTTGGCTGAGGTCACAGATCTATATTATTAATGTCTTATATTCCGTTACCACGCCTTGAGCCGAAAGACAGTGGGTCAATATAAGCTCCTTTGGGACAGATGTTCTCTGCAGCCTGATTAATCACAGGCAGTGGTACCCTGACATGATTAACCCCACACTTGTGCCCATCTTGATGGCATCACGCAAACGCTACCGCTCAGCTTCAAGCAAGGTGCTCATATTTCTAGTGCACTTAAGCTGGCGCCTCGGAACACTCAGCACCGGACCAAAGTAATATCTGTCTAGACCAAGAAGCTGGGGGGGGGGGGCAGTTTAACATCGGAGTTCGAGACATTTACTTGTAATGTAAAGACTGTGGGGTCAAGTCCTGATATGAGCTTGAGGTCCTGACCCTCAAGTCCCAGTAGAGGCCTTATCCTTAAGTAAGGCCATCTGAACTGCTCCAGTAGAATACTGAGCTGCGCTGTGCTACACTATGTTTCATCCTCATGCCTGAGGGTCAGAGACCAAGCGAGCAAAAAGCAACCAGGGATTACTGGTGGTGTTGTGGTTGGAGCTGCTGCCTTTGAACCCAGAAGTCACAGGTTTGATTGCAACCTCTAGCCGTAGTACCCTTGAGCGAGGTACTTACCCGAAATTGCTCCAGTATAAATCATCCAGCTGTACAAATAGGTGAATAACTTTAAGGAGGAATTAATGTAATCACAGTATCGGTGTTGGATTTGCCAGAGAAAATGCGTAAAGTGTCACCCTAACCCTTTGGTGACATGTTGCACTGCATCAGTATTTTGGGGCAAAAGCAGTGAACGAGGAACTGGCACAGACTGACCGATGGGGTTGGGGCTCACTGGGCCAAATTTGAGTTAGGAGCAGAGAAAGGCGAGAAGAAAGGGAGAAGAAAGCACTTAGAAGAAGAGTGAAAATGTTAATCGTGTTATTCTGTAATCGATGCCCTGCTTCTCAGGACGAGGACAACGCAAAGGCAACACGATGCACCCGGGACTTTTCAGTGCTCCGTTTTTTCTTTTTTGGACGCGAGCCCAGGACAACCGGCATCTCGCCTTAAGAGGCTACAGACGTGGATGTGTCTTTGCGCTGCATCCTCATGCAAATGGACATGAATGTGCAGGCACGTCCAGAGCGTCAAAAAAGAGCCCCTGTATTTATAAACCATCTGACGGCTGGGCTACATGCAAATGCTGAATGGAAAAATCTCACATAATCCCTCCGAGGTTGAGGTTTAGAGTGGAGAAACCAGGACTCGTTTGTCTTCGTATCACACAGGAGCAGTGTCCGACTCCAGGGATTTCAGACTGCGCACACACACACACACACACACACATATATATATATATATCTATATGTGTGTGTGTCCGTACATACATATATATATGACTTTTCTACCATCTGCTAACAAGCACTGTAAAACAGCAAGGGAACTCAACACTTGCTTCACCACCTACAATTCCAGAATTCAACCCTAAATAATAATATAACAAAAAGATCCAAAGGGATGAGCTATTTCAAGACAGATCTTAAATTAGAAACTCTAGCCATAACACACAGTTTTTATCAGAGCTGAGAAGTACAGCAAAAATAGTTTTTTTTTTTTTTTTTTTTTTAATCTAAATTCATGTTCACTTTGGAGGTCTTTGAAATATGGAATTCAGCTCATGCTGTGGAAGGTGTTTCTTCGGAACGACGTTAAAGATGGATACGCTGTTCCAGAGCACATTACAGCTGTAGTACCAATATTATAAATAAATCTACGGTGATATTCATCGCTTGCTGTTTTATATGGCACAGTTTTTTTTTAACCTTTAGTTGTTCTGTGCCACAAAATAACACAGTTAACTGCAGAGAATTTAAACCCGAGGCCCGAATGCAGAGACCATTATTAATTCCGTGCAATACTTTGGGAAAAGGCTTGAAGATTTTGACATACGGTAAATATTCAGTAAGAGAAGGACCGGATATGGGGAGACTACAGGAAATATATTATTATTATTATTATTATTATTAAATATCCTGATCAAGGGCTCTACACAGGAGGACTGGGCACCTTCGGGCTGCCAGGTGGCAGTCTTTTGGGTGCTCCTGTTTCCTCTCATAGCCCAAAGGCATGTGCTTCAGACGATTTGTTCACTCTAAATTGCCCTTAGCATGTATATGTGCGGGTGAATGAATGTGTGTGATTGACCTAGGACAGACTGGTGTCCTAACCATGGTATACCCTGCCTTACACCCAGTGCTTCTGGGCCAGACTCTGGACCACTACGACCCTGGACACTGGACAATGGATGGCTGAATGAAACACTAAATCATTACAATTGATCATTTTAACAATTGACACAGCCCGCATGTGAAACATCGCAGAGCGTGAATTCTTTACACAGATTCAAAGCAGCTGGACCAGAAGGATAAAAAGCAATAGGTTTAAAAGGTCCGACTGAACTAGTGAGCAGGTGTCCACATGAGACAGAGGAAAAGAAGAAAGAACGCACTGATGACAGCAAACATCGAGAAAGTGATGGCTCTCCACTCCATGGAACAACTCTGAAGAGAGGAAGGAGATGTGACGGTGGAATGGGCTGCGGAGCCATAAATCCGAGGCCCAGACACAGAAAGCACCAAAACAAACTACAACTGACATCCTACGCGAACGCAGTTGAGTGAGGTCTCATACACCCTCACCCAAACAAGCCAATTCTCTACATGGAATCTTTAACGAGCACTTAATTGACAAACGTACTGTGTGGATGGGGTTTGCTGGGGTGCAATATTTTTATAATTCATAGAAGTCTTGGGGAACCGGGACGACTTTTAGAGCTGCGCAACAGATGCGGAGGCATCGCAGTGTTGCTGTGATCCCAACATGTTCCCATTTCAACGCTCCATTAATCCTACGTGCATCAACATCCATTTCAATTATGCAGACAGAAAGTGTGCTTTGGCAAAACTATACACGGGCAAGGCTGCTGAAACAGACAGCACTGGAGCTCTGACCTGTCAACAAGCGAAAGCAAACAAAAGCACACCACGCTTTTCTGATGTGACGGAGCGAGGCGCATTCATTTCTCTTCAATTCCTCGGCCTACAAACTAGGTGTTTGGGTTCACATACTGTAGCCGTGCAAAAAAGCAAGGCTTCTTGCCCAGGCGAGACTGGGAGATTAATAATACTTTCCCTCCAAAACCTGAAATGGCATTTTTTTTTAACGTTCCAAAGGTGTCGTTGGCTCATGGCATTTCTCCCCAGGCACCATGAAATGTGCGTTTGTGTCGGACCGCGTTACCAGATTGTTGCCGGGTTAACGGTCACTGGGGTGTCGCATCCAGACCTAAATATCCAAAACCCTAACCCTCAGATATATTGATGAGAAATGCTGCCTAATGGAAAGCAGATGGCTTCTGGTCCTACACATTACCATTTAAGTCCTTTCTGGAGTTATGAGATCTATCCATTCCAGCTGGCATTGAGTGCTGTGCTCAAAAAATATGAATGTAACCATTTTTAAAACTGAAAATGAGGTCACTGAGTGAACTGGTTTATAAATATTTAAATTCTTGTTATGTTCGCATACATGATTTGATTTGCAAAAGAGTACAGGAAGACTTATGGATGGTGTCTTCACACATGGCTTGAGAGAAATGTAATGATTTATGTTTTGTATGGTATGCAATCCAGGAAATTGGCCGTTGTTATAAACATTTAGCGCACCAGTGGAAGTCTGGAATCCTCGACCGGGAGGATTTTCCAAGCATCAGCTCCATGCCCACTTCGCCACTTTTAGGGGTGAGGTTGGCGAATCCACGCATCACGGTGGGAAAAAAACGGAATTCCTACCGACAGTCTTTGCTGCAGTTGTCCTCCGTGATGCCATCCTCATCTTCAGCCCAGATGTCCACAGCAGAGAATATCAAAGCCACCAGGACAGCGAAACAGCACACCAGCGCAAAGACCACGATGCACTTCTGCTGAGACTGCAGGAAGACATAAGCAACAACACGGCGGACTTTAATTTATTTTTAATTCATGACAAGGAGGGCGTCGAAGTGGCCCCAACCCGGTGGGCTGTGTGTGTGTGTCTATGTGTGTGTGTGTGGACCAGGGAGTGTTGCTGATCTGTTTCACACAAATGAACGTGTTCACTTAGGTATGTTCAGGAGCGTTCAGCAATGCAGGGTGATGTCACTGCGCTTCTCTTTCTGTTTTCCCTTAAGGACGCAATGGATGCGTTCAGGTTGGGTTCAGCTGGGATGAACACAAGTGGAGCAAGTGAGTCATTAGTTATTTGAAAAGGCCTCGTATGCACCGAGGGAAGAAACACAAGAATAATTCTTGCGGCAAATATAAAACCAGCTGAGCAAGTTATTTGCACTTTTGCACTGAGGCTGCTTTTATGGATTTTCAATTTCTTTAAAAGCCAAGTGGTGATTAAAACATGCCGATGAAACATCACACACCGCAATTCGGTCATAAAAATGGTAAACACACCGAGCCAGAGAGAGAAGAGGAAAAAACATTTAGTAACTTAACTATGTTCATTTTCACAGACTAGACTGTATGTTGAACTTCTTTCCATTTCATTGGCTTAGATGGACTATTTATTGATTTTAATGATGAAACTTTGAGCAGATTCATCGTGATTAAACTTGAAATTAGATAAAAACTGATTTCAGAGTGTAAAGCCTACACACAATGTAGATACCAGCAGCGTGACTTCTCTAAGCGATTCTGGTGAGAACAGAACTTTGTACTCGTGACACAGGCAATATTTTTCTGCTCTGCAAAATGCATGAATATGTTTAATTAGCGCGGTGAGCGAGGAGCCGATCTGTCTCATTAGCCCTGAGACTTTTATTCAAACAGCAGGGTGGATGTTCAAAACTGCTCATCTCCTGACAGAACCTCACGCTTCCACTTAAAGAAAAAGGAGAAATCAGGGGTGTTTGGGGACACGTGAGGGCTGGCAGGTTCATGCGTGAAAAGCGTGCGTGCGAACGAATACGTGCTGGAGAGAGCGGGCTGGGTGCCGCTCTCCGGTCCGCGTTCGGGCCGAACTCCAAAACTGACAGCAGCTCAATACTTGGACAGATTTCAGCTCCTCCGAAGGCAGCAGCGCTCCTTCATTGTAATCGCAGGCCTTGTTTGGAGCGTGGCTCTGACTGGCGGAAAGAATCAAACCTAATTATGACCCTAATAGAATTGGGATGGGATTTATTCTACCTGTCTATATACTGGTTGGGGCGGCGCGGGGGCGCAGTGGGTTTGGCTGGGTCCCGCTCTCTGGTGGGTCTGGGGTTCAAGTCACGCTTGGGGTGCCTTGTTATGGACTAGCATCCCATCCCGGGTGTGTCCCCTTCCCCTCCAGCCCTATGCCCTGTGTTGCTGTGTTAGGCTCCGGCTCACCGCGACCCTGCATGGGATAAGCGGTTTCAGTCAGTGTGTGTGTGTGTGTGTGTGTGTACATATTGGTTTGGTCATATGTCATAAGCAGGGAGGAAAATCATAATTCCAGTTTTAGTGGAGAAGGGCATATTTTTTGGCTTATCTGACACCGACAACCTCCTATCATGGAATATCAGTAATTCCACATGGATCACGGAACCACAGGAAATACGAGCGGATAAATATTTTTGCAGAATTTCATTGTTGATGCAGTATAACCCAATGACGTACAAAGTGTTATAAAGGAATGTCGTACAGGGCAACTAACGCTGAGGGAAATGCGCGACCCTGCAACCTCAGCCTCGGCCAAGAATATGGTTACGTCCGAGGTGCTGATGAAGGGAAAGATGGGGAGGCGACCGGAAGAAAAATCGTTGCGAGCTCATCTGACTGGATGCGATGGGACAAACGGAGAGGACGGAAGCTCGTGGGGAGGCTGGCCTCACATCGCTGTGCCTACTTCACTCACGAAAGCATCTTGGAGAAATAAAGTATCGGGGGTGAAGGCCTGACAGTGAAAACAGGCCGAAGATGGGCTCTGCAATTCTTCAGTGTGGATAACACATTGAAATTACGTTTATTCATTTTGCAAACACTTTCCTCCAGAGCGACGCGCTTAATTATTAGTGACCAGCGTTTAGACGAGAGCTTTTTTACCTGAGCTGAGCTGCAATGCAGTACATGCGGTACTCAACTCCCTGCAGTCGTTCACCTGTTTGTACAAAGTGCGGTTTAGCGCTCACGCGCAGAGCCCCGCAGTACGGGCAATTCGGAGTCCCCCATCCGGCCTGAAACACGTCTTCGGACTATGGGAGGAAACCCGCACAAACACGAGGCGAGCGCAGCGCATAATATGACAACAAAACAGTGTAACATAGCGCTCTGCTAGCGTAGCACCCAATTAGCGTATCCATTAGCATAGCATACCGCTAGCGCAGCATGCTAGAGAGGCACCTAGCTCGCTTCTTTCTCCGAAAGCGGTGTACAGTGATTATTGGATAGTATTTAGCTGACACTTTTATCCAAAGTGGCTTATGCTAAATCCATAGTGCTAAACTTCCTACAGTCATTTGCTCAGTTATACAGCAGAGCAATGTAACACACTCACACACTCACACACACTATGGGCAACTTAAGAGTCACCGGTGCACCTGAAACACATCTTTGGGCTTTGGGCGGAAACCCACATAAACACAGGGATAACATGAAAACTCCATGCAGACTGAGATGGATTTGACCCCATGTCCAGCGGTGCTACAATCCAGAAGGTGTGAGGCACCAGGGCTACCTGGAGCAGCACAAACCAGCACTGGAGGTGCTTCTTAACTTGGGATTCATAATTCCGCTCATAATTTAGAGGTGGCACAGCGAGAAGTGCTGCTGTCTCACAGGGCCTGGGTGGTGCGAGAGGACGTGGGTTTGATCCCCGCTCAGTCTGTATGGAGTTTGCATGTTCTCCTCATGTCTGCGTGGGTTTCCTCTGGGTGCTCTGGTTTCCTCCCACAGTCCACAGACATGCTGTTCAGGTTCCCCCATAGTGTGTGTGAGTAACAGAGAGAGTGTGTGTGTTCCACTGATGTATGGATGAGCGACCCAGTGTAAGTAGTGTATCCAGCAGTGTAAGTCACCGCGGTGAATAAAGTGTGTGGGCTGAAAACACTACATAGAGTTCACTGGAAGTCGCTTTGGAGAAAAGCATCTACTAAATAAATTTAAATTGATATTTCTCCAACCCTTTAAATGTTTATCAGTGTTTTGATACCTATTTTGGAACGTTACCTTTTGTCTGCCATTCAGCAAGTGCGGCATACATCGTTTACCACAGCTAGTTCAACTGTGTCTGATATTTGAGTCTAAGTGCTTGTTCTTAACACTTTGAAAAGAAAGAAAGAAAAAAAAAAGAATATTTATTCCAGTTGGGAATTTATCCCGTCCTCACAGCTCATCAGCTCGGAAATAAACGTGCATTCCTCTGATAGTCCGTAGCCTATTGCACGCGTAATTATTTCCATTCCCGGTAAGGGAGAATGAAAATGTCAGCGTGGCCCCATTAAAATGTCTGTAATTGTGGCCCTCCCGGCTTCACAAGATTTAATGATGCCTTCATCCCTACTTGACGGAGGAGGAAACGGAGGCGTTATGTGAATGAGGAATAAACAGGGCCGGCGTGAGAATCCTGATGGCGCGTGAATGTGTGGCAGTGTGACTGAGGGCGATTTCTGAACACGGAGAAGCTCCAGTGAGCGTCACTGGCCGGGAACTGGAGCTCCCCCAAAGGGACAGGTGGTGTGGGCCATTTCGCCGGCTGCTGAACCGACCGGCTTCTTTCCAACTCCGCCCGCCGTCCACCAGTAACAACTGACAGATAATGCCCCCCCGATAAATTATGCTATTTGATTTCGTATTCTCTTTGTAGTTGATCAGAAAAGCTTCCATCAGAAGAAAAAAACATAACATGCATCTGTGGAATTGTATCGTTAAAAGGATTTCTGTGTTTTACCGTTCATTTTAGAAATGCAGCTTCACTGTCCTCTGCTCGAGTATGTGCTATTGCCATTGGTTCCGCAAGGAGCGGAGGAATCGTGTGTCGATGAAACATTTTTTCACGCACATGTAGCTTTGCCTCCAAAGCCTTAGCAAAAGAGCTGTGCAAACAAAGTGTGACTACATGTTCATTTACTCGTGCTTTTCTTCCCAAAGCGGCTAACAATTAGTTACCCATTAATACAGGTGGGTAAATTTACTGGAGCAAGGGAGGGTGAGTACCTTGCGCAGCTGTACTACCGCCAGAGGTGGGATCAAACCTGCAACCTTCGGCTCCAAAGGCAGCGGCTCTAGCCACTATGATACCAGCTGTCGCAACAGTTTGCACGGAAGCTGCAAAGTCTGAGCTCAGTTCAGTCGCACTTGGGTCATTCACCATGGCAAAGTCCCCCTGTAATCATAAACAATAAAACTGAAATCAAAGAAGAAGAACACACAAGCAACACTCCTAGCTGCCACCTGTCCAAGGTCATAGCACTGTCTTCACCACCATCTCCATCATTCGCTGCCACAGCTCCCACGAACCCTCACTTCTGCAACACAGCCCAACTCAACGTCCGTATATCAGGATCAGTGGGAGGGGGGCATTCAAATGCACTCATCACCTAACTGCAGCCCTGCCCCTCTCCATAACCCTAACCCTAATCCATATCCCTACCCTTAACCCCTAACCCCACCTGCAACCCTAACCCTAAAATGCTGTTCACTGGAAACTGGTCTCCCAAGCTGATTGGCTCTCACCACACATCTGTATCACCACCACGGTAAAACTGCTCACGTACGGAACTGTGACACACAAAAGTTTACACCGTGGTACACTAAATTCTGGATGAAAGCCTGGATTTTTTCAGAATACCACTTTTTTCAGCACACTGAAAAACAAAGTGCGCAGCGGACACTGTGGGCATATAGAGCCATGGGTGACCGCGCTCTTGAGAGTTTAACTCAGTAAGAACAATCATAGCCTTACTTTGTCTTTCTATGGATTTTCCCTGTGCTTCGTTGTAATACTGTATTGATCCCCATCCAAGAAACGTCCCGAGATTTCAGTTGTAAGGCCATATTTTGATAAATGCAATTTCAGAAGGAATTCAATACATTTTCCGTTTTAGCAGAAGCTGAACATTTTTTACGGCTGTCATTTATCCTGGTGTTGCGTTGGCTAATTAATGCCATGTCAAGGCTGCACAGTAAATGCTGGTTGAAAAGTTCTGTTTACATCAGTCCCTGCACACTCATACACTGACACAGACTCCCATCCATTGTTGCGATGGAGCATCTCCAGCCACACCTGGAGGCTGGACGTTCATTCTTCGCCGACATGTCGGCTGTGTGGCATCGCAGCCGTGTCGCCCTCTGCCCTCGTTTCCTGTTCCAAGTCATTAATAACGCAGCACGCAGAAGTGTTGGTGTCAAAGGTGCACTATTGGTACCTGCAGTCATACACACACGGCGAAAAACAATGCAATAAATTCACTCTAGATGCAATTTGAGCTACATCCTTCTGTACAAATATTACGCATCACTACCTGGATAACATCAGCTTAATAAAAAAAAACTCAAATGTCAACAATGGCTTAAAAATGATTATAATAATGTAAAAAAATTGAACTACTGCGGCGTATTCCAGCGATAAGCATAGTTTAACATCGAAGAATGTTGCTCATTTAGAACAGCTTACGAATGCAATGCTGAGCACCAGGTTCTTGGGTAGAAGAAACTGACGAAAATTCTTATGTAGTGAACTGATGACTAGTGGAATCTATTTTTTTCACCATGCCATTAAAAAATTAAAAATAGCCCTGAAAAAACTGTTGATATTTCTTCGAGATCCCGGAGTTATCCATTTTATATCGGTTTACATGGGAGAAAAATGGTGCAAGATCCTATTTCTCATACGTATCTTCTGATAAAAACAGAAACCTTCTATATTTGGCTGTCGCCTGTGGTCACTCTGCGAAAGGTATACCGTACGCTAAGACAGGGCCGGAAAAACCACGCGAAAGGCGATCAGATGGGCTGTTCTCAGGTCGGTTTCCTTCTCAGGACAAGCTAAATGGACACAAGAAAAGTGCTATAAAAAGGAAAGAAAAAACTCCCATGTGTTGACTATTTATTCTAAATAATGCATTAATTTATTTTTAAAAACCACCAACTCAAAGTGCTACTGTGAGGTCAAGTAAGGCCACAGGTAATGCAGTCCTTTGAGGTCTTTTAGCTTGAAATTCAAACCAGGCATGTATGACACTTGGGGGTCGCTTTCTTTCGCTCTTCCGCTCAATTTGGTCCACACAGGTGTCGACCGCGTCTCCCAGGTGTACTCACACTTTTATCTGGTACCGCATGCATGGGTTTTGTTTAAAAAAAAAAAAAAAAAAAAAAGAAAGGAAAAAGCTCTGCTCTTGGATAAAAGTACCTGTTCATCCTGGAAATTTAAAAAAAAATAAATAAAAGAAAAATAATATAAAATGTGCTGTGGTGGCACAGCAGGTTTGGCCAGGTCCTGCTTTCTGGCAGGTCTGGGGGTTTTAATCCCACTTGGGGTGCCTTGTGATGGATAGGCGTCCCGTCCTGGGTGTGTCCCCTCCCCCTCCAGCCTTGCGCCCCGTGTTGCCGGGTTAGGCTCCGGCTCGCCACAACCCTGCTTGGGACAAGCGGCTTCAGACAATGCGTGTGTTTGAATAAAATGTGCACTTATATATATAGTACATATATATAAAACCCTGCATCCCTGATGTAGGGCAGCACACCAGAAGGTGGGCGTGTTTCCTACCCGTTATGCGCTTTGTGTGTGTTTCCGTTGAGCTTCGTGGTTGCCTTGCATTTTCAGAGTCGTGTTCACTCTCCAGAGATGGATTGCCAGCACCGTTCTGAGCAATTAGAAGAGTTTCAGGTGCCTCGCAGAGCCAGGGGCTCTGATTTGCTCCGTCGGGGGGCACGGTAACGGTCTGCATCATGATGAATAATAATAAGGAGCTGCTTTTCTCATTCTCTTGCAGTTTTTTCCAATCATGTTGGAAAAGCAAGCATGGGAAAGTGGAGGCAATGCAGAAAAACACTTGGTGGAGGTGAAAACGGCCTAGATTTATGTCTGCCAGCCTTCAACCCCCATTGCCGTCCTGACTCTGTGGGACTGCAGGAGCAATGGACTCCTCAGGCTCAGCGAAGGTCAAAGGCAAAGGATGGTTCCCCAGTTTGTGAAGACCATCTATTTTTATTTTCAGTCATTTCAAATTAGTCCCATTTGAATGCAGCTGAAATTCACTAAAAATATTAAAACCAGAAAGCTCACGGCACATTTATTTTATTTATTATGGCTAGACCTGATAGTTTTACAGAACCTGACCTGCAAATTAATCGAGGGACAGCTGTCCAAACTGCTTTTATTGTAATTTAGTGGTAAAAGTGATTTCTTAGGTAACAAACAGAACAAACTACAAACAGACTTTGGGTCCCAACTGTGTTTGTAAGTTAATTAGCCAAGGTGCATATTTTTATATTCATGTATTTTTGGCTGTTTTCAGATATTTAAATGTATTCAAAAATATGTTTTTTCTCTCTATGCGGCCAGAGTGGGTGTCCTGCTTGTTCTCAGTCTGGCAGCAGGATTTTTGGGTTCGAACCCCTGGAACCTGTCAGACCCCCTCCCCTTACACCCTTCGATGCGTGAAAACAATGTGCGGCCCCACACTGGCCAACAACCTGGAAAGGACAGTGACAGGGCTATCCGGGGCGGAATATTTTCCACACTCAGATCCCTCTCAAAACTTTGGCCAGTTTGTCACGAGTGACTGCTTATAATAACTCTTTAGTCGGTTTACTCTGCTTTGAATGGTCCGGCTTTAGACGGCACTTCACAAGAGAGCAGGCCGCAAGATGCCAGCCTGAAAACTGAGCAGAACGTCAGAGCCGCATGCGGGGCTCACCCTCCGCCAACATCGTTTGCAGACAAGCACAAAAACTGGGTATGGACTCCAAGGAAGATACTGTAAACTCAGCACCACGTTAATCTATTAAGCAGAACAAAAACGGTTAATATCGAGTGAAATGTGATTAATGTCCCTGCAACAATGGACCGGAGCAACTTGGACGGGCTTCTGGTTCTGGAAGCTCAGATTGTGCGTTTCGTCCAAAGCTCAGATGTGCCGGTACAGATTAGAGGACTTGTCTCATGGTGAAAATGATCAATGTTGCCGAAGCTCATGATTGATGGTGTTGCCTTCAGACAAACAGGTCTGGCACAGAATGATTTCTGCAACCACTCAAGGCAGAGAATATTCAAGAAGCAGTGGGGAAAGGAAAAGATGTACTGGTTAGCACCGTTGCCCATTACTGAAGGACCTGGGTTCGAATCCTGAATCGACAGAGCAATTACTCTGCCGCACAGATAGGTAAATCACCGGAAGTGGTTAAATATAGCAACCTAACATTGTAAGCTGTCTTGAAGAAAAGTGTCAACTAGAGGAATAAATAATATTAACACTGTATAATTAACCAAATGATGCAGTGCAACAAGAGCCAGTTTTTAGAAAGAGAAACAGAGTTCTGGATCTGGATCACTGGCTCTACACTAAGAACTACTGACCAGTAGATCGCCGCAAGATACATCGTCTTGGATGTACTACACAAGGACGTCAGGCTTTGAAAGCCCTCAGAGAAATGGTGCAAATCTGTGAATGATCCACAGCTTTGGACCGACAGGGAGCAGAAGGCAACAGAAGCAAGTTTTTGTTGCCAGTTAAGGCTTGTTGTCCTAAACAAACCCAGTCGCTCAAAACAAGCAGGTAACGGTACTGATGAACGCGAGGATGAAGGAACGGTTCGGCGCAATCATTTGTGGGAGACAATTAGTGCGGGTAGGTGGCGGTGCTCATTAGTTTCTAATCGGGGGATTGTTTCGCGGCGCGCTCATTTTGTGCAGAATCTCCCGAAAGGCTACAGCCGATTGTTTTCAGCTCCGCTCGGGGTGATCCATCATCGCCCATTAACTGGTGTGTCATGTTTTCCCAAGCAGGAAACACCATGCGACGCTCAGGAACGGAAACAGCAATGTGGAGCGAAGTACTCCGCGCGAAACCCTAATTTAGAGTTGTAAATACCACAACGGGTTTATTAAATCCTTGTTTAATTAAAATGAGAATACTTAAGGCGTTTACATCACCGCTGTCCTTTGGTTAAGGCCATGTGATGTGTGTGCCAGAACACAGACAGGTGGAGGTATGTAAAAATGTACCTCCAGTTCACCAAGGGAAGATCCAGTTCGGATGTATAAAAGGTAAGAAACGGGCCAGATGGTCGTATCGGTACAGGTAGGTGCGGCACAACGCTGGGAGCCAAAAGGGACTGCAGCGCATGTTACAGAGAGATGGATCTGCTCACCAGTCTGGAGAAGGTTAGCCAGACAGTTGGTGTGATATCAAGAGCCTTATCAACGGCCTTGTGCGGCAGGACTTTGGTTCAGGAGGGTGCCTGACCATTCTCCTCCAAAACTCATGGAATAATTTGAACTGACGGTGCTCTCAGTGACCATTACTCATCCAGATCAAAAAAGTCATCCCACTGCTGACACCATCACTTGTAGTGTTGAGCAAATGTAGCTCCACTGGAAGTGCCAATGTGACCATCCAATTGGTCTTCACAAGACAACATTGGTCTGGTCTTAAGAGCAACCATGTCTTCCAGGCCATTCATTCTAGACTGTTCCGTACATGTGTGAATATGGACATCAGCCACGGCAGGGGAAGCCTGCAGGTCACCGGATGTGGTCCTTGCTTCTACCAGACATCCTCTATGGTTCTTCTTGTTCCGTTGTGGGATATGGCTACAGGTGGTGCAGTTGTCACAGACATCACCTTGCAATGGGATGGTCCTGGGTTTGAATCCCTGCTTCCCTTGGTGTACCCTTCAGAGAAGTACTTACTCTACAGTACTCTAGCATAACCCCGAGTTATAACTGTATATGTTAATTGTCGGCAGAACCTTTGTTTGCAGACATTGCGGGTTACTTCGGACAAAAGTGTTAATAAATGAGAATATTTTTCAGTGCCGATTTCCTCTGGGAACAGTTGCTATTTTCTTTAAATTTCCCAATTTTTGCAATATCTGTTTTGCTCTAGTGTTATAGCCGACACAAGTCTGATAAGCCTGAGGTCCTCCAAGATCACTTTAGATTACGGAACGCAGTGTTAGGCTGACCTGTATGGGTAAAACTGTACGGTACTGCTAAGACTGAACTGAGCAGGATAGGGTTAAGGTTAGCGTTGGAGTTAGGCATGGGGTTAGGGTTAGGTTGTTTTGTCTAAACAAAGATTTCCTATTACAAGTGTCTCTTTTTGCTGAACTACACTGGTCTTCCACATACTTTGAAGCAGCCCTGTAGATACAGATATGTTAATTTAGGCAGAACAGTGTCGTTCGACCCAGAAAATAAATCCACTTCTCCTGGCAAGACGGCGCGGAAACTTGTGGTGGTGACAGATGTGGAGGAGTCTAACGTGAAGGGGCTGCGGAACACACCCTAGGGACAGCTGGTAGTGTAGCGGTTAGACCTACTGCTGCCTTAGGACCCAAAGCCTGCAGGTTTGATTCCCACCTCCAGCTGTAATACCCTTGAGCAAGGTATTTACCCTAAATTGCTCCAGTAAAATTACTCAGCTGTATAAATGAGTAAATAATTCTAAGTTGCTTTGGAGAAAAGCATCAGCTTAATGAATAAATGTAAATACATGGTAAGAGACTGATCGCCTTACTGCCCAGTGACCGAGACCCAGGCTTGTGAGCAGCCCTGTCTGTTACATGCTATAGGAATATGACCGTCCACGTCACACGACATCTGTAGCACGTTCGGCCAGAAACACATCAACATGTCCTGCAAACAAAGCACCGTTAAGTTCCGGTAAAGCGCACACCCCTCCTCCCCTCTTTCGTGCACAATTGCGTTGACCTTGATGCTCAAACAGTCTGTAACCAAAAATTAACGGTGGATAACAAAATCCAATTAAAGTATGAATTGTTAATAACATTTTCCCCAGGAGACGTTATAAACAAGCAGGCGCCGTCTCCCTGTGGTCAAAATGGAGAAATGAAAAGTGGTACGATGAGGGGAAGTGGGGTCTGATGATGATGATGATGATGATGATTATCGTTATTATTACTTTTATTAGTATTATGGCTTTTTAAACATAGCGCTCTTTCCGCCAGGCCTCCGTTTGCGATCGCTTATCAATATCTGGTGTCGGTGACCGAAAGTCAGTGACCGCGGCTGGTTCGTGGGAAGATCTGGCAAACAGCAGCGATGCCGAAAACACGGTGTCATTTTCCATTTATTCTCCATATGAGAAGCGAGCCCGATGACGCAGCCCGGTGTGGGAGACGAGGGACACGCGAGAGCTGCCTTTACGACGTTGCCAATTACTGCTGCGGTGGGGAAAAGGTCAGCGTGGCTCAGGAGAGCGTCAGAACGGTGCGCCATCCTCCGAGGGTCCTTCTCACCGTGATTTACACTCCTGAGGCCTGATGTGTCGGGGGGAGCGGGAAAGCTGCAAAGTTGCAGCGAGGAAACAAAGAGGAGGCAAGTCAGCACGGCAGAGAGCGTGAGCACAGCGGCATCGGTTGCCACGGCTCAGAAATATAACGAGAGCTGTTCAGAGCTGAGACCCAGGACTCAAAATGAAAATTAGACCCTCCCCCGGTGCCCCGACATTCAGCCAATGGAGGGAAGCGGAAAGAGCGTCTCCCGTGGCTCAGCGTATTCCATCGACCGAAGGCCCGGATCCTCTCGATCAATAAGTCAATTAAAGCTCCATTAGAGGGAGCGAGAGCCACGGCTCCTGATGGAGGTGGGGTCTCGCCTCGAGGACCCGAGATCCCCTCGGACCCCAGGGAAATCTGCTCTGACGGCAGGCGGGGGACGGGCAGTCGGGCGCGACGGGACAGGAAAGCGCTAAATCGCCTTGACAAGCTGTCCAATGAGAAAGGGCCATAGCAGCAACGTGTCTGCGTGTGTGTGTGTGTGTGTGCGAGTGTGTGTGCGTGCGTGACTGCTTGTCAAAACAGAACAGGCTTTCACGCTTTGCAGAGCTGCTCCCCCCACCCGATTTGAGCTCTGTGGTGTAAAGAGTGAGCAGAGATCACCCGGAGCCCAACTGACAGCTCATACAACAGGAAACGCTCCTTCTGACCCCTGGTTCGAGAAAAGGGCTCCAGTATCACGTGCACACAAGTGTAAATACTGGGTTCACCCCCCCAAGTCCCTGCACCTCTGGCACAGCATTCATGCAGGGGGAGAGTGGGCGGGAGTGGAAGGCAGGAGCGAGGGAGCCGCAGCTCTACCTCCGGACCCCCAGCAGAGAGCGAGGTGTCCTGTCACAGGTTGGGGGTGGGGGAGGGTCTCACTTTAGCATCATGTGTCACACACAATAATGCATCCAGAGAGAGGAGATAGAAGCGCTAGCCGAACTGGACAGGACATTGACCAGGTAAGTGTTAATCAATCAATCAATCAATCAACGTAGCTAAATTCCCCCCAAACTGCCTTGAAATTTGTGCCGATTTCAGTTAATCTTATTTTTTGAAATTTATTCAGTTATGATTTTTTTCAAGTCGAATTCCAACGTTACGTCCATAGACCAGCGTACAGTTCCGTACCCGTTCACACAGCGCGGTAATTTGGACCAGACCGACTCAGGGCGGAAACCACAAAGAGAGAGACATTTCTCTTTAAAAAAAAAAAAAAAATGTGGTGGGCCACTCAAAGAAACTGGGTTCAAATCCCACCTTGTGCTGTGGTGCCTCTGATCAAGGTACTTACCTTGAACCGAAACAGGAAAAGTTGTATCGGAGGCGTATAAATGGGTAAATCGGTCCAAGTCGGCTAAATAAATAAATAAATAACTGTGTGGGAGCGGGTGTTTGAACCCGGGTGCGAGGCCAGGGTGCCGAGTGCTCCCTGCTGCTCCATTAGGAACCTTTCCCGCTCGCCTCTCCCAGGTTCCTGCCCTGGACTTATGAACCAGTCCAGCGAGGTCGCTGTTGACCAGGGTGGACCGTGCGAATGCCCGGAGGCCCCACGTCGGGGTCGGCGCCCACTGCTCGGCACTCAAAGGAACCCAGTACATCTCCACGAGGATCGAGAGCAAACCCAAGGGTGTGAAACGCAGTACTGCCCTCCAGCGTGACGAGAGTCCGCTCCCACAGGTGCTCTAGGCTGGATTGGAGGAGCTGGGGAGGAACCCGCACGAAGGTAAATCGGTGTAAAATAACTCCGAGGTGTGCGCTGTGACTTTTTTCTGTAAAACCAAAATATAGCTCTGCTGGTGCGTGCAATATTTTACGGAAATCTGGGGGGTTCTGGAGAACAAGCCGCGGTGTCACAACAGGGGCCGTTGAACGTGGACCCAGCTGAGCGGCCGAGAACGAAAGATTACACTGTTCTTTCGAAGTGCAACGCGGTACTTTTTTTTTTTCGATTTGAATTTTTTCTGGGGTGGCACAGTGGTGCGGCGGATGGCGCCGGTGTCTCGCACCTCCTGGGCCGTGGGTTCGGACGCGGGTCCGACCGCGGCTCGGCCTGCGTGGCGTTTGCGTGGGCTTCCTCCAAGTGCTCTGGTTTCCTCCCACAGCCCAAAGACATGTTTCAGGGCTGGTGGGCTCTAAGTGACCCTCAGTGTGTGAAAGAGTGTGCTATGGACTGGCATCCCGTCCAGGATGTACCCTGCCTTATACCCTGCGCTTTCAGGATAGGCTCTGGACCACCGTGTCCCTGCGCTGGACAAGCAGTTTTTGTTAGCTGCGCAGCGCATATGACAGAGCGCTGCGCTCCGTGGCTCAGCACCGACACAGCGAGGCAAGGCTCCGCTGGGGGTGTTCGTGTGTCTTGGTCATCCCCACAAGACGGCGGAGGAGATCGGATGCACCTCCCTTCGGGTTGTCTTGCGGAGAGAGAGCAGAGAAAAGGGGCGGAGACGGACGGCGCGGCCAGACGAGAGCTTGGGCCGCGAGTCCCCGATGAACGGCGGGGGATTAAAATTCCTGTCCGTCACCCCAACGCCGTTTCCAAGCCGTTAAACCCTTGAGGCCTGTTTATGTGCGAGAAGAAGGAGCGTCGACGAGAGACGAACCAGAGCTCTGCGACTGGCGGGTGGGGGGAGGGATGAGGAGGTGGGCTGTCGGGTCGAGTTCACGATGGTCAACAAGGGATGCTGAGAATCGGTGCATCCCCTTACCACGTTACATGGCTAACCCACACACACTCTGTAAGGAGCACCCTGTGTGCGCACACGCACACACACACACACACACACACACACACACACACACAGACGTCTTGTGTGTCTGCGCGGTGAAAACAAAACTAACGAGTTTGTTCGGCCTAACGACTCCTCTTTCAGGACTGCGGTTCTGGACCGAAGTAGTATGAGAAGAACACAGATGTCATTACTGGCTGTAAAAAAAAAATGTGTTCCAAAGTCCGAGTTCGAGTGGCGGCTTTTTTCCGCCGATACGCTGCTGCACATGAGAAATGGAACCACTGTTTATTTTTTCAAACACTGCAAATAGGACGGAGTTCAGCCCTGGGAACTCTCCCAGCGTGGACCCCGGGAGAACATCAGCATCCCCCGCCGCACACAAATATAAACACACACACACACACACGATTCACCTTCCTCCCCTCACTATGAAAAGTATGCTGTACCCTTTCCCACCCACGTCATGTCATGTCCCCTGTTGGCCGGAACCCAGTCCAGTTGGGAGGATAGTTTTGAAAGCCTGAGTCCAGGGGAGCTAGAAGCCCAACCCAAATCTGCACTTCTCACCTCCATGTCCCGCTAAGTGAGAAGCTCAGCGTCAGCATCACGGCAAGCACCCCCCCCCCCCACCCCCCAACCACTCACCCCCCATCACCGCCCCCCTCAAACCGCTCACCCTGACTTTAACAGTAAGATAGCAGTAATGATAACACACCCAAAATAGCTTTCCTCCTTTCTCAGTTGCACAAAAGAGGAAAGTGGCAGAAGCAGCAGCGGCAGCAGCTCTCCCTCCGTAGGACCGTGCTCTCCGAGCGTCACCACGAACCGACCGGTGATTAGAGGGACGACGACGACGACACACGGACTGTCCGGTGACCGCAAACACTGCTCTCACCCGGAGCCTCCGCGGAGCGCAGAGCCAACACTGGCAAGAAAGTTTCCGAGTCGCGACCCGAGCGCTTCGGCCAACCGGAGGAGGGATGGGGAGAGACCCCGGCCCCCCCCAAACAAAAAGCACGGGATGGCACGGCAGCGGACACCCCGACCCCCGACCCCCCCGGCACACAGGTAAAGAGGCTCACCTTCATGCTGCGGTCACTCGGTAGCAGAAGCTCGATGGTCGACACGTGTGCTGATCACCCCTCACGCCCCCCACTACCACACCGCCCCCCCCGCAGGCACCTCGCTGCCTGGAGCAGAGAAAGCAGCCTGTGCCGCGGCCACGGGGGTCCAAGCGCGCCCCTCCTCTCGCTCACTCTCTGCAGCAGTCCTCGCCCGACCGCTGGCTTTGGTGTTCTGGGTGATGTGTGAACGGTGAGTGAGGAGCGCAGGGCTTCGGCAAGGAGCCGGACATGGTGCTATCAGTCTCGATGTGTGTGTGTATGTGTCTCTCTCTCTCTCTCTCTATCAATTTCTCACTCTCTGTGTCTGTGCTCCACTCCTCATCCTGACATCAGAGAGAGAGAGAAAGGGAGGGGGTGGGGAGAGAGAGAAAGAGAGAGAGAGACCCCCCCCCCTACCCCTCCGCTCCTGGTCCCACCATGCTGTGCCCCTCCCATCTCCCACAAAGCCTTCTTCAAAGCCCCACCCCCCCCTTCTACGATGTGCCGGCTGCCCAGCGGTCCAAACAGAAGCGGCTCATTTGCGAGCGAGTAGTGTATGTGTGTGTGTGTGTACCTGTCATTCTCACATCAACAGCCATCAACAATGTGAAATTGGATGCTGGCAGGATGGTATCTGTGGCTCAAGGAGTGACACCAAACCCAAATTTCAGTCAAATTCTGCTCCCAGAACCATAACCTTCTCCTGGCTGCGAGACCCAACCAGATCGCATCTGACATGAGACAATAACGCAGTAACACCCTCCCAGCTCTCGATTAATAACCTCAAACACCTTTTTCGACACACCCTCCCCGCCACTGGAGTGCGTGAGGAATGAGGCCTGTCATTTGCATCTCATTTGCATAAATTCCTAGCACCGATGCTGTTCTCCAAAGCAACTTACACTGTTTGTGAATTTAGTTCTTGACCCGTTAACAGAGCTGGGTAATTTTACTGTGCCGGTTCAAGGTAAGCACCTTGATCAAGGGTATTACAGTAGGAGTTGGGATTCGAACTCGGGTCCTTCGAGCAGAAGGTAGCAGCTGCAACCACCACACCACCTGCTGGCCCCGTTGTTCGTTCTTTACGAGCCTCCGGTAAACCGGCATCTCACACACGTGTGTCGCTAAGGAGGGAGCGTCACACCCCAACGCCGTAGTCTGATGCGTTCGACAGGACCGCAGAGCAGAAGGAACAGATGCCAGAGTTTTTAATTGGAAGCGTTTACAGATGCTGCCCAGGTGAGCTGTAAACACACTTCAGACGGTCACACTCGTCTCGTTTCTGCTCGCAAAGCGGTTCTCCAGCGAAACAGTCACCGAGCGGCAGGAAACTTCAAGGATTTCTCTATTTATTCACACATTTCGCCACGGTTTGGGAACAAAAGGAGCTCCAGTCCACCGACTCGCCTCTCCTCCACACGGCGTCCAGCAGAGGGCGCTCTTAGCCGCCGTCTCCGGGTTCGAACTTGGCGTGCCGGTCAGCAGAATAGCTAAGACACCGACACACTCCAAGGTGAAGCGCACGCCTACTTGCCCCAGGCAACGATGTCCATCGGGGCTCCAGATGTGGGACGTTATTACTTATTCATTCTTTGCTTCGCAGACACTTTTCACTTTTCTCCAGCGCCGGTTCCTCTCCTCCCACGCTGGCAGCTGAGGACAAGCGTCTCGCTCGAGTGAAAGTCTGCGCTGCCCCGTCATGACATTTCGCAACGTGCTGGCGACAAGCCTGGTCCTTGTCCAGCGGACGAATCGTGTCCTCCGAGACATCTGCCTTGTGTCGCACGATTACATAAGGAGGAAAGGAGGGTTATTAGTGTAGGTCCTGTGATGGACTGGCATCCCCTCCTTGGTGTTCTCTGCCTCACACCCAGTGGCTGTGGGATAGATTCTGGAGAACCGGATCTGGACTGGATAAGCAGTTGTTGAGAACGGCTGGATGGAAAGATCACAAAAATTACTCTTCTAAAAACAGATCGCAAACGCTGACCCTAACACTAGCATTAACCCTAACACTAACCGTAACCCTAACCCTAACCCTAACCCTAAAAGTAGCCCTAACCCTGTTTGGGCTGAGTGGCGTCTGAGCAGGACATTTGTGTCCATTGACAAGGCTGCAAAAGAGGCCATTGAAATGCTGAAATGTGCTAAAAGGCATCGCTCCCATGCCATAACCACGCTTTTCCGTGTGTCATGAAGAGCATTCCAGCTCACTGGCTTTCCTGTAAGACATCCTGGATCATAATTTTTTTTGCCAAAAATCCCTGGGAAATAGCCTTAGTGTCGTTCACCAACCGGGAGGGACATTGGAAGCCCGATCCAGCCATATACCCCAAACAGCTTTAAGTGCGTGTGAGTGTGTGCGCGTGATTCCCCTGCAACAGACTGGTGTCCCATCCAGGGTATACAGATGCCTCACTCCCTGTGTTTCCAGGACAGGCTCCGAACCACGGTGACCCAGCGCTGGGCCTGCAGTCATTGACAACGGGTGGACGAATAAACATAACTCTCCAGACAATGATATCACACACTGACATCCTTCTTCCATCGACCGTCAAACTGATGTGGATGTTACTTTTCGCAGTATTTTCTCATAAGGTGTAATTTACCGTGCTGGCACTAAGTTGGAGAGGCTCTTCGTTCCCATTTCCTAATCAATGAAGGAAAACAAAGGGTCGCCCTTGATGGGCCCCACATGTTCAACCTCCGCAGTCTCTCTCATTTGTATCTTTTTAATCAAACTGGTTCTTGGACTTCCCGGCAGTCATTAGAAAGAATAACGTCCATGTTGAAATACCATATATTACCATGCACTACCTCTCACCGAGGGTAAATACAGGCAAAGCCTTTCAGTCCAAACCCTGAGTTCACTGCCATCACCAAGGAAGGACTGAAACCCATGATATACAGACCAGGATGAGATCCATGACAACCGAGTTTCAGCTGCAGTGGTTCCCCACCGTTGATAATATTGATTGATCATATTAATACATTTGAAATGTTTATAATATCTGCCTTAAAAGGTCATTCATACACACGTTTTCAGAACCACTTGTCCCAGACAGGGTCGCGGGGAACCGGAGCCTACCCGGTAACACAGGGAGTAAGGCCAGAGGGGGAGGGCAGTCCGTCGCAAGGCACCCCAAGCGGGACTCGAACCCCAGACCCACTGGAGAGCAGGACCCGGTCCAACCCACTGCGCCACCGTGCCCCCCTCACACACACACAGTTTCAGAACCGCTCATCCCATACAGGGTCGCAGGGAACCGGAGCCCAACCCGGCAACACAGGGCGTAAGGCCGGAGGGGGAGGGGACACACCCAGGACGGGACGCCAGTCCGTCGCAAGGCACCCCAAGCGGGACTCGAACCCCAGACCTACTGGAGAGCAGGACCCTGGTCCAACCCACTGCGTTACCACCCCTCCTTAAAGGTCATTCATTTCCATCCAATATTGAAAACAATCTACTGTAAGCCTTTATTCAAGGTGGGCTGACTAAATATAACATGACAGGTTCCATGTATTGTTGCCTTACTCTTTGAGCTGCCCTCAAATTACCATAGTAAAGAGCTAACCATAGTTAAGTTGGAGCTGCTTTGTGCCAGGTGGCGGCAGTTTTATCCGAACATCACTATGCCCAGAACAAGGAAGTAACAAAGCTTGGAATTACAACAAACCCCGAAAAAGAAGAAAAACTGCTTGACCGTACCCTGACCGCAAATTGCAAAACAGTATTTTAATGAGTCAAAAATTTTTTAAAAATCTGCAATTTAGTAACAGCTACTTTTTTGTATTGAATTCAGGGCAGAAAGGGGCATAGTGGCTAGGGCATCTCTTCGCCAAAGGTTCCTGGTTCAGATCCCGCTCCTCCTGTTGTACATTTGCTCAAGGAGTCACCCTAACCCGATACGTAAGAATACCCATAATAAAACTATAAAGCCCCTTGAACAAAGGAGTCGGTTAAATACAGGTGATAATAAAAATCAAGGAATGCATTATGTATAATTACATATTATGTATGTATAAATATGCAATATCTTATGTATGGTATAATCACCCATTATTGGGTACAGTCCGACCGAACCGCCTTTTCAAAAGTTGTTAATAAACTGATAAATGATAAACATAACCGAGCCTTGATCTCAACGTTTCGCAAGCCAGCAGACCTCGAAATGACACAGAGGTTCCGAAGGCATCCCACACGCGAGTCCTTCCTCCTGTACACGTGAAATTGGGCACGTCGAGCAGCGGATGTTATGTTCATCGTTTTTATGATAACAAGAGATAGGATGTCTTTTACAGCACGTTGAATAGCGTGGTGGTGGTGGCGGTGGGGTTGTGCACGGGGTTCTACAGGGGGTTGCGCTCCAGGCTTACTGTGGGTTGACAGCTGGGCGTCTGGTACTGTAGTGGTTACAGCTACTGCCTTTGGACCTAAAGGTTGTTAAGTTTGAATCCCACCTCCAGCTGTAGTACCCTTGAGCAAGGCACTTACCCTAAATTACTCCAGTAAAATTACCAAGCTGTATAAACAGGTAAATAATTTAATTATCTTAACATTGTAAGTCACTTTGGAGGAAAGCATCACATAAAGGAACAAATTTAACTACTTGCTTCATAACACATCTAGTGCTGCTCATACACACATGAGCACACACGAGGTGTAAGGCGGGGCTCCACTCTGTCCCTCCACCCCAAAGTTGGTCAGGAGTCGATTGACGGCGCTGCAAACAAAACACCAGCTGGATGAGGAACATCTGGCGTGAACTTAAGACAACTGAGGAGTGAGACGCCTGGCTCACGTCGCTGCGACCTCCCTGGAGACTTTGAAAACGCAACTAAGAGCCGTAGCTATTGTTGAGTAAGGTTAGAAAGGAATTATTTAAAATTCGGGTGACAGGACGGGGTCCTTGGCCGTGGCCTCCAGGGTGAACCGCAACGCCACAGCCCAGGCACGGACATGTTACCTTCTTCTTCTCGTCTGTCACCGAATCCATTCTCGAAACGGCTCTCAACCTCCTTGTTACATTTTTTCCCGGAAAGACCTTTGCGAGTCGGTCAGAAACGACCTACTATCGATATCCGGTCCATCAGGTACTGAAACGCAAGATCTCGCGCCGTCACAACCTTGACTACGTTTGGGTGACGTTCGCAGGACCGTACGTTCAGGGTGGACGACATGGCTCAGGACTTTGGTCATGCTTTCTAAAAATACAGTGACGGTCAGAGCCTGGTACCACGTCACGTGACCTCGGCCTCATCGTCTGCGCAACAAGAGACGGGCAGACAAGTTAAAATAGCTCCATAGCGGGCCATATTTAGGAAGCCCACGTGAACATGGGGTGGACATGCAAACTCCACACAGACTGAGCTGGATTCTAACCCGTGGCCAAATGGTGGTCCCAGGTGCTGGGTGGCCCCGTCGCCGAGCACTGTTCCAATAAACAATCGCTGTGGTTAGAGCTGTTGCTTTTGGACCCAAAGGTCAGGGGTTCACATTCCACCTCCAGCTATAGTACCCTTGAGTAAGGTACTTACCCTCAATTACTCCAGTAAAATTACCCAGCTGTAAAAATGGCTAAATAATTTAAGTAGCTTAACACTGTAAGTTGCTTTGGAGGAAAGCTTCAGATAAAGAACGAATGAACATCCCGCCGGGATCTGTGCGAGATATGAATGTATGCAGCTGATATGTATTTCCTCACATCTGATGACATTTCCGGGACAAAGCGGGGCCTTTCGGCCGTCTGTTCAGGCGCGATTTTCCTCGGGCCTCTCTGCGCTTTATCTGGACCTCCATTCCGAGCGTCGATAAAAGCAAAATAAAGAGGATCGTAATCAAATCCGGAAGATTGATTAGGATCAAATCCGAGCGGGAGATGAGGAGTGACGGAAAAAAAAGGGTAAGGAATGCTGGGGAAGGGAAAGCCCGTCTTAAACCGTTACCGCGGTGCATGCAACGGGGGCCTTTGAAACAGCACTGGAAAAAAATGAAGCACTCGTCGCTGTAGAGCGGCCCCTTAGGAATATTCTCCCTAATGGAGATTTAGAGGGCTGTTACTGTGCAGTCAGCAGCCCATCTTCACATTGTTCAGGGAACATTTGCAGGTGCAACTACAGCAGCTTATAACTATTTACCCTATGTGCAGGTGGGTAAATTTACTGGAGTAATTTTAGGCTAAGTACCTTGCTTAAGGGTACTACAGCTGGAGGTGGGATTCAAACGGACAACCTTCGGCTCCAAAGACAGCAGCTCTGACCACCAGGCCACCGGCTGTCGCCACTGCAGGGTCTGTAATAAAAAATAACAAACCGCCTTCCTGAGATCTGGACCGACCGATCAGTGACAAACTGAATACAAAACATTCAGAGCTTCTTATCTTGTGCTCGTCTGAGTTTTCCGGAATTTTAATGTATATGAACTTTGAAAGATGCTGAACAGCCTGGAATTAACTTCAGACACCAGACTGGGATTTTATTATTATTATTATTATTATTATTATTATTAGGTGCCAGAACATAATTAAGATACAGCTCTCATTATGCAGTGTTATCAGGTCCAAAGAAAACACTCAATGCATTCCTTTGTGGCCCAGTGGTGTCCATACCGCGGTATTACACCGTAAACAGCGTGCCGGTAGAAATGAATGCACAGCAGCGCCCAACCGCAGCAATATTAAATATTCATTGTCGTTTCCTTTTAATGGCTCGCTGCCTGTTGAAATGGTGCCAAAAAGGCGGTAGGTCTGGTCCTTTGCAGCTGCGATACAGAAAATATCCATAAGGACCCCGGCTTCCTCGATAACTAATAGATAGAAGTATTTTGGATGGCCGTCGTGGTCTCCAGCGGAGGTATCATTCGTGAGCGCACAATAAAGTAAAAGTCAGAAAACATTTCCAAATACAGCAGCTTGTGCAAACGCCTAACCCGGAGGCCTTTTTTTTTTTTTTAAATGATTTCAATGGAAAATCAGCAGCTCTCCTATTATTTGACATCGATTTCTGCATTTCGCAAACACGGGCTGGATTTTGTGACATCGATCACCTTTTAAGAGGCCAGAATCGACGCAGACGAATTCTGAGCGCAGCTTGTGGGTGAAAACGCATTAAAATGCGCTACTAGGAAGAGAAAAACGTAAGAGCAGCAGTAGCAGTTAACGGTGTCTTCGTCGGCAGGAGGAACGCAGGACCTGGGACACCGGGTTCAGTGTCACCTGGGAAAGTGATGTAACAGCTGTGGGGGGAGGGGGGGGCGGTCAGTGGTGCACTTCACACCCTAACCCTAACTCTGCTTTATAACCCTACCTGGGACGCTCCCGTAGTGTCGCAACTCATTTTTAAGGATGTTTCAGCAGCTCGCAGTGAGAAGCGTGCTGGTGTTTCCCCATCATCGCTGTCGCTCCTGCTCCTTGTGACCGTCACCTGTTTATTTCACCGTGCTTTTCTTTCCCGCTGCTGCTTCATGACTCTTTTCCCTCGGTTTTGGATCCGTCGCCCTTTAAAGGCTTTCACCGCCTGCTTTCCCGTATTTTCTTCCCTTTTTTAATTAGGGGTCTGCTACGGCAGATTATATATACAATTACCACGTTTACATTTGCTCATTTAGCAGATGCTTTCCCCCAAAGCGACGTACGTCTCAGAGAAAAATACAATGAGCGCATTAGAGCAGCGCATGTATGTCACTATTACCGTTAGCATTTGCCTTCAGTTCAGTTTTATTTATTTATTTACAATTACATTTTTTAGCAGTGAATGCACATTGTAATAAAAATCAAACGTGTTGTTTCTCAACCTCTGGATCGGGTGATTTATTTGAATGGGACCTGAACTTATTTTTAAAGTGCCCCACATTTGTAAGGTGAATCCAATGATTTATACAGCAGGGCAGTTTTTACTGGAGCAATTTAGGGTAAGTAGTTTGAGGTGCTATAGTAGGAGGTGGGATTCAAACCTGTGTCCTTGAATACAAGTTTGCAGCACTAACCACTGCGCCACCTGCTGCCCCCTTTATGACACAAACGTATAAACTACATAAACAGGTGTAGGGTTGGCCTCTTTGGACCCAAAGGTTGCAGCTTTGAATCCCACGTCCTGCGGTACTTACCCTAAATAGCTCCACCAGAAATTACCCAGGGGTCAGTTAAACGAACACGTGTAAACAAGCCTAATGAGGGGCCGAGCTGAATGACCTTTGAGCAAAGATCACAAATTGATCATTAAAACAATAAGCTGAATAAACGGTAGACATCCATTTCAAATACAATAAAACTGCAAAGCAGCACAACAATAATTTTAATGGAGCAGAGCTGTACTACACTATATAAACTTTTAAAAAAGACCGTGGTTTCGCAATGTAAAAAAGTGTAACTTTCCCAGAAATTCCAGAAAACTTTTGCGGCTGCTCAAAACCACAAATTGTCGGTTTATTTAAGCTTACTGTCAAAAATGTGGTATACTGCAGATGGATCCAGGGACCCCTTAGCGAGAGGATGCCACGTCCCGTAACGTCAGCCAGCTCCAGCAAAAAAATGGCCATTTCCTGCAGGGCAAATCCTTACCACGTTTTGGCAACTTGAGCCTCATTAGGAACCCACCCTTTATAATGCATGCAGATGTTCTGCCAAAGCCCTTCATTACCGTAGCTGAACCCCCGAAAAGAACAGGATGTTATGATTGCTGAAAAATCGACGGAAGACGTTGCCTAAATCAACTATCGGATACGACGGCCAAACAAAATCTCATAGTTGGGAAATAATTAAAATGATTTAAAATGGTTTGTGAACATATCTCATTGAATTGTGAAACGCAGGGGAACTCTGTTATCTGACTCGTAACGTAAATGAAATAAATGAAGCCATTTGGGGTCCTCAGGAAACGCGCAGCAGAAGCGTAACTCCGCGTATCGATCGTCACCGTGGAGCTGTTAAAACCTTCCACCGTCTGAGTTATGGATTCGGGCAGCTTCATCTGTACATCTGGGACCTCAACCGGCATTACAAGAGCAACCCTTGAGTAGATCCAGGTTTGCACTGAGTTTGTGCTCAACCTGTTCTCATCATCATTCTCATCTGGTAATAATAACAATAATACTGAGGTTATCACCAAATCCACCAGGTGGTACAGCTCCCAACATTAACATCTCTGTCCTCCAAAAACAAGCCATTAACATACATGTAGGACGCCCATTATAAGCTGAGACCACAGCACCGTCACATTTATTCATTTAGCTGGTGCTTTTCTCCGAAGCTGCTTACGATTATTTACCCATTTACACAGCTGGGTATTTTTATTGGAGCAATTTAGGGTAAGTACCCTGCTCAAGTAGTGTAATGTCCTGTACGCGGTCACTTTGCCGTAACTCCGCGCTCTACCGGTGGCGGTCTTCACTTGTGAAGAAACTGCACCTGAATTCATCAATCAGTTCAATTACAACTAGATGTGGGATTCAAACCTACAAGCTTTGGCTGCAAAGGCAGCAGCTCTATAACACATACTTTCCTCTGGGCTGGCCAAGAGCTAACCCTAACCCTAACTAGACCTACATCCTGGAATTTACCCCTGCCCAAGACCTTCAGGTATACCATCTCTCAAGAGGAAAAGCTGTGAAATAGGAATAAGAAAGAATAAATAATAAGAAATAACTAAATACAGCAGCAGCAGTATAGTACTTAGAGCTATTACCTTTAGACCCAAAGGCTGCATGTTCATATCCCACCTCCAGCTGTGGGACCCTAGTCCTAAAAAGGTGCAGTAAAGAACTGCCCACCTATATAAACGGGTACCTAACTGTAGGCAGTCAAACGGCAAACATAGTATGGTGCTTTGGAGAAAAGCACCAGCTGAATGAATGGATAAATGAATGTAAGAGGGGGGATGGGACAGATGGAAGTGTGAAATTAACAGCAGCTTGCATTTTCTTTGTGTGCTTGCTTGAGATTCCTCTAGGTGCTCTGGTTTCCTCCCACAATCCAAACATGAGTTTCTGGTGAATGGTTGCCTCTTAATTACCTGCAGGGTGTGAGTATGAGTGAATGAGTGTGTGATTGCCCTGTGATGGGCAGGGCTGTGCACCCTGCCTCATATCCTACACCTCCAGGATAGGCTCCAGACCCAGCGCTGGACAAGAAGTTACTTATAAGGGATGAAGGGATGGACAGATTAGAGGCTTTTTTCTTTATCGTTCAGTAAATATGAGCAACACCTGCACACTTAATTTCAAAGAAAGCGGCCCTGACAAGTAAAGGCCAGCGCTGCTCTTTCGGTGAAGGTTCAGCCGAACCTCCAGACCTCTACAGATATGGGAGACACAAGACCAGACCCATAATAAACTCCGAAATAATAGGTTCGCTGCCTGACTGACCCGAGAGCAGCGTTTGAGTCCCAAAACCGGGAGATGGCCAGTCCGGCACTGCCGAAAACCGGGTTCTTAGGTGAGAAATATAAAAGCTGTGGAGGCAGAGAGGAAGTTCTCCATGAAGATACCCAGAAACCCAGCAGTGGTTGTCAACCTTGGACCACTTTCTGCTGTTTTTCAAAAAATCCCAGTGTCGCTCCTGACTTATTTACCTTTATTTATCTAACCCTTTTCTCAAAAGCAACTCGGAACAATTTACACTTATTTATTTAGCAGACACTTTTCTCAAGAGAAATGTTACTTCCAGTGAACTCTGTGTAGTGTTATGAGCCCACACACCTCATTCACCGCAGTGACTTAACACTGGTGGATACACCACTTACAATGGGTCACTCGTCCACACATCAGTGGAACACACACTCTCTGTCACTCACACACTATGGGTGAGCCTGAACAGCATGTCTTTGGACTGTGCGAGGAAACCAGAGCACCCAGAGGAAACCCAACAGACATTCGTATGGCGATAATTGCCCCATGCAACTGAACCATTTATACGGTGATAATTTTACTGGAGCAGTTTAGGCCAAGTACCTTATTGAAAGGCATTACAGCTGAAGGTGGGAATGGAACCTGTGACCTTTTGGCCCAAAGGTAGCAACGCGAACCACTACGCTACCAGCTTCCCCGACTAGCAACACTCTGTGAAGGTTCATCAACACAGCACATCAGATTACAGCCCCCAAAAGAAATGAATAGATCAGTGGGTCTTATCCAGTACAAAAAAAAAAAAAAAAAAATCAGCTTGTGAGCAGCAGGAACATCATGGAAATTAATTGTTCGGTCAAGTCTTGTAAAGGTTCCCTCGTCACTCACTGGGTTTATGGGCGCTTTGAAATTACGCGGCCCCGAGACGCACGTGCTGCATGTAAACCTAATATATCACCGCAGAGGTGAATTTTACACCTGACATAAATTCACAGAATTAACTAGGAAGTGATTCTGGAAGCACTGGATGACTGTCAAAACTGTCATAATTGCCGCAATAGAATAAGGAGATGTTTTACACTGCTAGTACTTACACTCTTTCGCTGCTTTTTTATTCAGCACTGAATCGTAAGGCCTATGAAGATACATATATGACCGGTGACGTGACACGCCAACGCCGTGGAGGTTGGTTCGGTCCTGCGTGGCGACTCTCGCACCCCTCTTGTTTTCGCCGCTCAGAGGAGGACTCTTGAGGACAGCGGCTGAAGAAGCTTCACACGCATTGAAATGCATTTTAAATTGGGGGGAAATTGATTTCTTTATGCATTACAGAAGCAGGCAGGATAAAGGAGCACTGCAGCCATGTCCACCCCCCCTTCATTCCTTATTAAAGGACTCAGCTATTTATCAGGACGGTCATTAATTCAGACTCATTGATCATGAATTCTCTTCTTACTTACTGTATTTCTATGATATTTACATTTATCTCACACTTTTCTCCAAAGCAGCTTACAATTATTTACCCATTTATACAGCTGGGTAATTTTACTGGAGCAATTTAGGGTAAGTATCTTGCTCAGGGGTACTACAGCTGGAGGTGGAACTTGAACCCGCAACCTTTTGGGCTAAAGGCAGCAGCTGTAACCACAACACTACCAGTTGTCCCATATTCACAGCTGACTATGAGGGTTGCAGATATTCTCACTCAAACTTAGTCCCGCAGGTGCCGGGCAGCGAGCTGACAACATGCTGGATTGCTGGCGGAAAAACCTCTGTGTTCCAGGTTCTCTCGCTCGCAGAGCCTAACGTTGACAAACAGATTGTTCTGGCCTTTCACTTCCCCTAAATCTAATAATCCATATGCAGAAAACCAATAAAGGCAGGTAGATCTACATCGACGCCTGGAGCTGGACACTTATTGCCACTCATTCCAGAGCATTTTGCCGCCGTAGTCTGGTTCGATTCCCAAACACAAGTAATTCGTTCAGCGACAATTTTCGTCTTCGTATCATTGCTCTCCGTTTCCTCGTGCGCACGAACGCAAAGTTCACGCTATGAGTGGTAATCAATACCTCTTGGAGGTTCCGGTGCAGGCGAACCCTTTGAGACTCCCTGCGAGAAACCCCTCTGAAAGCTTGACATGACATGTAGTCCTTCTGAAAGCCTCTTATGAGAGATGAGGAAATACGACGGAATTATGTCAACAACCAATCACACCATGGGCTCTACGGGTTTAATATATGGAGACGGACTGCATCACGAGGAGGAGTACTGTCATATACTATGGGGATGTAAAAATTTGCACGCAGCACACTTTTCGCTGCTTTTCCCCCCGAATTGCTGCCCTGTGGGGTATTTACATGAGCTGCTTTCGTTATAAGGACTCCGGAGCCCTCGGCACGGATGGCCCCCGTTCACTGGCGCAGCAGCGCCTGGGTGCCGGAGCCAGCCGGGTCTTCGGATCTCTGACGTATTTCGAGAAAACAGTTCCCGAGGGATGCCAAACGGTGACGCTCGGCCCCCCTGCGGCTTCGTGCCGAGACAGCGGGCTTCAAACTGCTGCGAGCGAAACAAACGACTGTCTTGTTTTTGTCGATGATGTGAAAGCCATAAATCAGAGCAACTTACTCATCATGTACGACTTACAGAGCCAGATCATTACGTTTTACCCAGTATTGAGTGCCCTCGGAATTTTTTTCCACTTAACTAAGCTGTCTTCATTTATTATTATTATTATTATTATTGTTATTAATAGTCACTTGAATTCAGCGCACAATATGTTCAACACAAAAGTTACTTAATAACATTAGTGATTAAAGTTTGTTTTCCTGTTTTATTTCTCCCGCTTTTTTTTCTTGCTCATTTTCTTGACCGGTTGTTTTTTTTGTCTAAATCCCAAACTTTTAGACCAAAGCACTTTCAGCTAACGTATATTGCTACTACTATACCATTACTATTTTACAATAACAATATATTAATATATATTGTCAAACTGCCAGTGTCGTCCTCCCCCTTTATATTGACTGGTTTCGTAGCAAACCGAATTCAAGTCGATGACGTCACCTGTCGGATATTCCGGAGTGTTGGAAAGCGAAGGTGGGATGATGGACGCTTCAGGGTGCGACATGGTCGTGCGCAGGCGGTGGTCATATTGGAATGGGTCACGATGAGTAAAAGTGAGGTCATTATTACAGCGCTGGCATGATTGTGGCCAATGCCCTTGTCCATTGTGACCGCCGCTCTCCGCCAGCTACCAGGGTCATTTCCTCAAAGAGCGATGCTTCCAACTGTGACTGCGTGTGTGTGTGTGTGTGCGAGCAGGTGATGGTCGCTCCGCAAAGCAATGCCCTGCCGCACTCCTTGCTATTCAGAGCCTCATAGCGGAGAGCTGCTGAATTAATGGTCTGATAACAAGTAGGACTCCTGGAGGAAGGAGTGCGGGCGGAGGCCAAAAGTACTGACGACCCCTCATGCGTTAACCGCGTGATGTCGCTGGAGCGAATCTCCTCGGAGCTCCTCTGATAACGCCTCCTTCCCGAGAGGACGTTTGTGGTGTACGTCAGCAGGAAGCCTAAAAAAAAAAGTTAAGATTTTTGGGGAGAACGGGCTCGTACGGCAGAGTGCCCACAGTCCTGGGCGTTGTTCATCGTGTAACCCGGAATGCGGTCGTATTTCGGTCCAATGAAAGAGTGTTAAGGACACAGACACCCACAAAACACCGATCTGTAAACCAGCAGGTCACTTCAGGTCAAACGCTGGCTGATGAAGGAAACGAGCAATAATGTCATTATAAGGGTGTCTAAAGAGCCAGCAAGAGGGGTGACATGACTTCAGTGCTGACAACAGCCTCGCACTGTAAACTGTCGGTATTAATAAAACTTAATGGGATTGTGGATTCAGGCTGGGAACAATAAATGGGTGCTCTTCTGTTCTGGCCAGTGCCGATTAATTTGTCAGTATTAAAGGAGAGCGGCTGAACGCGAGCGCTGTGGTGAAACCCAGCTCAGGCAACCCAACTCATCTGGGGCGTCCGATGGGGCATCATTCCAGTGAATTAATAACGGGCAAAACATGCATGATGGTGGGAGGAAAAGCGGGGTGCCGTGAACCGCAGCCACAGCTGAGAGGTGAAGCGTGCATGAAGACGTAGGGAGTGTGACGCGCATCCAGAGAGGCGGGGTACTCCTTGCGTGTGGACAGCAGATTCCCGGAAACTCGACACCAAACGCCTGTTTGTGGGACGCAGCCAGGTTCGTTCCCATTACTGTGAGGTCCAACTTCACTCTGGTGCAGGTGAACAAGGGAATGGATTTCAACCGACGTGCCGCATGTTTACGGTAACACTGCCTGTGTGGTGCACCAGGGTAGCATTCACGGTATTGTCAATAGGTAGGAAGACCCCCGATGTCTCAAGGTTGAAGTTCTGAACATCGGTATGCGGTGTGCGCTTGGTAAGTGATCCCGAGAACGTCGGCTTTCCATCCATTTACTATTTTCTTACTTATTCAGTAGGTTAATTATTAGTGGAGCTATTCGGGGCAAATACCTTGCTCAAGAATACAAGTGCATGGGATTTGAACCTGCAACCTCTGAGGTCTAAGGACAGCAGCTCTAACCACTACACCACCTGCTGCTCCTACTGTTTAACTTATATATCTTAATGTATTTACACATAAGTATGAGTAAGTACCAGTTTGTGTTTTGTTGAAGTTTCATTTGCTACATTGAAATCATTCGCTGTCTATCATAATTTACTATATGCCAAAATAACTTCAATTTTGGAGGAGCTCAGAAGCCGTCCGGGCGACTAGTTCGAAATAGCACTTTGGAGCTGCGACTGAACACACAACACACTCCGCAGCCTTCCAAGCCCGCAGCTGTGTAGCCCCGCACTACTGCGGTAAAACACACTGGTGCTACAGAGGTAGACTTTAATGATGCGGGTCGAGACGGACACAGAAATAACCCAGTTTCCTCACCATATTATAAACAGGACAGCAGGGCCATCCTGGGGGGGGGGGGGGGCTGTGCCAGTCTATTTGCCCGAGGCTTCGACACACAATCTCTCCATCGCTGTCCAACAGCGCACACATCGCTCACTCACTCTGTCAACGCTGGTAGGCAAAGGGGCGAGAGCCTGGGTACGAGCGGTGCTACGGGGAGGGAATGGCAATGAGGGAGGCAAGAGGTCGAATGGGGGAACAGTGGATCGTTTACCGTGCTTACATGAGTGTGTGTGTGTGTGTATAGAACACACTGGGTGTTATGTATATTTATTCATTTCGCCGACACTTTTCTGCAAAGCGACTTACGATGTTACAGTTACGATTATTTACACAGCTGGGTCATTTTACTGGAGAAATTTAAGGTAAGCGACGCGAACCTGTGACCTTTGGGTCCGAAGGCAGCAGCTACTGTCCAATAAGAATGTGGAATCTGTGTGGCACCTCCCTCAAGTCCCTGCGGTTTGGGGCAGGTAGGACCCAGGGCCTGCACTCGCACCCGGTCCCGGCCGCTCCGAAGCCCTTATTTACGCAGCCAGGGAAGCGACGACCATTAAGGCCCGGCTCAGGCGTGACCCCAGCCTCGTGGCGAAGCAAATGAGATGGCAGCCAACCAAATAGCAGGAGTCGTCCTTCATCACCTCGACCCCCAAACCCCGCACCCTCCCGCCAGCCTTGCCGCCTCCCAGGATGCACTAGGCTCGATCGCACCCTGCGCTACGGCTGACGCCGGGGAGGCAGAAGGAAACGAGCAAACGGCCAGAAACCGCCAGCCCAGGCACCTGGCAGTCCCTTCACAGAGCTTCCATATCAATTTGCTGTTAAATCCATCTTTCTCTCCAATGTGTTAAATCTTTTATATCATCTTCAGCATTCCCAGGTAAAGGAGCCGATTTACAAAGACGGACGCAGGTGCGCGCCACTTCTTTCCAGGTTCCCACCGATCCGTACGCGGCGAGCGTACATCTTGTCCCGATCGCCACCCTATCGTTCCACTTCCGAACCCCTTCTCGCGAAGTCGTTGGAACCGCCGCACCCCTCCAACGGCCCGCTGGCGTGCGAATCAGACTCACGTGCGCATCTCCGCAGCGACCGGAGTACAACGTTTACAAACGCGGTCCCGGTGAAAGTCAAATTCCGTCATGTCTAATTCAATTTTCGCACAAAACATCTCCGAAGACCCCATTAATCCACGGTGAGATGAGACGAACGCAGTGAGCAGTGGTAGCAATAACTTTTTACTGTGCCAACCAAATCAACTCCACAGTGTCGCTTTACTATAGTACCAAAAGGAACGGCGCTACTGCAGAAGGGCACATCATGAAACACCAAACAAACGCCCATCTGCCTCTTTGTTGCCCCCTACAAAACGCACATCTGGGCTCCATCCCGGCATTTACAGCAGCGCTTAGGAGGCCGGACAGACGGCACCCGATCAAAGTTCTCCCCTCGTAGCCCAGGCGAGCAGCAGGGCCTTCAGGACCAAGCGCTGGAAGCGGTGGGAGGAGAGCAAGCAGAGGGAAGAGCCGTGCCATTAGCCTGCGCGCCCCCCCCCACGCACTGCTGTGGAAAGGTTTCCTTCTTTATTTATTTATTGAATAATGAGTGCTGCAGTCGGGGGGCCTTTCCTCCTCATTCGTACCAAAGACACTCCCCTCCCATGAGACCAGACAGCAAAGGCTGTCAATAAAGCCACTGAAGGAATGGAGAGCAATGGATCTTGGATTCACGCTGATTTCCAAAGTGTGTGTGTGTCTGTGTGTGTGCGAAACGCATGTTTTCACATCAGGGTGAGACACCCGCAGGTAGGGCCCCCCCCCCCTTGATCTTCTACTCGTCATTCCAGCCCCTCCGACACCACCCCGGTACCTTGCTACCGGACATTCAGTATTTACTCACACTTTACTGGGAAAAGAAGTTACCAACGCGCAGTGCGCCGAACGCGCTTAGGGTCAAACCCGCAACATCAGTGGCGGCCCTAAGTGAGGAATAAGAGGCAGGAGCATTTATACGAGGGAAATTACTTAAAATAAAAGCATGTAAAAAGTAGCGATAGGAACTTTCCCAGGATAGGCTCCTGACCACGGTGACCCACGAAGGGGCATCAAACAGTACAATGAAAGACTCAACACGTTTGAGTGCGGAACTGCTTTCAGCAGAAAAGGTGGTGAGGAGGGAGGGACGTATCAATAGGTCCCGCGCTAAAAACACACACGCGCACGCACACACAGACATTCACTCGGAATAAAGACGGACGCCACGGATGCGAGGGAGCTTTTCTCGCTCGGGGACAGTGCTCGACCGGTACTTTCTTACGTGCTCCAGTTTGTCCTTCTTGCTGAGCCACACGCTCGCCGAGTAGTCCTGCTGCTGCACCGTGCTGTAGATGGTGTTGCCCAGGCGGGCGTGTGACGGCGCCGGCAGCTCCTGGCGGCTCTTCAGCTGCACCTGCTCGAACCCCGCCACCGGCAGCCGGCCGTGCCTCACCTCCATCATCTTCTCATGGCAGGCGGCAGACCCCCAGCGCAACCATCACCTCGCTCCTCCCCACCCTCGCCTGGGCTCCACCTCAAGCGCCGCCTCCGCCCGGGCTCCGGTTCAAATCCATGGCCTGCTCGGCCCTCCCTCTCCCTTTGCCCCGGCGTGCCTGGCGGAGCGGTGCGGCGCGGCGGCAATCGGCACCACGGTCGGGAGAGGTGCGTGCTGCTCTCCCTCTCGCTCGCTCTCTGCCTGTCAGACAGCTCTGGCTGGGGATCTCCCCGGCGGTGGGAGGGGCCCCATCCTGCACAGGAGATGTGGTGCAGAGGAGCTGCTGCAGGCGTGAGGGTGGGCAGCGGGGAGTGGGGGGGTGGGGGGTAAAAATCTCCTGCGAAGGGGGCCGAAGAATATGCAGCCGACGTGCAGCCGAGTTTGCGTCTCGGCCAGATGGGATAAATCATTTATTTCCATAGTTAAGTGCAGGCTACATTGTCCCCTACCACTCTAAACAGACACACACGCATCTTTCCTTACCGCCTCGCTTACCTTCCAGAGCTGTCTCCTCCCTCTGGGGATGAGAGGTGGGGGAGGGAAATCGGTTCGATCAGTTTTAATCACAGGAAGTCTGGCCTCGCTACATTCAAAACTCACCTCCCACCACAGGTGTGGGGCCACAAAGTGCCTGAGCTCTCACGGCTTAGACCCCATGACCACCAGGCGAAGGCAATGATGAGAAAGGGCTTCCTCCGCAAGTCCTCCTGCCCGGGAGACCCCCGGCGGAGGAAGTCGAGCGCCTCGTTAATAATTCAGCCGCAGAGCCATTAGCTATTAACACAAACGAGGACAGACACCTCTCGCCACCCAAGACAGACAGTTGACCACGGTACCACGGTACACAGTATGGGCATAGCCCACCGCGGTACGGAGGCGCATCAACAAGTCCGGCAGATGCGCGGGTGAGTGTTGCTGAGTCAGTACTGTGTGTTCGGCTGCAGAAAACGAGGGGCGCCGTGGTCTCTATTCACGCTGCCTGGCTTCTCTGTCCTATTAAATTCAAGTCACATCCCAAGCTGCGGGGGGGTGCGGGTGCAGTGGGATGGGGGTGTATCGCAGGGGACAGGAGCCTTTTGTGTGGAAACAGTTTAACCCTCAGGCACCTCTTTCGTGACAAAACAGCTGCATACCGCGTCCGGCCCTGCGGCCAACGGCGGTGTCGCGCCCCGATCGAGAGGAGCAGGAATGATCGGCGCGCTCCGTGCTCCGCGTCCCGGGCTCCGGTAGCAGCTGCAGACGCTCGCCTCGGACCCCCCGTCGGAGAAGAAGGAAATCGAGAGAGCTTACCTCCATCTCGGCGTCGCTCCAGCTCCATACGCTGCCAGGGTGGCTCCGGTTTTGAAGGAGCTCCGCGGCGGCCGGGGGGGTTTTATAGGGAACGGCGCAAGCTGCTCGGGATGGGTCCCGACCCCACGACCCCACGGCGAACACAGGTTAATTGAAGCGCTTCGAGGGGCTTTGTTTTCCGGCACGAACCAATTTGCTATATTGGCGCCGAGGGCCGAAGGCACCTGCGGGAGACAAAGCGAGTTCTGTCACACACTGGGAAACTGAAGCACTCTTACGAATCTGTTATGAATTCATGCTGTAACATTTCGGTAAAAATTCAGTAAGTTGTGTTTCACGGGTCCTCCTTCGGAATTATAAATTCTAACACACAAACATTCGTTCATTATCAACTGTCCAGTGCGGGACTGCGGTGGTCCAGAGCCTATCCCAGAAACATGGGGCGAGGGGCAGGAGACACTCGTCCGTCTCTCTCAGACACACACACGCTACGGCTGATTCAGTCACCAGTTCACCCGAAACACATGCATTTGGTCTGTGGGAGGAAACCAGAGCACTTTGTGGAAATCCATGCGAACAAGGGGAGAACATGCAAACTCCACCAGAATCAAACCCACATCCAAACCCACCTCCCAGAAGCTGTGAGGCACCAGCGCTACCCGCTGCACCATTGTGCCACCCTAAAAGAGAGACGTGGCTGTTTGTTATCCTTTACCTAGTGGATCAGAATCTTTCCCAGCAGGTGTTTGGAGGAAAACTGGAGTTCTGTGCGTGTCGTGTGATCCAGAATGGATGTCTGTTGGAGCTACTGCTCAAACGCAGTTGGGAGGTACAAACGCCTGTCACTTTTTAAGCTCTTTACACATCATTCATCCATCATTGACTGGAGTACCTGAGCAGATGGTAGCGTAGTGGTTGGAGTTGCTGCCTTTGGATCTGAAGGTCTTAGGTTCAATCCCCACCTCTAGCTATAGTACCCTCGAGCAAGGTACTTAACCTAAATCGCTCCAGTAAAAATCACCCCTCTCCAAATGAGTAAATAATTATAACCTTAACATTATAAGCTGCTTTGGAGAAAAGTGTCAGTTGAATAAATAGATGTAACTGCAGTGCATATTCTGGCAGCAGGGGGCGCAGTGGTTAGAACTGCCACTTTCCCCTGGAAGGACCTACGATCAAACCTCCTTCTGCAGTACTCTTGACCAAGGTGCTTACCCTGAACTTATACACTAAAATTACTGAGGTTTTACAAAAAAGAGCCATAAAAGGAACCATAAGAATCTTTACACCGTGAGCTGCTTTGGAGAAAATATAAAGGTAAAGAAGAAAGTAAAGTAAGAATCTAATGAGTCTCAGTCTAGGTTCACTCACAGGGTCCCGCAGACTTCGGTGGTGCAGAGTCGGCAGCTGAAAATGTTTGGATTGCAGGAGCACCAACAAGGCGTGTGGAAGAAACACGTGAACGCGTACGGGGGGACCGTGCGGACCCCACACACACCTGCTGTTCAAGATGCGCCGTCACCTCAATGCAACCAGCAGCGGCCCACAGAGCGCGTCCGGGTGGTATTTTCCTCCTTTGAAACGTGCAAACAGACTGACGGAAGCCGTGCGTTGTGTTTCCAGAAGGTTCTCGCCGTGGCGCAGTCGTCCTACGGTAAAAAGGCGCTGCTGGTTACAGTCAAGCTGAAGGGAGAAGAGGCAGCAGTGCTGCTTGTCTGAGCCTTGCCTTTCTCTGAGCAACGGGGGGAGGAAATAAAAGGACAATGATAGCACCGTACATCAATGGAACCCGGAGAACATGAAAAAATGGACAATAATTTGGGCGGGGGGGGCGGGTGGGGGGTAAATATTGCCTGGTTGCTCTCGGGCATTTGGTGCGGATTAGATGTGGGACTGCTGTACACCGCAATTATGAGTAAATGTCAGACTTGTAATTATTTTTACATTAGACAGCCAAGGATGCGACATTACATTTTTCAGGGTGTTCTCCAGAACGTTCCGCCTGCTCCTAATGAGTCAGCTCCATATGCTCTTTGGTGATCTGTCTGGCTGACCACGTTTACCGCGTGCCACACAGGGGAGTGAAATCTAATTAAACTAGTCAAGGACTCGGCCGGGAAGTTAACTTCGCAGGAGCGTTATCATTAATTGCTTCCAACGGCTGGACGGGGAGGGGAAAGGACGTTAGCGTACGCACACGTGAGGAGCCGCAACAGCTGAGAGCACCCTCCACAACAAAAAGGATGTTCAGTGCTTCTTCCAGAGAAATTGGAACTTTTCACAGCAAACGCATTACATCCCAAAATGGATTTTTGTAGCTTCAGGGAGAAAACAACCTCCATTAGTCCACTGTACTAAGAAATTTAATACGGACAGGTGGAAAGCTGGACACTAAACTCTACATCCTTGGTATATCCATCGACAACAACCGCTTGTCCCAAGGGGGGGTTGCGGCGAGCCGGAGCCTTACCCGGCAATACAGGGCGCGAGGCCAAAGGGGCAGGGGACACACCCAGGACGGGATGCCAGTCCGTCGCAAGGCACCCCAAGCGGGATTCGAACCCCACACACGATTTCCTCACACGATGGCCTGTTATAGATGGAATAAAGAATCGCAGCATTTAAGAAAGCAAGTAGTGTGATTGTACTTAACAAACGGCAAATGCTCAAACTGAAAATAGACACGGCTTCATCCGGCAGCACTTTTAAGAGCACAGCACTCTAACAATAAACGGTCCAAAGAAAATCCATTACTTGTGAGACTCGGTTCTCGGTTGCGCCGCTTCTATAAATATTGCTGTGGACGATTCCTTTGATGAGGACGATCAGTAACTGGTCCGCAGCAGCTTTCCACGTGATCTTCTGAGCGCCCTCCTCGGAACGGCCGGTTATAACGAAATCTCCAGAAAGTCGATCCCTGGCACTTGTTCGGATTACTACGCGTTCTCAGTTTGAGTCTGCGCTAGGCCTCATTCCACAGACGTCCCTGATTTGATAGCTCTGACCCAGATGTATTGTTTTCTTCTGGCCTGCAAAAAGGGACATGGGCTATTTTTACGTGTTTGGTTACGGGGACACGTGTTTTACCTGCGAGTTTCCAGCAGCAAAATCAAACTCACTTCAGCTCAGTTCACCTTGCCTGGTAGAACAGGGAAATGTGAGTTGGATGCATAAAGGACAAATGTGTGTATTTTCCCATACGGGTAGCCCCCGATTTACGATGGTTCGACTTGCGATTTTTTTTCAACTTTACAATGGTGAGCCGACAATAGACATTCAGTAGAAACCGTACTTCAAATTTTGGATTTAGATTTTTTCTCGGACTAGCAATACACGGAGCGATACTCTCTCGCGATGCTGGGTAGCGACAGCGATCCGCATCTCCCAGTCTGTCACGCAGAGGTGTGTATTAGGTGTATTAAATGCATTTTCGACGTATGATATTTTCGACTTCTGATGGGTTTCGGGGAATGTAACCGCATCGTAAATCGGGGACCACCTGTATTTTCCAATTGAATTTCATTTCCGAGTTGTGCTGCTTGGAGTGAACTGTGCAACACAGTGACATAACCCCAGGACAAGATGATAATGTAACTATTCTAGAACTTCTTTCATATTTCAACCATATTAATGTGAAGTCAGAAAAAATGTGACACCTGTAGTCTGAGGTGGTGACGATGCCGCATTCAGACAGTGCTGTTTTGTGCAGCAGAGACGCTTGTCCGGCATGTGTGCATTTCACGTTTTGCGGCGGCACAGAACTGCTGTCCGTCCTCCTGTCAATCGGGACATTCTGCCCCGGACCTTTCGCGATTTCATCTCCCACGGAAAGTGACGTGCCACTGTTTTGCAGCAGAACTCGACGGTCGCCAAACCTCCACGAGAAGGGCTCTCCCTGCGGAAAGACAAACGGGAGGGATCACAGGGTCAGACCGGCGAAATGACAGCGCGCCCCCCCACCGACACTCAGCTCAGCACTTTCACTATAGAATAATAACTTGTCTAAAAACGGATTCCTCAGCTGTGCAGGGCAGCTCTCCTCCCTGTCACTCACGCAGTTATTCATAAATCTTACTTCGCAATTGATCGCGTACAGTTCATGGGCAGGAGTATTCACTAAGCAACACGGGTGCATTTGCATGACTGAACAGATCTCGGTTTTTAATATTTCCACTCACACAAGGCCAGTGAATGCGTCCTACGTGGAGACTGACACCTTACGCCAGCAATCTGGACGACAAGCAAACCAAAAGCAACAGCGCTTGTATGTTGGTGCATGATTGAAAAGGAGCCCAAGATGGAGCGCAGGAGGACGCCAGAAGAACCAGGAGAACGGAGTGCAGGTCCAGGGTAGCTGGCTACGTTCTAAATGAGCCACCAGGGTGAAGCCCGAGACATGTGCTTCAGACATTCAACTGATGAGACAACTCATGTTCCATCGCGACACTGCGCTGTTAGGGGCTCGGCCTGTAGCCCTGCTGCCCCCCTCCAGCTGGTCCCTACAGCACGTCCACAGCTACCGTAGCGGCAAGTCGCCCATTGGCAGCGATTCGGGATGTCTCAGGCTTTTCACTGGCATCCCAGTAACACAGCAGACAGCGGGGAAGCTTGCAGCAGAAAGGCACATCGCACACTTTAATAAGCAGACCTCTGCCTTTCAGACGGACAGGGAGGGGAATATGATTTCCCTGCTGGACGCGTTTGTGCTGGGCTTGCTAGATTGCGGCTGTCCGCGGCGCAGCCTCTCGACTTCCCGAATCCGACAAATACATTCGCATTTCAAATCAGGCAAAGTGGAGCGAATCTGCATTTCCGATGCACGCGCGCATATCCGTTTTTTTTCCCTTTAAATCAGAGATTCTTAACCCTTACAGGCCACAGGCCCCTTTAAGAATGTGATGAAAGCAAAGCAGCCCTTAGAAAAATGTCCATCCATCCATCCATCCATCCATCCATCCATCCATCCATCAACAACCTCTTGTCCCAAGTGGGGTAGCAGCGACCCGGATCCTAACCTGGCAACACAGGGTGCAAGGGCGAAGAGGGAGGGGATACACCCCAGACAGGACGCCAGTCCGTCGCAAGGCACCCCAAGCAGGGCTCGAACCCCAGACCTGCTACACAGCAGGCACAGCCTGAACTTGCTCGGCCACCTTAGAAAAATGTCCATATTCAAATTCAGAGAAAATGTTGCACACAGTTTACTGCACTGACACTTCGCACATGGAATTAAGTCATAGACAGTAACAGCGTAGTAATTTTAATTTTATTTCTGGTTTCATCTTAGAGTTATTTGCAAACCAGTCCGCTCTTCACAGACACCTTGAGACCCAACCAGGGCCCCCCGAGGGCTCCAATGACCCAAGGATAGGAACCCAATACAAGAACAATAGAGAAAATCATAGCTGCCATAGCGTGATGAAATCTTCTCCACATGTTTCCCACATGGTTCCAAAAGTGCACAGCTCTAGCTGTGGGTTGTAAGATTTGGAAAAGGCAGCGTAATAATAGCAAAATGTCATCTCCAGTGTGGATGAACATGCCATGTAGGCAAGGTGACAGCAGCAAAGACATCCTTCAACCCACTTGATTCATTGAGCGCAGACAGTACTCTGCAACAGGCGTGTGCTCCATTGCTAGGTCGTTGGCATGGTGAAATCAGTGCGCGTCGACCCTGAGTTCACCTGTCGGCCCAATTAACTCCCAAGGAATTGGATGGGAAAACAAAGTAGATGACAGAAATTTGACACAAGCTCCAGGAAATGTTTCCTGAGAATCCACATCCCACCTCCTCAGATCTCAGCACACCCGCTCCCCCACCCACGGCCCTGCACTCGCACCATGGTGAAGCTCTTCAAAAGGAGGAAGTGGAGCAGGTGTTCCCTGCGGAATCTCGCTCAGGGTTCGTGTCCCGCTCAACGGCCAAAAAATCCCAACGTCCAGCGCGCAGCTCGAGTTTCTTGCCGCCTTCCAGTTTTCTCGCCCACATTCATCGCTCGCTGGCGTTCGCTGTAAATAAACGCAGTGCCTCTGCTCTCCGACATTCAGTACCTCTGGTCTCACTGTAACAACTGCTCATCGACCCATGAAAAAGTGGGAGCATTCATGACCGCAAGAGGTAGCATGTTCCCCACTCCACGTTTCGTTCAAAGCAGGAACCAGCTCTCGAGATGAAAACGCTTTTAAGAAAGAGTTTTCAGAACAACTCGCACTCAGAAAAGAATCTCCATGAGCATCACTGACACCCTGTGAGCAGAGGGACACCTAGAAAAAGGAAAGTGCTGCTTGTGTGACACCTTTGTCCAAGGCAAGTCAAGATGGGGAGGGGACACACCCAGGACGGGACACCAGTCCATCGCAAGGCACCCCACTTAGCTAATCACAGCGATTCGCACATTTTCACAGCTGAGTAATTGTCACTGGAGCAGCTCAGGGTTATGAGAGTACCTTGGCTTGAAGTGCACTGCGGTGGGAGCAGTGATTCAAACCCAGGACCATCAGCTAAAAGGTGACAGCCAGCACACTACTCCGTTTAAGTGATGCACATTGAGAAGTGCAGTATGAGGCTATTATTATTGCGACCCTGAGACACACGGCCGGGGCCTGGATTTAATGGTGTTAAGAAAAACGGTCCAGAGCTGAAAGTAGTATGAAAGCAAGCATATGATTAACAAGAAGGTAGAGCAGGACCTGACAGCGGGCATCTTCTGGGGAGCCGCAGGGGAGACTTTTCTTCTGGCCCGCTCTTCTCCACCGACACGCCGAGTGCCGACTTCATGCTCCGCACACCCGACACACTCGGGCTCCCCTGGGGTAGGAACGCAGACAGCGCACAGATATTAATGACCCCCGTTACTCACCGTCACATCTACGGTTCTATTTCTATCGCATTTTGCCATCAAATTTTGCGCAATATAAATTAGCACGACGATGTCGGAGGGGCAGGCGGCATAAATGATTATAATAAAATGCGGGCGAAAATGAGGTGAATGATGAAAATGAATTTGAATCCAATTAAAATGACATCAGCAAAGACATGGGACACAATCACATGGGGCAGGAGGAGGTTAATGTTCTCTGCTAGTGCAGTTAGAGGGGTCTGGAGTGTGGCGGAGGCAGAGCGCAGGTGACACCGCAGGTGAAGGCCCTGAGGAGGATGGGTGGGGGGATGGGAGAGAGGAGCAACTCCCCGAAAAGCGTGTACATACGTAGAGCTGCTAATGAGGGATCCCCTCTCCACGGGGGCCAATCGCGCTAATGATGAGCGCTGTCCTCGCCCGCCTCCTCACCTGCACAGTTCAAAGAAATGAGACCATTATCACCTGCAGTTCCAAAACAGTCGATTCATTATGTACGTTTAATGTGCTCACATCGTTCCGGCCTATTAAGTATGAATAACTTGAGATTTATTACGCATAAATTATGAAAATCTCAAACGAGGGGTTTTAAAATAAAATTGAACACTTCGTCTTCATTCAAACAATCTCAGAACCTCAGAAATGAATGTTACAGCATATAAAGTGTTTTTTATGTATATTTCATGTTAAGTTACGTGTGAAAAACAGTCTTATTACAATAGATTATGGCAGTAAATATCCAACCCTAAAAATTACTGCACTTCCTTAAGCCCTCCAGTTTGTGGCCACACAGGAAAACACCCTCACATATACTGTACATTGCTGCATATTTAACTCATTCAAAATATTTTGCTTTGAAAATATGAAATATTTTGAAATATTGACTTGTTCTGGAACGTTTTTGAAACCTTCGTTGTGATGCATGCTAAACGCTGAACAAAACTGCGAAGGGCATTTTGCTGCCAATCCCACCCTAAACTGCAGCGAGTTACATGAAACTAATTATGCATTTGGAGAGGACGGCATGTTTGTCAGACGATAGCGCTGCATCTTAATTTTGAATTATTGAAGAGAACAGAGAGGGGCACCCACCGGAACCCGGGCCCTTCGCAGGACTCCACGAGGAGTGTTGGAGCAAAACCCAATAAAACAATAAATTATACTTACAGAATACAGAAAAGCCACACTATGCTTTACATAATAAACGATAAGGATTTCAGTGTGTTATTTTTTATCCAGCTGGCAACGTTCTCCAAGGTGCCTCACAGCGTTAAGTAAGCGACTTTACGTTGACTTACCCGTTTATACAGCAGCAGGTTTCTACCTGACCAAGTCCTGATCTAGAGTATTACAACAGGAGTGGGACTGAAGACCACAGAGTCCAAGTCAACTGCTGTCACCCGTGGTTTTCAAGGTGGAGACAGTATAGAAGCGGGATGCAGTTGTCTTCTTCTTTGTCAATTTGTAAAAAAGGACATTAAAAATGCGGTAAAGGCTGGGTGAAGGTACTCAGTGTAATTATTACAGTTTACTCTTAAATACGTGTTGAGATTAAAGTGGATGTAAAGTAAATGTGTTCATACTTTCTAGAGAACACTGTTTCTCACCGTATAGACCTGCGCACCTTGGCCTGACTCCTGTGCTCACGGTGCCATGGCAACAGCCATTAAGATCCCATCCAAAGGCGGCCCGCCGAGCGGTTTCGGTGGAGGTGCAGAAGAGTCGAAGGTCACCAGGCAGCCAGGCTGTCGGCATGGGGTTTGAATTAGAAGCAGGGTGAGCGTGCAGCAGGCTGGCCTTCACACACCACGCCTGGACCTGGTGACCTTCATGCATCATAGACCATCAGCAGTTACTGTCCCCACAAAGCGTACACATTCAATACCGAATCCAAGAGAAGATACAGGATGGGCAGAATGCACCCAATGCCATTTCCATTTCATGTTGTTTTATGGTAGGAATGTAGGGGACTAGATACATACAACTCAATTTATTTCCTGCTAAAGTCAATGCCATTTGTTATCTCATGACTACGGGACAAAAAAGGACATTTGAGAACATTGATAGAAATTTGAGGATACCTGAACAAAAAGGAGAGAACAGCTTGATGCTTAAGAAAACTGATTGATGATCGATGTGACGATTGACTTTGGAGAATTTAGAGTAAAGATCCCAAAAGAGATCCAGGAATTCAGACTCAACTGTACTGACTGAGGCTGGAAAGCACAGGCTGCGCAGACAGATTATGGAATAACGTTAGTTAGAATATATAGCCTACTGCTTTTTAACATTGCAGACTGTAGAGGAGGATATTGACTGCGCTTTGAGAATAAAGATTTAAATCTGAGAATATTTAATAAACTGATGAGAATCTTAAAAAAAGATTAAGGTCATAGATTCATATTTCGTCACACTAATTGCTCAGTAGTGAGAAATGTAAAACCACAGTGGCAGCTTGGGTGGGTGGGTTTGGGGGGGGTGGTACTCTTCACTGCAACTCACAGCCACATCGACCCACTAGGTGGGAATTTAACAGAATTTCCTCGTGCCATTAAGGCATGAAGTTTATGATGAGAAGCTGCTGGAACACTTCTACACTGCATACCCTGGTATACCCTCCATCTGCTCAGGGTCTCGATGATGCAAGGACGCCCCTCGGGGAGGTGGCAGGAGCTTTAGTGTGACCTGAGGGGGAAGAATAAAGTTTAGGAAGTTTAGTGATGTCAGAGAGGCTGCTACCTGTGAGTACAAGTTTTCCAGCTTCTAGTGTGTAGATTCAATCTTGTAACTGCACGTGCACCCCATCTGGAGTGGACTGCACCTTACTCCATATGCATTCTGGGATAGGCTCCAGAGGATCACAACCCTGCACTGGATCAGTGGTTTCTGAAAACAGGTGGATGGATGGATGGATGGATGGACACTAGAAGTGCCACCTGGAGACAGCAGTAAAAACCATGTTAGAAACAAGTGTAATTAGTGACCCACATCGCACTTATGGATTTGTTATCTGTTGAGGGAATCAGATAGATTTTCATAGTTTCACATGATCTTCACAACAATAATGTAGAGCTCTGAAGTGGGAGGAGCTTCCATCCTGCATGAGCCACGTACGGATGACTGGTACACAACGGGTGATGTGATGGCAGTGAGCTTAAAATGGAAACCGGAAGCACCGAAAGCAGGAGTGCCGAGAGGTCGAATAAACAGGTTTGTAGTGTCAGGTAAGATTGTAAACAATCAGGCAGAGTTGCTGAGTGCATTTTTCAGTTTTATCCAACCTGGACAAAAAGGGTGAAATAGATGAAGTCCTTTGGATTAGGGAGGGAGTGGGGATTCGACCCATTGAACGCTGAAGCATCCAGAGGGCGGGAGGGACTGAGCAGGGGGCAGTTGGGGGCGGAGCAAAAAGCACAACAGCCAAAACAGGCAACATAATAGCAGTAACAACTTTGAGCACTACAGCCGAAATACAGACAAGTCTTTTTTTTTTTTTTTGAGTTTTATTGAAAATAATTGGACAATGCAATTAACAAAATAATGTAAATACATGACTTAAAATTACAATACATGGAAAACAGAAAAAAAATAAATATGTTACTGTAAGTCTTCATAAAAAAAGCATAAACCCAAAAAAGTCAAACACTGATAACAAATCGTTGTACAAACAACTTCAAAAATAAAAATTAAAAAAAAAAAATTAAAAAAAGAAAAAAAATGAAAGAAGTGTACCAAGCACTTTACTTCACGCGTTTTTCTCTTTCAGTGATGTGGGGAGAAACGTCGGAATCCCATTTGAGCGTACACTCCCGCAGGAAGGCGACAGGCGCGTGCCGAGGCACCCGGTTCTCAACACCGACCCATGATGCACTTTTACTTCTGGCTCTTTGTCTCTCCAGTCATACTGTAACCTGCTGCAAACTCTAAACAGTCTTTGTTTCTTAGGAAAAGCAGGCGGCAACACACATTGCCAAGGGATGAGCAAAATCAAACACGTTCCGTCACCAAATTGTTTCCCCTTCATTTGTTTTAAGTTCTCGTTTGTTTAATTGCGCTTTGTTTCTGTATTGTTTGCATTCCCACTATAATACCGGGCACTTAGTGACACCATACACTTGAAACAGAAAAAGAAAAACAGCATTTTTTTTCCCCAGGTACCTAACTTCACTATTGCTTAAGTCTATAAATACTATAGCACTATCGCAAAATCATTTCTTTTTTCTACTGCACAGAATTTTACATGGAAAAGATCGGAGAAAACGGGATGTTTTCTGCAGGAAACACAAGGAAGATAGAGAAAAGCAGCAATGTTAAGGAGTTCATGATACACATGTACACGTATGAGGAAATCTCCTGTCCGGGTGGACAATGTGCTTGGTGAGCAACACCAACAAGCCAATGAGAAGAGTTGCTATGGCGCAACAGCAATAGTGTTAACCAAATACTTAAAATTGCTTCATCTTGCAAATCATTTAAAATTAAGTTACTGTTGGACAGTCAATTCGTTGTCGCTGGACCGAGACAAACGTTTCGCAGCGATTCAAGCCTAACAGCCATTATTTAAAATGTTGCCACTGTGCCTGACTACGGAGGGATAGAGGCCTTCTGGGAATCCACGAGTTCCCTGTAAACAAAAACAGGATCGAACCCCCAGCGGACATTTCGCTGCACTTAATGCAGCGGCATATTGAGTTGTGTTCAGCGTAGAACTCACTGAAGGAGGTGCTGCCTTTCCTTCTCATAGCACTGACTTACATCGACTAAAAGAAAATAAAATCACTGAGCTGTAATATTTCCAGTTAATGACAGTGGGTTATTGTGACAGAAGGAAGTACTTAACAATATAAACATTTATTATGAAACCTAGTTTTCTCATTTTCAGAAATACTTCTTAAACAAGCAGTACCTGGAGGTGGTTTATACACCTCAAAGTGGTTAGAAACGGTTTTAGAAATAGGTTTTTAGTGAGCATTTCAGATCAAGAGGTCAGTTTCCTTAGCCTCCTTGTTTTTCAGAGCAGCAGATGAACAGGTCAGTCTCTAAAAAGCTAAATGGCCGGTAAATTTCACGACACCATAATGCACTTGTCATGGAACACAAAGAAGGTGCGCTCGTCTTATTGAAAATAAAAAAAAAAACCAGAAGGCAATAAAGGAAAAAAGGAACTTGAAATAGACACAGTACAAGTACAATCGCTGGGATGAATCCACAATACAGTATTCCACTGTAATTTTTTGGCGCAATTAAGTGCAACGTTCAGATCTCAGATGGTCAACATGATTTACATGACATTACAAGACAAGAGTGGCATATTTTTTATTCCTGGAATCGTCACATTTTAAAATCACCTTTTCTTCTTCACGGTGTAACCTACTTATCCTGAACTGAATGTCCATATCCATATCCATGCACTGCCAGTTGTGTAGGAATATGCGACAGCCTAACAGCTAGGCTGCAATATCTACATGGCCACTGCTTTGCTCTGACTGCACTCTGTACAGTAGGACACATCGTCATGGAAACAGTGCCTATAGGAGACTAGTGGTAATACTGCTTGGAACACAAAAAGAGGAAGAAGTTAAAAAGGACGCAAATCTTGGAAAGGTAGAAACCCTGCTTTCCCTGGTCTTCTTTACCAGTCTTCTGTCCAAAAAAGGAGGCGCCACGACGGCTAGCGCGCAGACAGGACAACCAACAGCCAGTGCTGCGTCTGGTCACATGACCAGTGGCGCACGTCCACCAATTTGCAGGGCTCAGTATCATGAGGCACGTTACTGTATGTTCAGAACCAAACGTGAGCGGCGAGACGCAGGTCAGGCTGCAGAAGCACGCTGACGTGGTCTCTACCTGGAGGCCATGAGTCATGGAGAAAGGGGGATACATACTGAGTACATTATGTAAGGTTTTAGGGTCCCTCAGTCAGAGGGCAGGGATGCAGGGGCTGGGGGGTGCGAGGGGTAGGACCCTGTTCACTTGTGGCTGAGGGGGCTCTCTTCACCGCTGGGATGCAGGCGGCCGAAGCGGAGGGTGAAATCCTGCTCGGACTCGGCGGAGGCCGGCGGGGCCCGGCTTGTGCCATTTCCAGGGAGGGGACCCTGGGGGCCCTGGATACCCGGGCTGGTCTTGGGCTGGGGCAGGGTGGGGCTGGTCAGTCCCAAACTAGTGAGAGCATCCAGAGTGCCGTCCGGGTCCACCATGATGTTGATGACTGCAGGAGGAAGAGGATAATCCCATATGCATGACGAGTCCAACATGAATGACAGCCTGCCTCCTCACTTGCATGGAAGAAGTGTATTCATTGTTTTGGCCCTTAGTAAGCCTGACATTTAATACAATTTAATGGATCTCATCAGAAATGTCTGAAAGAATCTAGTTTGTTTGCATTCCAGTAATTGCCATTGCCAAATAAGACTGTCTGCATCCAGTGGAAAAAAAGCATGAGTTTCTGCAACGATGTTTTAGTTTCAGCAGTTAAAATATAAACAGGCTTGTTAACAAAAAACCCATGGGCTCCGCAAGATGGATGTATAAACACCACCTGAACACACACTCAAATTATGGGATGGTACTTTATTAAACCCTGAAGGGAAATTCAAACACACGGCAGTCTAGCATGACACACAACAAGGGACAAAGTTATACCCAGCAAAATTAGGTGCAAAAGGAAAGCAGAAGTCAGTTCAGTATTTAACAGGGTGTCAAGATACTTTCTAAATGTGTTCTACAAATTGGCCTATCTGCTAAATTCCTACCTGGGAATTTTCCACCTAAGGACTTATAAAGCTCACTATTAGGGGTACAGCTTGGTCCAAAAAAAGTTGAAAGGAACCAATGGAATTGGGTGATATAAAGCTGATATCTGGCTGAAATACAGCCAGTCACAAGGGGGGGGGTTGAAATCAGTGACAAACATGTGCTGTAGTAAACTGTATACAACACCATACTCGCCTGACAAATTTACACTGAGGAAGTGAAATGCTGTTGTTGCTTGAGCTTGAACTCAGAAGTGAACTAAGCCTGTCATCGTGTCCACAGGAATCAGTGGTTTAAAGAATGACTGACAGTAATGACAGCAACAGTAAAGAACTATTGGAACCTGCAGCTGTCTGTGCTTCAGGAGAAATTTTGTAAAAGGCAAAAAAAAGCAAATCCAAAACAGAAAATACAGTTTAATTGTTAAGGAAATGCCACATGTGATTTGTGATTTTTAACCCAGGTCTCACGGAAATTAAACCTGCCTGCTACAGAACTGTGGTTCAGACAGTCACAACTGAACAACTCATTTCTAAAAGAAATGTATGATAGCATGTATTGCATTAAAATAACATTTTGAGGGAATTCATATTGACTTATGTAAGAAACATGTATTCTTTTCCTGATGCAGACCTATATCTTCAAACATTCAAGGGAGGACCCGCAACAAGTCAGCATGTGGGTCGGCCTGCCAGCACGGATGTCTTTTCACACCTGCTCTTGCTTTAGGAAGCTGCCTTACCTTGTAGCTGCTTCTCCACCCTCTTGAGCTCCAGTAGAATGGATGAGATCTCCTGCCGAGCCAGGCACGAAGAGAAAGATTGGGAGAGGGGAACAAAAATAAATAAACAACAAGATAAAAGAAATCAGTCGATAGCAGGACATCACCTCCCATGGCCAACCTGAGAGAGCAGCTTGTTCTGCTTTGGAAGGACTTAACTGTCATTAAAGTTCAGTGACAGGAGACCAAACGCAGCTACGGAAATATTGCTTTGCAGGAGCTAATCACCGGGGAGTAACAAGACGGAGCAGAGAAGCTCATCAAAGCCTGGCTTTGGACGTCTCCCTGTGCTTGTGCACTTAAATCACAGTTTTTTTTTTTTCTTTTTTCTTTTTCTTACAGCACATGCAGTAGGAAGGGAAGCCTGCATGAAGGAAATATTACAAGGGAGGACAAGGCAGAAATGCCATAAAAACCACCATTAAAGAACACGTAGATATACTCCTGTCAAGTATCTGTAATATAGAACGATGTAATGTAACGCAATTAGGAACAGTGGTAATCAGAGATGATGGCTAAATGGATCGCACAGCTAGAGAGCAATATAATCAGAGTACGCTTTAGTTACTCAGAGACTCAGCCGTCAAAGTTCTCTAAGTGCCTGCTGATTGCCTGACAGCATTAAAAACGGGAGAGAAAGTAAAGCCTGCGCAGTGAATTTAACATCCTGTTTCCTGTCATTAAGTCCGATCCTAAACAGCTCCTCAACTCTGACTGGTGGATATTCAGTCTCCGACCCCGGCTGGGGGAACGACACATCGCCTTTGGCTTCCTGTCCTCAGAAAACACAAGCTTCTACTTTGGAAAACGACCCGCCATTTTTCACTAAGGATTTGTGCACTTATTCATGAACCATTTTAAACCAGCTTGCAAAAACAGTGAGATAATTCAGAGACCTGGTGAACTAATAACGACCAAAATCAAAATTAGACTGCTGGTGATTTAAAGGTATAGTGCATCTCTTTCAAACTCAGTTTGAGTAATGTGGAGTGCAAAGAGAACCCTAACCTTGCCCCTCGCCAGTTTAGCCCAGACTTTCGACCATAACTTCTCTTTTGATCTCGGGTCACATTTCAGGTTCAGCACAATTCCGTTAATTTATGTGTTCCTGGTACATAAGCGCCATAAAAACAGTGAGTGATTTCGGCAGGATTTAAACAAAATTAAAGTAATATGTATAAATCTTATGCAGCCTGAATTGTGGTCTTGCAGAAGACCGTTCCATAAATAAGACAGATGAAACGAGACTGTCGTTCTATCTGGCTGTGGGTTGTCTGCATGTTTGACCGTGAGCGCACGAGCAGAGTGCATCATGGGTACCAAGGAGCATCCCTGGCGTTCATGAAAAGACAGCCAGCGGTGCGATGGAATGAATCTCATTCTCACTGAAGTTGTGTGCCTCCAGGCCATAATAAACTGGATGAAATCGGGGTTGATGGGGTAAGAAAACCATTCAACCTTCCCCTGCTGTTTTCATTTTAATATTGAAGATTGAAGATTTGAGCCCCCAACTCTGTGCTGAACAGCCACCAGGGCTAAACTAAAGAGAAAGCTTGCAATGTGTAATAAAACACAGAATGCAGGCATGCAGACTGCATAAAAAAAAATGGAGAGTTCCCTAAGGAGGACTTTTTTTTTTTTGGTTCCTGATCATTAGCACAGTCACAGTGAAACAAACATGGTTGATTAAAGGGCTCTCTCACCTTGTTGGATGTTTTGAGGAGCGGCATGTCGCTCTCTGCCCGAAGTTTGCTCTCGATCTCCTCCCAGTTCCTGTCCTTGTCCTTAAACAGTATCCTGCAGGAGGATTGAGAGGGACCGCGCACATCAGCTTGGCATTCCTCAACGAGCAACCGGCAAGAGCCAACTGCTGGCAGTGGAACAATGAGTAGGACCCCTTCCAAACACACCAACCATGCTACCCAGGGTCCTTATTGGCCCCAGCCTGGCTTCCACTTAAAATGAGTTGGGCCCTGAAAACATGAACGTGAACATGAAAAAAACGCAGTTAACAGGAACGGTATCTCAGATGCAACAGGCGGAATAGGTGTGTCATATCATTCAAATTGGACTGCCTTCTGCACCGGGACTTGGCAGATTTGGCTGTCCTTGGGGACTCAAACAAAGAGACTTATTGTGTCCACGCATCCCTCATGTACAGAGAAAAACTGCACAATGGTTTATTCAAATATATTCCCCTTTTCACAGCAGCAGGACCATTACATGGTCATTTTACTTCCACAGCAGGTATTTAATGTCGCCAACAACATTGCTGCTTGTATCACACATTTTGGGACAGCGATACTGTATGCACTTGATTTCTCAAACACAAAAGTGTTTTGTCCCTCAGTGGTGTCAGTCTGGCTATTTTCTTTCTAAATCTAACAATAAACCTCTATGTTACCCTGGAAACGATTACTGGTGGCATAAATAAAGGCTTAATATAGTACTCAAATGAAGACCATCTAGTGTCAAACATTTGCCAGACATGATGTGCAGCACCACTAACAGCAGAGTCTATGTGAAAGACATGGACAGTGATCCTGTGACCTGTATTTCTTTATAAAATAAACATCTGTGAGCCAAATTATGAAAATTTCTTCAAAAAAGATTGGAACAAAAAGTTCAAGAGACAATAAACAAGATATTAACGGAAAAGAAAAGTAACACAGAACAAGTTAGAAATCATATTTTTTGTCTGGGAACCATTTATCCCCCGTAGGGATGGATTGAATTAACCCGAGGATGTGAAGGAAAGTAGTACTTTATAGCAAATGGGTCACAGAGCAGTTACACCTAAAACACACTGCAGTTCCTCCACCGCCACATCTGATGAGAAAACTGCAGTAATGAGAATGAAGCTCTCTGAAACCTTGGCACCTGCATAGTGACATTGAGGCTGAGCAGGTGATTGAATATGTGTTCCGGGCTCAGGGGCAAGACAGGAATGCTATTCATTTGAGCATATTCACTAATGACATTTCCCATAATTAATGGCAACATCTCTCCACACGGAGCTGCGACACTCCGTTTCGCTGGATGAACATTAGCGACAGCAGCCCGTGTGGGCTTGAACAGCTCCCCAAAATCCCTGCTCCGCCTTCTAGAAACGTATGTGCTTTTGTGAGCAGGAGAGCGAGCAAAGCCCAACAGCACGCTTGATCACAGAGATGGGAAACAAAAAGGAGCCCTCGCAGTGGTGGGAGGGCTTCATCGCATCTGCCTGCCTCCTCTACATCTCCTGAACGCTTGTCAGCTAAGTGGCACCTCAAGCCACCGATATTCCCTTTGGGTGGGACTGTTTGCAGATGGGTGTGTTTCAGAACTGCTGTGTATGCATGGATATCATGCTTGGCCTGTGACTCATTCACATAAAAGGGCTGTTTTGTTGGTTTCTTTTTGTTCAGAAAAATGTGGCTCAGAGAATCATGCACAAAGAAATCATTTCCGTTCACTCCTTTAGCTGGCGCTTTTCTCCAATGAAACATGCAACTACAGAAGAAACATGTAAACTGTAGAAACACGCACACAATTATAGAGCACAGCTTGTCTGATACCACAGCACTCAAGCAGATGCCTATAGCTGAGTTTAATTGTCCCATATAAGAAATCAAGGGGGAGCACAATAAACTTCACACCAGTTTGGCGTTAACTTGTTTCCTTGTTCATTCACTGCTTCAGCAGGTGGAGAAAGACAGAACGGAGATACAGGAACCTGATCTAATAAAAAAAAAAAAAAAAAAAAGACAGAAAATCTCCTAGAGAGAAAATCCTACAACAAGAGATATTTTCAGTGACAATTCCTCATCTTCTGGGACAGCAAAGGTGACATGTCACCAAGGACCAGCGTAGGGAAGTGCAATTCTGCCGTCGCTTTCTACTCACACAAAGCTCAAACACGTAAAGAATCAATCAACGACATCACTGCAGTTTAGTGACATCTGAACCACAATGCCTTTGTCTCCTGTAGACACACACAAGGACTGGTCACATACAACTCAATGGCTGAGCGTATAAACACCGTCGACACATCCAACTGGATGCCACCCGCACGTATTACTGCACATTGCAAATTCTTTCCGCTCGTCACAAAGAAAATTCTTGCGGCCTCATGATTAATAGGTGTAGAAGGATGCTTCTGACAGCGTGAAACGGTTTGGTGACATCCGAAACACTGACTTACAAACATTTGCAATCCTTTCTTCATTGATATTCAGCTTTTGTCCCGCACTCCCTGAGATTATTCTACGGTCGGCAGATCTATTTTTTTTTTTGCAGCCGTCTGCTGTCTCGATATCCTTCTAGTTTTCTTTACAACGTCAAAGCATTGTGTTGCTTAGTCTTATGGGTTTATCCAAAAAGTGCACAATTTTTACTCGTTAATAAAGCTGGGTAGTTTACTGAGGGAATTCCGGCTCGATTTTTTGCTCTTGGGAACCACAGAACGGCTCACCTGTGTGAGAGTTGAAGAGGCAACCTTTGCGTCCCGAGTTTATGTTCTGAATCATTATAGATCCCGTAGCCTCAAGAACAAGAACTCCCAGGAACCAGGAAGAACAGTTACAATTTCTTGACTGGTTACACTTAACACCCAACCAACCATCTACCCATCATCAATCACTGCTTGTTCAGTGCAATGCAGCGGTGGTCTGAAGCCTATCCCAGAAGCACAGGGCGTGAGGTGGGGTACACCCTGGATGAGACTGTCTATAACATGGGCAGACCCTTGTGAACGGAGCTGAATTCAAACTCGATATGCCTCCCAGGAGCTGCAAGGCACTGGAGCTACCCTCTGCACCACCTTGTTGCCCTAAAGTAACATCAGGCAATGTGAGGCTTCTCTCTGATATAGTACTTTAACTGGAATGTTACCTGATCTTGCCAGCGGTCTTGTCCACGGACTGCCGTATTTTTGCTGACAGTTGGGAAACGGATGTCAGGAGCAAGCTGTCCAACACCGCCTGAGGAGATACACGAATGCGGGGATCAGCTGGGAGGCGCAGAGATAAACGCTCAAAGGGAAAAATGAGGACCAGTTAGTTAATAAGCGAAAAACCGTCTCCTTCCCGACACACTGTAATCCGGCAGTTCTCAAAAAACCTGATGAAAACGGATCACAGCAGAGATATCCAAGGCGGTTGGCTCTTCATGAACTGCAGAGGTGTCACATAAGGGCCAAAGGCGCCTTCTAGTGGACATCTCTTAAATTTGTCACAGTGCACCCAATTTCCATGAGCCGGCTGACAGCACCAAACATTAAAATATAAGACAACGAAATAAAAAAAAATCCTACGTAAAACAGGTCATAATTCAAAATAATAATAAATAATAATTATACAGTAATGTAACAGCAAGTAAATTATATGTTAGCAAAACTACAGTATATTTACATTTACCTGATGCTTTTAACATCTACATTACATTTACATTTATTCATTTAGCAGATGCTTTTCTCCAATGGAATGTACCTCTCAGGTGAACACAATGTCTGGTTTACACACTGAGATACTTTTAATCACCCATGTATACTGCACTTTACTGCATCAATGGTGGGTAAAAACCTTGATCAAATGTACTACAGCAGCAGCAAAGACTCCAACCCAGGCCCTTGGACTGCAAGTCAATAGCTCTAAGCCTCCTTCCCCCTTCCCTCACCTCGTCTCGATTCCACGTCCGGCGTCGCAGGGCAGCCTGGGGATCCTGGCTGCCGGGGGCCCGGGGGCGGAGCTCCACGGGACGGCCATTGATCTCAGGGGCCTTGGTTTGCACCACAGGTGGGATTTTTCTGAAGTTGAGGCTCTCGTCAAAGACACGGTCCACCAGCTGCAGCGGGGAAGGGGAACATGTTCATGGGCAGGGAGGAGAGAGAGAAAGTAGGGCTCACCCAGGGAAGTGGCGTCTGTGATGGATGAGCTGTGAAGCTGCACCGCCCCGCTGCTCATCGGCAGCCGAGCAGGATGATGGGAATGTGGCCAAGTTCTTTATGTTGCCTACAAGAAACTCTGCAACTTAAGTGTTGTTAGATGTCCTATTTGTCCCTGTAGGAAGGACACCACTTAACGAATATGACATGGAATTTACCTTCAGGATATTTACATATTTTAAATCAATAACATGCTTCAGAATTTCAAATCATCTTGTGTCTTTTAAACGTTACCATAAGCAATATGTCATTTAACACATAACATTATCATTCAACAGAAAAAACTTCTTTTTTTTTTTTTTTTTTACAGTAAACTTCTTTGTCTTGCTCTGCTACAGCCACAACTGTCCTGTGTCTGTTGATATGGTTATAAATCTCTCTCAGATATTCTGCTGCACTTGACAGGTCTTACAATATTCGTGACTTCATCGCATTTATTTTCGACTGTGTCTCGGAAATGTCCCTGTTGCGACTGTCTCTCGGGGATGCTACCGTTAGGACTGTTAACGATTGCTTCGCTGTGAAACCGAAGCAATGCAGGATGGAGGAAGAAGGCATGATTGATGCTTTGCGGCTGTACCTTTCTTTAACATTGCAACACTAGTTTACATTTGTGGTACAAGCATTTCAATTCTGTTAATCAAACATTAGCAAGCTGCAAATGTAAAAAGAATTTAAAAAACAAACACACAATGCTGAGGCATGAGAAAAATTAGATTGTTTTTATAAAAATGTAGAGAAAAGGCAGACAAACACATCAGCTCCACAACCCCAAAAAGTTATCTTCAGTATGTAGTATTTACTTTTACATGCTTTGATACCCTTGAATTTATTACATTACCCATTTATTTTCCCTATGATCCATCTCTATGGATTTTGTGTTAAGAAGAATTCAGGATGCATAAATTAAACTTGTCATTTCCTGGACTGAATTAAAGTTTAATCCTGTTCTCATTTCCTATTTCTTTTTTCCTATTTCCTATTTACTTTTCTTAAAGCTTATTTTATAAAAGTAAGTAACCAGTAACACTGGTTAAAGGTATCTGAAATACTTTGAGTAGAATATGTGCCCACATCTACATTTTTATAGAGGAGCAGTGGGGTTGGGGTGAATAAAGGCAAAGGCAGAGATGGGGTGACGCAAAGACACAGAGGATGAGGACGGAGGGGGGAGAGGGATTCTCACAGTGGGCAGGGTGAGACGAGGGGAGGACTAGGCAGTAAAGAAAAAGAAAGAACCTTGCGTGCGCCCTCCAGAGATGGCCCTACCTCTTCTCGGGTGTCAATGGCGGAGCCAGGGGTGGTGGCCGCGGTGCTTACTGTGGTGCTGGGTGCTGTACCCGACGAGCTGACTGAGTCGATCTCGCCCGCCACGTCGTGGATCTCACGAGCCAGGATGGCCAGGTCCTTGGCCAGGTCTTGGCTGATTCTGCGCACACAGGGGAATAACCTATTACACATCAGACGGGGTCCTGAAGGGTTCAACTGTCTGCACTTAGCCGCATTTTCCCCCGAATGCATTTCGCCTTGCAGTAAAATGTGGTACAATGTGGAATGACACAATGACAAGTGACAAGTATTACTGGAACTCTTGCTACTCCAATTGTGCCACTGACAACAAACAACACACATAAAGGACACAGCCCTGTTACACTGCAGTGCAAGGTCCCTGTGTTACAAAATGGTAATATAAACAAAAAATTCAGGACACAACAGGGAACACACAACTTTTGCTTAAGTCAGAGAAAAAAAGCGTATCGTGTGAAAAGTGTAAAAGCCTTGGCCTTTGCTACAATGAATAGAAGGACGCTGCAGATATGTCCATTCTTTTAACTTCATCATATGGAAGTCTTCATGTTGGAATTAACAAAAATATGTTGTCCCCACAAATTCATATTCTTAGAGGCACAAAGATGCATTTATCAGATCTGCCCATGATTTGTTAAGCAATGGGAGTGAAATTCAGCTCATAAACAACAGTGGAGAGAGAACAATTCTTTCTCCTGCAGATTATCTGACAGCAGCTAATCTGCACAATGAAACATCCCTCCTAGTAAGCAATGTACCTTGTTGGAAGAGTGAAGGTGCACTAAATTTACTTTACTGATCAAATTACATCATGTAGTAGACTTAATATGATATAAGGATGCGGATCAACAGCCTTGCCTGGGAGCCTACTGTGTTTACTACCTGTGTCACTCTGCCACTGGAGAGTTTACAGTGGTTTTACAGCAAACGTTCCCAAGTTACATGACAATATAGTGCGGTGAAAATTTGTTATGAATGAAAAGATTCAGAAATGCGTGGAATGAACCATCCCCCCACCTGAGAGTGTGAACTGGAGCAGATGAGTACCTGGCAATCTCCTCGCTGTGGGCTGTCCAGTCTCGGATGTAGTCCTCCTGGTCCCTCATGCGTTGCTTCATGACACCACCCACCGGGCCAGGTGTGGCAGGGGCGGAGCCACTCAGGCGGGCGGTCCGCAGGGTGGTGCCGGGACGCAGGCGACCGTGTTTCGGGGAGTTGCGATTGGAGCCAAACTCGTCCTCGGACGTGGAAGCGTACTCAGGGGGCAGCCGTCGCCACCGGCTGCTGGCTGGTGGGTGGGAAAGGAGGGATTAGAGAAAGGAAGAGAAAAGACAGCAGCAGCAGCAGCATTAGGACAACGTACTCTAGAAGACTGGAGCTTGTCTTCAACTCCCACCCTTGCACCGTAAGACCCTTCTTTGTCAGTGAGTGAGTTCACAGCACCCCCAAGTGGGACCTTGTCCCTACCACCACCCTCAGGCTGCACTCAGGAGTGAGAAACGTGCGCTGCCCTGGCATCACGCAGGCATCTGGATGAACTGGCACCTTTCAGAGTGTGCACCGGCGTGTGCGGTTAACTGCTTAGTCTGAATCTCGTACCTGGCTCCCCTTGGCAGCGTGTGTCCATGGCCGCTTGTGTGTCTTTTTGTTTTGTACTGTGCCGTTTGTCCCTGGTGAGTTCTGTATTGAGGTACATGGGGAAATGTACGTCCCCAGCTCAGCCCTCATCAGTCCTGGTCCCCGAGGCTTTCTTGGCCACAACGCTGCACCAGGGATGAGCTGAACTTCACACAGTGATTAATAGCCTTATCAGTGGTACACGCTTGCCTGCAGAGAGCAGCGCATAACACGCCCACGCTGTGGTTAACACACACACACACACACACACACACACACACACACACACACACACACACACACACACACACACAGGATGCAGATCGGAACATGGTTGAAAATGGCTATGATCAGGTTCACTCGCTTTAACAATTGCTAAGCTGAATTATTAATGCCATGTTTAAAATCTGTTTAAATCTGAAAATTGCTCAAGGGTACTACAGCTGGAGGTGGGATTCAAACATGTGACTTTTGGATCCAAAGGCAGCAGCTCTAACAGCTATGCTCTAACCACTGTAGTACCCGTAAGCAAGGTACTTACCCTAACGCTGCTCCATTTAAAAAAAAACGACTCAGTTGTATAAATGGCTAAAGAATTGTAAGTTGCTTCGGATAAAAGCACCAGCTAAATGAATAAATGTAAATGTACTGTCTTTGTAATAATGTCTTTCATAACCTTGTGTATTTCCCAGCTGTCATGCTTTAGACAGAGTCTGTTGACCAGTTACAGGTGAAGTGGAAGGAAAGTGCACTGCAGACAAGACCTTAGAAAGAAAGAGGTTCAACGGATCCAGCCCACCACTCAGGATTCACCAGGTTAGAACACATGACAGCACGGTGACATGCGTGACATTCTCCAGACAATTAGCATTATTGTTAAGTACTGTTAAAGCACTTGAGACAAACACCGAGAGACCTGCCTTCCTTCTACCACGAAGAAACACCACACAGTCCAATTCCTACTCCAGAAAGAAGAGGATTGCGCTTGCGCAGTGATGACAAGGCCATGCAAATTGAACCATTCAGAAAAAGAACTACGAGATAATAGTACATACAGGTATACCCCGGTATATGGATTCCTAGTCTACAGATTTTCACTGTAACTGCCCTAGAAATGTTGTACCTGTGCTCAGTATGTGGACCGACTGCTCCTTGCAGCAGGGACTTTTCCCCAATGACGTCACGAACACATCGGACACAGACTTTTCAACAACGTATGATAACCTCTTACTTTTGTATTGTTTTTTCAAGTTTTATTAGTTTTCAGAGAAGTTTTCTTTGTTTTGTTCACATACCTCTCTACATTTAAAAAGGGTCAAAAAGCTCACCTCTTTCGGACTTGCTTCTGCCCTGATCTCGTAAGCGCTCAATAAACACGTACGTGTTGCTTAGTTTAATAATTTTTAAATAATTTGCTTAATAATTTAAAAGCCTTTATACAGCTACTCGTGTAATGTATACTGGTTCATATGGTGGAATCTGACAGTTTCACTGAACTCTATGATCACATGTCTGCATCCAAATCCCTCCTTCTATTGATATAATGCATTCTTTGTATTATTCTCTGAGATGCATGTTGCTTCATATTAAAAAATGAATTAATTAATAATTAAATGTAAATTTTCTGTGTCTCACATGTTTACATGTACTTACTGTACAACAGTATCTTTTCCAAATGCTTTCATTACTATTTTCTGAGACTGTTTTTAACTGTTACATTTAATCATTTAACAGACACTCTTCCCCAAAGTGATGTACATCCCAGAGAAAAACACAAAAAAAAAAAAAAAAAAAAAAAAAAAAATACTATGTTTGGAGGGTGTTCTGGATATACCTGGACATGTCCGTAAAGTCTAACACCACGTAATTTTTTCCCCCACTCAAAATAATGATCGAGCCCTTGGTTTACAGTGTTCCACACCATTTTCAGTAAGGAATCAGTAAGGGTTACCTGTACGATTTCTTATTGAAAAGTTGCTCCGTTTACATATTCTGTCCACTGGGTGGCGATCAATAACAAAACGTGTCCACAAGATTACTATCTGCTTGCATCAGCAATTCAAGAGAACATGGATTTCCACGTGGAACGATGGCTCATTTTATATATATAAAATGTGTGCACATGTGTGTAAGTAAAAGCTACAGAGGGCATCATACACTATGCTTGGGGAGTTTTTGTTCGCTTCCCAGGAGCTGGCTGACCTGACTAACAAGAATGTCCTTAAGAAAAAGGAGGTCAGTTTTACAAGAAGCCCCGGGAAGCGGCCCAGTTACGGGGAGGACGCGAGAAGTTGCCGCAGGGCCGAGTCATCACCGCCTAGCTGCGGGAGGGGAGGGGGGGTTTGGGGGGTGCAGAGAGCAGGCAGAACACCACGCCAGGCCCAGGGAAGCTCGTGCCGGTACACTACCCAGGATCTCCTCGGTGGGTGAGGTGCTTTCAGGGCATGCCGGAACCGGGCTTTCTGTGTGGGACAAAGCAACCTGGTTTTTCCCCCCTCTTTTCTTAGTGAAATGCACTTAAAACTGTGAGCCTCTGACCGTGTCTTGCATCGCTGACCCAAGGCGAGAGGGGAACGACACACCGGACATGAAGGAGCAAGCTCAGACTGGTTGCCCCTGCTTTGGCCAGTGAGGAATTCAGAGCGCTCATATAAACTGTCACACTGGCAAAGACCTGTCACATCATTCCCCTACTACATTCCATAAATGTAGATGTAATATATGCAAATTAATTCATATTTTGCAAATAACTGGTTCTATGAAAGGTTACGATCCAGAGTCTCTCCCAGAAAGACCAGGGTATGAGACAGAGTACACCCTGGACAGGAGGCAAGTCTACATCTTTGGACTGTGGGAGGAAACTGCAGTTGGTCAAACAGTGCCAGTATTGATGTGCTTGTGCGACCCGGAACTCACCAGAGGGGGAGCCGTGAACAGAGTAGGTGACCTTGGACTTGGCGTCGGGCAGCTTGGACACGCTGTTCGCCCGGACGCGGGGTGCCACCTTGCCGTCCACGATGGAGGTGGTGCGGAGTCCCAGCCGCAGTGCAGTCTCGGCGGCGGCGGCGGCTCGCGATGTCGTGGCTGCACGGCTCATGGTGGCCTCCGAGTCGCTACGGGCCGACATTGAGCCCAGACGAGTTCGCCGTGGCTGCGCCAGCATGTCGATGCGTGATGGCGCCTTGCGGCCCGATGGCGGGCGTGACGTGGAGCTGGTGGTAGACACCTCGGAGGCAACCGACACACGATCGGCATCAGCCAGGTCTGTGTCGGATGTGTCTCCAAGCCGGGCCCGACGCAGCAGGGAGGCGCGAGTTGGCCGTGGGCGGGGCAGGGTAGCCGGTTTTCCGGAGGCAGCGCTCGTGTTATTTGCGGGAGAGGGGGCCTGTGCGGTTTTACTGGCTTTACCTGCCTCCAGCTTGGAATGTAGCAGCTCATCAGTGGAGGTAAATGCACCGCGACCATGCGACCGTCCTGAGTAGGTCTCCTGGTCAGAAGAGAGCACATCAGAGATAGTGGAGTGAGGCAGAGAGGAGGTCTGGTCGTCATCAGTCAGGTCTAGGGATGGCTGCCGGGCCCTGGAGGCGACCTGGATGGCGCGGCGGGGGTCCATCCGGCTGTCGGACGGCCGGGCTTTGGCCTTCTTCTCGAGGCGCTCGCGAGTCACAGCGGGGCCCTTCTCCTTATGCAGGCTGCTGAGTGTGCGCCGTTTCTGCGCTGCTTTACGGTCACTCTCTCCTGCGGCCTGGCTCACTGTGCTGGCCGTATCCACGTCCGACTCGGGTGAGATGGAGCCTGCCCGCGGCTTAGGTGGCTGATTGCCAGCATCTAACTTATTCTCGTTGCGCAGCTTGGCCTCCAGGAAGGCCATGACGGCCTCGGTGTCCTTCAGCAGGGTGGCCGTGTCCATGCTGCCCACCGAGTCGCTGCGATCGCGAGGAAGTGGTGGGCCGGCTGCCTGCTTGTTGATGCGCGGTATGAGCTCAATGGGCACATTGGCACTGGGTTTCTCAATAGTGAAACTACCCTGCCGCACTAGCGGCTTGCCAGACTTCTCCATCCCATCAGTGGATTTGCCCTGCGTGGCCCTGTCCTCTGTCCGCCTCCTGCGCTCCTCAGTCCTCTTCTCACCACTCCCTACAGGCCGCACTGGAGGCTTAGAGATCCCTAGCCGTGCCTCCTGCTGTGGGGCCTGCTTGGAGGTTATGGTCACATCCACCTCAGTTGAGGGGAAGCTGCCACACACTCCCCTGGATCCAGCCCGTGTCCCTCGGCCCTTGGGGTCAGATTGGCTCTCCTTTTCCTGGGGCTCGGTGTCCTGTTTCTCCCCGATCTCAGAGCGCAGGCCAGTCACCGCAGAACCCTTTCCGGATTTGACCCGCAAGTTCTCTGGGGGCTTGTCCTCGGTGGGCAGCTGAGGGAGGGTCCTACGTTTTCGCTCACCCTGGCTAGAGGTGGATGTGACACTTTTGATGGAAATCCCAGACTCGCTGGCATCGGCTTCTGAAAGACACATTGACAGCATAACCCCAGTGAATGAGTTTCTTTTGGCACACTTTATTTGTACATTCCTTATTTCAATACACTACCACGTGCTTGCAGTGCTCTTAATGTGATCACCTGCACAATGAAGCTGCTCATCTGTAAACATGTTTGTCTAAAGAACTTTAGGCCCATGATACTATTCACTATTCAGTGCCCAGAACCTTTAAAGCCCTTAGTGCCTACACCTCAAAGGACATGTTTGTGCTGGACTATGCAGAGAATAAGCCAGTCGCTTCAGTTCGAACCATTCACCTTTCTCTTGGTGGACAAAGGCTGGGGAATCTGCCCCCGAGCCCTCGGGGTCCGTCCTTGTGTGGTTGGCTGCTAAACTGGCCCATTGAGACACCCAACGTGGGCCGCCTATGGCAACCGAGACTTCTGGAAGGATCTGCAGAGGGAAAATGTGTTTGGGGTGAGGCTTAGTCATTAACTATAGCCTTGAAAACCCTGAAATCAAAACGGGAAGAACAGGTCCTCAGGCAAGAACAAGTAACCAACCAGCTGTTCTGCAGACAGCACAAGTGACAAATGAGCTCACAAATGGGACATAATGTTCTAGTTATAAGGCTGGAAATCCATCAAATCCATCAAGCAATTCATATTTCATTTTAAACTCTGAATACAAAATGGCCTTTTTATCATTTGCTGCAGGTGAAAGTTCTTTGTGAATAGATTATACCAAAAAGGACTGTATGTGTTTTGCTGCTGTGTATGTAACACATTGCCTTCCGTTAGCAAAAAAGAATAAAGCTGAACTACTTAAATTTGTGCATACTTTTCTATTTAAAAAAAAAAAAAAAAAAACCAGTACCATGTTGGTGATAAAGCAAAATTTCAGCAATTGATAATATTCTAGTTTTGAGTATTTCTGGAACGCAGAGCACAAAAATATGCATTATTAATACAACGTTGTCAGCATATGCTCTGATATGCCTCACGGTGGAGAGGAAAGATTGAAAGCCTCAGTTCTGTGTCAATGTATTTGAGAATTATTCAGCAGAACACATCCGAGGGTCAATTTTCTGGCCTGGTGTTGATGAAAAGCACTCCAGAAAGGGGAAGGCATTTTTTATTATGATCCACAAGCAGATTTAGTAACCGTTAAACAGTTACAATCCAATGAAGATCTTAAAATTAATGAATGTGATCAATGTGAGGGGGAAAAAAATGCAGACCACAGTGTATTCACCCTGAAGTTCAAGCGGTTTCTGAAACATCTCTAGTTATAGATTTTAAAATAGAGAAGTTAGTGAAAAGCGGTGAAATACTGTCAAGCAGGGCAGCTGAAACCTCACCACAAAATAACTAAGGTGTATGGCGTCAAGGGAGGATTTATTTATTTATTTTTTTTACCTCGCCTGCAACATTGCGTTTCTGTCCACTTTCACAAACATCGCTCGTTTTTAATGGCACTTTTTCATTCCAAGGTCAGAAACCCTGCAGTCCTTGAGACTTTCCCTCCAGAATTCCACTGTCCAACCTCTAGTCAACAGAGGTTCCCGTTTCTGGGAAGGGCAGTGTTTGCCTACGTACAACTTCTTTCCCCATGCACTGCACTTCAGATTGCTTTGAAACACAATGCCCCTTAATAAGCCTATTTTTCTCCAGCCGTTGCTGAAAGATACTAATTTGGGTTTTGGGAAGGGGAAAAAAAAAGACAGCCTGTGGAACTAATTTAACAGACAGCTTCATACTAATGTTAATTACCTGTGACTTTATGAAGCCTTTTCAAACAATATCTGTGTACAGCAGTGTTACCTCTGAAGACAAATAGTCTGATTTGCTGATGTCACCCTTGACTGAGGTCTGCCAGTCTTTTAGTCCATCCTGCTGGGGGCCAGAATGTGCTTTTCTTGATGGGTCCAGACTTTCCTCTACACCGAACACCTGTAGAGAACACAGAATGAGCCGTATGCACGCATCACACGGGATGTTTTCAGCTGATATTCCACGTTCTCAGATGTCATGTGGTGCAAATGCCTTTTAAAAGTGGAAAAACTTAAATAAGCAAAAGAGTAATCTTGGGGGACAAATAAACCGGAGAAGAACACGGATCACCACCACGCAAAACCATTGCCAATACTGAGTCTGCACCTGTTAAGCAGATTTGCAAAGCATGATTCCAATAAGCAAAGGTAAATTCACATTCTCAATTTATGATTTAACACAGGCTTATCATCGTAAGTAAAAAAAAAAAAAAAAATATGCAGAACACTCCCACTGGTAAATTAAATACTATACAATGTACTGAATAGGACAAAATCTGCACGGAGAAAGACTGCTTCCTTTCACAAGTCACTTAGGGTACATAAAATATGTAAGGAGCCAAAGAATGTGTTCGACAAGGGAAAAAAAAAAAAAATCTAGGAACATCAACACACTCATCACTTTTTGGACCCCTGAACCACTTTAATAAGCAGAGTGAAGTGTGCAGCAGTACCCTGACTTATCACTTTCCTAAGCAGTACTACAGAAAATTCCTCCGTCCAGCAGAGACGCCGATCTGCTGAACCGCATGAAAAATTGCTGCCTTCAAACTCCCTGGGTATGAGACGCTCTGGGGAGAGCCATCGCCAGCCCATTAGATGTACTCTCCATGCACCAGGCAACATGTAGTGGGGGAGGGGGGGTGGGTCCTCGACAGGGGAGCCGCAGGCAAAACACTCCACTCAGACAGACACTGTTCAGCATCAAAGGGAGCCTGTCAACTGCACACTGTTCAAGCCCTTGGAAAGGGCAGGGGCTGTAAGAGAAGGAGCCACTATTATTAACTGACACTTGATCACATTCTAGAATTACTTTTAAATCTGCAAACACTTGTACTTTTGTGAGTAACTTTTCAGATAAACAGTACTAGCAGGTACATTTACATTACATCTAATCATTTAGCAGACCCTTCTCTTCAAAACATCCCAGGTAAGAGTACAAAAGTGCATTTTACCAACAGATGGAGAGATCCAGATTCAGATTCGTCACACTCAAACTTGTCCCATATGAACGTATAAACCAGCATACATTACACATGAATGGCTTCAAATAGCGTCTTAAAAATGATAACGTGCTACACGTTTACAGTTATGACCAAGCAGCTTACTAAACAACCCAACATTGTAACACCGGTGCCTGCAACACAGGCACAAAATACATTAATTAATAAAAATAAGAAAGAAGAATGCACTTCAGTATCTTATATCTAAATGGAGACCTCAAAGTAACATACAGAGCCTTGTAAAACTGTTCAGACCCAGTGGCAAGGTTACCCAACACTTTGATTTTGGTTGAAAAGCTCTAAAAAAAACTCATCTGACCACAAAACCTTTTCCCACATCACAGCAGGGTCAGTCAACACGATTCGTGAAACACCATGGAATATACCAGAGTAAAGTATGCTGTTAGCAACACACTGCATGGGGGGGCTCAGGTACTGGGCTACTGTTAAAGAGAAGGACTGGATGCAGCAAAAAGGGAAATATTCCAAGAGAACCTGCTTCAGTCTGCTAAAACTGGAGAAGGTCTGCCTTCCACTGGACAATGATCCCAAGCAGAAGGCTAAACAAAAGGCCAATGTCCTACAGAGACCCAGTGAAATCCTCATCTCAATCCCAGAGAGAACGTGCAGCACTATTTCAAAATTGTGCTCTGCAAGCATCATCTGGCCAAACTGAACAACCCGGAACGAATCTGCAAAGGAAAACAGCAAAATTACTCCTCAACAATGTACCAGCTTTGCACATCCTTACCCCCCCCCCCCCCCCCATTTAAACAAACGTGTTAGTGCACATTTCTTATTGCCCGTTTACCAGGAGTCAATACTGTGGCATTTGAATGTTTTTTAAAAAACACCACATTTCTGTACTTCCACTTTCAACATATTTTCAAACTGAATTTTGAGTTTTGGTGAAATGATGACAGTGAACACAATTTCAAAGCACAATTTGTGAATCAGTAAAAGGAGAGAACAGGTCAGTGGTCTGAACACTTCTGCAAGTCACTGTATGTGTTCAACCAAAACAGCACAGTACTAACAACTGAAGACTCAAGACATTCACCTTTTTAGTGTCTGTCTAATGAAAACATTTCATTGTTTTTGACTACGTGCATTTTGAAAGCAGATGCTATGAATTCTCAGGCCTAACCAGCTGTAATATAATGTTTAATAAGGGGAGAAGAGTAGCTCCTCCGGCAGGGGACACAGTAATGAAACTAGACACAGGGAACAGCACTGAGCAGGAACGTATTACATATTCTCACTTCCACAATTAATTGGCTTATTACACTTAACAGAAACACAGAAAGAGATTTATAAACCTGCTCAAGGTTTCTGTTGTCTTTGTCCTCCCCTTGAACATCTGCATTTTCGTACTGGGCTGCTAATCCTGGTAATTTACCATGACTTCTTTAAGATTTTGTAGAATCCCAGTACGAGACTTTACCATATCGCAGAGGTCCAGTCGGACGTTCAGTGAAAGAAGCCTACAGAGGTGAAATAAAGGAGGGTTCTTAGGTTCACACGAGCAGTGTGACCTTAGCTATTTGTGTGCGTACCTTATCGATCATGCGTCGAGCCTCCTCCTCCTCCGGGTTGTGGTTCTCCAGCTCGATGGTGTAGGTGCCCTTGTCACTCTGGTCGTCATCGTTCTCCTTTGTCCCCGAGCGGGGAAGCCTTTGAGAGTCATCAGTGGGGCTGAACTGTTGACCCACCCCCGCTGACCCTCTGACCAAGCCGGGGTCCTCTGACCGCTGCTTGAGAAGCAGGCGAGCAGCTGTGGGGGCAGCAGACACCAGAGAGGCTGGCAGGCCCTTGGTGCCGTCGATGGCCGAGGAAGCGGCGGGGGGCACTTTTGGGCGGGAAGGGGGTGTGGGGCACGGCCCCTCACCTGCAGTCCCCCCAACGAGAGGTGCCGTCTGTGAGAAGGAGTAGGAGCGACGCTTGCGAGGGTTGCCCTCATCAAAGAATTCAATCATAAAGGCTGTCCGGCTGGCGGTGGCAGGCCCCTCCGTGGCCTTGCCCTCAGGCCCCACCTGGGCTGCCCGACCCCCCTGAGCTGCCCGCAAACGTTCCTCCAGTGCCTGCCTCCTGCTGCCAAAACGAAGCCCTGCACCGTTCTCCGAGTCGCTCTGGGTGCCGTCCTCATGCTTGCTCCCTGCGGGGACAGAGGGAGGGTCGAACAATCCAGGAGGGTTACTGCACATCCACAGAAACGGCCAAATCACACGCCTCCAACCGGAGAATTAGCCTTTCCACCCAGAATTCCACCGGAGCTCCTCTCGTCAAAATGGCCGCACAGATGATCTATACACAGTCTTTGCCTTCATGGAGAGTCTACGCTGAAAAGAGTAAAGCAGCTGATTCTACCACTGCAGCATCCAGGGCTGAAGTGCATAGTGTGCACGTAGCCCAGAGGCGGAGAAATGATGAGGGGGTGGAAGGAGAAAGAGCACAGGGGGTGTGGGGGGGGCTGCTTGGGGGAGAGGAATGCAGTCAGGAAATAGCATGCAGTCAAGAGCTGACAGATCCGGGTTCTCGGAGGCACAAAAATCACAACACGGCTCTAGACAGTGGCCTTTCATGGGCCAGCTGCGGACAAAGGGTCCATTTTCGGTGGCTCACAGCGCTGTGTTTCAATAATGGCACCGTCCCCCACAAGCCCCCGGTGAGTCACACTGCATCTTCTTTGCTTAGTGTGAGCTCTCCTATACATACACACATACACAGCCAGAGAAAATCTCCAACACAGCAAAAGTGCTCCTTCCCTTTTTTTCCAGCACTCCAAGAAAATAAACTCCTCCTTCGTCTACCTCTAGGGATTTTCCTCAGTGAATGAAGTTAAATTAACTGGGGTTTCGGAAGATTTCTACAGATCACTTCAATTCAGTGCCCTCCCACTGGACTGCTCACAGTTCCCACCTCTTCACCCCTGCTCCTTGTCTTGACAAAGTCACCCTGCATACTTCTGGTTTCTGCCAATCAGATGAACCATCGATGCAGCACAGCCATGACTGGGGACAGACTGATAAAGCCATCATCCTCAACACGTTGTTCATTAAAACACAAGACCAGGAGCAATGGCACAGAGGGTGGTTAGAAAACACACCCCTGTGTTCGCCCCACCGAAGTCTTAGAATTGAACACCAAACAATCCACAGGGTGACCTGTCCTGGTGCTGCGCAGTCTTACACCTGTAAGCACAGGCACATTTGAGAACATGTACCTGTGGTACCCTGGTCAGCACACTTGGATCAATCCTTCACACGTTATGCTGTTCCACCCATTTCAATACTCAGCCTCACCTGGTAATTCCCTACTGGATCAGAAACAAACCTATTCAATCATGTGTTCCCACGAGACGAGATCTCATTCACAAAAGCAAAGAAAACGTCAAAGACGAGAAACACGGCATATCGCTGGCATTCCTACCCAGGCTTTGCATTATAAGAGAGTCAGCGATGGCCAGGCAGGCAAATTTCAGGAAACATGGCAATGGTTGACACAAAGGAGAAAGAAGTGCTCCACACTGCTTGTACGAAAAAAAAAATTGCAGCAAGACAAAAAGGGAAAGTCACGCATTGCACAAATCAATCGCGGCAGCAAGAATCGATGTAAAAGCAGCTCTTGGCTTGGAGGTGTACAAAGAAAGCTCAGGCAGCAGGACCGGTGAGGGGGTGGGGATAGAACCTGTCGTGCTCTAATGCACCGTCACGGGTGTCAGAGTTGAGATGGAGGGACTGGAAAGTGTTGGGTAATAGTAATCCTTAGAAATGAAGTGGAACACTTAAAACTTAATGCTCTGAAAGGAGGTGTACGGTGAGGAAAGAGAAGCTTTGGTGGGTATTGCTACCAACAGAAACCCATTAGCATTTTTATGTTAAAAAAAAAAGCCATACATGCAGCAAAAATGATAATTTATTCTGCACTCTTGTGATTACGGGCGTTTCCTATTTTACCGCTAATGGCATTTCAGCGGACTTGCTTTCAAGATAAATTTAAAAAGCACATACAGCTGACCTTCAGAATAAAAGCCAGGACATGATATGAATGCAAAGTTGTTTCTCCTTTAAAAAAATTGGTTTCCTATGTGAAATGACAGCAAATAGTTGAGAAGAAACAAAGAAAAGAAAACGGGTAAAGCCCAATAAACGAATGACAACGACAGAGATGGACACAGCTGGAACATCAGGAGCGTGTCTCAGTGCCAACACGCAGGAAATGCAGATCTGGTTCCTTTACCGACCCCCAATGTGGGTCATTGCCCAGTGGCTTTATTGTGAGTCCAGCAAGCTAGGTCAGTAACCATTCACACCACAACCAGGCGAAAAAAGCAGTAAGAGCCTCACTCGAAGACTTAGACCTCTAAGCCGAACGCCAACGGTTAGCTCAGCAGTGTTGCTGTACGTCAGAGTGATACTGTGTTTGGTATTGCCCTTGACTTAGGATATTTTCCTTTACACTGATAATCATTCTAGAGTATAATAGTAAAGCTATAAAGAACTATGAAGAACTGTAAGATTTGTTAATTAAATCTTAATGAATAGAAATTTCACATCAAGATGTGGACTTCTGCTGGTCATCCACATTGTAATAGACACCTGAATGCACCATACACTGTTACTGCATTAAGGTTATAATAAGCACAGCACGGCTCACACAACTGGAGCATGAATTATAGGAATCTATATCCCTCTTACCTTTCAGTCGTTTGAGGTGGACAGGTACATCACTCTTGATACTCTTGCTGTCCTCCTCAGTGGACTCTCTGCGCACTCGTGGAGGGTCGTTCTGGGCCAACCAGTCGGCCACCTTGGTCTCTGAAGCCATAATGGCCGCCTGCAGACTGGTGAGTTCCCGTCCTGCCTGCTGGGGAGACCGCCTAGGCCGAGGCCGGTGGTCGGGCGTAAACTTTGAGACGTGGTCTCGGATTGTGACCTTGCCGGGGGAGGTGTCGTCAAACTCAATGGTAAAAGAGGCGTGGCCCTGGGCAGAGGCAAGGGTGTCAGCTACACCTGCCGTGTCCTTGGTGGGGACCTCCTGAACGGTGCTTTCTGCCACCGGGGTCTCTTTGGTGGGGATCTCAAAGTAACTGGGTTCCAAGCCCTCCTCCTTCACTTTGTCACTCTTCTTGGGCTCTTTGCTGTCTGTAGATGTGCAGAAAGGCAAACAGGAAAGGATATGAGGATCAAGAGCCCAGAAGGTTCGGAAAGGTGTTAAAATCCCTTTTCTCATCTTGTTTACTATTTTTCAGACAACTGGGAGGCTGTGGGTGGACACACCAAAAAGGCCAAATACACACTGGACAAAGATCAATGGCAATGGCTAGCTTGTTATAAGCTGCTGTTACCATTTTATCCATGTTGGTATAGAAAATGCCTGGATCTTGTAAGAAATGTAACTGTTATATCATGCAGCAATCATTGGTTTCTCCCTCACTGTCATATGAAAAAAAGAAAAAAAGAAAAAAAATTCAAACCCTCTACGTTTATAGAGAGAAACTCAAGTTTGGAATTATAAATCATTTGCGTTATCGTCACTTCCAACGTACACGTATAAATTCCCGAATGTTGAATGGATATCGGAACACTTGTTTTTAAGATAATTTTTGGCGACTCAGAGCGGTGAATGACTACATTAGGAACTTGCTTGGTTTGCCAGTCCAAACGCTTCACGGTGGACCTACAGTGATTCACAACTTCCCACTCTTCAGGAAACAATGAGTTACTCAAACTGCTGCAACTCTTGGGACTGAGAACAAAAACAGAAAGTCAATCTGCTTATATACTAAAATTATATCGAATTCTGTGATATGTATAACGTACAATGGATGTTGTGAATACAAAGTGTGTTAGAGATACAATTACAATATAATACTAATTATTGTGTTGTGTTGGTATAACAGGAGTCACGTAGTTCATCCTTGAATCAAAAGAATTGAATTACATCTGTTCATACTAATTTCCACAACAGAGAAAGTTTTCAGCATGTAGTACAAAGCAATGTTGACTCTGAACTGTCTCCTTTCTCCAAAATCTAATAAAAGCATAATAATGTTGTAACCATTTCCAAGTAAAGCAAAATAAAAATCACAAATCCAAGATGACCTACGCTGCATATCCATCTTGTGTGTTGTCCAAATTTGGAGATAAATACTCCTGTGAAACGATCTTCCCTACGATAGTTAGATCTAGAATAAGCAGAACCAGGCTGATGGAGCCTTCCTGTTTTTATAAATGTACTTCCTGTATTAAAAAAAAAAAGATTACTGACACTTCACCAGAATTACTGTAGTTGGGAAAAGGTCACTACATCCTCTGTTCCAGGTGTCACTGGAAAAAATGTTCAGTATTCAGTCAAAAGGAAACAAAAAAAAAAAAATTCCAAAAAGCACAAACCCATATAAACAATAAAATCTAAATTTGTTACTGTTAGCTCTAAAAGTTCACCCACCTGGACCACGTGACCATTTCTGGACAAAAACACAACGCTGACAACATGACACAGGGCACCCAAAAACTGCCTGCTGCCTCTTAAAAAAAAAAAAAAAAAACAAAAAAACTCCAAAATCAAACCAAGCCATGAAAAGTACCGCGACAATTCTAGGTGGCCTTTAATCCTGTGTACATTTAAAACATACCTTCAACTGAGCTTCAGTCCTATTTAAATTGTTTAGCCCTTTCTTTCTGTGAGGCATAAAAATCAACCAAGATCATAAACAAAATTTGTTTTTAAAAAATAAAATAAATAAATAAAAACTAGACTCTAAGGCAGTACTAAATCAAAGCTACCTCTAGCAAGAGCACGATCTAGAGCTGCAAATCAACACCATGGTTCACTACTTACAGTGGAGAGGAAGTCCCATGAGACATTTGGTGAGGGAAGGAAGTGCGTCCCAGAGCTCAGGGAGGCCTGGCGGAGGCCAAACCACCTTCCGTAGCAGGGGAACGAGTCCTGCTGCTGCAGCAGAGCCTACGCGACAGTGCACAGAGGCAGTCCCTTCACAACTGAACCCCCCCCCCCCCCTTCCTACTGGAGCCCCACCCCCTTCATAATGCTCCACCCAACAAACTGGGGGGGGGGGGCCTTCCTTCAGGCCAATACATTGAGTGGGGAGGGATTAAGAACTTGGAGCTTTGATGTGAAGAACCCCTGTGTGTACAGCTCACCTTTTACCCTCCTGGTACCACATTTGGGGCACACTAGTCCTCTGCTTGGGAATACAGTGAATGTGGATTTGCAGGCTCCGGGGGCCTCCGCTCCCCAGCACTCTGGCCTCTTTGAACCTCACACTAGTACTCAAAGTGAGCACCTCTAGACAGTCCTTCCCTGTGGTTCCCAACCAGATCATCTGCTGCATTTGCCTTGCCAAACCCAAAAAAAAAAGAGCCTGTTTCAGACATCGAGAGCTCTGTCTGAAGACCCAAGAGTATGCAAACATTCTGTTTTAAAATCCTTTGGAGGACTAAGAGTAGTCTTCACATAAACATTTGAAGGATACAATATTCTGCAAGATTCACTGTGTTAAAAATACCACACTGATTGAATTCTGACTCCATGCCAGCCTTACTTCCAGCACTCGGACTCCGTATGTTGGAACGAAGCTCATTAGGTTAGCGCTTTGCGGCCGCGACGTCAGGGGGACAGAGATGCAATCGGCTTGTAAGAAGTCGGTTCAATTACACTGGCCCATCCAACGGAGGCACCGCCGCTCAGGGACAGACAGCGCACTGTCCCTGAGCTGTCTTCCAAACAACCCAAAACTGTGGTCCGGCACCCTAGTTTTTACCAGTTTTACCAAGCGAGTCTGCGGGTTGAGGACATCTCACAAATTACATGGCAATGCGTGTCAAGTCCGGGAAATGTGCCACCACCTGATTGGACGTATCGGAGCTGACACATCCTCGGATGAACTGCCCATGTTAGTGACACATCACAAATTCCTCAGAAAGCAGGTACGACTGCATTCCTAAGTAGGGGTGGTTTTTTTTTTTCTCTTCTTCATTCCACTGGTCTATAAAATCCAGAAGCAATCTTTCTAAGTGCTCCAGCGTAAAGCTTAAATGCATTATACTTTGAGGACATCACATATTACTTTTCATTAAGTACCTCTCAAAGAACAGTTGTTCTCTTGTACGCCTAACTAGAGAGGTTATAACAAGGCAGGCCCAACTGTATCCCTCAAACTATCAAGCATCTACTCTTCTGTCACTCAGCTTTTTAACAATTTTAATCTTTACCTTAGTTTATCATTGCAGTAGATTTATGTAGTTGTCTCAGTTTTTAATAGCTTGATTTTTTTAATCCTGTCACATTACACTGTACCTAACCGTTGGCTGACTAAGCTGTATTTCATCACACAACACCACTATTCTTATTATCTCTTATTTAGCCAATGCCTTTCTCTAATATCAAATACAATTTTAGATAAGCAACTTTTCCATCATTTACAGACTGCATATTCTTACCAGAGTAATTCAGGGCAAATACCTTGACCAAAGGTTCTACAGCAGAAGTGGGATGCTTCAAATAGCAAAGCTACAACCAAACACTACGCTATCCTGTTGCCCCATCGTGAACATGATCCTGTCACCACGCGAGTCCTAATGTATTGTATTATTTGAATAAAGTAAATTATACTGACCAAATGCGTCATCTAAATAAATAAATGCTTATAGATGAACCTCGGGAGCTCTGAATGAACTGAACCCTGGGAACTCTTCCCCTATCATAACATAGCTCAACTTGAGGCCATGACCCAGTGTCTGGTGGTGCCCAGCCAGACAAGCATTGGATCATTCACTGGGTCTCCCACTGTGGTCCTGTTCAATGACCAGAGTTCCAGCAGACCCTTAATCCCATTACCCTTGCAGAACTCAGGTTAAGGAAATCCTTGGCTGCCCGCCACCAGAGAGCAAACAATGGCTGCAGTCCTCAAGGATAAGCTGCAGATATCTGAACGGCCACAGCCACATTACCCAGATTCATTTGAATGCCTTTGTCTGCTTAGATTAACATCCATGCTGAAGGCTTTGGTGCAACAATTGAGTGACCACAGTGCATTTTAACGGAGCTCTAAGAAATAATACTGAGAGGACTTGCATTTTTACTTCCGATTTACATATTTCTAAGCAGAAAATAAAATCAAATCTTGATTTTCAAATTATGTACACAAAACGGTAGATTATGGAGTGACAATCTGCACTTCTGGTGTAATAACCATGCTTGGGGCTCATGAAATAGCCTGGAAGTAAAACTGATGCATAATTGATCCCACCTGCTGCACAGCTCTCCTGCTTCTTTCCGCTTGTCTTGGACTCCTGCTTGAAAGAGTTCTCGTCGTCCGCGTCCCCATCGCCCCACCAAGACGGCTGCCCATACAGGGGGGTGCCTCGGTGCACTGCTGCCATGTCTCCTGCAAAACGACAATGGTACAATTTACCTATTGTAACTTATTAAAAGAGCAATTACCATTGAGGTACCTTTATGCTTCCCCGAACAGACAACTGAACCAAGTTCTGACCCCACTACCAGAGTACATTCACCACTTCTGCCTCTCTCAAGGAGTTCTCTCCTACAACCTGCTCCAGGACACAGATAAAGTACCATCTTCCCCACTCCAAGGGAGCTGTCCTGCACTCACAACAGTTCATTCAGGTCTCCTGTAATGTGCGTTTTCAGTACGCGATTTAGATATTAATACATATAGAAATGCAATTTACATGCGACAAACTATTTGGAGTGCAATTTCAGAGTAAAGCAAAATTATTCCAAAAAGTGGTTCTGCACAAATTTCACAGGTAAGTGAATTTCAACTTTAACCTTGTTTTTCATAGGTTTAGGAATTAAATTCCAATTTAATTTTTCATAAGCCACAAGTGTTTTGTAAGTGAAAATTTCTGCATTTTAAGTGCCCTGCTCCAACACCATTTTCCCCACTGAACCGGCATAGCGCAATGCCTTATGGGAATCCAAATATCGTGTAAGAGCAGAACTGACTCATTCAGCACACAAAACATTCTCACCAGAGTAAAATGAATATGGTCACATTCTCACTGAATATGGTATCAGAGAAGGTGATGATTCTGCAGGGGAATGAAGGCTTAATTTCAGTGAATTCTTTCTAAGGCATGCGCAGCTCAACCACAGTCTTTTCAGCAACACATATGGCACCAAAAAAGAACCTAACTATGGAATATAGATGTGAGCAAAACTATCAGTGGTTATTTGAGGCTTTCCAAGCATTTAGAGGAATTTCTCAATGAAATCAGGGCCTGGGTTTCACCACATAAAAGCATTACAATGTTCTGGCAAGAACAACAAATGCCGAGTGCCTGTTTCAGACAGTGTCGGTTTTGGAGGGGGGGGGGGGGGGGGGGGGGGTTGGTACGGAACGATTTAATACAAAACATGTCAGGTTGACTTTTGCAAGGGAGAAAAAAATACCAAACTACTACGATTTTCTGCTAGATGAATCACAACCTGCGGAAGCTACGTTGGGTTAAACATTGTGTGCCAAATTTCAGAACTGTGCCTGTTTGCAATATATTGAAAGACTCTTAAAACACCCAATAGGAGAATGTGAAATGGCCTTCAGAACCTGTACATAAAATTGCCACAACCAGCTTCTCCAACTGGAATTATTTGATTTTTATGACCCTCACACCTGGACTGAGGCATCATACTTTGGTGCTGACACAGGAGCCCATATCTTGACCCCAGAGCCCAATACATCTGTCATGTAGAATCCCACTGTGGTCACAATGGGAATTCCTCTGACTCAAAGTAAGTGCTTGTGCTGCGGTTCTTACTTCTTTCAGAGCAGTTTTTACAACCCTTCCATCTCATTAGTTTGCCCGCAAGTGTAGAAGTAAAAAAGAAAACTCCAACATCTGCTGTCCTTCAGAAGAGATGCATACCGCTGTCCTCTGACCAGACAAAATATGCTTCGCGTTGCAAACATCACCTCGTCCCCTTGAACATGAGGGAATACTGCCTCCCTTCCTGTCTCGCATGTCAATCTCAGATAAAAAATGAATCCACTCTAAGAGCAGCAGAGAGCGACGTTCCCTTCACCAGGCCGAGAGAAAAGGAGGACAAGGCCACAGCTATGGCTGCTACTTCATGCAAAGGCCTGTAACTGATGAAAAATCTGCCCGTGTTCTACAGATGATGTCATTGTTTTTGTGATGGGAGAGTAGTCAATCAGATGGCACAACAAGTGTCTGTTTTTGAAGATGCGGGAGGGAGGGGGATTAGGGGTGGATTTACAATGTGTTACTCAAACAAACAGCTTCCTTGTAATGTGATCTGCTAACTGCAGCGGGACAGAGCAGGGATACGCTCCAAGACAAAGGCTTTACATCCAGTCATTACATCTGGCTTTTACTCACAATGGCCAAGTGATCAAGGAAGCGAAGATTTACATCAGGAATGGCAAACTCAGCCATCCGCCTGCTGCGCATCTGCTGCTCATAATTTCAATCCATTCATCACAAAATTTGTTTTAGAAAACACTCACAGAAATTTGTTGATTCTCCCATAATTGTATACACCGGCTCCTCACATTGTGCGCATCTGAGTTACAAGTTTCGGAACATTTTCCTGTTTATATGTTTGTTTATTTGTTTATTTACTGACAGTTCCTGAATGGAACTGAACAAGGTGACAACAGCATACACACACAACTGAGCACTGAAAGAAGACACAGGAATACATAACCATCACAGAGATAGATACTGAACAGTGTAAAAACATTGTGTAAATAAAAAGTAGCACAGAGCTCAATATCAATCAGACAATAAGACATTGGTGCCACCCTGACAGCAAGAGGACTCATTACAGAACCTAATGGCTGGCAATACAAATGACCTCAGGCAGGACTCCTTGGGACAGAAGAACTGGTCCAATCTATTGCTTAATTATTTTTAATCCCATGTTCCTTCCTCACTTGTTTCACAAAATATGCATTGCACAAAAAGAGACATGTATATATGGGAAAGTAAAATGCACCCATACAGTGACCTCCCTAATTCAACTCACTGCCATGTTGTTTACAGCTTATGTTTAGTGTTAGACAACAACATGAGCAACGCGGCACATTTATGAAGTGAAACAGTCTACGGCAGCACTGAACTGTGGAGTTTGCAGAGACATGATATTTTATTTTCAGTCATTTTAAAGTACTTTTAATGTAGGGGTAGGATATATGCTGTTGAGTCGAATTTGACTCATTGCAACCACTCCTATGGTTTACATCTGGTAAGGGAGGTACTGAAGTGGTTTACCATATCCATGCTCCATGCCTGCGATCGTAGGGAGAACATGCGAACTCTGCACATCCTGAACCAGGTTCAAACCTACACCCAACTGAACAGGAGCTGTGAAGCAACGGTGTTACCTGTGGCACCACCATGCTGCTAGTTTTAAATGCAGTTCAAAGTAAAGAAAAATGATAAAATAAAAATTCTTGGCATGTAATTTTTATTCAATTTTATTATTTATAAGAAAATTATAGACTATTGTTTGATGGTGGTGGTATTCATAAATAAGATACCAGCATTAATCAAGCCTATTATTTACTAGAAATTAGTGGTAAAAGTGACTTTGGATTCATTAGAATTTACATTTTAAAAAAGACACAGACAGACATCAAGTCTTGCGCTCATAAAGTGAGGAGTCAGTGCATAGAATACCCTCAGCATGTGTCATTGTTTCGTACAGTGCACTCCACACTTGTATGCTCAAAACACATCATAAGCCTCACCGGCGATCTTGTCGTCCACCTTGTGCGGATCAGCAGATTTTGTCACGCTCTCACAGGCTGCCTCGGCAGGCTTGCTCCCAGAGGGCTTGGCCCCAGGTGACTTGATGGACTTGGAAGATTCACCACTGGACGGCTGTTTGCTCAGCTGGAGCTGGCTGGTGAACTTCTCATGCTGCATGGGAGACAACATGGACATTTAAAAAAAAAAAAAGATACCTTCTCACAGCACCTACAGAACACACACCTCGGCACTACCCAGAACAATAAACCGTCCCTGCAAATGACATTTCCAAATACATACTGGACACTACTAGCCAAGCTTCTGTGAACATGAGCTGTGGCTGGGACAACGCATCAGCTCTGCTAAAAATAGCTGCCTGTAACACTCTAAAATTATGGTTACTCACAAGAGATATATTGACCCAGCTTATCTGTGAAATAACCATCTGCTTGTGAACAACTGCTTATAGTGAACTTCAGCTAAACATGAGAGTCTATGAGCGCCAGAAGAAGTGTCCTACCTTCAGAGCCTCCTCTGGAACATGCAGTTCTCCTCTGACCACGGTGAACAGGTTGGTATGTGAGACGGGTTAAGGGAAGCAGAAATCACACCTGGAAGAGTCTGATTAACCACATCTGCACTGACTGCGACAAGCAGCGCTCACCTTATATTCCTGAACTCTTCTCTACTTGGTACCAATTAGACAAAAACATCGAGCAGTGAGAAGCAGTCATGATATCAAACAAGGCAAGTTGCTCTCACCTATCTCACTAATAGTCCATGACTCATACATTTGACCAATGTTAACATTGTTGGGACTGCCAACTTCCACTGGATGACATGATCTCCACAGAAAATCTGGTCACCACTGGTATGAGCAAATGTTAAGAGGTCCTCCTGCAGCACTGTTAAGAGGGTGGGCTGAGCAGACAACCAGACCCAGTTTGTGTGTGGATCATGCCCAGCTCAAAAATCTCGACAGCCTTTAGCAGACTTAACTGTGAGTGGTAAAATAAGTGGTTCCTATGGTGCAAAAACGAGGTAACAAAGGAATATTGCAAACAGTGTGCGTGAGTGTGCCCTTACAAAATGTCTTAAAAACCGTATTTTGTGTATAATTAAAAACAGACTCTCTTTGCAAAGAACAGGACATTATTTTCCCCACAACAGCAGCAGCACCTAAAAGAACAAGTGACATATCGGGGTACAAAGGGTACAAACCACAGAACGAAACAAGCCCTTGATTTAAGGGCTGCGTCTCTGAAAGGATATCATATCCAAACCTTAATTTGTCATCAATCTTCAGAGTAATATACATCTGCTCCTGAATCCTGACATCATTCACAAATGTCTGGAACAACACAGAGAGCAAAAACCTTCACATTAATGCTTTCAAAACTGGTGTTTTTATGGCTGGTGGCAATTCATATGAAGGACAATTTAGTTAACAACGGTGGTTCTTTAATGGACACTGTCTTCTGAAGTGTGACATCTGTTCTAGTACTCTTCAAGTACTGTCAACAAAGTTCTTGGTAGAACTGTGTTGCTCCTCAGGCAGCAGCAGGATTACTGTGAGGTTGAACCAGGGACCAGATCAACCCCGTCCTCAAAAACAAATCACTGCTGTAAGGAGATCAAACACCGGATTCTAATCATTAACACCCCGCTTATGTCAGCACTCCACTTTGTACATCTAGTCTTGCTTCCTTCAGCTTTTTTTCTCCTTCACCTTCAACCTCCAAATGCTCTCTTCTTGGGACCAACAGGCATTTCTTACACAGTGCAATGAGGACTGCAGCCTCAAATACAGAACATCCAATTTCCAGACCTGCCACATACTTTACTGTGCTCTGCAGTGTAACCAGGCACCATCATTAGTGTACCCAGAGCAAGGAGTCATGTTAAATATCATATGGTCCTTACACTGCCTGGCTTGGAACATTAGCTAACGTGGCTGTTGCTAGCAGCTGGTCTTTGTTAACCTTGGAGCCGAGCCGTTTCTTGCAAAGCACTTCTTCACAATTGCTCCATCTCTTGCCGAGAACATAAACTGGGTTTAATATCTCGGGACAGAGAAAGAAAGAGGATTCTGGTTTCACTATAAGAAGTGAGTGCATAGAAACAGAATTACTCTAAGGTATTAAACATATATAGACTGTTTGAATCTTGGTGTTTTCAAACAGTCCAAGCTGCAGTGCTTCTGAATTATATGAACTTTCCATCTGTTGACCCAAAATGCTGCATCTGTAAGACCGGGAGTATGTTCTGCTCACTAAATTATTAGGCCAATCAAACTGTTTGATATCTATTGCAGAGCCCACTTCCTGTTAGTTCGACAGCTATAAAGCTGGCCAGGAAATACATCCGGATGCAGCAGCAAAGGAGTAACAAGTGGAAGCGTGAGTCAATGGGAAGGGGCTATGAGTTGGATATCCTGCGCAAGGGTGTAGGATTCATTATATGCTTTGTGGTTTCCCTGCTTCCAGAGAATGAGGCAGCATTAAGAGCTCCTATAAACACATGAGTCAGACTTAGTTGCTCCACATAGGAGCAGGAAAGGCATTTAGTCAGTGTCATCTCATCCTTATTTATGATACACACAGAACAGACGAAAATGACTTTCATCAAAGCAGTCCAACAGAATACCAGCTATGGGTATAAATATTTGTAAGGTGGCGTTGGCGTCTGCAGGGATCACCCTTCCATCAACTGTATTCATCAAAAATGAGGCCCCATCAGTTTTGCTCACCTGACTCTGGAGAGTGCTATTTGAATTTGGGGGAAAGATGGTATATCGTGGTAAAGTGACTGTCACAGTACTACAGGTCCAAACTCTTTGTCTTTCCTCGCACTCTTCTTCTTACACTCACCCCATTCAGACTTCCCAGGTCCTTGACCTTGTGTTCATCACTGCTTGCTTCGTAGTTGATGACGGCGTGCTGCTTGTCGACACTCCGTGACTGAAAACACAAAAGTCAGAGTGGGCCTGTGGTGAGGATGCCACTATTCCACTCCCAGTACCACAATTTTACTTTACTGATGTTCACTAGACACCAGGGTGCAGTGATCTTTCTTGCGATCTCTAACGCAGTTTTAACGGCAGGTATACAATTAAATAGTTACAGTACCTGCAGGTTTCTGATGTGTCTAAGAATAAAAAGAAACCATCTAGCAATTAATTGTTAAAACAAAGCATAAGATAATGTTTTTTTTTTTTTAAGGTTAAAACTGTTCTGTTTGTTAGAACAGTTCTTAACCTGTAAACTCTTCGCCCCTGAAAGAAGCAGGTCATGTTACACCTATTCATTCATCTACCAATTCACCAATGGGTTGCTGACACTGAAAACTTTATAGGGAATGACTGGATCTAGCCAGATCAGAAAGGGTGTAAATTTAGATCCGTTACAATAATGACAAGAAACTTGCTAAAGAATGACATGCTAAGACTTTTGTAACACAGCCTATCAAAGGGTGATCTTTATGAATTAATTTCTCATATCACTCCTATAAAACTTTATACACAGGGTCACATCTAGTTAGTAAATTGTCCTCATCGCACAGCTCCTGAACGCTTCTGCAGAGCTTTATCATTTATCAAGGAACATCAGGAATGCAAAAAAGGTTTTTTGGAAAAATCTGTGGTGCACTGCAATTCATTACTGTACCAGCAAGCAATGGCCACCCCTGGAAACCTGAGACATGAGTCAAGGTCCTGATCAGGGAACTTCAATATACGTGTAACGGTTTGTGAAAGAAAACAGTAGCTGCACCACCCCTTCTGTACACATCTCCTAGGTCTGCAACACAGCTGGGACAAACCACTTCCAAACCCCAGGGTGTTCTCTGAGATGTACCACCTGTGCGAGGCACACGGCTACAAAGGCACAGCTTCCGTTACACGTGATCGGGACAAAGCGAAGCCCCAGTGGTGAAATCCACCAGTAACGCTCCACCCTGATATCCCAGTGTCAAAGAAACACTGACATCACATCTGTCTGGCACTTTCACTTTTCAACACTCTGCTCACCACTCCGACATTCAAAACACTACCACTCCCTATCATTACAACATGATGGCGTATTTGAATGTGTGTATATCACTACGTAAACAAAAAAGACAGTTTTACACTGTACAGAGGGAGAAAAAAGGTTGGTCTCTTTGCATTATTTAGCATGGCACTTTCAATGTAATTCAACCGTTGGGCAGCTAGCAATAAATTATTTCCTACATCAATCGTCCATCACTGTTCTCGGAGATGTACGTCGCTAAATGAATATACATACCACTGAGATGGTTTAGATGCAGAAAAAAGGCCATTGGTAACCTGGCAGTGTACTGAAGATGCCCGTCTCCCCGGAATCAAGTCCCAAACTGGATGCTCTTTCTAAATCCTTGAGTGGGTTGTTTACTTTGCATCGTTCACTTTACCAGTGATAGCAATGCCAGGGATATAAATAGCACCACAAGACTAATAAACCTGTGGGCAATGTGAGGCAACTCAAAATTCCCTGGGCAGCAATATATGCTGAAAAATGTATTCAAACCTGTTCCCATGAACGAGACACTTCAGACATGCTCAGGGCTCACATGGCCCCATTCCACCATAGTTCCAGAAAGGGAATAGTGTACGGCTGTTAGAAATCGAGAGCGAAGTTAACAGTTGGGTAACATTTCAAAGCTATGAAAACCAAACAATTTCATATATAAATAAGCTGGTTGTCTTAGATGCTCGAACCCAAGCCCACAGTTATATCCTAGTGGTGTGCGATCGAGGCGACAGAGAAAAGAAAAACTGCTGACAAAGTGAAAAACTGGATTCTTTTTCACCCTCAGATCATACTATAAACCTGCAATGGGAAGTTACTGACACACCACTAGAAATATGGTATGTTACTGAAGCGTTATAACATGGGCTCACTGACGTCCGCTGCCCAAGTACTAACCTATATAAGAGCCACTGTTACGGCAACCACGTGAGCATTGCGTGGCCGCTCTGCTTGGCAACTCCTGCTGAGTAACGACTGTTGGCTTGGCTGTTCGCCCCTAGGTCATAGCGGAGACCGCAGGAGGGACAGAACAGGAGAATGACTCAAACTCTTGCTTACACATCTCAGGTTTGATTTCCTTCTGCTCTGCTTCACTTTTGGCCTTAAGAGACCTCCATTTTTTTGTCATGTCTGTTGAATGGAAGCAGTTTGGCCGGCAGATGTATTACTCATAGAGGCCATCGGAGGGAGTCTATGGTTCGGCACCAGGGAAGTCATTCCTACCAGTTTGGGCTGGAAATGGTGTGTGTGTGGGGGGGGGGGAATGCAGTGATCCAGGCAGCTCAATGGGTGTTGCAGTAATGCAGAGGGAGGAACAGAAGATGTGTGCATCACAGGAATTAAATTACATTAAAAATTGATTTACTCTGTAGCTGCAGTGCACGAACTGAACAGGAGAGCTCTGAGGAAGCCTGGGGTCTAATTACTGCTTGTCCCAGGGTAATCTCCATCAAAGAAAACCATTTTATCATGGAAAAATGAGGAAAGAGCTTGAGTTCAGGGCCCAGTAACAAGCCGACTTTGCTGATCACTTTAAATAAATTGCAAACGACAGGTAGACCGTCAGCGCCATCAGAGGATGAGATTCACCACAATACATTACATTTATTACAGCATGGGTGGCACAGTGAGTAGCACTGCTGTCTCACAGTGCCTGGGTGGTTTGAGGGGACATGGGTTTGATCCCCGCTCAGTCTGCGTGGAGTTTGCATGTTCTCCCCGTGTCTGCGTGGGTTTCCTCCCACAGCACAAAGACAGGGTGTTCAGGTTCGCCCATAGTGTGTGGGTGACAGAGAGAGTGTGTACCACAGATGTATGGATGAGTGACCAAATTTTTATTTTTTTTTTTTTTTTTTTTTGCTGGAGATATTCAGGGGAAGCAACTTGCTCAAGGGTACTATAGCAGGAGGTAGGATGTGAACCTGTGAGCTTTGGAGCCAAAAGGAGCATTTCTTACCACTACACTACCAGTTGTCCCTGTGCCTATAATAGACAAAGCAAAGGCAGTAGAGTGTAGCGTGTACACTGAGTTACTACGGTGTTGATGTGAGGGAGTTTGACGCTTGTTTTGTACACACTGCCTTGACATGCCTACAGCGGGCCCCTCCCACCACTCCCAGCAGCCTCTGCGCTGGACCACGTCAACCAGGCTAAATTTAACTGCTGAGCAATGTGCCACACTTCATATTAATACCACCCCATTCAGGGAAGTAAGAGTTTTAGTATTGGTGGTGATGGGGAAGAGGCATCTTGCTCAAGGGTACTATAGCAGGAGGTAGGATGTGAACCTGTGATCTTTGGATCCAAAAGAAGCATTTCTTACCACTGCACTACCAGCTGTCCCTGTGCCTGTAATAGACAAAGCAGAGGCAGTAGAGTGTAGAGCGTACACTGAGTTACTGTGGTGTTGATGTGAGGGAATTTGACGCTTGTCAAATGTAATTTTCACAAAATATGTAGGATGTCTATTTCCACGATCATCGGCATGACACACAAAGGCCCCTCCCCATTTCTCCCGTCTCATGTCATGCCGATGATCGTGGATCTGCATGCATACAAATGTTTTAAAAATCCAAGATTTTCCAAGATTTAATGTTAAGCACTCCTGATATCATGGAGCTGAAAAGACAAGGATTACACCTTTTATACATACACATGGTAATGAGAGAGCAGTGGTTTTCAAAGAGGAAATTCCTTCTGAATTCTGCCCTGACCACATCACACGGGCAGTTCGGCGTGCCACCCCTGGCGAAACTTTCAGCTAGGAAACTTCGGGAATGCTGAATACAGCTCAAAGACTTTTAACTCCAAGAAAGGGGGGAGGAGGAAATAGACATCCTACATATTTTGAGAAAATTACAGCTTATTTAAACACATGTTTATTGGGAGCAAAGATGCTGCAGGGATCTTGTAATTTAAACAAACTGCAAACAAAGTCCTTTTTTCAGATACTTAACTAAATAAGCAATTCAAAGAGCTTCAGGTGAGGTAAGGTTAGGGTTCTCCAGTGAGTCCTACAGTAGACAGGCAGAGAAATCCAGACTTGATGAATGCAGGAATTTTAAACAGCCTGCTCTACCAGAGGAGAGGCTTCGAAGTTCACCGAAACCTCTGCAGAGTCACCGGTCTTGTCTTACCATAACAGATGGGGGGGAGGAAAAAAAAAAAAAAAAAAAAAACTCTGCACGAGCCTATTTCAATATGAGACCATCTACATGCCTGACTGCCTGGAGGTTCAAGAGGTCATCCTTAGGCTCTCTCCGTCACCCGAGATGTTTCACAATGACGACACACAGTCCGACGACAGCAGTACAGATGCGGCACCAAATCCTTCAGGTTAGCTCACTCACAAATCCTGCTGGCATGAAAGTGCCATCACTGGGTGGCTAAATATTGAGCTGGACAACATTTTAAATGGTCAAAATGAAAATTACTGACAGCAAAACTAGCAGTGTTTCAACACTCACACATAAAGCACTCACCTGCAGCATGAGCTCGCAGTCATCTCGGCCCACGAAAATCATCTCGCGGGGTAAGCGGTGCCGTGTGCCTCCGCTGCTCACCAGGAACCAGGACGTCAGGCTCATTGTGTCTACTGCTGGGCCGGGTCCCGCCTAGGGCCCCTACGTCATCCTGCAGAGGAAGAAGAGATCGGTGTGAAAGGACAGCCCACGACGGGCACGTGGAGCCCAACTGAGCTTCGGCAGCTGGCCACCACCCCACCCCTTCTCCTCCTGGGCTGATCAATCCCAGATGCTGCAGGAAGTGACACCGAGGAGCCAGCAGTGTTTTCCCTCCTATTTGTTTGAAAACGAGGTCAGATTCAGCTGTTTGCCGTTTTCAGCTGAAGCAGAACAATTTAGGCCTGACCCAGAAACTGATGGCTCCTTCTCGGTGACCTGAAGACCCTCCTCCAACTGCCACTCAGAGCTGTTGCCACCATTGGCTTGCTTTGGTGTCCCAATATGCAAGCTCTAAAAACTGTGTGCACCAGTTTCCAAAGTGAATCAGCTAGGGCTTTCTTCAAAAGACGAAAGACATGAGGTTACAGACCGCAGGTTCTACAAGGATCAGAGGACTTCTTGCAAGGCACCGAGCAGAACCCTTGGCCCGTTTCACCAGAAAGCACTCATTCACAGCAAAGACGTAAACGGAAACGGCTCCACTTTCCTATTCAGGACCACCTCTGACTCCCCATCTCCCACCCTCACTGGCCGGCCTGACCCAATTCATTATTTTTATACCTACTCTGAACCTCAGTGGAGCTGCTGGAAATCAAAACCACTCCAGGATATGGGGTGAGCACTGACCAGCAAGCATTACCACCAATTATATTCTGACATAAAACAGCCTGACTTGGATGTTTCCACAGCTCAGGACAAACACACACACAAAAATGTAAAAAACTATGCTCTGGGAAAGGATAATACTGAGATTTAGAAGCGGATAACTGAAACAAAGGGTGTCACACAGTGACTAACTGGTTCCACATTTGTGAGTTTGCAAAATCTGAACGCACTGTACACTTGACCACAGACTGCCCTGTAACTGATATGCTCTCTCTCTCTCCCCCCCTCAAACAACACTTTTCTAGACTCTTGAAGGCCAAGATACTTTGCACCATGGTTTTGTATTTGTAAAATGTCAGTACTGCATTTTTGTCTAATAAAAAGGAGTCCTGTTACGGAGCAGCGTCTTGTCTTAAGTGTATTGTGCCTCTAACCCCGGTCCAGGATAGGTTCTGGACCATAGCCATCCTGCAGTGGACATGCAGTTACTCATAATGGATAGATGGATGGACAGATGAATAGATAAAAGGTTTAAATTAATATTCCTTTTCCAGATTAGACTCACAGACATTCAAAATAATAACGTGAACTGCGAACAACAGGCCCATGCTACCACATTAAAGCGCACGCTGGTGTGTGGGGTCAGTGACGCAATAACAATTGCACTGGAAATTGACATTCCATTTGTTCTGAGATTTAATGATTATGGCATTCCAATTATACTATGAGTTTAAACATACAAATACATTTTAACACAGGAGCAGCTGTTTTATTGCTTATTGCAAGAAGTTCCAATTTCAAATAAACTTTTGCCATTTGATTGAGTCGCATTAAAAACCCCACAACGCCCCCTCAGTAATATTTTAATCTCAATATCCAGTGATACGAGGAAATTAAAAATTTTTTTTAAAAACCCATACTTAAGAATAATCCCACTGACAGGGATTATTCTTAGGTATGGGTTTTTTTTAAAAAAAAAAAATCCCAAAACAACAAGCCAAACTCTGGCTTACCGCCTTCTCAGCTGTCTGTCAGAAACGAAAGCCAGTTACTGTCTGTCTGTATGTGTATGTGCGTGTGCGTTCGTCCGCCCGCTCTGGCTGCAGAGACATGTGACACAGCCTCCTTCTTCCTTGCTGTAAAAAGAGCAGCACACCCAGCCTCGGGAACCTCATTAGCGCCAGGGCGTCACAGCACATGGGACACAAGCACAGCGTGCAGCAACGGCAAACGTGTAGAGGGCAAAGTCGTGGCTAATCGTGCTGGAGATGCGCCGACAGTCAGGGAATGTTCACGCTAAGAGGCTTTTCCTTGGGGCACGTCGCTATGTTAGGTCAATGTCTGACCTCCCACACACACTCTGAATCGTCTGCACTCGATCCTTTTCCGCCGAACGGACCATTTGAGGAATGTTGGGGAGGTTTCACAAGCAGAATTGTAGAACGTGCATTGAGACTGCAAGCCAAGTGTCTTCTGTGCCAGGAGTCTTAAAACTGGACCTGGCACGACCTGTCACGAAAACTGACTGAACAAATAGCTAAAACAGCCAGAGATGAACCAACAGTGTGTGGAACTGCAAAAAGGCCACACTTTGAAACTTTCCGCCAGACTGCAGAGGTGAACCATCTCACTTGGGTGGGAACGGCGAGTCCATCCTGTGTGTTGTCAGAACACCTCACTGTAACCCACATTGCTCTCCAAGGCATTACCAGTCATTGATGGTGGTTTTTTCAGGACTGACTGTCCGTGTAATGTGGAGATGTCTGTTGAGAAAGCACGCGGGGGGGGGGTACAGGAAGCACGGCTCCTTGCTGCGGTTATTTCCTGTAAACGGCGGATCAGATGACCCCCCCCCCCCCCCATTTTGCAGAGGCAACCAGGAGGAAAAAGCTCCCTTTGTTTACATGTCAGACCATGTGACAGCATCTTCAGACCCAGGCAACCTCACACTGGAGGCAGTGAGGCTATGCTCCACTGGTATAAATGCAACTCTAACATGGCCAGTGTAGTGGGCATGTGGGTCAAATGTCTCGCCTCCTTTTGAGGAAACCCACAGGATGCCAAGGAAGCTGTATTGACAGGGATAAAACCTTCACACTGAGATCAACCAATGAAGACTTTCTGCTTCTCACCACAGATCCTGTTGGAGGGGTGGATGATGCAAAGGGATGGGGAAAAGCCTGGAGACTAGTCCCTTAGCTTCATAGTAATGGTTTCTCCATGTGTCAGCAGGGAGGTAAATCCTCCATGTGGATTGCTGGCCAGATGATGCAACATCCCTGAAAGTTTCACCTCGTTCACATTACTTCATCACGACCCTGGATTCCTGGCCCTGAAATCTCGACACCAACTCATTTGGGGGACGTCTGGAGTCAAACAAGGTCATGCTAGAGTAGAGCACGAGCTATCGGTAAAGGATCCAGCGGCTCTGAAAATGTTCTCTCATTTGGAGCGTTGCTCGTTTGCTCGAGTCTCTCGGGTTTTCACCAGCTCAGGCCGATCCTCTTGGCATAATACGTGCCTCAGTAAGCATGGAGCCAGTGCTAGTACAGACCATTTACTTTATCACAAAACCATGAAGCGCTGAAGATGAACAAAAAAGAGCTGATGCGACCTTTAAAGTACATCTCGCCTCAGTGTCCTTCAAGGAGGAGAAAAAAGTGAAATGAAGTGTACCAAGAACCGCACTCACATTGCGACCATAAGTTCGCAATACAAAATTTAAACACTGGATTATGAAGTGCTGCAAACAAAACATGGTAGTGGTTAAATTTCACATGTTCATATTTTATATTGTAATAAATACAGTTACAGCTGTGAGTGCTGCCTTGAATACATGTTATTTCTGTATTTTCAGAGAATCCAGCTCTAGCTGTAACAACATTTCCTTTGCAGCTGCAGTGAGCAGGTACTACTTTTCTAATGTCCTTCAAGGAGGAGAAAATGACTGTCACTTGGTTCTCATACTGGTGGGAATGTTCAACGGTGCTTGAAGGAACTGCACTGTTTACATCACAAGGAACAAGTCACATTTCTGAAAAACCACAGCTCACCAGCACTAGCAGGTAAATCCCTTCCTTTTTCTCGTACAGCTAACGAAAGGATCTACTGCAATTACATTCTATGCCATCAAGCCAGCAAGATAACTTTCCCCATCATCAGGCCATTGGACTAATGTTATAGGTCGCTCCCCAGAGAGGCTTATATGGTGGCGATGCCAGGCCGTGTGGCGCCCTGCTATCGGAGACATCTTCCATTTCTACACAGTCTGACTGTTTTATTTTAACGGGCCCATTCCTGGAGTTCAGTGGTAGTACAAATACTCAGCTCAAGCACGTCCTGCGTATCAAAACTGAGGAGCTGATGCGGTGTGAAGGCATGACATGGACTGGCAGGGTATCTGGAGGGACACGGGCACCCAGGCTGGCCTAGTTTCAAGATTTTCCTTTGTCAGCCACAATGTCTGCTGTTTGGCCTCATTCCCCTCTTGTAAACAGATACTGCGTCTCCTTCCCTCACTAACAAAAACAAGATCTAAGGCTTTTCTTCATTGAAAAAAATTAAACTGCTCTATTAGCATCATATATACAGTGTTTAAAACAAAACACAAAATCAATGACTGGATCAGATATCTACACCCAGCACCACCGAGGCTCTCAGTATGAGACCCAATAAGCAATCCTGGTTATTTTTTTCACCGTCTGAGAGGGTCTCAAATAACAGGCTGACAGCAGAGAGAACAATAGCTGACAGACTCAAGGATGTACACCTATAGTGGGCCCAGTGAGGCACTGTGTGTGCGTGTGTGGTGGAGGGACTGGATCGGCTGGAGAAAACAGCACTGAAGACGTGCTCCACAGAAGCAGGGTGCCGAAGCCATCGCTCCATGTCTCCATAATAACGGCGATGCAGCTGCTCTGTTCAAATCCAACATAAGATCCAACACTGTAGGACATAAATCTATCAATAAAAGGTTTTTTTTTTTTTTTTTTTTACAGCTACTGTGACAAAGCCATATGCCACAGCTTACGAGACATCACGAGCACGGTGCAACAGGGTTGAAAGAGAATTTGTAAAGTGCAGAATTGATTACTTAGCCATTGTGAGAAAGTACTGTTCTAAACTAGTAAATAACACTGAATACCACGGATTACAGATGATTTTGACAATGTTGTCTGTAGATATTCAGAGCAAAATTCTGCAGTATCTTCTTAATATCACTAAACAGCAGCCACACAACTTCTGAAGAGTGACACACGGATTTCACACAACGCCTCCCATCTGCTGTGGTAAAACAACTGCGTTACTGGATACACAAGAACACACACAGGAACACGACTGTCAACTTTGAATATCTACTCCAGAGGCATGATGTTTAAAGACAACAAAGCACAAAAATGTTTATGCAAGAACAAGCCAGGATATATGAACATGTCAAAAAAAATTAAATACTAACAACTAAATATGTTTTTTTTTTTTTTTTAAAAAAAAAAAAAAAAAGAGCTTACCAAAGAGAGTGAAATATAAAAAAATTATATATAATTTAAATATATAAAATTCATTCATTATTATTATTATCAGTGTTTGTCCAGTGCAGTGCTGCAGCGGCCCAGAGCCCATCCCAGAAACACAGGGCACGAGGCAGGGTGAGACAGGGTATACCCTACACGATGCTGGAGAAACCTGGAGCACCAGGAGGAAATCCATGTGAACCGGGGGAGAACATGCAAACACCTCATAGAGAGAGCTGGGTTCAAACCCACTGAAGCCACAACCCATGAACTGTGAGGCACCAGCACGCCCTGCTGTTCCAATGTGACACCCCAAAGGATAACAATTTTCAAGAAAGGGATATAATCAAAAGAATACTGGAACAAAAACTCACTAGAAGAACAATCCTTCAGTTCAAAATCCTTGCATTCTTCACAGTTGGAAAGAAAAATGAAGCAGCATCCCAGAAATACAGAACATCTGCCAAACCAAACCACAAGCATCTTGCCGCATTCTGATATGCTGGGGTTCAAGGATTTCCCCCCTTAAGATACATACTCAAAACGTATGAAAATGGAGATGTACATTTTGTTATTATTTGTTTAAACAAGAGCCTTGAACTGTGATTAGAGTCAAGAAGATATTAAGGGCCAGGTCTCATTAATGTTCTGCTAATGAAAAATAAAAACATTTCATTACAAACTGTATATCTAAAAGGGACAGTAGTAATCTCATCTGGTGCAGTTACCAGTCACAAATTCATTTCTTGGTGATAAAAATCAATAATAATGACACGCTGGGCTAGCACGCTACACTGACTTCCAAAGGGACGCTTTAATCGCGGATAAAAACAGTGAGGTGACACCATCTTGTCTCCACTCCTGAGACAGGCATTTCCTCATGTGGGATTTCTTCCAATGAACAAGATGCACAGACTCTCTGAAAACCAAACCAATACATCTGGACACATGCCTACGGTTGTACTTTTTAACAGAGAGCAAAATCTGAGAAGGTGTATGACCGCCCGCGGGAAGGCAACGCTATTACGGCAATGACAGGACGCAAAACAAATGCTGCAGCTGTGGTCTGAAAGCTTCGTTCACGTCTCACGGTGCTAACAGTGCTAAGCAAGGTCTTCACTGAGGTCAAACACTGCATTGCACCAAGACAAAGAAGACCTATGATCACAAGGTAGGTGGAACGTTCTGGAAAACTGTCAGGGAAATGAAACAGCAAAATAGCAGGGGTGGCAGCGGAAGCCATATGGTCGGAATAGCACGTCGAGAGCACATGTTGCTGGTGAGAGAGACAAAACGGCTTGCAGCTGGCACAAAGTCAGCTTCTTACTGCTGCATCGGCAAAGCCGTCACTGCAGGGCAGCTACAGCATACCACTGGCTGACCTCATATGCTAATTACTAGCCTAAGTATGCTAATTATTTGTCAATGTAGGGGCAAGAGATCTGTTGCCCTATTAAAATGCCTTATCAAGTCATGCGCAGCATCAATATAACCATTTGAGCAACACAGGGTTCTGAGGGCCTTTTTTTTATATTCTTTGCTTCCCCCACTCATCTGTGTGGGAAACAATGTTGGACATACGTAATGACCTTTAAACCAAAAGGTCACTCTCTGGCACTTTAAAGGACGGAAGAAAACATGCTGTAGATGTAGCTGCAATATGGAAAAGCAGAAGAGATGAAATGGGTTAAGACACAGCTTTTCGAGCTGACCAGCATTTTGTAAACGGTATAACAAGCACTTAGCATTTCACACACAAAAAAAAAAAAAAAAAAACCCAAGTTGCTAGGCAATGAGCGATCACGCTGAAATTCTGCATTTTTAGGCAAAATTTCACTGTTGGTCATGGCAGGACAATGAGAGGGAACCCACAAGGAGTTCTACTGGCTACCTCTGATCAGGATCTGTATTTTCATGCAATTCCCACTACAGAAACTAAATTTTGGTATTCCACGTTGACCTCGCATTTGCAGAAGTGAAACCACAGCTAGTCTCACCTAAACCCATTCCCGGAAGCACTGTTTTTAATGGAGGCTGCAAGAGGGGTTAGCTCTTACCTGGTGTGTATAGGAACAAGTCTGACACCTCACATGCAGTCAACAGAGTTAGGGATTATAAGCAATTGTGTTCTTAGAATCACCATGGAGTGTGTGCTGTCACTGCACCGGAACGTTGCCATAGGCTACCAGAGAACCGTGCCTTAACCGCCAAAAAGAGAGGCCACAACCGCCTGCAGACTCAACCAAAAATGCTTCTCCACTCACACTGGCCAGCAGAGTAGGCATGCCACATGGGAACGGAAGGCTGCTGATGGTGGGAAGAGAGAGGCGGGTCACGGTTACTCAGATGACACGATGTCCCTGAGGGAACACCTACCGCTGAGCTGTTTGCCCCACGGCAATTTTCTTGACCCAAAAAGCAGCTACGTTCCTCCCATAAGCCCTCTCGCTGCCCGACTGTTCCAAATAGTCTAGAGCTGAGATTGATATCAATTATTTGCATCCAAAGACCTTCTCAGAAGCTGACTTGTCACTCCGCAGCATTGGGCCACAAGATACGGTAACGCCTTGGCTTACAGGCAGCCGACTTATCTAGAGACAGGCTGCTCCAACTTAAATCGATGCAGAACATATCCTTCCGCTGCACTGCTGCCAAGTTCTCAAGAAGTCTACATCCTTCAACCACTAAAATCTGCCAATTACCCGCATTCAAAAATAATGACTTTTAGTTTCTGCCACATGCCTGAGAAAACGTAACATTATCTGCAAGACTGGGGAGGGGGACTGTATTCTGATCGTTCAAATTGTAAAGTTAAAACTGAAGGCAGTGAATGTTTCACATCATATAAATGTTGTTATACCCACCTCCAGAGGTAAACACTCAAACAGAAATACACCTAAAGGTTTCAACAGATCACAGGAGGGAGAACGGTGTACCAAGGAATGCTTTGACCATCTCTTGTTCACAGTGTAGCCTGTGCATGTATTGAGGCTAACGGTATACATGCTCTCCCCAAAAACTGAAACCCTTAAAACAAATGCATACAGAAGCGATTTTCTCAAAACCAGAGCTCCACAGTGCCCATATCACGACTCTCATTCCAATACCAGGGCCGGATTCCATAATCGCACCCGCACTCCGAACAACATGGCATGCCATCACATCCTTCCATGACAGAGATATCTTTGTTATGGCTAAGTGAAACGTGGCTGATGGAGGTCATTCTACAGGAACAGAGGCTATTGGTACAAAGATGCAGTAACTGCTGCCATGCAGAACCTAACAAGCTGTTGTTACAGGATCACTTACAGTAATTACAAGACATCATGCTGTATGAACTGCTGACCACAGGACCCATATTTGGTCAAATATATGTATGTCTGACAGAGTACCAACGCAGTGATTCTGCTGAATCCACAAAGTTAAAAGTTTAATATGCTCCATGCTGCCCCAGCTCCTTTCTGTGGCCTTCACTGATGTTCTGCTCTGCATTACGAGCCTCACTAAAGAGATTTTAGTAAGACAAGAACTGGACAAATGTTTAATGTTCACATTTAAGATACCGTAAATACAGGATGGGTATGGGAATTTTACGTTGATAACACAGCATGACAGCTTTCTCGTTTCAGTACTGAATTAAAAATTCTAAGTATTGGAAACTGGAACACTGAAAAGAATTTTTACGGAAGAGTGTGAATATGAGTTTAATCGTCCAGATTGAAAACAGAGGAAAACACAGCAGGCTCACAATGTGATAGACTAATGACACACCCCAAAACAGATGAGGGAATCAAATCATAACACACTGGATCTCACTTGCTCAACGTGGCAGCCTCTAGGGAAAGAAAGAAAAAAATATAAATAAATTAAACTTGATGCACCCTCTGGTGTCCTTCCAGGACAGATTTTTTATGAAGGCCCTGTAATCTAAAATATGGAAATGGTAGGGGAAAAAAGGCAATTTTTGTAGAGTGGAATAAACTACAGGGCACGCATTACACGTTCTCACAGTAGAAACATTTCCAGAGGATAACTATTTGCTGTTCTGATTTAAAATGATAATCTAACTGGATTTTTGTGAGCTACACTAAAACTGTGGAATAAATGTGTGACTGATCTTCACCCGCTTTAAAAGAGAAGTACTCGTGTCTCCATGTCAGGCTTTGACACTGCATGTATTAATTACTGGATAGAGAACCCATAAACAGAAAATGCACCTATTTAAATAATTCCAAGACACTTCTCTCCTTTATTTTGCAGCACTGTAATAAATAGTCGTGGAACCAGTCACACGGACACCACGTGGAGTTGCATTCGGTACCAAGCGGCCTCTCGGAAACTGTCTCTTGGTCCCGACACTCCCGCGATCGTCCTGCTACACACAGCCAGCACGAGTGAGGCAGTCCGGCAGATGTGTGCTGAGCGGAAGGGAAGGGGCTGGCCCTCATTAACAATGGCATGGGCCCAGCACTCCAGTTCCCCCGGAGGAGGAAGAGCGGGACGAGGCCGTCCCAGAGAAAAACCACTCCTTTTATGCGCTCCACCAGACAGCAGACCCCTGGGAACAAATAGCCGTTTAAGCTGCTGAGGAACAAGAAAATTCTTGACTCTTTTTGCTCTCTATACTTTGCTGGATCAAATCACAAAAACTCTTTAGTTATATATTCTGCTGCCAAAAAAATTTATAAAGGATACAACTACTCTTCATTCTACGAAGAAGTAGTCATAGAATGAAAACTAACCCATATTTCGCAGTTGTCCTAAAATAACCTGTAAACCTTGGATCTGGTTAAAAAAATGGTGTTATTCATTTCCAGTTAGTTTTATTGATATGAGATGCTATACAAGAAAGGACCAGATGAACAATAAACACATGGAAGCCTCACTTAAAAAACTCCCTTTGGACAGATTAAGAAATGTGCATTGCATTATATACATTTATATTCATGCATTTGGCAGACACTTGTCTACAATGTTGTACAACCCAGAGTAAATTCAAGCGCTTTAGATAAACAACTTAAAAAGGAAAACACAAACTTCAATTAATTAATTACATTTTTAAAATCAAACAGTACTGAATTCCTTTTTCAAATCTTGGAACATAATGTCAAAAAGAACCTATTAGAATTTATATTTAAATATAAACCTATTAGAATTAGGTTTATATTTCTTCATCTGGCAGGTTCTCAAAACAGACAAAAGATACTGATCAAGAGCTCTAGGCACAGCACAAAGTAGAAAAATATGGGTTTAATTAAGAGTTAAATGCACATTATCGCATCAATGTCGTTTTACTAAAAAGTCCAGTCTTGCATTTCAGGGAAAGACGGGATTTCCTATCTCAGTCCCCAAAAGAAACACGACACCTGAAAAAAGATATTCTAAAGGGAGAGAAGATGAGAAAATGAGTTGTTCCAAATTTGAAACGTGTTTTTCTTATTATTCATTCAGCTGAACCCTATTTCCAAGGTGACTGACAAGGGTAGGTTTGTATACTGACTGTTTTCCGAATTATACAACAAGGAGACTTTTATTAGATGCATCTAGGGTAAGTATTTCATCAAGGCTCCTACAACAAGAACGGGGATTAAAGAAGGTGATGACTCTAGACACTACGCCACCCACCGGCCCCACCAACAGTTAAATTTTCTATTTTTATAACATAATGGGGCAGCCGGTAGCATATTGGTTACATTTACATTCATTCATTTAGCAGATGCTTTTGTCCAAAGCGACGTACATCAGCAGAAAGAGTTAGATGCAGACGCGTGATTCTAAAGCACAGTTAATTCCTGAATAAATGCGAATGTAAATGTACCATATGAACCAAAGTACATCATACGAGTAGCTGCATAAAGGTTTAACCCATTACTCAGTTATAATCACAAAGTCATTGAACATAAACATTTACATATTAAGATGCACTTAAGAGATCAGGGGAGAATTTGAGTCTGGAAGAGGGGAGTTTTTAAGACCCTTTGTAAATGCAGAGAGAGATTCAGCAGTTCTGAGTAGGAGGAGGTCGTCGTTCCGCCACATCGGAGCCAGAACTGAAAACCTTTGCACTTTTGATTTTCGACCTTTCCTGCACGCGAACTCCAAACACGGGAGGTGGTTAGAACCGCTGCCTTTGGACCCAAAGGTTGCAGGTTTCAGTCTCAGCTGCAGTACCCTCGAGTAAGGTACTTACACTAAATTGCTGCAGTAAAATTAGCCAGTTGTATGGGTAAATAACTAAGTAGGTGAAAACTGTAAGTCACTGTGGGGGAAATTGTCAGCTGAACAAAATGTTTTAATAAAAGTTTACCGTTTGGTATCCAAAAGGCTTCAGTTCCAACAAAAAAAGAAAAAAAAAAAACCTGCAGTTCCATTTTGGGAGTATGAGGAGATCATTCCTGAGGGGGGGAAGAAGGGCCTGAAGGTCGGAGGGGTAAGTGGGTGGCGGGAAAAGGAAGAGGAAACAATTCCTGAAGGCCAGATGATGTGGCGGCAATTGGACACTTCACTGCAATTTTACCTCAGGACAGCTGCCTGAACAATGAACACACATGGCTGCACGTCACACACACACAAAGACCACATTTGATTTGACAACCTGCTCCATCGCGTTTGGTTCTTTTCAACGTACCCCATCCTTCCCACTCTGCTGCTGCAGCAAAAAAAAAAAAAAATCATCTTTTCGGGTAAGAAAATGTCCATTTTTCACCGCTCTTTGCTCGTCACAACGAAATTAATCTCTGTACAACAACCAGAGAGCTGGCGACAATCAGACTGCTGCAGCTGTGGCGACACAGGCATGATATTAAATAAGCCGTTTTTTGGTGCATTTCAATTTGGAGTCGCTTTTTTTTTTTTTTTTTTTAATTTTTGAGCACATTTTTAACCGCTGCCGTGTCTGTCACTCTGGGAATAATGGAGACCCGCTAACCTAGGTGGATGCGGCGGGGTAGGTGTAGAGTCACACCATTGTTTGTTTACCACAACATACAAAACCACCGCGGCAGCGAGCGGTCGTTGTTAAAAAAATTGTTAGGAAAAAATATCAGCGATAAAATCGCTAACAAAATAGGAGTAAAGACACTAGTCTAGACTGACTAAGGAGCGGCGCGGCGCGAGGAGCTCGTCAGGACAGCCCGCCAACGGCGCGAGGCGCGAGGCGCTCGTCTGACTAGCGCAAACGGTCCGCATCGCTCCTACCCATTTTTTACCACGTTCATCCTCGGCGCACAGCCATTTCACCTCAGCGAATAACATGATGATTCGTTCTCACTGCCGTCTCCCTTACCCCCTCCCGAGCTGTTCTTCGCTGTGTAGATTGTCAGAAATGGTGTTATTTGTATCCTCCGCGGCCGCGCGGCGACACAAGGCTCCCAGTGCCCAGCCCAATCCCTGCGCCCGAGCCTCCTATTCGTCTCGGTTGCTCGGCAATATCGCTTGTGCTCGCGCACAGCGGCGCTCGAGAGCAAGCGTCCAAGGTTCCAACGCGACTCGGTGGGCGTGTCCATGACCGGTGACTGACGTGCCCGCTGACGAATTCAAAAGGGTGAGCGGGAGACGTTTCAAAACGTTCTCTCGCATTAGCCAATCGGCGATGTCGCTGCGGAGGAAAAGGCAGGAGCGTCTTTTTTCATTGTCATTCCAAGAGGATGGATCAACGGCTGCTCCTTGCTCGACGGTCGGGGGGGGTTCAGGTCTCAGCGTCATTGGCGCGTCCAGGCTACGTCGCCTTGGCAACTACATCCGCAGGATCTTGTAGTTTTTTTGCCTCTTTACTGTCAGAAATGTCGGACGGAAATTATCCAGAAAAACTACAATACCCATGCGCCCTCGGGAGTTTAGGGAAGCGTGCGCTTTAAAACGATTGGTCCCGGTTAAAGACTGGGGGGGACTACAAGTTATCCACCAAACACAGTACATACTGACTTTCTCCTTTACACTAGGCTTTAAACGTTTGACTACAGAGTTAAAGTCGGTTGCAATGGAGTCGAAACTGGGCTCAGATGAGGAAGAGTTTGGGAACCATCAGAAGGAACTGAGAGGTGTCTAAAAAACTTCTTAGTGTCGTGAAGCTGTTCAACAACAGCCAGGCTCTGTGCTGCCTTCTTATTTTAACTGCCTTTTTCCTCACAGTTTTGCAGAGTTAGTATATTAGTGTCCTCAACGGCGTCTTTCTCGCTCTGATCACAGAAAAGGCAAATAGGAGCATCCGCTGGCTGACCGGCGTCCTCGCGGAAAGCGCGGAGCTCGTGAGAGACTCGAACCTGGAGCTGGATTCGGACAGCACGGCAGAGGACTCGTGGAGCCAGCAGAAGAACAGCGACCCGGGTACGAAGCGCTAATTGAAACTCTATTTTATTAGAGTAATAAATTGGAGCTGTGTGAAAGACAAGAAGGACTTACCTGAAGGTTGCTGGTTCGAGTCCCGGTGACTCCTGCCCACATTTAGCACCGTTGATCCAGGGTACCTACTTTGAATTACTCCAATACCCTATCATGAATGAGTCACGTAAGTGGCTTTTGGCTTGTAAGCAAATAATAAATGTAACTGACTGAGCTCATTGCCCAGATGTTATATTCAGAGAGGTTTTATTACAAAACACAGTACTGCATATAAAGCAGCATTAATTTGTCTTTAGCTGACACCTCAAGTACTTACTGCATTATATAATCAATTTTTCCATGATTTACTGTTTACATATGGGTAAGTACCTTTGTTAAAAGGTACTACAGTAGGAGAGGGATTCGATCTGAGATCCTTCAGACGCCATGTGCTGCCTCAGTATGTCTCTCAGCTGTTTATACAACTCGCTTGTGTTTGGTTGATACTGGGAGAGTGAGTCGATTATGCTTTTTAGTTCAAACTCATTTATGTTTTGAGTCCTCGACCCGCCGGCGCCAGTAGTGAGTTCTTCTCTTCTGTTTGCATTGCAGTCAATCAGCTGAGGGCACTGCTGCAGGAGCAACAGAAGGAGAGCGGCTCTCCCACCTCACCCAAGTGGAAGTCCTTCCCACAGGTTGGCATGATTGCAGAACGCACTACGGGCAATATGTCGGTTCAGTCGCGTACCTCTATGGTGACAAACAAGGGGGGTATTTGGACAAGGTTGCAGCCAAAAGCAGGAGACGAAGATACCTCACTGCAGTGTTATCATCTCTGAATCACTGGTATATGACTGAGGTTGTCAGTTTGGCCATGTGGGAGTGTCTCCAGGCCTGTTGTTCTTCAGTCTTCCACAGCATCCTCTTTCTCTCCTGCCAATCAGCAGAGGAGCTCAGATGTGGCAGAGAACCAGTTGCCTTCCCTTCAGGATCTTGTCCCAATCATCCACAACCAGTCCGAGTACATCCAGCACCTGGAGGCTGAGGTCAAGTTCTGCAAGGTCCGTCTGCGGGTCTGTTGTGTCTGTCATGAAGGATCGGTCAAAGAATTGATGTCTGTCAAATGTTGTTTGCCATAAACTTAACCGACACTGTTGCACTCCTACTTTACAGTGCATTGACTCTGCGTGTTAGACATCGGAGCCATGGATTTGCGACCATATCGACATTGTACAGTTTATTCTTTTATTTTCGCCATCTGCCTAACTAAAAAAAAAAAAATAGATCTACTGTGGAGTGAACATGACATACATTTCCACACCCAGCCCTCAGTTGGCAGGGAAATACACTTCAATAGAACAGGAGTGCAGCACCACCTTAATTCAACTCATTCCACATTTTCTGCTGTTTCAGGGTGATTGTGATTAGTAATAATATTAGCAATGGTGCACGTGTTTATGGGATGAATTGGTCAACACTGGTAAGTAGTTTGTGGAAAGGAAGTAAATGTATTTTCGTCAGTTCAAATTAGTTTCATCATTGACTTAGCTAGATTGTCAGATGTTAGTCTTCCAGTGTATTTTTGTTCTTTGTAGCTATATCCAGGACTTTCACAGAGCCTAATCTGTTTTTAAAAAAAAAAAAAAAAAGGGGGGGGGGGGTTCCTGTATTATTAAGCTTTTATTTGTTGTGTAGAAGATAAAGCCAAATATGTTTACGGAGGGATTCTTCCAAAAACTGGGATTGAACTGGAGGTTGTGGAGATTGTGTATTTTTTTCATTATGTTCAGTGATTTTGTTATATTTAATTGTACTGTTTCAAGTTAGTTTAAAAAAATTAGTTTTTTATGTAGTATAGTTTTATCTGAAGCATTTAGAGAATCTACACTATGAATAAATCAAGGGATGTCTTATTAAGCTTTTATTGATTACAGCATAGTGGTGAAGGTGACTCAGTAATGAACAGCAGTCTGGTCCCATTTGTGTTTGTCATGTGAAGAGCTGGTGTACAGTAGCTGTGGCCTGTTTATACATCTCGTTGTCTGTTTGGTGTATGGTGTAATTTTCAGGAACCTTCGTGTGTGTGACCGGGGTGTCCTCTCTCGCAGGAAGAGCTAGCAGGGATGAAACACAGGGTTAGGGTGGTTGTCCTGGAGAATGAGAAACTGCACAAAGAGCTCAAGTCCAGGACAGTGGAGGACACGCTGAAGGACTACACGATCCTGGACACCACGGTAACTTTGGCAGGATGCGTTTGTGTGCTTGTGTGCCTGGGGCATAGTGCAGACTGGGAAAACCTCATTAAGCTGCAGAGAGTTTCCATCATGTAAAAGTGTTGGGATTCTCTAAGGATGACTTATTTGCCTTTTTCCTCCCCTAAAGGTTCAGAAGGACAGTCTAGGATCAGCAGACGGTACTTCCAAACCTGCAAGGTCCATATTGTCCCCCACTGTCCCCCAACAGGAGGAGAGTCACAGATGGCAAAATGAACTGGTGTGTGAGACTTCTGTCCATCCATCCATTCTACACACAGAATGTCACCTCTGTTTCTGTTCCAGCTCTGCTTACTGCTTAATTATGCATTCAAATTTTTACCCATATATTATGCCGTCACACTATGTGATTTGTGCCCATTCCCAAAATATCATGCTAAAGATCAAGGCAAAAGAACAGTGTGCACTGGCTGCTCTTATTACAAATTTTTGACTCACTTCAACTTTGTTTACAGCTTGTGTTCCTTGTACTTGTTCAATAACATGGTGATTGTTGTATTTATGGGATGAATTGTCAACAGCTGGCACGGAATAGGGGCTTGTGCAGAAAATGTTTTTTTAGAGATATGTCTTATGAAAATTTTATTGGCTGTAATGAAGTTAGTTAAGTTTAACGTGGCTGGAACCTGACAAACATTCAGTGCTTATGTGATGAATGGGTCTGTAGTCTGGATTGAATAGAAGCTTGTAGAGATTGTGTTTTTTCTGTTCTACAAATTTAAGAGTTTTAATTTTAATAAATTAGCTTGTGATGGGCTAGTGTACCCTGCTACACATACTGTGCTTCTGGGACAGTTGACTTGGCGGTAAAAGTGACCTTGGAGTGACTTGCGAACAGGTTTCAGGTCTCAGTTGTGTGTAAGTTGAGGAGCCAGTGTACAACACATTGTTCATATAGTTCACATGGATTTTGTTTTTCACCAAACAGTGCATCCATTGGTGCCTTTTCCTGGTTTCAAAAATAGAATTTTAAGTTGAATGTCTGTGAAATGTGCACGCTGTAGTGCAGGTGTTGTTTTATCCTTTTTTTGTGTGTCCTCCTGCCGTTTCGAACCAATCACCTGCTGATCCTGTACCTCACACACCAGGCGCAGCTCAGGTTACTCCATCAAGCCCAGACGGAGACCTTGGAAGCCCAGGTGATGGCTCTGAGGTGGGTCATCCTGTTCTCATAAACAGACATCTACACCAGGGCAATCGAGACAAGGTTGAGAGATGTGCGGTTCTCCTGTTAGGCACCTAAAAGGAAGATGTGCTGCTTGTGCTCAGGATTCTGCTTGGGAACGGTCGGCTCAATATTTCTGAGGCTTATTTCTGAAGCGTGATGTCCAAAGCAACTACTGAACACATACAAAGTGATCTGGCCTCTTGACGTGAGCGTTTTATTCCTGGGGTCCATAAAACCGTGTTGCATGTATCGCTTCCATCTTCGTCTGTCACTTTTTGTGTCCCCCGTTCAGGCAGGTTGGGGCAGCGGGAGGACACTTGGTATGACAGGGTTCATCACGGTGACTCTCATTCCCTCAGGAGGGAGCTGGTTACCACGCAGAAGGAGTATGAGGAGGTCAAAGGTCGCCTGAGACACCAGGAGGTGGCAGCAGCGGTGACGACAACAGGAGGCACCCCTCGGGTGGGTGGGCTGTGCCTGAAATGTGCCCAGCATGAGGCTGTCTTGGCACAGACGCACACTAGCGCCCCCGCGCAGGCCGTGGAGCGGCTCACCAGGTAAGAACAGGAAATTCAAGAGCTGGCGAATGGGCACTTTGTCCTTGGGCTGCATGATCGCCATGGTGACCAATTCCCTCCCATTTCACTACAGCCCTTGCGAGGTGCACAGGTTGAATGACAGCGGAACTAGCGGGTATTTAAAATCGTTTGATTAGCACGTTTGATTGAGGTTGTTGGCTCGCGGGCTAATGTGTCTGCTTGCTGCGCTGCAACACACGAGGGGGCTCTACTGCGAGATCTGAAAATGATAAAACGCTCAATTAAAGAGGCGTAACGGCTGCCAGGCCACTTGGTTGCCAACCAGCGAAAGGCTCCTCTGTTATCGCTGAGCCCCTTGACAGCGAGAACGAGTACAATCCAGTAAAGCTCCCCATGCTAAGGCAGTGCCGGATAAATACCATGTTTGTACTGAAGTAGCCTGTTGTTGATCCCTTTTTGTGTGTTTCTCTCATGCTTTCAAGTTAATAGCCTGTTCTAGAATCTCACTTTGAGAGACTCACGTCGACTTTTTCTTGAGGGTATGATAATGAAGGATGGGATCTCTTTCTGTCCAGTTCTGGTTGTGTTCCTTCTCCAAGCCGTTGTGGAAGGTGGTAGTGGTGAATGGGGGGGGGGCGTGGGCGTGGGCGTGTGAATGAAGACGAAGCCCTGATATCCAGCATCCCTACATGGCCGTGCAGGGAGAGGGATGAGCTGATGGCGGCGCTGTCCTCGCTGCGGGCCGCGCAAGCAGAGGTGAAACAGCGTGAGTGGGCCTCCTCGCAGCAAGTCAAACGGGCCATGGAGGCGGCAGAGGAAGCCAGCCTGGAGAAGACGATGGTGAGCCCCTCCCATACACGCTCGCCTTTGTTAACAGCGTTATCAGAGCATGTGGTGTAGTAAAGAGCACAGTACCCACCTAAACAGACGCACAGTGTACCGTGTGCACTGAATTGTTGTTGATCAGATGCAGTAGCTCCTTGTGTTGCTGTCAGATTTCAAATTCTTGAAAATGGACATTTAAAAGTTTAATTTTTAATAGCATTTTCTTCATTATAGGTTTCCCTAAATTTTCAAGGCAGCAGCTCTGCTACACTTCCTACTGCCCATTAGCTAAAATATTGACAGTCTTTCAACCTGTTTTTCATTTATTATTACTAAATCCAAGACTTTTGCAGAAATTGGCTGGCAAATAACTTGAGGGATGTCTGACTTATCAAGCTTTTACTGGCAGGCTTAGCGATACAAATGACAAGCTAATAGAGCTTTTAACAGACTTCTAGTCTCAGTTGTGATGAGAAGCTAGTTTACAGTTAACATATTAAGTATTATTTCTGTAGCTAATAAAACTTGAGCATTAAGTTCAACATAAATTCATGGTAAATGCATGATTTCACTGTAGATACTGTAACTGATCACAGATGTAGAACACTAGCCTCATCTGTCCTTGGATACACTATTATTAGAGATTACTTATTGATTTGACAGGTGGTGAATGACGTTTAGTTTCTCAGACATCAGTGTAAATTGAATGGAGCTTCTGTATGGCCAGAAGCTTGTGTGTTCCCAGTGTGGGTGATCCATCCATCCATCCACAGGCACTGGTGCAGTGCGACCAGATGCGAAAGGAGCTCACCGGGTTGCGGGAGCGTCTGGAGAAGGAGCTGGTGGCCGAGCATGAGCGGCTTGCCCAGGCCAAGGAGGAGGCGCAGAGCGAGGCCCGGAAGGAGAAAGAGATGCTTGCGCAGACGGTCAGTCTTTTCTCCGTTGAGATGCTGATGCTGAGTGGGTCGTTCTCATTTCCATGGTGAAGATGCCCTACGAGGATGTAATGAGTGCAGCCCATTTCAATCTAAGGCGGTTTCTTGGGTTCACCTTCCCCAACCTCTTCACAACCCTGACCCTTTCTATGCTGAAGCAAGGTCTTTCCTGCCACCTAGTGGTGACTGTGGGTATGCTATGAGCTGTGTTCTAACAAGTTGGAACTGTCAGAAAGACATGGTCACAGCAGCTGAACCATTCCCTGTTCATTTTAGTTATAATTACTGCTGTTTCACTAAATACACAGCAAACATTAGTACAATTATTTTATTTAGTTTTATCTAAAGCCAGTTACAGTATTACATTTGTAGAACCCAAATAAGTGTTACCTTAGCCCCAATAGCACTGGACTACACACAGTAATTTAATCAAGAAAATTATCAAGCCAAAAAGAAGTTTGCAGGGCAAAGTCAACCTGTGATAAAGAAGCCAGTGTTAAAAATAGAGGTAAAATGAGGAAGATGAGTAATGCAGAAGAGAGGATGCATAGACAGTTATCAGGAAGAGAAGGGTGGTGGGAGTGTGAACACAACTGATGTTCACAGATGGGATCCAAGAAGAGTGAACGAGAAATGTTTTTGTGTGTGTTCTGGAGGGATGAAGTGCAGAGGGCATGTAGGTGGAGGACAAGCACAGAGGTGAGGGGACCTGGTGATTGGGGTGAGGGTTTTAAACTGGGTCCTGGCTGTGACAGAGAGCTTGTGAGGAGGCCGGAGTACAGCTGTGTGTTCCCGTGTGTGCGGAGAGAATTATTATGCGCCAGGCGAGCGGCAGCATTTCAAACGAGCTGGAGGGGGCGGGTGGCAGATGCTGGAAGACACTGTCAGCCTGGAGAGAACAGAAATAACATAATATATTCAGAAGTACCCCTGAATGAGGGAAATGCTTTATTCACGCAAACTGCTGTGCTCAAACTCTTGGCCTTGTTAGACAGTGGGACTGGAGCAACATGCGGTGTGAAGTGTGCTTTAACTGCAGTGCACTCTGGGTAAAATGGCGTAAAACTGGTGCTCTCCGAATTTCAAGGAGAGTATGAAGAAGAGGAAAACTGTCCCTGAGCCTTACAGATCTGTATAACGAGACTTATTGCACTTGCTCCTTGTTATTAATGGCAGAGTTAGAGATTTTCAAAGGTACAGGCATTGTCCGTTCTGTTTATTTATTCCTAATTCCAGATTTATTCCTATTCCTCCTTCACTTCCTGTCTGTTACAAAACAAATGACTTGTGCTTCTGCACCCAACCACTAGTTGGCAGTATAACATTCATGCAGAATAGGAATGTGGTACCGTGTTGATTCAACTCACTTCCACAGTGTTTACAGCTGATGTCTCACGTATCGAAGTCGGTGTCAGTGAAGAGGCGGCAAAAAGGATTTTTTGAAGAGAATATCTGTTTTTCACTCCCTTTTGGTTTTAATTTGAATGTAGTTTGAACTTACTAAGCACATTAAAATGAAAAGTCTGACGTAACATGTTTATTTATGATAGCTAAGTCCAAGACTTTTACGGTTGCCTTTCCTAAAAATAAATCAAGAATTTTTTTGTATATTAAAACTGAAAGTGGCCAGAAGCCGAACAGCCCAAAGTGTTTGTGAGATCACGGTCAGCAGATTAGATTGAATAGAAGTTTGACATTAAATTTTTTTTAAAATTTCCTTTAATTTTAATAATAATAATAATTTTAATTTTTTTGAAGTCGGTTAATATAAGTGTTACACTGCTATGGATTGACATCCTGTCTAAGATGTACCCTGCCTCATCTTGGCCTGTGTTTCTGGGATAGGTTCCAGATCACCATGTCCCTGCATTGTGAGTTTCTTCATTTATTTGGATGATTTAAAGGAAACTCCTGATAGATTTACATTACATTTCACATTTATTTATTTATCAGACACTTTTTTCCAAAGCGATATCCAATGAACTCTACATAGTGTTATCAGCCCACACATCTTATTCACCATGGTGACTTACACTATTAGATACACTACTTATACTGGGTCACTCATCCATACATCAGTGGAACACACTCTCTCTAGCACTCACACACTATAAAATAAAATCAGAACTGATCATTGGTGTAGACCTGTCTGCTGAGGTTACCATGGTAATCCCCTTCGTGAAATACCCTTCACTCGTCTTAGATTGAAAGGCCCAGCTGAGAAGCAAAAAAAAAAGTCAAAGTGCCAGAATCAGACAAGGTAAAACCGTGCTTTCGTAATGCATCACTCAGGAGGTGGTGGAAAGTGGTTACTGTGTCATTACTCTGATAACACTTTGGCTTTCGCCTGGGACTTTGCATGAGACGCAGTGGATGCCGATGGCATAATACGAACAGCAGGAAGGCTGGCAAAACCAATTAGGCCTTCTCACTCGAACCCACCACCCCACCGATCACCCCATGTGATGGCAGAAAAAAACAGACAGACATTACCATGCCTTGTGTCTTTCTTTGGTACTTGTCCTCAGCTGCTGCGCTGGTGTCACCTGTGTACACACCGTGTTTTACATTTGAGCGGTTGGATTATGACTCACGTGCCCCTTGGTGTCCTTCGTTATCCACTGTTAAATGTGCCGATTCCTTGCCTTACGAGCAGTCCTGTTATTGCTTTTGAACAATGCAAAGATTCTCATTCATTTTTAAGTGCATCTCCATCCATTGAGTTTTCTAAAATTTCTTTTCGTTGCAAATAGAAACATGACCTGTGTTTAGCAATCAGCCGGTAGGTAAAAAGGAGTAAAGAGCACCCAAACACGGTAAAAGTGTTAGATCGCTCCTATACTGTGCTGACAGGATGCGTCTGGTGCTCAATGGCAAGATGAGTGTTGCTGTACAGGACTGTTATTTATTATTATTTACTGTTATTTATTAATTTAGCTGACGCTTCAAGGCAATTTACAATGTTAGGTTTGTACATTAAACTACTTGCACCAATTTACCCATTTCTATAGCTGGGTAATTTTTACTGCATCATTTCAGGGTACGTACCTTGGTGAAGGGTGCAAGGGCAGGGATAGTGATGAATTGGTCAACGTGAGCATTGGCCAGGAGTTTGGAGAGATGGAAAATAAAAATGGATCATTGAATTATAATGTAGCCAAGTTATAATAAAGTAATGTGCTTTATAGGGTTTTTTAAATTTTATTATTTTAACCTTTTCCTCTTGTAGTCCCAGATTCTACAGAACTGAACCCATAAATAAAGTGAGGGGGGTCTGCATTATGATTTTTTTTGTTTAAAGTTTTTACTAAGTCTGAGTCACAGAATAATAAAAATGATTTTGGAATTACAAACAAAATGAGTTATAAACTGCCTTTCCCTCCCAGCTCTGTTTGTAAGCTACTTTATATTATTGTAACACATAGATATGTCATGTTTTGCTAAGGGACTCTTTTAAATGTTTTGCTTACCACCCGGATTGGGTTGGGCAGGGGGTTCACCAGCTCTCTGACTCTTTCTTTCCACAGGTAACACACCTGTCCCAGAAGGTGGCGGACTTAGAGGGCCAGCTCGACCGGGACATCCGGGAGCGGAGCTCTTTGTTGGCACAGCTGGAGGAGGCGCAGAGGAGGCTCACTTCCCAGCAGGAGGAGAGTAGCAGGGTAGGCCTCTTGCACCTGGGTTCAGTAGGCGGAGCAAGCCAGCAGCAGCTTCTTGATTGGATATAGCAGCTTCCTGTTTTTTTTTCCCCCTCTGTCTTTGTCAGTTTTTTGGGGAGTTGTTGACTGAGTCAAACTCAGTAGGCACTAAGATGATCACCGGCCAAGGTTCGAGTGCAGCGTGTGTATCGATGTGCGTCACTGTCCAGCACTGCACCTTATCCCACTTTAGCAGCAAGCAGCCCCTGGGTGGCGCCAGTCACCTATTTACAGTATCACACAGGCTTTTAACTGTGGCCCTGACGATAAGAACATATCAGGGTATTTCTCCTTCTGAATGCTGGCTGTACTTACCCCCTCACCATGTCTCCAGGTGTGTGGGGAGCTGCGCTACCAGCTGACCCAGGCCCAGCTGCAGAGGGAGGAGGCAGAGCGTGAGCTCCGGGATCAGGTTGCCAGGAACGCCCGACAGCTGGAGCAGGTGGCGCAGGTAAGAGTTCAGAGCCAGCTGGCTGCATGCACGCGCTCTCTAACACACACACACACACACACACACACACACACACACACACACACACACCACTGTCACCAGTAGTTCAGACTCACACTGATGTTTTAGTACTTCCGTTTGACACCGAGAAGTTTGCATGTCAGGTAGGAACCTACTGTTGTACCCTCGAAGTTCCGACTCCCTTAAGTTATTGATTCTAATGAAGTATCCAGCTCTGTGAATGGCTGTAGTGTAAGTTATAGACTGGGTGGGGGGCAGTGTAATATTTTAGCATATACAGTAATGCCGTATACCTCAGTTCAGGTTGCGTTGTTTCCACCCCACACGGTGGCGCCAAAGATACACCCAATGGAGAGCCAGCCCCCAGCTCAGCGACTCGTGCGCTGACGGCAGGTATTACTGGAGCATTCTGTAACTAGAATACTTTATGTCTGAGAAATTAATGACAGGAATTAAAATTTTTTAAATGTAAAATTTATGCAAAACATTCGCTGTCTGGAACAGTTTGTGTCCAAGAAATGAAACCATATTTGTGTATCAGATCAGCATGCAGTTTACGGAAGCGGATTTTGGTTTCACATGACGAGGGGCCGCGTGTCCGCAGAGCAAACAGACACTATAAACTGGCCTCTCTAGGTGACAGTGTGGCTTTTACCTGGGGTGATACAATTACAAGTGTCCCCTGAGACGCTCTAGATTCAGAGCTGCGGTTTGTTGCTCTGTCCATCCTGCGCAAGAGGATCTTGAGCAGGCCGTCTTTTCGGACAGTCGGCTCGGTAACATGGCTAAATGCGAGTAACTTCTCCAGGACTGGAGTAGAAACCCCGTTTCAGTGTGTCTTTGTGTGCGTCGCTCTAATCTTACTAAACACTTGAGGCAGGTCATCGTTTCTGTTTCGTAGTATTTGTAGTATACATTTGTCAACTAAAGGGGCAGTGAAACGTGGACAATCCTGGCCGTTGTCGCCCTGACACCCCCCACCCACCCTGCTCCATCCCTCTCTGCCCCTGCCTCTCCCTCTGCCCCCGGGAACAGGAAGCAGAGAAGCTGGGCCTGGAACTCAGCGGCTGCCGGCAGCGTCTGGAGGCGGCCCAGCAGGACGCGAGCCGAGCCCGAGCCGATGCGCTGGGCTTGACGGAGCGGCTGGACAGCACCCGGCGCCAACTGCACCTCACCAGGTAACCCCTAATCCCATCACACGCTGACGCCGCGCCCCTTCCGCTGCCTCTTATTAAGCACAGGGGGACCAGCTGCCACGGCCGGCTCCCCCGACCGTGCCTCCGTGCTCGAAGGACGGGGTTGCCGGAGCGGCCTCTGGACGGGCATGGTAGTGGTTGAGTTGCCCACAGGGGTGACCAAAACTCGGAGGCCAGATTGATACGGCTTTACTGCAGAAACTAGCCCTTCCTTTGCACTCCCCCAACTCTGTTTGCGTGAACTCCAGAAATTTAACATCTTTAAAGCTTTTTTTTTTTTTTTTTTTTTGTTTTTCCTCCCCCCCCCCTGTTTCTCAGTTTACCTGTGCAAATGGTAAAAAACACACTGACCATGAGCAGAACACAACTAAGAGCACAACTGGCCATGGGAGATGGGGGCTGGCTGCTACACTCAGTCTAACAGCCAGAATAATAGTGGAAAAAATGTGAGCGACAGCTCGGTGGCACACAGCAATTTGAAGCTTTAATTGTTGTATAACAATCTCGAGTATTTTTTTATTGAAGCACAAAAGGCTTCAGCGCAAGTTGAGCTTCCAAACGGGGGGGGGGGGGAGACTATTAATTAAACCTGGGGTCAAAAATGTAATTATTCTGGATAAACAAAAAACGTGCCGGTGTTAATGGAGTTACCAGCAACGCTTTAATGGGCTTCAGATCGCTTCTCGTGAGCTGTCGAGCTGCGAGATGTTAATAGACCACAGATGATTGTTTACATGTAAATATAATAAGATATAATAAAAATATAATACCTATAGAGTGACACTGTGCATTTAAGAAAGGAAATGTGTGAGGAAGGATTTGGATGATGACACGGTTAGTGTACTGGTGTTTGTCATGGTAGGTGTGGCCAAGAGGTGGGGCTTGTAGGGGCGGAGCCTCTGTTTCTCATAATTTCGTGTAGGTGCGGTCAGTTTGACGGACGGGCCGCCGCGGCGTGCTAGCGGAGCGACCGTAAAGCTCATGCTCCAGCATCATGGGAGTAGGCGTGTGCTCGACCGCAGAGGTCAGACACCACACGCAACTTGTTTTTAAATTCAAGTGAACGTGTTAGTTATGACTCATTTAACAACTTTGCAGTTACAAGATTCTTTTTTTTTGTTTTTGGCGAGTGGCCATTGAAGCGAGGCATATGACACTCAGTCTATAATGGCTCTGTTTATGTTTTTCAAGTGGAAACATTCATTCTGTCGCACAGCGCTCTCGTTCCACAGGCCACCCCCCACCAGCTCCCGACCCATCCAGCAGCCCTGTGATGTCACGGCACGTTCGAGCTGAACCTGAACGCGTAGGCCTTCTCTGTAGAGCGACTTGGGTTCAGTCGCCATCAGCTGAATGAAAATGTTGGGGAAACTTCTCTAACAGGATGCTCTCTAACGAGCCTCTTTTTCCCATAATTTTGTGTAGGTGCGATTGCTCCGCTAGCACGCCGCGGTGGCCCACTATCTGTCAAACTGACCGCACCTACACAAAATTATGAGAAATAGAGGCTCGTTAGAGAGCGTTCTGTTAGAGAAGTTTTTCCAACATTTTCATTCAGTTGATGTTTTTCCTCCAAAGACACTTAGGAAGTGAAAGAGCAAAATACTTTACACTAGTCTACTTTCACCAAGAGTCTGTGTTGACTGACCTCATGGTCCTGCCCCAAATTCAAACTGAAGGGCCACAGGTACCTGGACATCTGTGACGATACAACCCCCACCGTTGTTAGTAGTTTTCCTCCAGTGTGAGATTTGGGTTCTAAGCTACTAGTGGTGATTCTCCAATTTATATATCAGGGTAGTTTTTATTGTATCAATCAGGGAAAATACCATAATCAAAACTACAACAGCTGCAGTGGGACTCAAACCTGCAACAGCAGTGCATTTCCACCATGGCTGTTAATTCACATTAAGGGGCGCAATGCAGCTGCTGCAGTTGGTGGTAGAATGGGAGGGCATTGGCTCTCAGCGTCACGTTTCCAAAACGCGCGCCTCCTCCGCCATCCTCGTTTGTGACTTTCCCGGTTTGGGGGAAGGCTGCAGAGTGGGATGAGGGCAGCATCGCTAGGATTTATGGGTAGCAGTCTTAATCGGGGTGTTTCCGGCAAAAGCCTCTCAGCTGTGTGGAGCTAAGCTGCATCCCGTTCGTTTTGCAAGAAAAATGGAAGTTTCAAATCAGCGCCTCTGTGGAGACGGAGCACACCGTCGGCCTCGGCCTGCTCAGGGCCGTTGTCTCCTTGTTTCTGAGAGCGTGGATCAGTCACACACAGCGATGCTCCAGTGTCTTACAGAATATGGGTTCTGGAATATGGAAAATGGAGGCTTCGGGGCCCAAGGAGCTGCCGGTACATTATTAACAACTGCCTGTCCAGTGCAGGGACACTGGGATCCAGAGCATTTCCTGAAACCACAAGGCAAAGCAGGGTACACAGTGGTTGGGACAGCATTAAATCACAGAGCACTCACTCACTCACTCACTCACTCACTCACTCACTCTTTTGCACGCTTAGTAAAATCTGGAGTGGCCAATTGACTTGAAACACATGTTCGGACTGTGGTAGGAAACCCATACGAGCGCGAAGAGAACATGCAAGCTCCACACGGACCGTGGCCCGTTCGAACCCACATCCAAACCCTCAGCCCAGGAGGCGTGAGGTGCGAGGCGCCAGCACTCAATGTGTTGTGGAGTTAATTGAGCCACTTGGAATTGCGGGCCCGTGGTGCTGCGGAAAGGCTAATCGCCGGAGGGCCGCGGGGCTCACAGCGGTGTTCTTGTAGGAGCGTCGCTCCTATTATGGGCGAAGACCCAGGACGACCCCACCGCTGCAGGACAGTCTGCCAGCGTCGTGGAGCCGCAGGCCGCCGGTCCCTTTAATTGGTCCCTGCCCGCTCGCAGAACCGCTGCACGGAGCCCCCCCCGCCACAAGGCCAGCCGGCTCCCTGCAGTCCAGGCGCTTTTTGTCTGCCGCCGTGTCGGTCGGTCGCGAACGACTGGCGCAGGGCCACAGTGGGGGCTGGGGGAGCGAGGCCAAGCGGTCAGGCACAGATGCGGGAGACATCTGTCCACGCAGCCTGGCTCTTTCCCCCCTCCACCACCACCTTCCCAGGGCCTCTGGGGCTGCTGGCTCCTCGCAAACATTGAGCAGAGGTGCTAATACTGCACTGTTGCCTATCCTCTCTAGGCTCTCAAAACAGGGCACAGAATTGTATGAGTGTGTCGCCAGCAGGTGGCAAAGTCGTTAGAGGCACCGCCTTGCAATTGAAGGGCCTAGGTTCAAATCCCACCTCCAGCTGCGGCACCTGTGATTAAGGGAGGATGACTGGTATCCTTACCCTGAAATGACATGGGACACACTACACATACATGGATAAAAGGGTAAATCGCAGTAAGAAGTTGGTTTGTGGGGGATGTCAGATAAATTAGATTTTGACAGATCTGCAGATTGTGAAAGCAGATTGAAGCTCAACTGGGTAACCTAACAATGAAAGTCTCATTATTATTATTATTATTAGTAAAAAAAAATTCATTCATTTAGCTGATGTTCTTCAAAGTGACTCTCAATTTTAGTTTTATGTACTAAGCTACTTATTTACCTACTCTTGAAGTAATTTAGGGTAAGTACCTTGTTCAGGGGTGCTACAGTGGGAGGTGAAGAAAAGGATCAAATAAATCAGTAAATAATAATAATGGTAATCTAATGATAGGGTCTTTACTGACCTGTTCATCTTTAGTGACCTGGACATCTGTCCAGTTCTGTCACCCTCTCGTCTGAATTTTGGGCAGGGGCCTGAGGTGAGTCCTGCTCAAACCGTGTGAGCGGAAGCAGGGGAGCATAAAGTCCTTGGCTTTGTATGGTTGCGGGCCGCTCTTCTGCGCTCCTCCCTTGAAGAGGGTGGTGCGACACGGGACCCCCACCACCACCGGCTCCCGCGCCGGATCATCAGCCAGCTGTGCGTGGGCGAGCCGGGGATCTGCGGTAAGCCTTCCACTCTGCTCACATCCTTCTGACACCTTTGGGCCCGTGCCTTCACCGCGTTTGTTTGCTTGCGGCTCCCCCCAAATCGTCTCCTAATAGCCGCCGCTGGCAGGTCTCCCCACAACAGGCGCACCAGCCCCCCCAAGACATAGCTCTAGATCAAGCCGTTCGCTTTTTATGACCCACCCCCACTCCTCCCCAGGTTTCCCTCCGTCACCTTTATCGTGGCCCTTTGGTGGACAGACGGGCCGCTTCGTGTCGACCGCGGCACAACACCCGCCCCCGGCACACCTCGAGTTCTGCAACGGCAGCAGCGGGTCGGGTCACCGGAGCACCGAGGAATATTGTTCCTCGTGTTTTCACGCGCAGGCTGATACGGGAAAGCAGATAAGGCCCTACTTTGTGTGACTCTCGCATTGCGATGTGTGCATTGAACTGGCGTACCTATTAAATGAGGCGCTGCATTGAAGTGTAAATCGCGAGCGACGAGCCACCTGTGCTTTGCGGCAGCACCGGAGCCGCGATTGCTGCCGCTGCTTCGACATGTCATTGACTGCAGAGATTTTCCTTTTGAAAAACCTTTCCAGAAAACACCCTTCCCCACAAGCTGCTGATCTGGCTGTTTTTGTAGCAGGCAGGTAATTTTAAACTGGTTAGATGCGCGCGCGCGCGCGCGCACACACACACACACACACACACACACACACACACACACACACACACACGGAGACTCCCTAAGAAACATACAGTGTGTTCATTGATTCACTCAGGTGAGTTTTCACTTACAGTGAAATGCTCCTTATAGTGATTTACCCCTTTTATACAACTGAGTATTTTTTACTCAGGATAGGTGCACACAGGGGTACTGCAGCAGGTGCAGGAATACAAACCCAGGTGCTTTGATTGTAAGGCGATCGCTTTAAGTAGTGCGCCACCTGCTGCGCCTTGCAGAGATGCATGGAGAGCTGGGCTGGTACACACTGCAGTCCGGAGCACCTGGACTCCTCTGTTCTCTGTCCTTTAACCTTGGAAGACAGAGTGGTCAGTCACAGGGTTAGCAGGGGACAACACAACACTTGGGTGGGGTGGGGTGGGGTGGGGTGGGGGTGCACCATTCTTTGTGTGAGCTGGGGTGCTTTTCTCAGGCATCCCAAATACTGCTTCCAGGCCTTTGTGTGTGTGTGTGTGTGTGTGTGTGTGTGTGTGTGTGTGTGTGTGTGTGTGTGTGTGTGTGTGTGTGTGTGTTACCAGTGACTTTATCTATCTTAAAATTCAGATTATAGGAATGTACAGTGTACCAGACAGGTTCGATTTGGCTGCGGTAAACACGGTGGAATTATAGTGTTGGAAGAACCCAGCTGTATAAGTGGGTAAATAACTAAGTATCTCAACAGTGTAAGTCGCTTTGGAGAAAAGTGTGAGCTAAATGAGTTAATGTGAATGTTTAAAAGGTTTGAGTGAAGCGAAGGTGGCGGGAAGCCTGTCAGCCAGGAGAATCTCTGTTGTGCCGCGATGGATCTCCAGCGCCAGTCAGATTCGGCGCACACACACACACACACACACAACATGCTAATTAGCGGCGGGATGGCGCACGGTGGCACTTTGCGTGCCTTCAGTCCCTAACACAATGTGGCAAGTCCAGGTAGCTAATTTATTGAATTCAATTTATTATTAATTTTGCGAGATTCAGATCGACAGCCATCCTCCCTCTTTCTCAGCTGTCCGAGAAGCAGTCTCTTCCGTCTGTCCAGTGGCCCGTTCCAAAACCGCGGACGAAACAGAACGAAGCGAAACGCGGCTGCGGATGAAACTTTTGTGCGGGTGGGTGGATGGGTGGGAAGGGGGGGGATCATTTCAACTCGATTTTCAAAAAAAATAATAATAATAATAAAACATAGCAGGCATCTCCTGGCTTCGTGCCTCGGCCTGGATGGGGGGGGGGGCGTGGGGGGCAGGAGGGGGCCAGGAGAAGCGCGCGAGAGGGAGGGAATCTGAAAATGAATAAAATAGCGAGCAGATGCAGCAACACGCCAGAGGGGGACTTATGTGGAGCGCGAGATCGGAGCTCGCGCTACAAAACTGCGGCGAGGCCCCGGCAGCGGGGGGCCGTTGTACGACGGCGAGCCCGATGAAAGGGGAATGACAAGCGGCCCGGCTCCCGTCAAAGTAGTAGTAATGAAGTCCCAGCCGGCGCCAGCCGAGCGAACCTGTGTTAGCACTTCGGGGTAAGCGCGGGCGCGTCGTGCCAGGCAGGAGGGCGGGCGCGGGGAGCTGGGCGGCAGCCATCTTGTTTGGGAGCAGATGGCAGGCAGGGCTGGCGGGGGAGGGGCTGTTTAGCAGAACTAATCAGACAGTAACGGATAGGGCAGCTGGGAAGGCTGCGGGCCAGGCAGGAGAGTGCCGGGAACAGCCTAGCGCCGGGATGTTTGACAGTGGTGTGCCCGTTGGCCTGGGACGAGACCTTGCCGCGTCCCTTCGCTGCGCTGTCGGGGGCTCCTCGGCAGGCCCGCCTCGGGCCCTGGACCCCGCTGCACGCTCGCCGCTCTGTCACCTGGCCACGGCCAGAGCGAACGGCCTCCGACGTCGCCCGTCCCCTTTTCTCCCTTTCCTCCGTCCTTCTTTGTGCGCGGAGAGGCAGAGCGGTGGCTCGGGAACGCTAACGCAAGCAGGGTCGCCCAGGCTCGACGTGAATTTTCCCCGTAGCGGCAGGTTTACTTCCATTCTTCTCCAAAATGTTCTCCGTGTTCCTGCACGTGAGAGCAGAGCGCTGCTGTGCAATCACAGAATCGCGCAGCGTCAAGTACATAGTTGGTTTAGGGGCAGCAGGTGGCATCGTAGTTACGGCTCTTCCCTTTTGCTCTGAAGCCCCTGGTTAAAATTCAGACCTTGATCGAGGCTACGGTGCGAACACCCTGCCATATACGTGTGTAAATCAGTGTAAAGTTGATTGTCTAACATGGTAAGTCCCCTTGTTCAACAGTGTCACGTAAATAGTTAGCGGTATTAATAATTTCGGCACAGCGATGGACTAAACAAGGAGGTGCTGTTGCACCGCGTTGTTCTCTGGGTGAAATAGAAGTTAAAACGTAATCCTTAGATGTTTCCTCAGCTCTCTTGATAATGCGTTTTGCCACTCGCGCGCTCAACATTTTTCCTGAAAGCAGAAGCATGGCAAATTCCTTGACGTGGCGCAGCGAACGCCGCCTCCAATTCTGGGACTCTAGCAGTGTCTCCTAGAAGGAGCAGCGACACCCGCGCTCCGCAGGTCCGGGTGCGCGGCGAGCCACGCCGGGGATTCGCCGTTTTTGAGTCAGACTCAAGTGCTAATTAAAGAGCTGGGTAATGCTAAGGCACCAAATGCAGAAAGTGTCCATACCTCGCAGCAAGCCGAGGTGCTGCCAGCGTATGAAATATTCATCTCATTAGAAAAAGACGCCGTCAAAGGGAGGGAAAAAAAAAATCCCCAGCCTGGAAATAATGCTTTCTCTGAAATCTGCTTGACACAATTAACAACCTTTTGTTTTGCTCGCAGCATACGTGCGGCGTGCCGCGGCCAAATCACATACCGCAGAACCCCACGGAGGTGAACCGAAACATCCCGAAACGGCGCCGTTATTCGCCGAGCAAACACCCCTCCACTCGGCGTTTTACACGCAGGTTCTTAACCCCCGTTCGCGGCTGAGGCGGAGAGCCACATCGGAGCCTCTTCTTCTCGCTCCCAGCATCCTTTGCGATCAGTCGCAGACGCTGTGAAGAAGAGGGCGAGGGTGCGTTTGGTGGTCAGCCTGTGTGAAGGAACCCTGTAGGCCCAGTGCCGGTGGGGCAATGGAGTGGTGTCGCGGCGTCAGACATCCCCCCCCCCCCCTTCGTACACCAGCACTGTGACATCGTACATCACCAGAGTAGCTGTCGCCAGCGTGATCCCGGCTCCGGTGGAGCCCGAATGGCCGCCCTGGGCACGGAGAAGCAGAGCAAAGCCAAGGCCATTCGTCCAAACTGGAGCTCTCTGTTAGGAACTGCAACTTCGCGCTCCGCCGGGCCTCTTTGGGCTGCCCAGGCCGCACCTCTGGCAGACAGACACACCTGAGAAGGGCGGTGGCTTATCAACCCTTTGAACGACCGGGGAGTGACGCTCGATAGGCAGGACCGAGTACGGTGCACTAAACGTGGGTGTTTAATACAGTGAAGAAGGTGCCATTATTACGATACTCCAGTACTGCCATGTTGGTTGTGTGTTGAATGGGCAACTGGATACAGGGCTGCAGAAGGCTGCTGGGTCCTCATCTGAACAGTGTGAGAACACACTGCAACCCAACACGGAGCTACAAGGAAAGCAGACTAAAACATATTTATGAACAAAGACAAGTTTGAATTTTGTTGAATTAATTTTACCTGTCAGTACAGTAATAAATGTTTGTAATACCAATCTCTCGGTTGAAATCACCAGTAAATTGTTTTTCTAATGTAAAATACACTCGTTCCTAATATAACAGGGTGCCGAACAATAAAAAGGCCTTACGGTGTCTTATAGAAATATGTATCCATTTTCCATAAAATGGGTTTATTCTACAGAGTGGCATGTACTCCGTTTCCTACTTTAAAAATTACTTCCTGTTTGACATTGACAACCGATCATGACCATTGATCAAGCTAAATCTAATATCCCAACTAAATGGCACATTCAGTGCTATAATAATAGTAGTAATAATCCATGCTGTTCTCGACTTAGTGTTAAGCTGCTTGCAGTGATTTATACATTTGAACAGCGGGGTAATTTTTACTGGTGTAATTTAGGGTAAATCCCTTGTCTAAGAGTACTATAGTGGAATGGGGATCAAAGGGTAATTTTTACTGGTGGTATTCAGTGTAAATCCCTTGCTCAAGAGAACTGTAGCGGATTGGGGATGAAACATTTGTTGGTAACGATACGCAGCACTTGTAATGGCGTGGTGCCCCCGAGTCCTGCAGTGAAAGACACAGGCAGCGATTTTGTCTAATTATTTCTTTGTATCATAAACATTTGTGAGCCATATTTTCAAGATGCCTCCATCCAGGGGGTACCCTGCTTCATGGCCTGTGTTTCCTGGATAGACTCCGATAATGACGATGATGATGAATGAAAGAAACACAATATTTTAAGACAAGCAAGAATTAATTTTCTTACAAATATTTTAAAATGTTGGTGTTATCACTCATGCGTAAATGCATCTTTATTTTGGTATTTTGATACGTTTTAGCCCCCCCAGAGACTATATTTTTTTTCTCTGAGAAAACGCTAATTCCCCTTGCAACGGAACTTTGCTTGGTGGGTTGGTTTTGTGGAATGAATTAACCCCGTTATGCGAGCGCTGGGTGTATAGTACTAAATTACCCTGCAGGATTGTGATGCCGTGAAAGGACGTCCCCAGTGTTGCTGATCTTTGGAAGCAGTGCTGTATCATAAGCGCAGGTCTGGCACTCAATGTGGTAAAACAAACAGTGATCTCTAATTACCAGTGCACTGTACAGCCACCTTGGAGGGGCTGTTTTATTAAAGGACAAGTGCGGTAATTAGATTGTAATTCCTTATTACAGGCAGAGACACAGTGCACTGAACTGTTCTTTGTGTGTCTGTGTGAGACTCCTTTGATACCTGTGTGCCCAGGGGGGCAACTGATGAGTTCACGTCTTCCATCTTCACATCACTCCTTGTGTACATATGGAAGCCTATTTGCACCCAGACGCTACTGAAGAGGGTGACGCCAAATAAATCAGATTTTTTTTTTTTTTTCCTCCCCCATTATTTGTAGACTAAATACTGTTAACAAAGAGAATGTTTTTGGGATTATTCTGAATTATATTGTTTGCTCTTAGAGGTCCTGGGTTTGAATCCACACTTCTCCTGTAGTAGTCTGTAATGATGGAGTAAAAATGACTGAAGTGTATAAATGGGTAAATCAGGGTAAGTAGCTTAGTGTACAGAGCTCACATTGTAAATGACCGTGGAGGAAAGTGTCAGATAAGAGTAAATAATAAGTAATGTGACTCTTAGAAACGGGATTAAAAGCAAACACATGCCTGGTGTAAACAGATCTTCCTTATGATAAAAACTAAGTAATGTGTTTGACTCCTATGGCCATGTTGATATGTGAAGAGAAAACATGGAGACAAGGAGTTTTGAGTCGGGGGTGCGTGAGAATACTCGTCCGCAGTGGGTTACGGCGGCAGGTGTTCCAGAAGGTCCCTCGATGTGTGTCAGCATTGAGTCCGCGGGCTTTTTGCAGGACGAGTCTGCGCTGCTCAACCCAGGATGGGACGGGATTGGGTCGGGCCAGAGCCGGGAGTGGAGCCGGAGCCGGAGTGCAGAGCGCCCTCGGGGCAGAGCGGAGGCAAATCTGTCGGGTGCAACTGTTTCCATTTGGGGCAGCAGTGCCCACAGAGGGTGTCCTACTTAGAGTTTCTGGAAGCTGGGCTCCATCTCCCTCCTTCCCCCTTTCCTCCTTCCTACTCCTCGCAACCGGTTCGTCCACGCTGGGGCCAGAGGTCACGGAGGATGAGGTCACCTGACTCGGTTGTCCCGCTACCGCTGCTTATTTGCGTAATTATAAACGCAAGGTGGCTGAAGGAGTGTGTGTGTTGACCAGCAAAACACACACTTGCCTCTGAGAAGAGCGTCACCTTTCGCTCCCATCTGCTTAAGAGCCAGAAAGAGGAATGAAAGCACGGTCGTGTCATGAACACGCGTGTGTTGAATGGGGAGGATTAATATATTGTTTATATATCTTTTCTTAACTGGGTATTTTTTTATATATTTCGCTTGTTGTCAGGAAGTAATGAGCAATATAGTAATTATGTAGAAACGTTCATCACTGACACTGACTTTTGGACAGAATGTTTTTGGGCATTATAGCTCTACAGTAAATGTGTTGCTACTACTACATTTATACATTATATTGTGTTTTTTTTATATAGATAGATAAAATGTATTTTGCTTTTCCGGATGTAAAGGGAGACTACAGGGGACGTATGGCTGACGTCCCGCGGTGGCCGTGAACGTGTCGATCCGAAGGCTTTCAGAGCCTCTCTGCCCGACAGAACATCAGATGGCAAACACAAAGCTGTCAGTGTGAGACACACTTGAACAAGCCCCGCATTGTCTGCCTTGAGCACGTAGTGGGAGCCTTGGACCTCGGAAAGTGTGTGTGTGTGTGTGTGTGTGTGTGTGTGTGTGTGTGTGTGTGTGTGTGTGTGTGAGAGAGAAGAGGTACACCTCCCTACATATATGCTCTCCCTTTTTTTTTATTTATTTATTTATTTTAAAAAAATATATATATAAAAACCATCTCATCAGTTGCACCCGCTGTCCACTGGCTATGGGGGGGTGCTGCGTGGACCCCTCCCACCCTCGAAGAGCCCGGGCCCCCGCCTTCCCGTTCAGAAGCATTATTACCCATAGCAGATGGCATAAGGAGTTTATTACAAAGGGAATAGGCAGCAGAAAGGGAAGAATGAGAAAGAGGAGCGGATGGGGCGCGGCCCCCCCTGACCCTCGCCGTCCCGTCGTGATAAAAGCTCTGTTTGTTTTTCCGTCCAGTGGCTCGAGCTTCTGTCCATCGCGCTTTGATTCCTCACCGTTGGCACCAGCCATAATCTCCCCTTTTTTTCTGTGCTTGTGAAACGCTGCACGTTGGGGAACGGGGTTTTTTTTTTTTTCCCTTTTTTTTTTCCTAATAAACTTTTGTGAGGTTTTTTTTTTTTTTTTGTGTGTGCTGTTTTTTTTTTAAAAAAAAAAAAAAAAAACTTAATTTTCTCTGCAAACAACCCAACCCTCCCCCCCCTCCCCCGGGCCACTCCTAGCGGATTATCGAGCTGGCTTTGCTAGAGGTCCCCCACACCATCCAGCCCCACCCCGTGAGAGCGTGTGGCACACCACCCCCCCTCCCACGGGGAGGTTCAATGGCGGTGGGACACGTGACGACAGTGTGAGCCGCAGTTCAGGTGGTGGTACAGGCTGTTGCACCTTGGGAGTGCGCTCGCTCGCCCTCTCTCTCTCTCTCTCTCTCTCTCTACCCTCCCCAAGCCCCTCCACTGTCTCTTGTTCTTTGCATAGCTGCGACTCGCACCTGCACTGCTGTGATGTGAAATGTACAACCCCATCAATACAATCATAGCATTCAGTTATGAAATATATCCAATTCATTATTTTATTAAAGGCAATTATTGTAAAATTACCAGTAGTTTTACCCTTTAATTTTTTTTTTTACATGATTTAGTGGTTATTAGAGCACAAATCTTTGAGTAAGATAATGGTGATAATCAGTGATGAACAGCGTATTTGTTAATGATAGAAAAAAATGCTGGTGGTGTGAAGTATGAATGAGGACCCCTGTTAAGATATTTTAGAATATTATGAAATAAAAAAGACTGGAGTTAAGGTGGAAAGTAAGTTACTGATAGGGTCTTCCACGCAGCTCTGTGTGTGTGTATCTGGGCCATTTCACATAGACTCAGATAAGAATCCCTCCACTGCTTTTGTTTAAGAAGCCAATTCAAACATTTTTAAGAAGATATTTTTTTAAAAAGACTGAAGTTTACACAGGGACTTGTGTTCCTGTATCTGCTGTGCGCTGGAAAGGCGGGGTCTGTGTCGAGATGGGCGGCGGCAGTGGCGGTGGTGGTGGTGATGGTGGCGGTGGCGGTTCTCTCTCGCCTGCGACCTTGAGGGGGGCCTCACGCTTCTTGAAGAAGAAAGCAGAAGCTGGCGGTAAACAAAGTTCACTTCTGACAGATGGATTGAATGACAGAGGGGCGGCGGGCGCCAGGACGGCTCTGGCAGCGGAGCGGAGGAAACGCGCGGCGCGCTCCAACAGGAGAGGAGGTGTGAACAGGTGCAGGGCCGCTGAAGGAAAGGGAGCAGATGGAAGGAGCCAGAGCCAGTTTAGTTAAAGGAGAAAGGGTGGGAGGGAAGAAGGACGGCGGGCTGGGGGGGCGGGGGAGGACGCTCGCAAGCGTGAGGACTGACAGATAGCCGAGGACTGAGGGGGGTGAATGGCGCGTGGGGCAAGCGGGTGCGCGGGGCTGGCCAGGCTAGGGCGGGGATGTGCGAGGAAATGCTGCCGACCCATCCCGCTGCCGAAGGAGCGCATGACCCCCCCCCCCCCCACTTGTCACTGGGGGTGCCTCCTCCTCCTGATAGGCTCCTCTGGATGGCCACTCCCTCCTCCCTTACTCGTTTGGTGCTCGCAAACCTGTGCCCAGCGGGGCCTCCTGGGGTGGTGGGGTTTGGAACAACAGCCGCAGCATCGACCTCTCTTGAAGAGGGATCGCTGGCTGGGCCGCTGGGACAAAGGGTTCGAGGGTCACGGCAAAGTGTCACACACCCAAGTTCACGTTTCCCATTGAGAGGAGCGGTTTAACCTGGTGATGTGCGGGTCACAACCCGGATGCCTTCTTAGGCCCTGCGGTTAGCTAGCGGGCTCTGGCGGAGTTCGGTGTGCCCGTAGACGTGGAACACCCCTCGCAACAAAACACTGTTTTAAAAATGACTGCAGCTTATGTCCCAGCTTATAAGATTTATTTTTATTTTTTTAATTTTTTTTTGCTAAGTTGCATAAATCCATTTGTAATAACTACCACTCGCCACACCAGTTTATCATAAAAAAATATCGGGCTCAAATGATTGGTATAATTATAATAAGTAATGAGCCAGAATTATGTGTTTGCCCTGTTATCCCATCATCTGTGACGATGATGCACAACAATAATTTTTCCATTTGCATACTACAGGAAAAAATACCCAGAAATAACCGCGGAGCATGTTCAGCGTGGTCAGAAATGCAGGGGAAAGGAGGAGTGTCAGGCTGGCATTGGTGTGACAGGGTAAAAAACACGGTGTGTCAGGGGTTTAAACGTCACGCAGTTCTGTAGCTTTGTCTGAATCTGATACTGTGGGTTTTTTTTAAATGTTTTTTTTTTTTTTTTTTTCTCCCCCCCTCTTAAAAAATCTGGTGTTTGTTTCTTGTGGGAAGTAGCAGCCAGTGTGCGTTTGAGACCCACACCTTGTTCGCTGCTACAGTAACACCACAGTCGTCCCTTTGCCTCTTGACAAATGTCCCCCTAATTAGCATAAACAAAGGTGAGAATGTAGAGATGCGTCGAGGCTCTGTTCGAGGACTTCCTCTTTCACGAAACCTCATCCTCCCACTCGTCTGTCAATTTTTAGTGCATTTCTAAAAAACTTAGTGTGAAATTTCCAGATGAAGGAATCATTATATATTCAGAAAAATTAATAACTCTATAGATGTTTTATTTCACTTTTGTATTGTGAACAGAGGCATTTCACACAGGTCAGTGTTGTATCTGAATATCACTACTTGCATATTACATGACAAATGGACTTACTTTAGGCCACATTCTACGTGTTGTTTTCGCTCGTTTTATCAACTTTTCACTTTTTATTTCTGTATACTCTGTCAGATTGCCAGAGGAATTTTTTTTTTTTTTTTTTTAAGTGCTCCGGTTTCATATCTACTTATAACCAAGCATAAGGTGATTTCTGAAAGGCAAAAAAAATCTCTGCAAGTGTGAAATAACCTCTGAGGGTGTGTGTTTTCCTTTCATCGAGCCACGGCTGTTCGGCGACAGGATTACAGATCCTCTCGAACCCCCGCACGCACGGGAGGAAAAGGTGCACAGCCCATGTAGAGTCCTCATCATCAGTGGGATCTCTAAATTATAGGAATATATACATGTGTACATAGAGGGATGCAGTCAGACACACTATCAGCGGTAAAAGTGCACACGTATATTTTCAGTTCTGCTTTTAAAAGGAATATTGGCTGCAGTGCTGTCATATTACATTAAATACCATGGTTTCCCTTGTTTTCGCACATTTTTAAGCCCACTTTTTTTTTTTCTTCCCCCCCCCAGAAAACAAATGTTTTTAATCTAATAACATTGCGCTATGTAGGCATCCTTGCTAGAAAGGTCAATAGGTTTTAAAAAAAAAAAAGCTTTAGTTAATTGCATTAGACCATTGTTAAAAGACAGCCTTAGATTTTTTTAAAATTTATAAATATTAAAATTTAGGCAACAATTATTCAGAGAAAGTGGATCGACAGCAATCCATGCTGTTAGAAACAAACAATAAAAATGAATATGTTTTCATGTACAGACACGTACAGAAAAGGGTGTTTTTTTAATATTGAAAATGTGTGAGTAATTATTTTACAGTTATTACTTTTACCATGTGTGAGATTCATGGAGCAGTTGGTTTGTACAGCTTGATGAGGTCCTCAATCAAGGTAACTTGATTAAATGTTGAATCCCTGTTAGATGGTAAATATAATATTTTGCATTTGTTCTCATTTTCTGAAGGCCTCCAGTTGTAGCTCTTTGCTTGGTGTTGCAGCAGCAGTAGCATCATCTTTGTCTGTGTCCTCATATCTCTTAGGAGCAGGAATCTCCGGGCTCATTTGCTCAGGTGTGTTTACTGCGTGTGCCCAGGTGGATGTGCTATTGGAGGGGTGTTCATGGCACACGGCGGTGCTGCCACCTGCATAAAATCGCATTCTGAGCATCCAGTGGACGTTGCGGGTGCAGCGTTGACATGTCGCCCAGTGCTTTAAGGTGTGCGGCTGCCCGGCGTCGCCTCTCTTGGAAATGGCGTTTTTGGGGACGCGGCGAAATGACGCACAGGTTGCAGAGGAACGATCTCGGGAGCGCAGGCTGTCGCCGTCCGAGCGGCGGCATGGCGAGCCTGGTGTTGATGAGCGCTCGCAGCGCCAGCAGCCTGACTCATCACAGGAGCCCCAGCATTTGGTCAGTCCTGGCGCGGGATCACGGCGCACCGCGGGGTGCAGCAAACCGCGCTCCGGTCGGCCGCACCGTTCCAAGTCAAATGGGCGACAGCTTGACTAGTGCTCGCATAGGCGGCTCTGGGCCCCTGCTGCAGCGCCCAGCCGCACGGGCCCTCGTTCTGGGGATGTGCGTTATGGATGCACTCTGTGTGTGTGACAGAGAGGGGGGAGAGAGGGGGCTGGGCAGCTACGGCAAAGCTGTCCTGTCGCGGCTGCCTCGGCCCCCTCCCGGCCTGGCCTGACCGCGTGCTGACCTGATGAAAATGACACGTTGCTCACGTTATGAGCCGCTGCAGGCGCCGCTTGGCCGCGAGAGCTGTAAATTCGGTCTGCTGCTCGGCTTCTGGAGCCAGTGAGGGAGTATGTTTTAAAGCTCGTCTTTTATTATTATTGTTATTGTTATTATTATTATTATCGGTACTATTATTATCACTATAATTATTATCATTGGTTAATTTATCTGACACTTTTTTCCAGAATGAATGAAAATGTTAAGCGACTTATAATTGTTTACCCATTGATACAGCTGGCTAATTTTTACTGTATCAATTTTAGGGTAAGTACCTTCATCAAGGCAACTACAGCAGGAGTGGGACTCGAACCACAACACCACCTGCTGCCCCTAAATTTAAAGCTCATGTGTCTGCTAAAATGACGTGGACACCAGATCGCCAGTGCGCACTGCTCTTTATTACCTACGACCCCTAAGTGCTGTTTCCCATGACGCTTTGGGTGGAAGAACCTCAGCAGAAAGTCGAATCCTCCCCAGGTGTTCTCCGGTGGCGCTAAACGGCTCCCCAGCGTGAGACTGGTTCCCGCACATTTGGATCGCAGCAGCCACGGGTGGAGGAGTAGTAAGAGCTGCTGCCTTACAGTTTGTGGGCCCGGGTTTGAATCCCAGCCCCAGCTGTAGCACCATCAGTCAAGTACTTGCCCTGAATTGATACAAATAGAATACTGTACAGAGGGGTCAATCAGTGTAAACTTGAGTGTCTAGCACTGTATGTGACCTTGAACAAAGGTGTCAGACAAACACCAGGTAATATTAATTCTGTATGTTAATGTTAATATTTAACGTGGCCTGCGGGACGCGACTGGCCTGCGGTGGAACCTCGGCGGTATTTTCTTGTGGTGAGAACTTGTTGTAGCAGGGCGAGCTACCGGTTTACTTCAGTGCGATTCACCGTTGTGTCCTGAGCGTGATGGATTAATGCGTCGGCGTGACCAAGGCCGAGGGGACGGACGGAGACTTTGGCACAACCGGTGGCACTCGGCACAACCGCTCCTCGCTAGGTGAGCATCGCTTTCCTGACCGCCGCCGCCACAAACCAAAGTCTGCTCTTGCCCACAGCAACTTTTCCCCCCTTCCTTCGCCCGCTTGTCCGTCTCGTACTAATTGGTCGCCAAACACCGCCAGCGCAATGCTCCACCCCGCGCACCACCCACACCCCTCCCCCCCGCACCCCCCCCCCGGAAACAAACAGTAACAAATGGCGAGCTGCGAGCAGTCGGCGGTCCCCCGCTGGGCCGTGGTGTGGATGGTGTTTCCAGGCCCCTGTTCAAGCCCAGCGGGGTGCCCGGCGCGCTCTCCCGGTCGCGCTGTCGCGCCGAAACACCCCGCTTTCACACACCAGACGACAGCAGGCCTGGAGGAGCGGTCACTTTGGAGCGGCGCTCCGCACGCAGTGTGCGAGCGAGAAAAAAGTTTCTCTCGTTCGCCGTGCGCTTAATTAACAGAACGCACAGCAACTTTTTGGGCATTCTTCGCTTTTTATGGGGGATGTACTTGGCACTTGGCACAGACGGATTCATGTGAGACTAAATAAAAAAAAAACAGTGCGCATCTGTGCTGAGTTTTTTTAACCATCTGAATGTTTGTGCAAGAAGCACACAAGTATCTGCAAAGAAAATTAGCGAAATGTATAAATCGCGTCAGGGAGGCTATTGAGTCTCGCCGATGAGTAACGCAGCGGCTCTGACTTCGGTGGCGCCCGTGTAGCGCGCTCCGCTATTTCTGTTACACTCTCTCTCCGTGCTGTTTATCATTTCTGTATTCATAACACAATGAAACACAATGGCGTGTTCTTTCAAAGATGCCAGGAAGTTCAGAATTACCATGTTTCACTTGTTTGTGTAGCAGGTTGACGGGTGGAAATATGGGATAAACATGTGCGAGTGTGGAATAACCTGTTCCCCTCTCCCTCTCTCTCTCTCGGGGGTCGTGGGTTTCGATGGGCCTTGGCCGGTGGACTTCGGACATTTACCGCCTCTTTCCAGCATCGGTGACCTTCTCAGCCCTCCGAGTGACAAGGGTGGCCATTTGTGGTCATGGTCATGGCGCGGCAGCTCCTTTTTCTGAGCCTTGACCCTCACAGGCCTTTCTTTCCTCCTCCTCCTTACCCCCGTGCCCCATCCCCCAGGAAGGAGAAGGATGCGGCCGAGCGCTGCCGGAGCGAAGAAGTGGCCTCTCTGGCAGCCCAGGCCAAGGAGCGTGAACGCGAGCTGCTGCAGAGGCTCCGGCACGAGGAGGCGCAGCACCAGCGGAGCGGTGGGTGACCGTGTCCTCTTCCCCGCACCCTCCGCCAAGCCCCAACCGTTTGCAAGCACGGCCCCTGCCGCCCCACACGGCGTCGCCAACACCTGTAACCTTTGGCCGGCCCGAGGAGGAGCAGATGCCGGGCTCCGCGGAGGAACGCGTGTTACATGTCGGTTAGCGTTTAAAGGGAGCCGCTGCCCGGCGCTGCCCACTGTCTGCCGCTTTTCCCGCCGTTGCTCTCACATCTGCCGCGCCATCTGGATCCCCTGAGTTTATTTACCTGCGCTGGGGTTTCTTTATTTATTTTTTGATTTATTTTTTTTTTTTTTTGCCGGGGTGGGGGGCTGGAGGCACGCGCCACGCCGCGGAACAAAGCCCAGGAAAACAAAGCGCTTCTTTTTGGCGCCGCTCACCAGCACACATGTTGTCTAAAGAGAAGCGGCATCCGGGGCTCAGCGGGGAGCTCTCCGGGTTTACCGAATTAGTCCTTTAATACCTCGGACCACTTCCTTCTCAAAGCCTATAATGGCCACTCACTCGGACTAATTAGTAGCCCCCCGCCCCCCCACGCCACTGAAACACTACAGTTTTTGGTCCGTCGTTGTTTAAGGCAGTCGCCTCTAGCTGCAGCGTCACTGGGTTTTATTTTTTAATCTTTTGCTCTGTTTTTCCCTCCCAGTTTGTCTTTTTATCCTGTTCTCTCCGCGCACGTCTTCTCTGTGTCCCGCACCCGGCTCGCCGCTTTCAAACTCCTCAAATGATTTTGGGAGGGGGGAACAAACAAAGTTTGTGAGTGACACACGGTCTGGTGCTGGTTCCGCTGGGCCCTGGCAGAGGAGCATCTTTCCTCGGCCCGATGGGGCTGGGACAGGTTTGTAGGGGGTTGGGGGGGGACGCGTGGCCCTTTGAATGCCCGTTCACAGTGAGATGCCCGTTGTCAAAAGGCTCTGCGGCATTGATGGGGCGCTGCGTGCTCATTCCATGGAAGCGAAGCGCCGACAGATCCATCCTCTGTGGCTCTTTGGTGCAACATGCCAGCGCCGGAACTCGTGTGGGTCCAGATTTCCGCACCCACGGCGCTACGCAGCCCGATAGGAGATGCATTTTGTTCCGCTGCTGAGGATGCGTGACCTTGCCGTACATTTAGGTGGGGTTTGAAGGACCCCCGTGAGCAGCATGGGTCAGCAGTTTCCTGTTAAAATTACCATTGTATGTCTGTATTTAGCTGATGCTTCAAAGTATGTGAACCATATAGGGATAGTCATTTTTATATAAAACATTAAGATAAACTCTAACTCTAAAGGTTAAATCTTAAACTTTAGTAAACGACTATAATTTACACCCTACCTACTTATTTTTGCACCTGCACTGCTTGCATGTTTCTATTACACACACGATTTTCTCTAAAGAAACACATGGAATTGGTCTTTACACACCTGCTGTGTCACGTGAGAAACACCGATTCTCATTCAATAACCATTTCGTGGTAAAACCAAGGGACACAGGGGGTTCACACACTTTCAACCAGCTCTTTGTGTCTAATGTGGCTGACAGTGTTGGATATTGCAGTTGACTCCCTACAGTTGTTTACCTGTTTATGCTATAGAATAATGCTATAGACACATACACTGCACTGCAGGCAATTTAGAGCCACGAGTTCACCTGAGACACATTTTTGGAGTGTGGGAGGAAACAGGAGCATCAGGGGAAACCATGGAGAGAACATGCAGACTCCGTATAGACCGAGTCGGATTCAAACCCACGTCCAAACCTGCTGCCCCAGAGCCAGGCTCATTGTATAAGGTGAGTGTGTTGTCACACTCTTTGCAAGGATCTGTTGATCTTACGGATGTTCTCCGGTCCGTTGATCTCCGCACTGGAACAGGGAGTCTCCTCAGTCAGGAGTGCAGCGCGGTGGCGTGTAGACAGGAACCCATCCCGCCACCGCGCTGCACACCAGCCAGCCCGGTTGAGCGGCGCTGCTAATGAGCTTTGAGCCACGCGTAGAACAACGTGCCACTTCTCCTGCCGTGGGTCGGGACCCAACATCGCGCTGGTCAGCAGGCCTCTGAAAAGGACCTGAAGAAAAAGAGACCAAAAATGGGGCAGTTCTCTCCAGGAGCACTTGGATGGGACAGCAGCAGGTGGGGAGGTGGGGTGGAGCCTGGTCAAGGGACAAGCCCTGAATTGACACAGTAAATTTACCCTGCTGTATAAATGGGTAAATCACTGTAACTAGCGTACAAACCTCACATTGTAAATTGCCTTGGACAAAGGGTTCAGCTAAATGAATAAATAATAATAATAATATATTTATTATTATTATTAATAATTATAACAAATACAACACCCTGGACCCGATTAGCTTTGTGGACAAAAGGGAGTTTGTACAGTATTGTATATTCAATCCTATCTAGTCATTTTGTAATATTTGTTTATTAAAGTCATACTTTTAGCAGAGACTGTGTGAGGACCACACTGTACTAGTACAGTACTTGGTGCTCAGAAGGTTATAGGGTTGCACCCCACCTCACATTGGATAAGTGGTTGTTGATGATGGATTATGATAATTTAATATTCATTAACATGGTCATATCACACAATCTAATTTCAGGCTCTTCTTCTGGGGCAGGGTTGTGGTCAACCGAAGGGTCTGTCTTACATGTCCTGTCCTGTACTTGCAGTGAGCAAACTGGACACTCTGCTCAGCTCCCAGAATTCCCTCATTGGCAAGCTGAAGGAGGAGTGCCGGGTGCTCGGGGTTCAGCTGGAGGAGGTGGCTGAGGCAAGCAGGCAAGTTCTGCACGAGGTCCATGAGGACGCTCACGTCGGGCTCTTGCTGGACAGGCCGAAGAGGCAGAAGCTCGCCTCTCCCTCTGTTGATCCGTCTGATTGGTTGATTGATTGGTTGGTTGATGGAGGCGTGTCGGTGAGGTGTCATGGAGGACCAGCAGCGGTAGCTGTGGAACAGGGTCCCTGAGATGTAGTTGTGTCTCCTGTTCCCATGATCGCAACCACTCAGGCTCCCGTTCACCCGGTTCCATTAGACTTACGAACATGATGTTGCGGGTCTGATATTTTGGTGGCGACCCCCTCGGTGGAGGTCCGTCGCTCGTTTCCTCCCGCCAAGCTGCTGTGTCCCGTGGACCGGCGCCGTTGGAAAGAAATGTCCCGAACATCCGGTGCGACACCACCTGCAGAGAGCGCGGTGTCGGTGTGAGCGTTAGCTCGCCGTAGCGCACGCCGACACGTACACAGGAAGTGCTCGCACCAGCAGGAAGGTGGGCACCGGGCGGCTTGAAGGGCAGCAGCTTTAAGTGCAAAGACGAGAGGAGTGCAGGCGGACAGGCGGCTCCTCAGGCTCCCCCTCCGAGCTGTGCGTGTTGGGGTTAGGCGCCCGAGGCCTGTGGAGTTAGTGTAGTGTCGCCAGCAGGTGTGTGTGTGTGCATGTGACTGTGTGTGAGGAAGGCAGCAGACAAAATGTTCCTGTGTCGTGACTTCTGAGCATGTTCATTTGAAAGGGTAATAAATGAGTAAGAGCAGCGTGAGTAGCTGAGTGGTGGCCTTTGGCTTTTTTCCCCCCCTCTCTCTTTCCACATACGTGTACGTGTGTGTGTGTGTGTGTGTGTGTGTGTGTGTGGCCAGGACCCGGGTGGAGCAGCTTTCCCTGGAGAAGGAGCACTTCCAGCAGCGGGTGGAGAAGCTGCAGAGCCGCTGCCAGGAGATGGAGGTACAGTGTGTGCAGCACGGGAGGATGCACCAGCGCATGAAGCAGAGGTCAGCAACCCCTCCGTTTCCCCTCTCTCTTTCTCTCTCTCACACACACACACACACACACACACACACACACACACACACACACACTTCCCTGTCCGAAGGTCAGAGCTGATCCACACAAGCAGCTCATTCACACAGGAGAGAAGTCCGATGCACAGTGATGCACTGAGGCGTCCAGCAGGAGGCGCTGTTGAGCCACTGGGGGGGTAGGTAGGTGACGGTGGACGTAAGGCTCTCTGTCCCCAGGGTCCCGGAGAGGTCAGAGTGCTGCTGGAGCAGCGTGACAGGTGACAGAGCGGAGGTGGGAACACTGCCACGGGCCACAGATCACATTAAGAAATTACATTAAGAAATGAAATTAAGCAAATGTGCATGATGGGGGGGGGGGCAAAGAAAATTCTGGCACCGTTTGTGGGATTTAATAAAAGTGGTAGTTCTGTTAATCGCGTCGATCCGTTGGTCCACTCTGTCCGCTGAACGGCTCGTCGACCCGTCTCTGAAAAAAACACTCATTTTGCAGAGTGTAGAAACATGAATTACTTGTGCTCTTTTATGGGATATTGCAGTGAAATGATAACTTTTTACCTCTTTAAATATGAATCTATGTCAATATGTATTTCACTGAAATGGTCCAATGTCTTTCTGAATGGCCCCCCAGCAAGACCCACCTTGGGGCTCGAACAACCAGCATTGCAGCTGCAGGGATGAATGTTTAACCGTTGCAGTCCCTGCTGGCCTAATAATAATAATGTGTTTCTCATGACCACATCCGTCCAGTCAGCCTCCAGTTCCTGAAAGTTTACTTGCGTTCCCGCAGTGGGTGGACGGGGAGAGAAAGGGACGGCAACGGCCACGTCAGCGCAGCGGAAGCGACGGAGCGGCGCTCGGCAACACACACCGGCGGCCATCCGGGGCGCCCGCTTCGCCGGGGGTTAAGGTGCGCGTGTTAACGAACGCGCCTCGCCGTAAAGCGGCCGCGCGGCCAGGGCTCCGCCTCGGATATTCTCGAACGGCGCAATCTGTGCTGCGAAGAGCTGCGACAGCTCTCCACGTACGAAACATTTGGAAGATCAGCTTGATTTATTTTTACATCGGCAAGAGGGTGCCAAGCAACACAGGGGTTTCAGCACACAACGTTTCGCCTCTTTATATATATATATATGTGTGTGTGTGTGTGTGTGTGTACACTTATATATTTATTTCTGCATCTCCCTGGCAATTTGCAGGAGGAAACAGCGCCTTGTCCTTGTAATGAAACACGGTCCCATGTTCCTTTTCCCCCGCAGCGCTGTTCTGTGACACAGTAAAACAGAGTACTGTGCTGGAACACGGTACCTCGTTATGTGTGACCGTGAGGGCGACAAAATGTAGCGGAGTGCAGTGGAAAGGGTCGTGTTCAAAGGGCAGCGACTTTGAGGAAGTGTTGTGGTAGCAGCAGGGGGCGTAGCGGTTAGAGCTGCTGCCTTGATATCGATGGACATGGGTTCAAATCCCCAGCTGCTTACCCTGAATTGATGCGGTAAAAGTTACCCAGCTGTGTAAGTGACTTTGTAGGAAAGTGTCATGCGCAGGGAGAGAATTTTCCAAACTGTCTGTCACTTAGATACAGAACGAGACTGAGCTCAGTAGGAAAAGGTGTTTGTTCTACCAGTCAGTAAACGCTGGTGGTGTACAAGAAACGTAAGTGCTTTTACTGCGGTAAGTCACCCACTGCGGTGCGACTGGCCTCTCTTTCACTTGTTGTTTCTCAGGCTTGTGCCACAGCATCCAGCAGCTCCGAACGCACGCACGTGCTGCTCGCCCCCCACGGCTGCCAACATGTTCCATTACCCAGTATCCCCAGCCCCTCAGCCCCTCAGCCCGCCACCCCCCCACCCCCTGCAGCAAGCACACAAAGAGCACTGCGCGCTCGGTGTGCCACAACACACACGCAGATGTGTCGCTAAATCTACAGGCTTCTGCCGCCCATATGGCAACTTAAAGAAAGATGGTCGGCTCATCTGGGCAACCGGAGCGGAACCGGTTTCGGGCCACATGCAGATGCGCTGCGGACCACGTGTCTGTCGCGGGAGTCGGGGCCGTGTGGGGTCGACGTTCAGACGGGCTGTCGTTTTGGGTTTGCGGTAGAGGCTCGGAGCGCGTGCCGGTCCAGGTCCGGGAGGCGCGTTCTCTTCCGTGCGACGAATGGCCGTGCGGGTTTTGGGGAGGACCGGGACGAGGACGGGCCCCTGGGCAAGAGCTTCTTCATCTGGCTCCGTAACCCAAACCCCCACCCCCCTGCACCGCAAACTTTTCATTTGCAAATGAAGTTGGCAGAGGAGCAGGAGGAAGGCCCGTGTGTGTGTGTGTGTGCGCGTGTGCACGTCCGCCCGCACGTCCTCTGTAGTCACCGTTGCCCACGGCAGGTTGTCATTCTTTAACTTGTCAATATGTGGTCATCTGCTGAGGGTCTGAGAAAGAAATGTGAAAGTTTTTAACATTTTCTTCTTTATGCTACAGAAACAGTTAAAACTGAGTGTGGAAGAAAGTACAAAACCACTAAATGACGACGACTGTTTGCCTATTTTTCTCTCTCTCATTATTTACACTTGTGCAGTTTATATATATATATACATATATATATATATATATATATATAAAAAAAATAAGGTACACGAACGAGGATACATTTCAGCGCAGTTTCCCGAAATCCACAGCAGCCTCGAGTGTCTGAGCTGCGGCCCCTTTGTTTTCGTGTCCAAAGCTCAGCGCGGGGGACGAGGGACGGGGTCCGTCAGGCCGACCGACCGCCGCGTTCCCCCCCCTTGGCTACCAGGGGGCGCCAGAGAGCCGAAGGCACCAGCAGGCCTCTCCAGCTGGGCCGAGCTGCCGGGGGCGGCGGAGCAGCCGCCCGCTGAAAGGGCTTTTGTGGAGCGCTGGCTTCCGCAGCTCGAACCTGCACATGTCCCAGGGCGGCGCCGACGACAGCATGTTCCCCGACAGGAAGCTGAGAGCGGGATTTCGCCTCACGCACCCACACACCCCCACGCAGCGCCAGTGCACTTTTCTACCCAATTTATTTGCTCTTCGCCAAAGACAGGGTGAGCGCTCCTGTTTCGCTCGCCGAGGCTCAGGTACGACAGGAGCGACGTTTCCACGAGGCACACGATCATTACGAGTAGCTCTGTCTCTCTCTCTCATGCACGCACGCACTCCGAGCGGTTCGTCTCCGGTGAGGTTATTTCAGATGCGTCAAGGTTCTTGAGCTGGGGTCCCGAAAGCGGACGCCTCGCGCACCCCAGTCAGAGGAGGGCGCACCGGGTGGGGGTTGCGTCCCACACAGAACTCCTTTGGTTGCGTTGTTGCGGTAAAGGAGCTCTCTTTTCCCTGATTGGTACCCGATTGGAACGTTTGCATCACCATTTTTCCATAAAAGTTGGACAAGTGATTGATTCCTGTCCCTGGTGGAACCTGAGCTGGAGACACTTGAGCTGCTGCTTCCCTCTCTGCTTTTCAGTAGTCGAGCGGTTACGACATTGCGCTGGGTTGGTTGCAGGTTTGAATCCCAGAGAGGTACGAGCCCTTACTGGGTCACGTGGTAGGAGTGAGGTTCTCCGATTGCCGGCGCGCGGAGACGAGCCCCTCTGGCCAGATGCCGCGCCGAAGCGGTGCCAGAACACGGAAGAGACACGCGGTCGCGTTCGGCACTCGGAAAGGGGCTTTCGCCGGGCACGATGGGATTAGGACCACGTTTGCAAACACGAACGGCAGATGAGGCGGCGGACATTGGGTCAAAACGGGGCTGGACTCTCGGAGAGCCCACATGGTGCGAGTGAAACTGGATGGTAACAGTGAGCAGAGATGTGTGTGTGTGTGTGTGTGTGTGTGTGTGTGTGTGTGTGTGTGTGTGTGTGTGTGTGTGTGCATGTGTGTGTTTTCTCCACTTTGTTCCATTCCCACGAAGGACCACTCGTGGGTTCAGTCGGGACGCGAGCGCGATATGACGGTGGTGCTAGTTGAGGGGTCAGCGGCATCAGAGTGGAAACGAACGCGGTGACAGCTGTGTGCGGTAAAATGGTGTAAAGTACTCTGCGCACGAAAAGAGTCATTTCCACACGGCACAGAATTGTGCCCCAGGGTCTATGTTGCCTGTTTTTTTTTTGAAAACAAACAAAGGAAGGAAGACATGAGCAACAATATCCTGTTTTATTGCAAACAGGTTGGGGGCCACGACACACGTACCCTCCAGACACCCTCCCCGCAGGCCCCGGGGGGGCGGAACTGTGCCAGGCGGGGACAGGGAGGGAATGGTACCAAGCAGCTGCACCCTCGCTGCCCCTGGCGGTGTCGTTTCAACAAGGCGAGCCGAGCCAGACCCCCCCCCCCCCGCTCCGTCTTCGACAGCCCCCCCAACCCCGTTTTCTGCTGCCCGGTTCTTGTGCGGTCGCCATCCAGAGCGACCGCGGGGGGCCGACCCTCACCTCCAAAGCACGTACGTTGTGGGCTCGCAGCGACAGACCTGCGGGTTCGACCTCGGCGGTTTCCTCACCCTCTTCTAAGAGGGGCTAACAGGTGAATTTACCGCAGGACCAGGGACAGAAGTGCAGTAACCGCGCTGTCCGCAAGTGTGTTTTCACCGCGTGCAACTTGCAGTGTTGGACACCCACCGCGTATATAAATCTGAAGGTGTGTGAGAGAGGCACACTGCGTGATTGAGGGCCACTTACGCTGATTTACCCATTTACAGCGGTGGCTCTTCTTACTGCAGTATTTCAGGGTAAAGACCTCGACTAAGTAAGTGAGCGCTGCAGCGGGAGGCGGGATCCGAACCCAGGTCCTGGGAGTGCGTGGCAGTGCCTCTAACCGCTACGCCCCCTGCTGCGTTTGCAGGTCGCCTGCAGCACACGGTGTTTACAGCGCATACCACGTTTACATGCATTTACAGCGTCGACGTGTGCGTGAGCGCGGTAACGGAGCTGCGGCGTCGAGCGAAACGAGTTCCTCGCTGCCGTTTCCCCTCCTCCTGCCGGAGGGCGCTGTGGCATCCCTGGCGACGGGTCGGGCGCCGAGCGCCTGTCCTTCAGTGAGCCTGGGAGCCAGCAGATGGTGTCCTTTCACCAGGGCCAGCGGGGCGGCGCCGGGCGAGCTGGGGTTCGGGGCCCGAGCCATCCGCCCACCCCCCCACCCCCGCAGCAGCGGGCAGCGGCCGGCCTCAGCCCCGCTCCTGGACCTGGGGGGGTGGCGTTGCTGCTGCTGTGGGGGGAGGGGGCGCTAAGCTGTATTAAAAACCTAATTAAGTTGTGTGCCAGTAAATGTAGGGCACTTATTGGATTTACCGCTTTGGCTGCTGGACGGAGCCCTGATTTAATCAGACCCCCATTGTGAGCGGCGCTCCGGAGCCCCTCGAACCTCCGTTCCGCCCTTCTTTGACGTCCGAGACCACCCCCTTCACCAGCGTTGAGCTCCTCGTGCCCGGGAGCGCGGTGGGTCCGAGGCGACGGCGAGCGCAGATTAGGGTCAGCGGACTGCTGTAATGGCGTAAGAGTTAAAGTCCGAGCTCCGGCAGCTGGACGCTCCTGCTCCCGGTGTCTCGCGCGCGCTCGCACCTTTGACCCGTGGCTCCGGACGGCCATCGGGGTTTCGGGCGGCGTCCCGCTGCTGTTACTCGGCTCCGAAACGCGGCGTCGGCCTCGAGGGACCCGTCGTCCGGCGCAGGGACACGGAGGTCCGGAGCGTAACCCGGAAGCACGGGGTTCGATGCAGGGCGCATGCCGGACGGGACGCGGGTCCATCGCGGGGCGTTTCACTGCCAAACACTCTCACGTCGCCATCGAAAGGACAAAATGTTTCACTGCTGCGTGCGGCTCTACCATTTGCGAATGTGGCGCTGCTCGTTACCGCGGTTTTCCTCAGTGACGCCCATGCTGAGCGAAAGTGAGCTGCGGAAGTGAAAGAACACGGTCGGTATGAGGTAACGGCCGTGAACTGGGAGTACAGTAATGATCCCACGTGTGAAATGACAGAGAGGTCTGTAAAGGAACAGGAGGTCGTGTGTGTGTGTGTGTGTGTGTGTGTCGGGGGGGGACAGTTGATGCAAGCTGCAGTGCTGCTCTGGTGTCGAGGTGCCAGGCTCTCAGGGGCTGGAGCCCAGCTCAAGCTGGCAGCTGCAGCCGTGGCCCGGGCGCTCCAGCTCTTGCGGGGGGAGGGGGGGGGAGTTGGGGGTTCGAGGGCCTGTGTTCCCAGCGCACAGACGGCGTAGCCCCAGCACACGGCACCGGGGCATCTGTCTCCCCCCTCAGCAAGAGGTAGAGCTAGAGCCCCCCCCCAGGCCTGCGGCCGTCCCCGGGTTCCCGCCCCCTTCCCGCCATTGGCTCAGAGCCGCCGGCCGAGTCACAGCCGGAACGCGGTCAATTGCGGTGCGCTGACGACACGTCCGCTGTTCTGTGCGTCAGTTTTGTTCCAGAGCAGGAATGAGAAGTGGTCTAAAATCTTTATTATGATTCATTGTTATTCGTTTGTGATCCTTTTCTTCAAGCTGCCCTAGAGTGTGAGGTTCATACACCACTTACACTGATTTACCCATCTCTACAACTGGCTCATTTTTACTCTGTTGGTTCAGGGTACACTAGCTGTTAGTGTAGGGGTTAGAGCTGTGGTGTTTCGAGCCAAAGGTTGCAGGATTAAATCCCACCTCCAGCTGTAGTACCTTTGAGCAAGGTATTTACCCTGCTGTATCAGTGGGTAAATGTGCTGGTCAAGGGGACTCGAACCCGGGTCTTTCAGGCAGAATGCAATGCATTGGACTGCTGCTCTACGCACCTTCTCTCGTTACTGTAGTATTAGCGGTGCGTCCTAAACGTCTTACCCCATGTCTGCGTACCACGTTACCACAATTGTTCGTAACCCTCAATCAACGAAGGTACGTCTGTTCTGTATTATAGACACGGGAGCCGTTTATGGGGACGTGGCAGTTAGGTCTCGTTACGGAGGTTTATTTTTACTTTTTATTTCAATTCAGTCTTATTTAATAAGTGACTGGGGACCAGCGTCACCCTCGCTGATAATGATGGGAAGGTTCTTGGTATTTTGTACTCATTACGTCAAAGAACCTTCCGGGCGAACGAGCGGAGAGGCTGCATTATGTGCGAGTTGCATTTGAGGACCAGCATATAGGTGTGTGCAGGAGGAGGTACACCGTGGTAAATCACGTGTTGAGGCACGATGGGAGCGGCAGCAGCTGCACAGGATGCGAGCGGGAGACTAAGCCAAATGTTGTTTGACATTTTTCAGTTCAAATGACAAGCGCTTTTGAGGAGACGGCGCACCGTGACACATTCGTAGAGTGACACGCGAAGTGGGGTCGCCGCCCCCGGAGCGCCACCACAAGCGTAATTACGCACACCGTGTACTTTTCGTCTCGCAGGTCGTCGTTCTGCGAGTCTCACCGCACCTCTTCGGTGTTATTGGTTAATTATAGGCGTCGTGCGGAGGAGCCGACGCACTTAATGCGCCTCTTGCCGTGGCGACCACCTCGCAGGACGCCGCCGTCCGGCTCACCTCACCTTACGCAGACGACATCACGCACTTGTACACCTGTCTAGACGGGGGATTAGGGCTCCGCTTGTTAATTGTGGGGATGACAGAGTCAAAAGGTTGAGGTAAGACGCTGCGCCGCATAGCGCGGTGTACCGTGACAGGAAACGAGGGGTTTGTTGCGCTGCCCTGTTAACAGGAAGTGACGCAATCATGCCCACTGTTGCGTTCCTCCCCCAGGCTGCAGCAGCTGGACCAGCACTGCCAGGCCAGCGCCCAGCAGGTGATGGAGCTCCTCAGCAGACAGAACCTGCTGGTGGAGGAGCGCCGCGTTCTCAGCGAGGAGATGCAGAACCTCCGCGTGCAGGTACACTCTGCCGCCAGACCCATACCTCCTACTTTTTGGGTTCAAATATCACTGTGTGGAGTTGGCGTGTTCTCCCTGTGTTCGCTTGTTTCCTGTGAACTGGCGACTTTGTGTGTGCGAGACTCCCCTGCGCTCGACCGGCAGTGAGAAAAACACACTTAAAGGGACACGCAACCTGCGCTCGGCTGTAGGAAGCGGTTGAGTTGAAGGCGGTCAGTTCTTGGAAGGCCAGGGCCGGGCTCCTATTTTTCATCCCGGCGCGGGTGCCGGCCTGGTGGTCCTCGGGGGGCTCAGGAAACGTGTCTCCAAACACCGGTCCAGCAGTTAGGCGGTGGGTGGGAGAGGTGGGCACCGCGTGCACAACAAACACTCCTGGTTTGTGAGGTCGGGGCTCAGCCCCCCCTCCCCCTCCCCCTCCCCCTCCCCAGAGCCGGTTCTTGGAAGTGCGATGTCTGATGCCTCTCCGCTCTTTCGCTCTCTCTGCGTCTCCTGCAGCGTCCTGCCGCTGGGGGGCCCACGACGTGACTGGGTTCCAACGCCGAGACTCTGTTCGCCTGCTGAGAGTCGCCGTTCCCGTCCTTCTGGGTGTGAGTAAGAGCACAGATGTAGCGGCTCCGAGAGCCAGAGTGGAGCTGGGGTCCAGACCCCCCGGCGAGCACAGCTTTACCGCGGAGACACTCGGCCTTGCGCGCTTTGGCGGGGGAGGGGGGATGTCGGGGATGCGTTGAAGCCGAGCAGTTACAGCTGCGTTTTTGAAAACATTGATCTTTGTTGTACTGCCTTAAGTTTGGCCCTGATTTGTAGCACCGTGCTGTCAGACTTTTTACCGCATGATACAAATTAAATGCGTGTGCGTGATGCTGATGCGGCGGAGCACAAAGGGCAGGAGGACACGGCACCGTAGCAGATTGACATAGTGCTTTATTTAAGCAGTCTGTAAGAAGGAAGGTAATGTGCATCCCTATCATATACATTTACGTGTAAAAATACTAAGGATGTACAGTGTACAAAAACAGTTTCTTGCAGATTTTCACATCCTTGTGGGTCCTATACTCAAGGAACTTTTTTATCCTTTAAATATGACTGACAGTAATACAATTTTTTTTCTTTTCATGTTTAGTCCCTTCTGTTTAAAATCCTTAACCACATGACTAGATCTTAACATGGATCTATTGACAGAGCTAGCAAGGTCAAGAAATATCACAAACTCTAAAGCTACATGGACGTAAAATTAATTACAAGTTTTTTTTTTTTTGTCTTTTTAAACATGTCATTTTCTTCTTTAAATAAATACTTTACAATTCATGCTCGTTCATAATACACTACCAGGAGCAAGATAACAAGAAAATCTGTTGTAGACAGTACAAACAGTAGCAGCAAAGAGTCTACGTTGAGGTGTAATTATATATATTATATATAGACCCTGCAGTTAGTAAGGATAGAACCCACACCGTTACTCGGCCGAGTTTGGGGAAGCGCGCGGCCCTTCCCTCCGCAAATTTCTACGCTGTGGCACCAAAGCGAGTCACTCCGGCGAGGGAAGCTCAGCAGTCGGACCGAAGGCCGCGCCGAACGCAGTGTCAGGTTTCCTGCCAACACGTGGACCCCTGTCGTCATCGATTCTTTCAAACCTGGGAGTTGAGTTTTGTGACAGGAACTTGGGGGGGAGGGGGCTTTCTGGGCCTCGTTTATTTTTGTGTCTCCAACGCTGACAGAGACCCTTCTGTGACCCTTTCCCCCAGCCTGCCTCTCATCGACCAAGGGGGCAAAGAAGTCGCATGGGAACGTGAGAAGCCTCCCCCCCCCGTCACCATGTGGAGCTGATCGCCTGGCAGCTTCACGTGACCAAACACATCCACACACCTGGTCATCTGCACATCACACAATGCAATATTACATTTTTTACAAATCATAATAAAAAAATTTTTTAATGGGGGGCATCTGTGCTTTCGGAAATTTATTACAAACTTTTTAAGCAGGGACTTTGTTCAGTCAAATATATAAAAAGAGCAATAGAAATAAAAGTGCTACTATCGGTTCATTGCAGTTTTTTCCTTTTCAAATGTGGACTCAAAAGTGTTTAATTTTTTTCCCCCACATTGTTTGCCCTTAATGTCAGGCGACATCCTTTGTTTCAGTAGTATACGCTGTAAAATCAATGTCCTTCACATGCAACATCACAGCGGCCTGTAACGCCCCACCACCCCCCCCCCACCCCACCCCACCCGCCGGACTGTCGTTTTCAATGGAATCGGTCGCAGCGAACCAACCGCTGTTTTACAAATGCATATTTATAGTGATTAAACAAATGGTTATCACAGTAAACGTTACTGAAGCCAAGCGGAACTGACTGGATGCACCTGTGAGGAGTGATGTGTGGAGATGCTCTCTGGCTACAGGTACGAATGACACGGCAGTGCTGAGCAACGTCTCACAAGCTCAACATTTCGGTGCAACACGCACAGGCTCCCCAACCCCCCCTTTTGGTTGCAAACAACATTACACCAAGTGAATGAAGGTGGAGAGATGGATGGCCCTGCCCCCCCCACCCACTTACCCACCCAACATGCAAGACCCCTGTAAAGCTGGATCCAGGAAGAGAAACAAACTGTACAATTTTCAGCCCTAAAAACACCCCTCAGAACAGTGTACCCATTCAGCAAGAAGGTAAGAAACTGAAATGAGCAGTGTGAGCCCCTTTCCTGTACACTTTGTCCTCACTCGGCAGGCAGTTTCATCAACAGCGATCCTTCCGCATCCTGGAACGGGGGCCGCAGAGAGCATGCGTTCTGGAAGACGGCAACAAACGGGGACAGAAATGCAACAAACGGGGACAGAAATGCGACAAACTTTTTCGAAGCTCCCAGCTGTGAGAAGACTGTGACTAAGGAGATTCCGCCCATCAGCAGGATGACAAGGGAGGACTGAGCGCCGATGACTGACCACAACAGGCACAAGATGCCGGTCTTCACGACGTAACCTGCAGGCGAGAGTCCGAGCTCTGTACGCCGCATGGAGTGACAGCATGCGGGTCCTATCGTGTCGCCACAGCTGGGTTCAAGATCTGGCTCAGGGATCAGCAACACGATGGCCTCCAGCGTGGTAACAATCCTCCGTTCAGAGGTGACACCATGGCACACAACATTTCCCAGCAACTTTCCACTAAACAGTTCAACACTTTTTCCGGAACTATGACACTCGACACCCTCAAGGGACCCTGCCAACAACATCAGGTCTGCAATCCTGACTTCAACCGTTCCCGTTATAGCATTTCCGTGGAGAAAACTCCTCCTCCAAAAGCAGATGCAAGCAAGTCCCCTCCTTTCAAAAACGTGCAACGGATGCAACGCCCAAGCGGGAGCCCATCCAGTCACAGCATCCTTCCCAACCAACTTCCTCATCCACCGTCTCCTGTCAGTCAGTCACACGTGGGTCCTACAAGGCCAGCCCCATGTCCACGAGTTGTGTGGATCATAGTACCTACTGGCAGTACTGGGGGACACAGCAGCCCTGGTGGTGCTCCTCCAACTCCCCTGAGAACAACTTATCCATCCCCTCCAATACTCGGAACAAATGCAGCCGGGGCAACGCCATTTCTTGTCAGGGCGAATGGCTGCAGCGCCACACTGACAATTACAAACGAGGCTCGAGGTTAACTGTTCTTCCGCACCCTCTCTTCGCTTAAACATGTACGACAGGGTTCTACATCAGAGAGGAATTCACATCAACAGGGGAGCGATAAAGAAATAGGTAATGAAGAGCAACACCGAACTCCGAGCACACAAAGAGGCGTTCGCTCCAAATGACACCCCCCCCCTCCTCTCCTGCCACATGCAGACCTGCTGCTCCTGGCACTCGGGTACCGGGAGCCTCCCTCGCTGTTGGGGCTCCGCACTCCATCGGGACGGCACCAGATGTGAATCGGAGATCTTAATCTTAGCCGTCTGCGCACTCTCGCATTACCTTTCGCAACCGTGTCCTGCCCAAGCACTCGTGTGCCAGTACCTGGTTCTCTTCTCTCTGCTTATTGCGGTTTAAATCACACATCAGCAGCAAGCAAACACCTTCCAGAGCCCAACTGCCCATCTAGCAGCCCAAGCACTGCTGCTTCACCATGCATGCCCTTGGAAGGTCTTAGTCTCTATCCCCTTATTCACCGTGTCCTTACAGTGTTGCTCAGCTGTGTTAAATTAAGTACCGTTTAATGCCATACAGCTTATTTACACAAGTGGCATTATGCAGATACAAATGCAAATGATTATTACTGCATAAGGGGGGTATTTTAAAGGATGTGAGCACAGAGTACTGTGTTTCTTCCAGCAACCCTGCAGCCTCGATGTGCCGGTGTTGTGCAGGGGGCTAAAAACACAACAGATGGATCAAAAGGAAACGGAAGATCAGCGTGACCAATCACGTCAGTCACAGATGACCAATCAAAAGGTGTAAAATACTGCGGAGGAACATTCCCCATTTGTTACGAATACAGGTGTTTGAGAACATGGCCTATGCACACTTTTGTGCGCGTGCTGATTTCACCCTGGGCCCCTGCATACAGACCTGCCCTGCTATACTCTGCTCCCGGACAAAGCGCGGCGACATCCAAACCCACAGAACGCAACCGAACGTAACGCACACCAGTTCCGTCCCCATCGGCCTACCTCGCGCCGTCGTTCCCGCCGCTGCCCGGCAACCTCATTCCGTCAGTCAGTCATAAATATTGCCACTACTCCATCTTCATACTCCACAGCTTTGTCATCCTTCCTGATCTAATAGCAAAGCTGCTTTGTTCAACACTGTCACACATGCACAGCGTGAAGAGATTCATCACAGAGCTCATGAGTCTCAAAACAAAGCACACGAGTTGCCTCTAGCGAATAATAACGGGTCCACGAGCCCACCTGCTAGATTTATGTTCGTTTAAAAGAGTCGTATAAGATCAGGCATCTCTCAACCACACCTTCCAACACAAATGCAACACATCTTATCCACATCCGACATCAGTCTTTCTAACACGGGCTCGAATCGATAGCATGTATCGATTCGTCCGTAATAACTGTCGAACCACACGGCCCTTTCAAAGGGGCTACACCCCCCAAGGTTTACTGAGAAAAGCCATGGTGTCTGACAAGCGCTGAAAACACTCTGTTCATTGAAAGCGGTGTTTTCAGTGCTGTGCTCATGTGTTAACACACACAAATGTAATGAGACTCTGGGATTACCAGATGCCACAAGAAAGCAGCAGCTTTTCACTCAGTTTCCAGCTAACGCAGCCCTTTTGCTAGTGGCACCAAACCAAAAAAAAAAAAAAAAAAAAAAAATTCACTTCATGCTCTTTGAAAATATCTAAATGACCTACAGCGAGCCAAAATAATAAATAATGAATGAATGAATGAAACAGTGTTGACCGTGAAGCCCCTGAAATGTGTGCATTTGATTATTATAAATAAATACTACTACGGTAACAAGAACACTTGAGCCAAGTCTTCTTGCAGGGTTCTTGCTGTGTAACAGTTTGGTAAGAAAACAAACAAAAAGTAAAAGGATTTAAAAAACAACAACAACAACAACAACAATGTTCAAAACTTAAAGGCCATAGCACTGCGCCCAACTACATTCTTAAGCCATTTGGAGGTGCCTTTTTAATCCAGAACAAAAGACTGGAAAATAATGCTAATAGTAACAACAACAACAAACAATAACAATTCATTTAGGAGAAATAAATAACACACAATTTGAAGCAATCGCTGTGTGGTCAAAAAAGATGACAAAAAATAAGCCACGCCGTCATCGTAAGGACGAAAGAAGAACGTGCGGCAGTACGTACTGTACCCCTCGCGCCACTGCTCAGCTGTGACATGTTCACACTTCCTGTGATTGCACACGTGAGCCAGCTGGGGACCCTGGACCCCAGCGCCACCCGTGCCGATCAGTTGCTCCCCAGCACATACAAGAAGTAGCATCATCAGTAAACAAAACCCCTAAAGTTACATTTCTCCTTCTCTGTATTTTTTGTTTTGTTTTTGTTTTCTTTTACATTTGTTTTCATCAGCCACCTTGTGATACATTAACATAGAATCTGTTCTCTAGGAATGATATGTCAAAGAGTGGGGGGTCGGGGGGGGGGGCATTGCATATTTACATCACCAGAGGGAGGGGAAAAAGTATCTTCCGTGGGCCCGATTTCTTACATTTATATAAAAATAACACCTTGTGCAGCGAGTGTGGATCTCTCGGGCCTCGGGAGGATACGTACCTAAGCTTCCTTTCCTTTCTCTTTGTTCTCGTCACTGAAACGTTAGCAACGGACCACGGTTCAAGCAGACCCTTGATGCAACGGCCCGGCTGTGGCGCCACCACGGGACACAGGGTCCTTCAGCCCACGCGGCGGTGAAATCTGGTGCCGTGCCACTGGCGCGCCCAAGCGCGGTCGCATGTCGAGGTTTCCTGGGCACAGCTGTGGACTGTGTTATCCACCGCTCCGTTGCACCCTTTTCAGAGGACGCTCATCCTTAGCGCAGCACCCGATTTCACCGAATGGCCGCGGAAAACACACAGTCAGACACGTACCTACAAACTACACCCACGGACAGCCTACCGTTAAAAGCCTGAGGTCAATGGTAGCGACAACAGAAGACATTGGAGAGACATGTACGACAACTGCCTGTAATCCATGAGAGAGTACGGAATTTGACCAAAGTGTTAGCAGTGCTGTTCACCCCCCCGGTAGTCGAGGCCTAGAGGGGGCGTGACCTGTGTCTGAGTTGAGTGCAGACGCTGTGTCTGCGCAGCCTGAGTGAACCGTTTATGGCAGTTTCGATTTCCAAGCGTGAAAGGGCTCTTGCGCTCAGGCCTCCGACAACCCCGCGAGCTGAGCGGAAGGCCCGGCCGGAGCCCGCCGAGGAAGGCGTGAGCTGCAGCGGCAATGTGGGCTGAAGGGCTCCTGTGAATCACGAGCCAAGTGATGACAACACCCCCCTTCCCCACCCACCACCACGCCTGCTTCTCAAATGCTGAAATGAAAACACGAGTAAGGCAGCGTTTTTGTTCTTGTTCCCTATGAGGAATGTGAACGACTCTCAAACAAATGCAAACAAAATTCTAAGTTTAAAAGAAAAAAGAAAAAAACTGTTTGCCCTGTGCAGCCAACCGTGTCGTTGAAGGGGCCTTTAAAGCGGGCCAGACCAACCTTAGCCTGACCCTACGTGCAAAATCCCAAGTTCCGATACAAAAAAAAAAAAAAAAACGAAACAACAAAAACAAATAAATACTTGGAATGGTCCTCCCCATCTAGAATAATAAATAAGGACCCCAGGGGAGAAAAAAGAAGGCAGGGGCAAACTCAGGTTAGGGGCAGAGCTGGGCTAAAAATGCTGAAGACCTCATATTTCCAGTGCTAGCTGAGGATGGTGATGCAGTACTGGTGTTTATTCCCGCCCGCTGGCGGAGTAGGAGAACTGAGGGAAGTGTGGCCGTCGCTCATTGTCCATGCAATCCATTCCATCCTCGTCAACTACAGAAACACAGATCCCAACTCAGTCAGATTCAAATCTCAAACATTTCAATCCCCCCCAACCTACAAAAAAGTGTGAAATTCCACTAATTTATGCCATGACACAGATTGACCAGGGAGGTGTGACTCACATTTCTCAGGTGGAGTAATCGTAATCGTCTGAGCTGTGAACTCTTCATCGAAATACCGGGTGTCCGTCTCCGAGGACACCTGAGGCTTGAAGGGAGGTATCAACTGGGAGAGGAACAAGGAGATTCAGTTTGAACCAATCATGAGCACAGATGTTCCACTGAAAATGCAGCTTTGCTGAAATCCCAGAGAGCAGTTTCATCCACTTCATTATGAAGCCCCCATCCAAGATACCTTCTTATCATAGACGTCTTGCCAGTCAATCGTGGCAAAGAAGCTATGACGCATTATTTCCTTCGCATCATCCGGACCTCCGCCAAGCCTGCAAAAAAAAAAGTCCATCTTATTGTGCACAATAAATAGTGACACATGTAACTCCAAAGTTACACAAATAAAATGTGCGCAGTGCAAGTGAAAAGGCTGAATAAACACTATTTCTGCTGGATTTTAACAAGTGAATTTTATAAAGCACTACATCTCCAGGCTCTGGCTATAGAGTGTCTAGTGGAACACCATGGTCTCTGAGGTCACTGAGCTGATTGTCGGGGCGGGCGGGGCACTTCAGGTTCCCACCGTTTGTTGGGGTCCTTGATAAGCAGTCCAGACAGCAGTGACTTTGCGTCAGCCGAGAGGGTTCGAGGGAATTTTATGTCTTCCATAAGGATGAGCTCAAACAGCTTCTCGTGGTCCTGGTTGTAGAAGGGCAGTCGGCCGCACATCATCTCGTACATGACCACACCGAGCCCCCACCAGTCCACTGCCCGGCCGTAGTCATTGTCCTCCAGCACCTGGAAGGCAGACAGACAGATGGGCCGGCGTAAGCACACCACGCCCCACGTCCTCTTAGTATTTCCGTGGTGGCGCGATTCCAACATGGCGGCCAGCGGACAGCTTCACGGCAACGTGAACAACGGTGGCAGCTCTTCAGAAAAGCTCACGAGAGCATCACTCAGCTTCTGCCAACGTCACATCCAGCCCGGGTCATCCGTCACCCGAGCCACGTCTGGCAGCCCAAGACACGGAGCGAGTGGAGAGAAGGCCGCTCTGCTTCTCTCAAACCCCCGGTGCAGAGCTGGCCAGGTAAAGGCCACACCCTCGCAACAGCACAGGTATCAAAGCCATGTGTTTGAGCTGGACTCTGCCTTTGCTTCTCAGGGAGATTCAGTGGGGCCACGGGGGGACGGAGCGCCGCTTCGGATGCGCAGAGGCGGCCCGTCTGAAGGAGAGTCCTAATTAATGTGTCGGCTTAATGACAAGCGCCGCTGGCCAGACGCCAGCCAGGCATATGCTCCACATTTTGCGAATAATGATGCCTCTCCTCTAATCTACACCCAGAGACAAACCTGGACACGGACGGCTCCCTTCTTTCTGTCAGCTACAAGCGATACACGGGCGTTGGGCTCCTACAGTTCCCCGAACATCCTGGTGGCCGTCCTGCGCCAAGTGGAGCTGTTAGACAACGGACAAAACCGTCCGAAGCCTGTGGACCGATCAGTCCTGACAACGAATTGGAAAACCATTCGACCAGCACAACAGAAATCGAGATATTCTCAAAGTGGAACTGTCAGAAGGCACTAATCACCGAACTTGGAGTCCATCGGAGGGGATTACCAGGAGGTGAGCTTCAGCCCACTTCAGAGCTGTTCACCTCGCAGATTTTTCCTTCTTTTCAAACTTTGCGTGAGAATCTGAACCGAGCTCAGACTTAACGGACGAGTCAGTCAAATTACACACTAATCAGCCGCCCGTGGAGACATGCGTGCGCTGCAACCGATAGGCCACCTACACAGGGAGATGTACGACTCCTACAATTTATTGATTGAATGCATAAAATAAATAAAAAAATAAAACAAGAAATAAAAATGCGCAGCGCGAGTAACGTTGCACTTTGGAATCGAAAATAGAACTCGGGCGCCGAACCGGCGAGCAACGTGAGTCACGGCCGTACCAGATGGGAGATTTTCCCTGCTCATGAAATTCCACATGCTTCGAAGCCGGGTGTTCTCTGTGTATTACTGCCCCACAGTGCTTTAGGTGAGCTGTGGTGTAGTCGTGGGGCCCGCGGACAGACAGACGCGAGCGAGGCCTGCGTCCACGCAAGCAGCTCGGGAGCAAGCGGGGGGATGCGATTAAAGCGCATGGAGCCAGTTGGCCCACCCACCCCTCCTCCTTCCTCACGCTCCCACCCCGGAGCCACAGGCAGAACGGGGAGCCCGGAGGGGAGGAACAGGCCCCGCTCGGGTGGCCATGTGGCACGGCTGCTGCTCCCAGGCCTGGGCCCTTGGCAGGGCTGGCTGGGGCTGGAGGAGCAGAGAGGAGGCCTGTGGCTCCACCAGGCCTGCACCCCAGCAGGGCTGAGGAAACAGCCGGCTCCGCCCGCTCCTGTGGACACACAGCACACGAGACGTGCGCGTGCGCGCACACACACACACGCGCGCACACACACACACACACACAATGTGCTCGCATGCGCACACAGTGCGCGAAACACATACGCACTCTAACGGAGATGAGTGATGACCCGAAACCTCATAAATTTACACGGTGAGACACAGAGATGCAGGCAAAGCCAGTACACCCAGCAACATAAAATAACACACCTATGTGCAAAGAGCAACTTGTATGTCCTGTTCACAGTCACGTTCAAGAAAGTCACGTTTACCAAACACTTTACAGTTTTTAAACAGACGTGCATGCGTGCCTGTGTGCGTGTGTGTTTCCACAGGCTGCGGAAGGTGTTGCAGAAATGGCGGTGCTGGGACAGCCATCCGACAATCTTTTGCAGTGTAGGACAGATGAGAAATAGACATCATAAAAAGCATAAGAGAAATGGCACTTATTACAATTTAAATCTTTCTTTTAAACGAAAGGGGGAAAACTTGGGCAAACATCAGAAGTTCATTAAAGAAATTGACAGTTGCTAATATTACAATTCATGTCTCTTACACATATTAAGTACATAGTTTTATTTTCATGAAGTACACCCATTTCCTTCCAATTGTTATTTAATTCTAATACATCTTTTATTTTATTATTCACCGCTTTGAAAATTGTTTGCAAGAAATCTGGATTTCTATCCACTGTAAATTCAAAGGGTCAGAAATCTGAATGATTTCCATCTGCCGTGTGACAGCTTCCCTTAATTCACCAAGTAAGACGCAGAAGCTGAGCTCTGACCATTGTTTAAAGTAACATCGGCACCCGAAGCCACAGCCGCCACAACACCCGAAATCTGTCCAAAATGACTGGAACTGCGCTAAGTAGCAGCGACAGAGCAGCGGAAAATATGCTGAACGTACTTCCCAATCGTGTGCAGACTGGGAGTTTACAAGAAACATCGTCAATTCTAAATTCTCAAGGAGGGGGGGGGGGGGAACGTTTGCCATGCACTGTGTTGGAAACTATCCTACTGTCGCTGTCATAACCCAAAAGATCGGACTGCAAGCCCCCTCCGCTTCCCGAACCCCCAACCCCCAACCGCCCCCCCAAAGGCCCCTCCCAGCCTTCTCCCTCCTTCATCCTTTCCCTCTCCCTCATCTCCTCGTTTTAATCCCGGCTACTTTGCATCTCAGGAACTTGGCGCGCGCCGCGTTCTGTTATTTTTACACCAGTACGGCGGTGTCGATTTCCAGGTTTCCCAGCCACCTTCTTCCAACCTCCCCCATCTGCCACCATCTGCCTCTATTTAGCATGTACTTTTTTGTGCAATCACATACTCTTGTGAAAAATAACCAACACTCAAATCATCTCCTGGCACAGCGGAGGGCCCCAGCAAAACAGAGCGCCGCGCCAAATTGTCTCCCGTACTTTTTCAAGTGGAATCTATGTCCCACCCCACCCCCACACTCCCCCCCGGACACACACACACACCATACACTAATATCCCTCCTCTGCACTCGATAAATATGCATTTCCCCCCACAGCAGCTTGGACCAAGCTTTTTGTCTCCTGGAAGCGTTTACGCACGGGAGCCGTGGATTCGAGACCGCTGCTGTAGGAGGAGGAGGGGAGACGGCGTGGCTCTCACGGAGCGAGAACGTGGATGATCCCGACACCGAACCACAGCGCCACCGACCCTTAACGTGAACTTGTAGCGTCAGCTAGCCATAACTGTAGCGTTCGTAGAAGAGCTGTTGTATCCTGAGGTCAGTTTGATTAAAAACGGACCCCGGCTGCGCACGAGGCACCTTGTAGCTTCATGATAAAGTACAGATCAACATACGGTACCAGGGAAGTTTGGACTAGTTTCCAGCAAATGGTGTTCAATCTGCCCCCTCCCCCACAGAAGGCATTTTGTTAAGTTTGATCAGTAAATGAGATGCCACGTCTTCCCAGCTCTTCTGCAGCACTTCTCAGAGATGTATATCACTTGTGGGTTGCTTTACTTTCTCTGTCCAGTTTGTGCCATGCATCTATGTCCCAGGCTGCCCAGGTGGACATGCATTTTTCGCAGGTACCGAACGCTCAGTGTCGAACAGATTCTTATTGTGATTTTTCGTGCTGTACCCCAATGCAAGCGCTCATTTCTGCGGACAACAATGAACACCAAACCCTGAGCGGTATTCACTCTGATCACGGGTATCCCTGTGCTACAATCCCACTGCCGAGCCCAACTCGTTGCCGCGCCATTTCAGTGTGTAAAGAAAGACATTCCCAAGGGGGTGGTGGCCTACCTCCGGAGCCAGATACTCAGGAGTGCCACAGAACGTCTTCATGGTAGCAGCGTCGGTGATGCCCTCTTTGCAGAGCCCAAAGTCTGTGATCTTGATGTGCCCGTCCTTGTCTAGCATGAGGTTCTCCAGCTGTGTGGGGTGTATGACAGATAGGTGGTGAAAATGAGAGCACTGTCCAGCTCCCCATCAATGGACCCGTCATATGACTCAGGGCAGGCGCGAACCCCTGTAAGAGTCACCGTAGCCCGTAGGGTGTATCCCCTTTAGGCCTTATACAATCGCTCACCAACAAATGTGGATCAACTGCCTCTTCAGACACGCCGACCTTTATTGTTTCCACTGGACTGGATCTGACAATCTGACATTGTTTTCTTTACTTTATCGTACAGGCTGCACAGCACCACCAACTGGTCCAGTACCATGTATATAAAGCAATGATAATTAACTATTTCCACTTACATTTTCAACAAGATGGAGAGAGCAAACTTTAGGCTATTCACCAAAAAAAGAGGATTTTTAATTTTAATAGCGCTGCCTTTTTTCTTTCTTCCCCCCCATCGGTTTTGGCACCATTCACACACACTTTGTCCAAGGCTGCAAGCAAGACAGGGTGGCATCTCTCACAGCCGTGAGAGTTTGATGTTCTCTGAGCCACACTCTCCTCACCTCCCCAAACTCTGGAGCTTTTAATTACATTTTTCACAGGCAGAGCCATACATTTATTCACACACTTACACTCTCTCTCTCTCTCTCACACACACACACACACACACACACACACACACACACAAAGAAAGAAAGAAAGAAATCTGATTACTTTTCTGATTACTTTCAGTCCTGCACTTATTTGGAGTTTCCGCTGTGTTTTTTTTTGTTGTTTGTTTACCTTGAGGTCCCGGTACACGATCTTGGCGGAGTGCAGGTAGTCGAGGGCGGAGACGATCTCGGCGCCGTAGAAGCGCGTGCGGTCCTCGGAGAACACCCGCTCTCTCGACAAATGGAAAAACAGCTGCGGGATAAACAGCGGGGACAGGGCTGCGATAATTACTGATTTATTGGGGGAAATTAACACAACACAAACGGCCTCCCGTCGCCATATTGAGATGATAGATGCCGGGGCCCTCGGAGAACGCCGACCGGGGGCCTCGCAGCAGCTGCCGTACCGTCTCCGGGCCGTTGCCGAATCCCCATTTTAATCAATATGCCCACCTTGTTAGGGGCACCGGGCTGTGCAAGAGTGTGGGTTAACACCCCGTTTAAGTGTGCAGGAACCTGCCAGGCCCCCTCCGCTTCAAATGACCCCCTCCCCTCCCCTCCCCTCCCCTCCCCTGGACTGCTCTTTGTCAGATACCTGGCTCTTCTTCCTGCCTACCTCCCCCCTCCTCCAGAACCCGACAACGAGCCTCTCCCATTAACCAATACGGAAGGCCTTTTGCACACGGCCATTCAGGGAGCACTAACGGGCCGACTGCTCGGTGGGGGAGGGGCAGCAAATGGTAGGGGTACGCAGCGGAGGACAGGTGCGCCTTCATCACCACGCTGGCAGCTGTAGGCGCCCAGGTTTTTTGAAATGGGAGACAGAGCGGCATGCGGAGATGCGGGGGTTTTGGGGCTCTGGCACTGCCAGGGCCAATGTGGTGGGTGGGGGGAGCAGGTGACGCTTAGACTGAGGGAATGAGAGTGTCCGGTGAGCTTCACATTCTGGAAACCAGAGCTGGGTTTCAGCTGGCACTTTGCTCCCAGTCTGCACACATGTCAGCACACCAGAAGGCCACACACATTTGAACAGGACCAAAGGAAGAAGTGTGAAGCAGGTGTACATTGTCTTCTGTTGTCCTTCATCACTGTCCCTTCACACTCCTGTGGAGCCACTGGATAAACGGTGGGGCGGAGGTGTGGGACGAATGACAAAGGGCCTCGGTAGAGCCGGATGCGAGCATTACGGTCCCCCATCCCCCAGAAGCCCCAAGGAGGGAACGGACGGGGGCAGGTGTTCAGGCCTCAGTAGGGAGTCATCCCACCAGCAGATATGCAGCCCCCAGGCGCATTCACCTTCCCGCCTGGCCCCACCTGCTCCACAAGGTGCCGGCTGCCAGCAGATGTGTGACGGAATGAGTGAGAATCGTGTTTGGCGCTCTGAGCCGGCTCCCGACCGGGAGGGAGGGGGGGGCGGGTGGAGCCCCAGGGAATGAGAGACAAATGCTTCCATGCAGGTAGGTGAGCTCTGCTGGGCCTGTCTCCATGGTAGCAAAGCTCTGTATCCAACAGGAAGTGACGGCAACATCACTTCCGCCGTCTGGGTTCCCCCTGCTTGACGGACTTACAGTGCAAGCAGCCAACCAGAAGAGGCACTACACTGGAAAAACCCCATCCAACATCACGCAACACAGGGGAAAAAACTACAACAAACAAAAAACAAACAACAGACGGTCAACTCGGACTGTGATGACACCAAACTAAGTTGAGCACAGCAAGGTGTCCTTCGGAAAGCCAATGCGGAACCAGTCCAGGAAGCTGCGCCGAGTGCAGGGTGAAAGTTACTGTACCGCCCCAGAAGTGGCATCGGCGTCAGGCTTCTAATGACGCACACAACCAGCATTAGTGGACCGGTTGAATAAGGGGGCGTCTCAGTGTCCACTGTGATGAATTAGCTGTTGCACCGTGGTGCATATGACTAATTCATCAATTATGAACTCACGCAGGCTTGAAAAAGATAGGATACTGAGAGGAAGGGAACATCACCAGAGTCGGTTTTAAACCTGCTGTACCTGCGCTCTCTATACAGCAGGCCTACACACTAAACAGCAGCAGAGTTCTTACTGCTGTACTGATGCTATCAGCATTAGGAAGGATCTAGATTAAGATCCCTCTGGATATTTCATGCGCAAAATGGGGCAGCAGGCAGTGCAGTGTTTGAAACTGTTGAAACCTGAAGTTCCTTGGTTCAAATCCCACTCCTGGGATTACGTCGTAAAATCACTGCAAAGTTGATCAACCCTAATTCACCCTGGACAGAGACATCACCCAAATAAAGGCTAATAATAATAAAATACAGTCGGTCCGCTATTTATGAATTTAATCGGAACTGGGTGATGGTTGATTTTGAAAAGTGCGAAAGCCGAACAACACGGAGCAGGCGAAGGGCCATTACTAATTCTATATGCAGCGTGTAGTGATCGTGTAGTGTTCACTGGCAAAAACAGCGGTACTGTATTACATGACTGAACCTTGAGAAATCACGGCTCTGTCTGTGTTGTGAAATTACTCAGAGTTGTATGTCACTTTGTAGAAAAGTGGCCGCGAAACGAATAAAGGTAAATGCAAACGTCAGCACCTTGAACCGTCTCGCGTGGGTATTGAAACTACACATGAATTTTCGGATAGGAACAGCGCCACAGCAGACTTTCTCTCTCAGCAAGGGCAGCTCACGCGTGCGTCTGCACACTGAGTCTCCTGGCAGGAGTTAACACGTTGTAAATAAGAAAACACAATAAAGAACCAAGCCAAGAGCTAGATCAGGGTGTCTGTGCACATCTGCAGCTCCGGGATTCCTTTTTCACCCCACACATCACACAAAATTTAACAACATTCAAAACAAGCATGACAACAAGAAATAAAACGTAAGCAATTTAAATATCATGGTAAGTTGCGTGTTGCTTACCTTGAAGTTCAGACAACAACTACACGTGAACTTGGAGCCAGACATATTCCATGGAGGTGGAGTATGACGCAGAGGCTGCACTTCACTACAGGACTTAAAACTGGTAGATGTAGAGGCCATAAGATCATCTACAGCTATTTCACCTTCTGTTTGCGCCTCCACGCCTTTGAAAGACTTAAGGCAGCGCCTGCTATTCGCAACCGCTATCTGTCGACGCACTGGGTGTAGCGTTGGTGTGTGACGCAAATTGGTATTCTACACCTCTGAAAAAAATTAAGTCCTAATACTGCTGAAGTTCATAATGCCAAAAAGATTGTTATTCTAAAGTTTCTAAGTCGGGGACCCACTGTACCCGCAATTTTAAGTAAGATTTATTTTTACGCGCTGTTTGTTCTGTTAATGATTCTGGAGGGAAAGGCTACAACGGAGTGAGCCTGCAGACACAGCAGAGCAGAGAGTCCAGCTTACCTCGCCCCCATTGACGTACTCCATTACGAAACACAAGCGATCCTTCGTTTGGAAAGAATACTTTAAAGACTGAAACGAGAAGGAGGGAATCGTAGTCAGATTCAAACAGCTCGAAAACAGTGTTTCTCGCTCCATCTTTTTTTTTTTTTTTTTTTTGTCATTTTGCTAGGGTGAAGCACTTTGTTCTTGAGAAAGAAAGAAAACGGGCCGGTTGAACAGTTGTTGAGGTTTACAGCAGAGCACCAATAGTAGCTTTGAAAAAGGGAGCTTGGGGGGGGGGGGGGGGAACCACTGTCTTCAAGCACCCGCCTTAATTGTTTTGCTAAACCTGGTGTGTGTGTTTTGCGCTTCACAACAGCATCTGGAGTGTCACCGAAATTACTTCTCTGCAGTGACTTCTCAACAGATGCAGAGCTACATTTCGGCTGTTCATTTATAACAGTTTATTCACTGAATTATAATTAGTCTCTGGGGGTACCCTGTACATACAATCAAAACATTCAGCGTTAAGTTTTTGTGTGTATGTGTGTGTGTGTGTGCGTGCGCGAGCCCTCGTGCCAATGTGACGCTTCTCAAAGACAATTCCGGGAGAATACTCACAGTTAGGAAAGGGTGCCGGGTGTTTTTTAATACTCTGCTTTCTGTGAGTGTGTGAGCCACTTCGTCCTGGAAGAAACACACCGATGGGAAAAAGGGTTGGAATAATACCATTAACATCACACTCTCGGCCTCACATGGGCATTGCGGTGTTAAGCAAAACACACAAAACATACGCTTCACTGCTGAAGCTCTAAGACTGTCCTGACAGAAGTACACTGGTTCCTCATGTTACAGCCAAGTTATGAATGTTCAAACATACATTTTCCAGTTTATTCATGCATGTTAATTGCATTTTGTTACTAATTTTCTATAATATCTTGTTGCACAGTGAATGTAACCAGAGTTTACACACCCGCAACACAGGAGTCGTCAAATTGGCTTCAAACAGAAGTGTGTGACTAACGTAATTCAACTTTATTCAATATTTAGAGCTTTTGTCTAGCGCTCCTTAGTGTTGGTTATCAATAAGAAGATGAATGCTATTTTTATTGCATGAATTAGTCAACAGTCAACACTAAATAGATCTTTGCGAGCTGAAAGTATTTTTATGTAGTTCTAATTTTAATGTATTTTAATGAGTGAAGGAAAATATTAATTCTTGAGTATTCTATATTCATAATAGCTCCAAAGATTTTTATGAAGCCAAACCTGTGAATAAATTGGAGATAGTTAAAATGACTGGATTTTCGAACAAAATGAGTCATAACACTCAACTTGAGGACCCAAGGTGTGCATATGTACACATACATAGAAAATACACAAAGAAAACAATGCAGAGCAGCTTCATGTTCTCACGCCATAGTTAATTTACGCAAGTCTTCACACAGGTGAAAGCGTGTAGGTACCTTTTCACTGATAGATTTTGTGCAGTCATGCTAGGAGAACAACGGGTATAGGGTACCACCTAATCTCTGCTTGAAGCATTTTCAGGGAGAGAGAGGTGTAGAACCCACCTTTGCAATAATGACTTCTTTCTTTAGAATCTTCATTGCATAATATTTCCCACTTGCCTTCTCCCTCACCAGAATGACCTTCCCGAAAGTGCCTTTTCCCAGCAATTTTAAGTAGTCAAAGTCATTCATTGTCTGTAAAGAAGGGAAGTTGTCTGATGAAAAACAGCCAATAAAACATTTGTTCATACCTTCACATACACACAGGTGTGCACACTACATAAGTGATACATTTTAATCTCTCAAAGAAAAAGAAGCACAAAGGAAAATAATTCTTTCATGGAGAATTTAAAAAAAAAAAAAAAAAATATAAAATTTAAAAAAAAAAAAAAAAAAAAAACCCATCATACTATGGACCATGTGACTGGGATCAGGTTACTGGGATCCAATACCTCTTTGAAACCAGCTGGGCATTATGTAGGACATGGAACCCAGCAAGTCTGAAAGAAGGGCCAAGCACAGGTCATCCAGGAACTCCTAGGTCCTCCAGAACTCACCCAGGTCCTCCACAGTCCACATACCTTCCGTTTATGGTGGCTGGTGGAGGTGTCCATCTCCTCCTCGCCAATGTTGTCAATCTGCGACGTGGGGCTGCACTGAATCCGTTCCTCTTCCTGCCGTTGGAGCTTATCGGCCACCATCTGGATGGCATCCGTCCACTCGTCCCTGCAGTGGAGACAGCACGCAGGTCACTGTGGGTTAGGGTTTGAGACCGGCTGGCATACCTCCTCATGTGCTCTGACCAAGTCCACTCTGAACAGGCCATTAAGGGCATTTCTGAATTTAATCTGCCAAGTTTTTCGACTTTCAAGTTTTTAAATTTTGCTCTTTGTGGTCAAAGGGAAGTGAACAGGTTAAAAATATTTACTCTTTTTTTCTTCCAACTTCATGTATGTAATGTTAATCAGAGCAATCAGCACTGCCATACTTTTAAATACTAATTTTGATAACTACAGTTGTCACGCACTCCTGTCCAGGGACACTAAATTACAGACCAGGTACATCAGTAGACACTGAAATGATGTGTATGATGCCAAAACCGAAAAGACTAATAAATAACAGCCTTCTTAGTCAGATTAAATGCACTTGTAAGGATACTTTGAGTACTGACTTGAGGGCAGGTGAAGAAAGCAGTAGATGTGATTTTGTTCCCTCTAAATTTTGTGACAGTTTATGGATGGTTCTCTTATGCTCTGGAGCGGACGGTTCAGGCCAGACTTCAGCCAAGCCCCTGTCCTACTTCCCTCAGCAGTTTGATTTTGGTCGGAGTTGTGAATTCCCAAAGTGCTGCACCAGCCCTCCTTCTGGCTGCTCAGAAAGGAGAACAGCTGTACCATTTGTGGCTACTTTGTGAGGCCCTGCTGCTTACAGGGATCTTTAATTCCCCTGTTTGTTTCCTTGTCAGCACTGGGCTTTGACATGGTGCTCCAACCGCCGTTTGAGGTTCCCTTCTACGGAATGAAGTGACTCGAGTTTGTCCGTAGGATTACAGCCCAGACAACCTGCCTACCCTGAATCATAGATGTTATAATATTTTGAAATCTCTTATTCCAAAAATTAAAAACCCTTTTTGTTTATAATACCAAATGTGATATATTTAAAAACTAGTTACTAATTAAAGTAATCTTCATAGGCACTTTCAGGAGGTATGAGTGCTCCAGTGTTCACATCCACAGTTACTGTCAATTTCTCAAGGTCGTAGAGAATTTCAAAGTCATGCGTTTTCTCCTTTTAACCACAGTATTCATTTGTTCTAATGAGAGCTAACGGGTCATCATATGGAATGGAAAGGCCATCACCACAGGTGTGTCACTGACCTTCAGTTGGCATGCCACCTTGCTCCTCCCAAGCCTGCCCACCATACCTGATAATGACAATGACGCCCCCATCGGAGAGCGGCTGTCACATGGCCGTCATGTGGCTCACCATAGGCCCTCCAAGCCAAATGGGCTCTTATATCCTCCATTATCCAACAAACATTATCACGTGAACTGGTAGTTGAGGGGACACAGTCATCTGTGCATTTATAGGGTATCTGGGGGGAGGATCTACCTTTCCTCTGGCGTGTCCACGTGGAAGGTCCGCTCGATGACCGTAGTCCACTGTAGACATCTGATGATGAATGTGTTGGGCTTTGGTCGTTCGGTTTTCATCAGCTGGCATTCTGGGGGTGGAAGTTGGAGAGATAGAGAGGGAGAGAGTGAGAGAGAGGGGAGAGGGAGGGAGGAGAAATGTTCATACAGCGTGGTCCACATGTCCACTCAGCCGGCCTTCTGTTCCACATATATTCTGGGCATCAGCGCTGATATCCCTTTCCCACTGCCTCTGCTGGGGTGGGGCCCTTTGGAGCGTCAACAGCAACCTCCTGCCGACCCCCCCAGAACCCACACACTCACACACACATGCGCGCACACACACGCACCGTCCTCTCTGGCAGTCAGAATTATTTAACTATCTCTGCACATCCCTCAAACGTCTGAGCTCCTAAGCATTTTACTCAGCTTACTCTTTTGTGGAACAAATTCAGGAAAAACTACAGATAAAAACGTCCCAGTTTTGCATACGTAGTGAAACGTGTCCCTGTTTGCACACATGGCAAATAAACTCCATCACGCCTCTATGTAAGATGCATCAAGGGACAAAGACAGTGGTCGTGGTGAACCTGTGACTTCAACCTTTGACCTCCACTTCACCTCACAGAGGAGAAAAGGCAATTCCCACAAGGCCACTATGTTTGGTCAGGCTTATCCACAGAGCAACAGTCCACCCTGGCTTTACAAGTTGGGCTAGCAAAGGAGGCACCGACTACAAACAGACGACAACCTCAGTAACAGGGAAAGTTCTCAGCAGATTTTGTTGTCACTAGGACGTTTACACGGGCAACAAAGAGGTCAGCTGACAAAGCGGCAAGTAATGAGGTTCCTCGGCTGGCCGACTTTGTCACAGCGGAACCGCGGGGCAGCCTAAAGATAGGAAAGGAAGGTTACCGGCCGCAGGGCGCCGGTCACGCACGTACCTCCACCTGCAGCCTCAAAAAAAAAGAAAAAGAGAACCGAAAGCCACTCAACTCAAACGGAAAAGTGAACGAGCACAGCACAAGGTCATTACGCCGCTCTCCGCAAACGTGGGACACAATGCCACACCTTCGCTGTCGTAGGAGGAAGAGGAGGAGGATGGAGGAGGAGGAGATTGCGTGTGCGGAGTCGTCTGCCGCGCCACATGTGAGCACAGACGACGGGCATAGCTCGAAGCTACGAGCGCTAAGTAAAACTAAGGCTGCAATTAACCAGAGCAGAAGCTGTCACTTCTGCTCAGGCGCCGAATCGTCTGTTTAAGCCTTTCACGTGCTCCTAATTCCCCAAGTCCTCAACTCCAAGGGACAACTGGAGAGGAAGCTGTTGAAAGCTAAAAGGAATTTAAATAAATAAAAAAAAAAAAAAAAAAAAAAAAAAAAAAAAAAAAAAAAAAAAAAAGACTCAAAAGTGTGCTTTTTCATGGGTTGTGAAACATGCAGTTATTAAAAAGGTACACAGAATGGCCCACCTAATAGGACATGGGTACCATCCTCTTATGTACACACAGCTGCCAGCAATTTACCATATAGGAGCAGAATGGCACAAATGACTTTACATTAAAATGATGGCATTCAAATGTGCGCACATTTGAATGCCTTCATTTTCATGGCAGTCCCTCAAGCAGGACCTGGCTACAACGCATTCCTCTTGTTTTTGTTGTATATTTTGACAAACAAATGAGCAGGATAGACATTTTGTGTGTCTTAATTTCTGAAAAGCTGAAATCACATGCCTGCCCATCTACAGTTACCTCTTAGAGGTTAGTTACAAAAACAGACAAATTTCAACATCCTTGCAGCGCCATTGTATCAGATTCATGGGTTTGGAGACTCTAAAACTGCCCACAGTGTGTGTGACTGTGAATGTTTGTCACATTGCTGTTTTCAAGATGTACAGACACTGGGCACTTAAGTGTAGCATAACTAGCATTGTAAGTCACCTTGGACAAAGGCAGCTAAATAGAAATGGATAATAAATACTATTATTCTAAATATTAGGTCTTTACCATAAAGAGTATCCCTGAGCTGCATGGAAGTTCATCTTTAATGACAAAAGGTAACAAGTCACAGTCAGTCAAAGGAACACTGGAGCACGAGACACAGCGATCAGTAACACAGACCTTTAATGCAAGTGATGTAAGGTTGAGTCCAGGCATGGACCCTCCTGTACAAGGTACATTTTTATCAACTGCTTTCCCAGCACGGGGTTGCGGTGGTCTGTAGCCTATCCCACAGCATAGGGAGTGAGGTGGACTACACATTCCACTAAATGCCAGTCCATGGCTGGGCAATCACACCTGCACTCGTTCACTCCCACAACAGGCACTAAGGGCAACTGCTTCAGTAGAACTACAAACAGCTTTGAAGAAGCGCATGAGCTGAACAACAAAAGGAACTAAATATTTCAAATACAGACTTGCTGGTCATTTGTTTGGCAGTGTTTTAAATGCATTATAGAGTCTCATGTCTTTGGAAACCTATGCATGTTCATTTATGAAAGATTAAATCAAGAATAAATAATATGAATAAAAATGTGATGATAATAATCGAAACAAACTTCATTATCATCAATGCTCTTACCAAAAGAACTGTTCACTTAGCACTCCTCTCTCTGTGGGGGACTGCCACACTGGACTCTGGCGTGTGGGATGGACCACCTGGCCTCACCAGCTTTGAGCCACAGATGTGGCAGGACCCCCCGCCCCCGCAAGTCAGGCCGGCCCGGATGTGCAGCCCCCTCATCTCCAGATTACAACCTGCCTTCTCCCGCTGGCAGGCCGGGGGTGGGGGATGCCGGAGATCACAGCCATTCACACGTCAGACTCATTACCCAGACGGCCAGCGACACATCCTGGCCCCTAAGCTTGCCCCTCCGCCCCCCAAAGATGTTGGAAGAAGTCCACTGAGGGACAGAGAGTGGGACCTGAAGCAGAAGGCCCACACTAAGGAACCTGCTCCCTTCTGACTAGTCCAGCCACTGAGGACACCTCAACACTGTGAGGATGATCTTGTATGGTTTTTTAAAAAAAAAATTTAAATTATGTCGCATAGAAATATCTGCAAGTCACTTAAAATGTAAACGGACCAACAAATGCGCACACTGTTTCATAAAGCAGCATTAGGACAAAACTACACTGGTGTATTTGAAATATCCACTTGTGCACATAAAGACCTATTGCTGGGGCTATGCCGTATCTCTTTGAATCAAACTTCAGAATCATATCTTGCCCAAAAGATTTTAGAACAATTAATCAAGCTAAAACATTTTAAAGGTTTATTTTTAAAACATTATTAATAATACATTTGCATTAGATATGTTAATTCATAACATTGTGAATATTACACTTCATGTATCATTTCAAACAAACCATATGATCAATTTCTCCTCTTGTCTTTATTGTAATGAAATAATTTTAGCAAGAAAAGTGTAATAAAGAATTTATTTAAGCATGGGCCACAAATGGTGTAAGTGTGGATGGAGGCATGTCATGTAATATGCAATAACATCAACGTGACCGAGGACGAGGGCACAAACCACCTCTTTGTCCGAACTACCACCCAATACCGTTTCAACCGGTAATTTGTACAAAGTTCTTTGTGCACAGACGTCCAGAAAAGATCCAGGAGACAACGGACGACACTCACTCGCCACTGAGAAGTTATTCAGAGGATAAGGGAGGTCTGCGTCCTGAGGCTTCTCCTTGTACCCAATGAAGGAGCCGTCCGTCTTCAACAAGAAATAGCGAGGCCTCCAGTTCTTAATATACTCTCCTGCAGACAGAGAGAAAGAGATCATTTTTATTCAAAAAGCAACAGCTTGAGAGCTTGCCAATGTGAAAGCTTCAGTTGTGACCATTACTGTCTCTGGGATGCCGGACACTCCTGTCCACCAAAGGAAACAAAAAAAAAAAAAAAAAAGCTTGAACACCCAAATATATTACAGTGACCCAAGACATCCCATACACTCATACCAGCTGCATACAAGGGTTCACTGACTGACTGACATGGATTTATGGAGAAGCACTGCCATCTTCACCCAAACACACTAAAGGTCATGGTAAAGAACAGGTGGCATGGTGGTGAAGGATATGACATTGCTGGTTCAAGTACCAGGAGATACCCTTCTGCAGAGTCAAAGTTCTCCATTTAGAAACCATTTGCATCACAACTTCTGGTCATCTCAGTCATGACCAGTAGGACTGCAGGAGGTGCCATGAGGAGCTCTGCAGAAAAACAAACTTTAATCCATTATTTACACAATGCTAATTAACAACTGTCTTCATCACCTATTTTTTTACAGAGCTTAAATGTCACAAAACATAGTCCAGTTTTCACTCAAGTCAACACGTTTACAGCTAGACATGGGTAAACAGCGGCAGAACATAAGACCAAAGAAGGAAGTGGCAACAAAGGGTCAAATATGAATTATAAGGACAGCGACACGCTTAACCCTTAAAGGCAGAAGCTGGCAAAAACAACATCTGCTCAACAGCTGGTCACACCGAATTACCATAGAAAACTTCTGGCGCTCCAGACTGCTCTATTAAATAATCAACAGCAGGATTAAAACAGTGTTGCAGGAAGCTGGGAAAGGATGCGGGAGAGACACAGCTGCGTGTGTCTGACAGGCACACAGGGAGGGGTGGAGCCTCACACATCAGCCAAGGTTGTTCCTCGCCCGTCCCAAACAATATGACCAACTGTCAAAGAGACTGGAGGGGCAGGACCAACAGGCCAGTAAATACCGGCATTAAACAACTTCAATAATGAGAGAAGATGGGATTAAAAAAGGACAAATATAAAAAGAATAAATAATACACTATTTGGTATGGTGTTTTCCATATGAAAATAGACAAAAATAGACTGGAGGGAAAAAAAATTATTAAAATGTAAACTGCCTTTCTATTAACCTGATACATGAATGCATTAGCTAAAGAAAAACAGGCCTGAACTGTATTAGAACAAGTGCTGACCTGGAAAAGAAACTTATTTTTCTTTATAGTGCTAATGAGGCAATTACTCTGGATGTAGAAACAAGTGAAGAAACTAAATTCCAATGTGTTTCTGAACAACCCAGTAAACACATTTTGTTAACTGGACTCAAAAACACAAACTCATGGCATTTCTGGACGTGCAAGTACTGCGGAGGAAAGGAGCACACAGACGCTGGAGAGACAAAGTAAAACCTGGACGCATCGGCTCGAGACAAACGCACACCGGCCGTACAGAAAGGCGATATGAAACCAGTCCTGGAGGTGGCTCAGGTGACCTCTAAATACCTGCTGGGTGCGCTGCCTAATGGCACGCCACGGAGCCCCACAACTATTCCTTTTCTCTGCATCTGAATCCCTCCTACACAGTTGACAAAAACGCATGATGCGATATGGGAGAAGCCACCTGGCCCCGCACTCAACTGCTCCTAGCAGGCAGAGGCCCCCCCAAACACCAGTCAAATTTCTGCACATAACATCAGCGGCCTACTTTCCAACGGTTTTCACAAACGCTCACAGTTTCAGGACTGGCTGGGCAACCTTCCTTGGCTTTCGCCGTTTTATATTAAGAGTGACACCCTGGAACAGGGCTGAGCAGAGCTACGCAAAAAAAGCCTAAAATTGTTACATCATTTTTTTTAAATTCCTTATAATCGCCGTTCCTATAACCGGCACTCAAGCCGCTGTGACAGCTCATATTTTTTTTTTTTTTTTTTGGAATAGAAAATAAACAACATGTTCTATTTGCAACAGCCACTTAAAGCATAATGACACCAGCTTTTCTTAATTAACACATCAGAGAAAAACACCTGCTCATGTTAATTTGAGGAGACGGAGGTCTTCGCCGGTATGCCGATCCGTGGGTAGGAGGGGAGCAGCTGAAGCGAGGCTGAAGAACGAACGAAGAGAGAGAGGAAAAGGAAAAAGAAGAAAGAACAAGTATACATGGAGGGTACGAGAGCAGTCATCAGAAAGAGGCACAAACTGACTTGCCAGCAAATCACACAAACCTCACTAAATCCTTTAAAGAGACTAATAAACAGATGCGTGCAAAACTACAGTAGCGTTAAAAATTAACAGGGGAGAACGTCGCACCATTTCCACCACGTCAGATAAGTACGACTGACTACCTGCAGCCTGTAGAGCATGGCAGAACTGAAAGGTCAAACGGAAGAAGGGTGTGGGTGTTGACACGTCAGGAAGCAAGTGAGCTCCTTCAAACAGCAGCTAGAGGTGTAGTGATAATGAAAAGTGACTTAAAATGTACACGTGTCTGGCTGAATATTTTACAGGTGAACCTGGTACTTGCTCAAGGGTAGCATAGAAGGGGCCTTCCTGGGGCTAGAAACCTTCATATTACAAGTGTGTGCCCTTAACCATCAGGCCACCTGCTGCCCACTTGTTCCTGCTGCTGGTTTGGGCAGAGTTGGGCCCGTCAGCTTGGCTTCGCCGTGAAGCAGGTGGTAGCGGTGAAACGTGGACTTTGGAGCCGGGGGGAGGGTGACCCATACTGGAAGGCAGTTTCTGTGCTGTGGGGGTAGCCAGGGGTGGAACAGAAGGGTGACGGGCGGCCGTGCACAAACACAGATCCCATCTCTCCGCACGGTTGCCAGCAAACTTTTTCCAAGTTGGCCGCCCCTCGAGTCATGATTCCACCATCTCCGAGTCGGAACAGCAGGAGGAAACGCGCGGGGTCCCTCACTAAGTTGACCCTTCTCAGTTTGTGCGCGTGGGCGTAACATATCGCAGTGATGCGGCCTTAAATTGTAAGCCAAAGTAAAGAACTGTCTGGATGTCGCACGCAGTCTGTGTGGCTGTTAGATCATCCGGAGAGGGCGACTCATCGCTGCGCCAATTTCACTAATGTTCCTATGGCAGGTCAGGGCTCCACCCTGGGTCTAACCAAATCCAAATCCTGCTCTCACCTGTATGGCTCAGAGCAAACGCGCAATTTCTGGGTCACAGATTCATGTCGGAGCACAACTGCACATTCATAACAGCACGGCTCAGCAGCTCGAGGGGGAAAAGAAAACAAATCGGACAAGCATCGATGAAAGGGGTCGAGGAGGTTGCTGGACAGGCCGCTGCAGAACAAACAGGTGATGCAGAAACTTAAATTGTAATGTATCGCAACTGTGTGTGGGGCTAGTCATTTTGGCGGGAACGCTCCCTCCCAATCTTCCTGTTCATTTGGAGGAGGAAAAAAAAGAAGCAAAAAAACAGAGCCATTTGTTAATCAGCCCAAACAAGGATTTAATGTAATGCTTTGGCTGTGGCCGGCCTGATTTGCAGATGGCTTACGGAGGGGCCTGCGATGGGCGCCCGGGGGCCGCAGAACCGGCGCGTTCCAGCACACGGGCACGCTCGGAGCGGCACCAGCCGGCCCGGGAGACCGCCGCCTGTCTGGCCCGGATCGGGGGAGCGATCTGGCTGTTCTGGGGAGGGGGGGGGGGGGGGGGGGGGGCAGACTGGTACCCCGCGTTCTGTGGCAGCCGGCAGAAGCAGAGCGGCTGGATCCACTTTGTCAGCCTGGCATGGGCGGTAAGCGTGGGCTCCCTCTGACAGCTGAGGCGAGTTTCTAAATACCAGACCCCCCCTTGCCAGCCCTGCTCGCTTGCCGGTGCTTTGCTCCCCCCAGCACCCCCCCACCCCCAGCTGGTCCTGCCGTACAAGTCCCGTTAACCGTATCATCCACTCAGAGAATTAAGCGAGCTGATAGTGGCACACCAACTTTTGTTTTCCTGGACACCGTTTCTTGGCTTATTGGTGCCTGAACAAAGTGCTTGACCAGAAGGACACGCTCTCTGGAGAGATGGAGACAGTGGTAAAACGGTAAAACCTAGCACTCCAAAAGCATTAGGGAATTCACAGCTTTCCTCTCTCAAGTGACCACAAGAGACTTAAAGGCTGATCTCCTTAGAGGGATGAAGGTTGTGTCAGTGCTGGTGACACCCAGACACAACAGGACGGCACCACCATTTCTCAGTGCACCCACACCACACATTCAAGAACAGGTCAAAGGGACTCAATGGGGAACTAACGCAAAGAAAAAATGGTCAACGGTCCTTTGATAGCCTCAACATGCTGTGCAAACGACTACACTTTTACTCTTTATGGTCATTCAGCACTTACTAAATGCAACAAGCTAATAATAGTCTCTTTAAAATAATAGTCAGATTTTTTTTTTTTTTTTTTAATTGTTTGTCCAAAGTATTTTTAGTTTGCGCAGGAATGGGAGCGCTCAGCAGTAAAATGTCACGATCTTACATGGGAAAAGTAATATAAACCATTTTTCAAGATTTCTCCCACCAGTTTACTTGGCCCTGATGAAGAAGGATGATGAAGAGTTGCTGTTATCCACAGTGGTCCACAGAGAGATGGGGCTGTGCAATCAGCCCACCATCCTCCCACACACACTCCCCCCCCACACACACGGAGAGCCGCACATGGGTTTGCCATGTGCACACTGATGGGGGGGCAGCTTCTCAGACAACTTATATGGAATCCAGGGCTGGATCAAGTCAATCCACTTACAGTGTATTAGTGTCATTAGCGGGTTTCCTGGTTGGAGGGGGAAGCTGATTGAAGCCCACTGCACTTGTGACTGTGGGTGGAGGAGTGGAGGGCAGGTGTCTGGGGTTTCATCCCACCCAGCAATGACCAAGAGCCAGGAGGAGACCAAAAAAAATATAGCATCCCCACCAAAGGAACAGCTTCCACTGGTCATGTTTTTACATACACTGAGCACTGGTTGTACACATACATGCACATACACCAGCCATATCCACACACATTGACAGCGAGGTTAAATCCTCGCAGATCACAGCCGCCATCACACCACACTTCAGGTGTTAACCTGACCATATCCTGCGCAGCTCAACAAACACATCCGGCATGGATAAGCTGGAAAGAGGCATACCGGTGGGCAGCGCCAGTGGGGAAGATGCCCTCATGATGGTGCTGATTAATTTGGAGTTGCCTGGAGTACATCCTGCATTAAAACTGACTGCTTTCTGAATGGTGGTCAGTTACAACACACCCACGCACATAGGCATTCATGCTTAGCTAATCTGTTATGAACATCGCAACTCCAACACACATGAAAGGTGTAGAACGGTTCAGCTGTGAGAAACAGCGGCTCACCACAGCTGCTCTGTCCTTAGCTCAAGTGGAAGGTATGGTGGACTGTACAGCAGTTGTGCAGAGTTATCAGAGAAAGGAGAACCAGGCCATCCAGCTTCACAGCCAATCTGGTGCAGGGCCCCCACTTTGAGGGCAGAGAAACAGCCTGACTGCACAGACAAAAACATAAGCACACAAACTGCTTAAAACACAGATGATTCCAGAAGTACGTGTTTAAACAAACATGCAGACACAAATGCAGGACAGTAAAAAGTCCAAAGTTGAGCACAGGTAAAGCTTGCGTTCTAGAGCCACTTATTGAACTTGAAACCCAAACCCAAGTCCATTTCTTCTTTCCTGCAGCAGTTACAGCAGTCTGTCAGCATCAGTGCATCCCTCTCCCTGATCAGTCTTGCAACTCATCACTTGCCTGCAATATCCTGGCTTCTCACTAGATGGCAACGGCTCCCTGGCCCAGGCTTTCCAGCAAGCGCCACATCCAGCAGACAACCAATCAGAGTTCCTCGTTCAGTTAGAATCACCTGACCCACCCCATCCATCCACCCACCCAGCCAGCCAGCCAGCCACTCACCCACACGGTCAGACCCAGCTCACATCCTTGTCCCAGTGACACAATGCCAGAACCCCAAGGGTCTGTCGCATTCAGTTGCACAGATAAGTATTTGTTATTTTATATGATTTTTTTTTTTAAAAGTGCTCATCAAAGCTGTGCTTACTGGGGTCTTCAACAGCTATAAAACCAAGAACAGACATTAAAATCTGCATGATTTGGAGCAAAAACACAATTAATATACATACAAAACCCTTGGACAGGTTGCTCTTTAAAAGTAAAAATGATGTTTACAGGGGACAGTCCTGATACAATATGCAAGACCAATGCGCTTAAATACAGACACAGCTGCTGCTGATTTTAGCCAGATTTTGTGTTTTCATCTTTTACAGTGTAATAAAGATCAATACAATGACCAGTAACTGTCTACATGTGTTTGTAACACACAACTAAACCAATTAACTCAGCTGCTAACATTTTCACTAAAGCAGATTTAGGGACAAAACACCAAAAATGCAATAGCAGTGAACAGCCACAGATCTTGCTACTGATGATAACCACTATGAACACCCCTTTTCAACAACACCTTAAGTGTGATCTTCCCCAAGGCAAACACCTTCACCTTTCCTTCCCATTTTTCACACAGGAATTCACAGAGTCGGGGGCGCGGTGGCGCAGTGGGTTGGGCCGGCTCCTGCTCTCCGGTGGGTCTGGGGTTCGAGTTCCGCTTGGGGTGCCTTGCGATGGACTGGCATCCCGTCCTGGGTGTCCCCCCTCTCCCCTCCGGCCTTACGCCCTCTGTTACCGGGTAGGCTCCGGTTCCCCGCGACCCCGTATGGGAGAAGCGGTTCAGAAAATGTGTGTGTGTGTGTGTGTGTGTGTGTGTGTGTGTGTGTGTGTGTGTGTGTGAGAGAATTCACAGAGTCATTGAAGACCCTTCTCCTTATCCCTCTGCATATACATATTAACACAACGTGAATTAACTATATGCAAAGAACGGCCTTATCCGTCTGTGAAATTTACCAAACATTTTATACGTTCAGCTTATGGAACATGAGTTAAAAGGTAGTTATCCTGTCTCAAAAGAGTTTAACATACTTTGGGATTTTCTTCCTTTGGTCAATTCTTGCAATAGTTTTTCCAATGAAACATACATTTCATCAAAAGTGCATTTTTAATCGACATTTTCTGATGAAAAATAGCTTTTATCAAAATTTCAACCTGGAAAGCTACAACTGATTGTTTATTGTACCTTAATCTGCATTTCCTTTCCCTCAGTAGCAACCAACAAAGTCTTTTCCTGTAGCATGTGGAACTTCTAACAAGAACAAATTTAATCGAAATATAGTTTTGGACCGATAGATTAATTTTGAAATTTTCAGTTCTACATTGCATCTGTCAGCGAACTTTATATTAGTGTCTTGATTTACATGTCGTACAAAAGAAGTAGCTTCCTGATGGTCTCAATCATAATAAAAGGTGTTGGAAAAAGTTTTCTGCTTCAGATGAAACTGCAGAAAAACAGCAGTAATTTATGATTTTCATAACTGCCGGAAAGTTTAAAAAAAAAAAAAAAAACTTGATAAATAAATATGGCAGCAGGCAAACTGCACTGGTGTGAACTTCCTCTCACTGCCAGAACACAACTTGGGTGTGCGGAACAGTCGAACAGCAGGGGGTGGGGCTAACAACGGACACCACCTACTTCTGCCCTTTGTAACCAGGGGCATGGAACTGAAACTTCAATGGGTAAAGCCACTATCAGAACTGCCCAAAGTGGGCAGAGACAATACTAGTCTGCAGCATCATCACGAGTGACCGTTGGGCTAAGAGGGGAAGTCGAGGTGTCTGTGGTGAATGTGTTTGTGGGCAGGGTTTTCCTCCCACCACAGCAGCAGCAGCAGCAGCAGCAGGTGGCACCATGCAAACAGCCATCACTTTGTAAACTACAGACCAAGATTTTAAACTCTGATCCTGCTGCTGTATCCCTGAGCAAGATACTTACCATGAATTGATATGGTAAAAAATTACCAAGCTGTATAAATATGTAAAAAATTCTGACATTGTAAGTTGTTTAGAAAAAAGTGGCACAAAAATGAATAAATAACTACGAGGCTATTCAGGACTTATCTGAGACTGTGCATAAACTTCACATTAAGCGGTTCCCACAGCGACTGATGTGGAGCAGGGCATGGGGTGGCACAATGGGCGGGGACAGGGGTGGCACAAGGGGCAGGGATGGGGGTGGGCCAACATCGGGTCCCCCTGGCCCAGCGGTGAACAGGTGGAGGTCTGGGTGTGACCAGTGGCCCCTGAATGCCCATTGTGTTTGAGTGGACGTGCTCCATCATTTATTCAGCAGGGAGCTGGGAGGCAGCTGGCGCAGGGGGGAGACAATACGGGGGACACCCCCCCAGCAGACCCATTGTCTACATCTACTGCGCTCATGTTCACGCACCCCTGCCAAAGGCCCTCCACTGCACCCTTTGTCCCTCATCCGGGCCTCCGTCTCATCCAGAGTCCCAGCCCTCATAATCCTCATCGCTGAACACAAAGTAAACAAGCAATTACTGAAGACCCCTCACCCCCACAAAGTCCCCTGAGCACCCCCAACCTCCACACAAACAGGGCCACCATAGGCCGAGACAGTTGTACATTTGGAGTCTTTCACAGGAGTCGCTGGCTGCTCGAGAGCACAGGGCCTCAAGCTCACAAACCGCTGTCTAGGGAAAGCTGCATGTCTGGATGTCAGAAAAGGAAAAAGGTGGCGAGAACAGCTTTGGATAAAGTTAATGTGGTATGTTCCAGCAGGTTTGGACTTCACAATCTTAACAAATATGGTGGACGTGAGGCTCATCTCTCCCCAACTCAGTTCCCCCTCAGACAGTTACAGAGATGAACGGTTCAGCCGGAGCGACAGGCCAGTTACAGCGCAGAGAGAGTAACAGCTGCTTGGTTAATTAATAGGAGCAACTAAGCTTCATAAGGCAGGGGAGACAGAAGGGGGGGTATTGCCAGCTTTCAATAACCCCGTTCATTCCTGTAACAGCAATTAAAAAAAAAAAATGTTAAAAATGACAAAAAAGAGCAGTGTCATGGTTAACAATTAAAGGCGTTCCATTGCAGAAATATGAAATATACATGAAAAAGCAAGAGTGCCTACTCCCCCACCCCCCCGCTTCAGTGAGTGCATTAAGGAGGAAATTGAACGGCAGCCTAACTCAATAATAAATTGCCAGAGTCATCAATTACCCCTCCGCTGACCAGTTTTATTGCCCTCGATTAATAAGTCATTGTGTCTCAGACAGCCGCGGGGCTGTCCTGATGTGACCCCAGAAAAGCGCTGTTGTGCTCTTTCAGGCCGTCTCCGCAGCCTGGGAGTCGGGTGACCGGCCCCGCAGGTAAGGCTGGTGTCCAGGACAGGACTGCAAAGGGTTTTGTTGAGAGGTCACCTCCCCTGCAGAAGAGCAGTGCAAAATACAGATGACAGGACTCCAAGCTGTTAACCCCCAAAACTCCCACAGCCAGACCATGGTTTCACCACCTACTGGAGGCTGCCACAGGTCAGCAACAGAGGTAGACAGTCTCTAGTTCCAGGTACTATACTCCTTGCTGTCTAAACATTTACACTTGTCCTTTTCTTTTTTTCCTATCCTCTAATCCTGTCCCACTGTGTCCTTCCCACCCGTCCATCTCTTTCTCTCACTAGCACCCCACTGGAGCTGTGTTTTTTTTTTTTTGGAAGAGGGGACAGTTTTCTGTTCTTGCCAGCAGATGGTAAGTCAACAAGAGCGACACTAACAGCAGTGGAGCCCCATCACCCAGTCACAGCTTCACTAAACACACACACACACACACACACGGTGCTCCTCCCGAGTCACACCCCCATCCCCGCAACCACCCAACCCTCCTCTTCACAGACACCATAATAACCTCTTTGTTTGTCTTCCACAATACAGCTGCTTAAACCATTTCGCCATGAGGGCCTCTATGTTAGAATGCAGGCACACTAAGCGAGCGAGCGCGTGTGTGCTCTCTCACTCACACTCACACAGGACTCCCTTCTGTCGAGTCTGGAGGAGAGGCACCCGGCTTCAAAAGTGCAGGACTCGCTACACAGCTGCGTATGGTGGCACACAGAAGGAGGGGGAAATAAAAGAAATCTGGGGGTGGGGGTGTCAAGAGAGACCTCCCCAGAACAAAACCCTTGCGAATGAAAGGGCCAGTGTGCACATGGGGGCCGCAGAGTAATTGAGTGGGTGCGAGGGGGGCTGTACAACCGCTGGGCAGACGCTGGGCCTGTCTGGCATTAGGCAGACATGTTTCACCAAAATCCTCCCACCCACCTGCCCCCTTGTCATCAGTAAGAGACCCCCCCCAGCACAGAGGAAGAGCCACCCCCCTCCAACAGTTTGTCTGGGTAAACTTGAACAGCCTCACCTCACACTTCCATGCCTCCTGCTCCTCTGCCTGCATCCAATCCCAGAGGAGATGATCACCGTACATCAATGACACTGGCCAGGTCACTCAATTTGTTCTCAGCACCAAATAGGAGAACCTGCAGTGTATCTCTATGGCCCTGTCACCCAGGACGGCTCTTAATCTAACAAATACATTGTAAAACAAACGTGGCTGCCATTCTGGTATTTACAGAAGCCGTGGCGTTGTCGCGACTCGGTCCCACGGTCTGTCCGACTGCTTGTGCACACCTCAGCTGGAAAAAACGACATCACACGAGAAAGATTCAATTTCACTTCTCTTATGGCTTCATTCCCACGGTAAAGGGCTGCGGGCACAGTGTAACATTTCGCTCTGAGGGTTTTTTCCTCAAGCTTTGTGTGAACATCCAGCAGAGCTACAGAAGCAGACCGAGAACTTCCCCCTTGTCTGTGCACTGCACATCTACTAAGCCAACTTCCTCTTCTGTCCTCATATGCGTTTCGGGCCACTCAGCCATGGCTTTTGACGAAGCACAAAAAAATAGAAACAGACAGGTATGGAGAACCAGGTTCAGAGCACTGGTTTCTGGTCCATAGGTCAGAGTACACACTAGCATTGAATGCCAACAGAAGGTACTTTTTTTTAATACAATTTATACACACTTCCAATAAGTTTTCAAAGGGATTAGAAGCAGTTACTGTCGTGGTTAGAGCAGTTACGTCACAATCTGAAGATCCCTAGAAAGTACTTACCCTGAGCTAACAGAGTAAAAATAACCCAAGTATATAAAGGAGTAAATCATTGTAAATTTGAAATCTAAAACCAAGTCACCTTGACAAAGGCATCATAATTTTATTGCACTATGAACAGAATGTGTGGCATAACTATTAAAATTACTACCACCATTTGGAAGGGTTATTTTTACATTCTCTATGATGCAATCAAAATTGAGCCTGTATTAGTAAATAATTTTGGAGGGGAAAAAAAAAAAAAAACCCTATTACTACACATACTCTTTGAAGGCAAAAGTAAAAGAAATTGAGAAACCAAGGCTGGAAGAAGCAGAAAGGGGGGGGAATCATCAGCTCTTTAGAATTTACTATATGGGAATAGCTCTTGGGGGTAAGACTAGAGCTCACTCGGAGCAGCAAACACTTCTATACAAACTACTGAGCAACATCACGTGTTCCTCAGCTGACACGGCACGGGAACCATGTGCCAGGGTTTCCCAGAAGGCCCCACCAATCCCGGTCAGACGCTCCATTGTCATCAGTTGGGGGAAAACCCTGCATTTTCAGTGTACCTGCTCAGTACAAGTGATGCTCCTGAGACTATCACCGTTTTGAGCTAACGAAGTACCCGTTCTGCTCTATTCCGTCAACTAAAGCATTGTTATTATCATTAGTAATCATTATTGCAATTATTAACGCTACAAGTTAAGCAGAGGGAAAGAGGCCAACATGCCAGACCTCTGCAGCATGCAGCTCAGCCAACTGCACGCACTCAGTGTGCCTGGTGGGCCACAGCCAATCAGGGACGGCACCCCATTAAGAACCCCAGTAATGAGGAGGACGAGCGGCGCTAATCTGAGGACTTGGACAGCGCCAGTGGACCGTATGGCGAGCACATCTTCCTCCCGTAAGCCCCTATAACCGGGAGGGAATAAACTGACAACTGGGGATTGTGTTACGGGCCACTGATTTGGGGCTGATCCAGGATGTGGGGAGTCCCTGGGAGCCCACATCAGGGTCAGTCACTTGTCAGATGCTCCAACCCACTGGGGGCTGGTTCACTGGAAAATAAAATGCTGAGAAAGGCTTCATAAGACAGAGTCCACCATGCAGGGTGTTGGACAGCTCCTTTGACTCAACCGCTACCATCATCTCTCGATCAGACTTTGCCATAGAGAAAACATACACGCAAAGGTGAAAATCTATCCAAAATGCACTTGCTTTCAGAGGGTGCTCTTCACTTTTTGTGTTTTTTTTCTTCTTCTCCTGGAACAATGCAACACGAATTCCTCTGCTCTTTACATTAACAGCAGCCCATTGATAAAGATAGTAACAGCAGCTACAAAATAAGTTTTAGTAAGAAAAATCTGGCACAATTAGTTACTCCAAGTGGTGATGCTGCACATGTACACAGTCATTTTGGTCAGTGCCTATTAAATACAGGAGAGCTGTGACTGGTTTGTTTTGGCAACACAATTGCCTACCCAGGAGTAAGGGTTCTAGAAACAGCCAGTTATGGCCCATTAAGATTTACTGCATCCCATGACATAAGATGCTCTGCTTGAACCTGCCATTTCCCACCAACCCCAACTTCACATCCTGTGTTTATATGGCTTTTCAGCAGGAATGCTTACAGGCATTGCCACTAGGGGGCATATGAAGCTCCCCCAGACACAGCGGGTTGGGCCAGGATGATGGCGACGTGGGCCAGGGTGACAGCGGACATGATGGCCATCTTAGAGGAAGCCCTGTTCCGGGCTGCAGCTGGGACTGTCACTTACTGTAAAGCATCAGCCACACCAACTGCCCGTGATGGAGCCCAAAGCCCATCCCGGCAAATTACCGTGATGCTCCTGATGCCGGACACTCATTTTAAAAGTGACTTCTACACACAGGGAATACGCCCCTCAACTTTTGAGCTGGGAAGAAAGGACACAGATGTGAACATAAAACACAAGCCAAATGCCAGAATGTTACACCACCTCTGGCCAGACCGCAAGCGCAATTCAGTCACACATGCTGGATGCTATGCTCTCACAATCTTCCTGAAGTTTTCCACCAGCACCGATGAACAAGAGGACCAACCCTGCATGAGACAAGAAGGTCTCAGGTCCACTAGCTTGTGAACATGTTCTGGATGTGTTTGTCTCCAGACAGAAACCAATTACAGGAGATTGCCAGTTGCAGCGAAGCTACAACTAATGCCAAGGGTAGAAAGAGGTCAAAGTCGACATGTCGCCTGCTGTGCAGACTTAGGGCCACGCTGCATCCTGGCAGGACACCAGGCCTAATCTTGACCCTGGCACTCCCTAGCGCCTGACCCTCATCTGTGCTGGCCTGCTGGAGGAGAGACCACAATAAAGCCAACACTAGACAGGCAGAGACTAAAATCATCTCAGTGCCACATTTGCAGCTCCTCCTCTGTCAGATATTCTTGTGTCTGCATCCAAATCTCTCCTTCTGTTGATGTAATGTTCTTTTAGAACTGTTCTCAGAGTTGTAGATCATTTAGGAGAAACGCGTCTGCTAAATAAATAAATGTAGATGTGTCCATCGCAAACTCCCCACAATGACCCAATCCCCCAGTCCCACCCCCACTTGCCTGCAACTCAGCAGAGCCCCCCACTTATAGGTAGTAATTAGCATGCTGGGACTCAGAGGATTACAGACTTCGCTGAGGTCTGGCCATAGCTACTTTATTGTAGGTTAAAAACAGATTCCAGCCCTCCTAATCTGGCCAAGCAAATCGTACCCTTTAATCCTAGGATTAGGGTATCTGGCTGCTGGTCTCCAGTCACGGTGCTGTGCCACTGGAGGGGAGGGGGGATGCCATCCTCAGGTATGAGCCACAAGAGCATCTGAACACAGAACTTCATCAGGGCCCACCAATATGCACACAAAGGGGAGGAGGGGACCATGGAGTATAACAGTGGCTTGCTCAGTTTGCTTGACATGTTCACTCAAGCACCTCTTAAAATAACCACATTTTTCTATGGCAAGATGAAAGCTGGGAGCCCTGCAATCAACATTTACATTATTATGTGGTATTGTTAATCTATGGCATGTACAGAATAACTAACCAACACAAGAGTGGAGTACCCGCCAGGCCATCCTTGCAGTTTCACAAATCCGTGAGGCAAACTCAAAAACTCACTCCTGTAGGAAACTCTCTCCCGAAACGAAGAGGAACACGAATGTCCTGTAGCCACACACTGCATACAGGTTTTGACTGTTAACCAAATCTCATTTGCTGACCCCAATAATAGTAGGAATTTCCTTCTGAACCTGGGGAAGTAGTAACATCAATGACCAACTAGTGTATCTGTGGAACTGTATCCCACCTCCTTTCAAGCAAATGGTTAAATAAAAGGGCTGTAATCAGACATTACACATTACCGTTCCAGACAGATGCAGGCAGTCTAACAATCATACACTTAAAATAGAAGCAAAAAAGCAACTAAGCATGTAATGACAGCAATAAAAACCAAAAATCACTAATATAGCTGAAAGTCAAAGTACTGAAGTGAATACTTACCAGCGGTGCTCTTTGAGCGTTATTTATACTCTTGTCCAGTATTATTATAGAGTGACTGGGATCGCTATTGCTCTGCCAACACACTTTAGTATACCAGCTGCTGTATACAAACCACTGTGCAATGATTTACATGAATTCATGAATATGCTGTAGGACTAGTACCAACATCAAGCACCAAGAGGAGGGTCAGTGTAGAACTCCATCCATCTCTGAGGGCAAGAGCAAGGCCATGACAACCCCGAGAGAGCGTACTGACGCTGATGGTCACGGACGCAGAGGAAGGGCACAGTATTACACAATAGGGGAACACAGCATACCACTGGGATCCAGGAGGCCGCAGGGCGCTGCCACTGAGCACTGGAGGTCCTGACACCACGTGAGAGGCTTGATACATCTACTTGGGGCCACCTCGGGAATGAAGGATGTCTTCACTCCATACAGAGCAGGTGGCAGGTAAGGGCTTGCCTTGCAGGTACTTCATGCTATCTACTGTATTCTACACACACGCACACACACAGTCAGAAACCGCTTGTCCCAAGCAGGGTTGCAGCAAATTGGAGCCTAACCCAGCAACACAAGGCACAAGGCTGGAGGAGGAGGGGACACACCCTGGATGAGACGCCAATCTGCCGCAAGGCACCCCAAGCGGGACTCAAACCACAGGCCTGCCACAAAGTGGGACCTGGCCAAGCCTGCTGCAGCACCGCACCCCCCCTCCAGTATTTTACATTATAGTAATGATCATCACTAGGACCAGGTACAGAATTTCCACTACAAAACTCCACAGTAAGTCTAGGAGATCAGCAGCTTAGACCAAAAACAAGATCTGGAGAAGAGCCACGTTGGAAAAGCAGCTGAGAAGCTCACCCTTCATATTATTCTATACATTTAGCCTTCCATGCCCATGCTGTTTCCATTTATGCAAATGAATATATAAAAGCCTTTATGAATATTTAGCTGTTTATCAAATGAATAATGATGTACAGTTGACCTCAATTGGACTGGTATTCACACAGAACATTCATAGTGATGGGCATAGGAGAAAGGACACCCCCAATGCACACAGAATCCCACCAGCCAGGAAGTTGGTGGAGAGACAGAGAACAGGTGTTTAAACCAAGGATTGAGAAGGGAAGCTGCCCACCCCATGCTGAGGACAGCCGGCATGACTTTCTTGGTCCTGCGGTTGAGGAGCTGGCTGTTACAACACTGGCGTTCACAGGCGGCAGCCTCCTCTACCCGACACCCCCCCATCCCCCCACCGCAATCCCCACACCAGACTGACACTAATTATGCTGAATCGTGAGCAATTAGGGAGCACTTCCAGCCTTATGCGAACCACTCCTTTAGAGACACAGAAAGGGAGTGCAACGGAGGGGAAGACAGAGATGGAAGGAAATGCAAACAACTGCAGCAGTGTGATGTCGAACAAACCATTCCCTCTTGCCATCATTCCATGCTACTGGCTGCACAAGGTGCTGGTGTCAGGACAAGGGGTTGGCACTTCGGGAGCTGGGGGGGTGCTTTGTGTGCTGCAACCCCACCCTCTCAATTTCCCATATCAAGGCACTGCGACAACAGCATTCATCAGCAGGCCTGTGCCCCACAACAAACAGGTGTTCAGTTTCACAACCCCCCAGACCACCCCCACCGCAGCACAACGCACACAGTCGGGGAAGCTTGGTTAAAAACAGCTGCGACAGCTATAATTAGCCAGTGGGCTGCTGTTCCTCTGCCTTTGTGTGAAGTTCTACTGAAAGGGGGAGCTGAGGGACACACATTTGAGACGTGGGGCAGCTCTACTGCATTGGAGGAGGAGCAGCATCTGGGAGGGAGCCAGGCTACTGCAAGACTGAAAAACACCCTTATTCTTACCCTCAACTGTATTATGGAGCACAACTCTGTCTAACTTTGTCCACTCCCCCCTTCATTAGACACCTTTGACAAATCTCTAACGCACCCCTGAAACACCGTTACCCAGCTAAGAATAATGAGTATGAGAAGTATGAGCAGTCCAGCATTTGCTCCCTTTGCTGGAGGTATTCATTAGCCTCACAGACACTCTCTGCTGAGATGACGTAGAGGGGCTCCAGAACCCAGTATGCCCAAGCAACAACAGACAGTGGGCCCGGGAGGCTCTGCTGCCAGGTGCCTTAACCAAATATAGATTTGAGAGGATAAGGGCAAAGCCTTTAACGTGTAAGGTACCTAAAAGGTTTAGAACACAGTAACTCGACTGGCATTCTCATTTATAGTTTTCAGTATCAAACCTATCTAGACCAATTGTGTGATTTTTTATTTTTTTTTTTTTTTTTTTTTTTTAGGTAGCAGTTCTGGTAATTTTTTAATTTTTATTAAAAATTATTGCAGTTACTGCAGAACCAGCATCCTCTAGAGCATGAGCTGCTCTCACTGTTGTTTCACCCCCAGTAACACAAAAACACACTCATTTCACCGAGTTAAAGCTGCAGTTTCTCCATCTGTCAAAAGGGGTCAGGGTTCAGTCCAATGAAGCACTTCCCCAGGTTACTGAAAGGAAGCTGCTTTATCAGTCCAGTAATAGGAAGTTTAAGATATAAAGATTTTGCCTTTCAACAGCAACACACACTGAATGCAAAACAAATACTAGACAGGAAATACAAGACAGGATAAACTCCCACCCTGGAGCATTTGCAAACCCCCAGACATTTTAACTGTTAATGTAACAGGCAAATGACTTTGCTCTTGAAAATCCTTGCTTTCAGACCCTGCCCCTCTCTCTGACCCTAACTCATCCCTTAAAAATCAATCTAGATTCAACCAGGGGTCGGAATGCCAAAGAAACGATCCTGCTTAAGGAATCTATTCAAAGGAATATCCAAGTAGAAAACAAACGGAGGCACCATGTGTAGTTTTTAAATAAATGGCCAGAGAGGACTTCGACTACAATGTAACGTTAGAAAATAACCAGAAATCAGTTGCAATTTTCTTTATAAGACAAATTAGTTATCACAATTTCATTTCAGACTTCAACAGTCCTATTTTTAAACATAATTGTCCTTTATTAGGATAACACCTTGATCCAAAGCAATTTACAGTATTAGTTTTGTTCATAAAATGACACAGAACTAACTATACAATAAGGTATTGTGGTGAGATAATTTAATGTACTTTGCTCAGAGTTACTATAGCAATGGGTGTATTTGTACCAGGAACCTTCAGATTACCAGACAGCCCTATCCAGGTCACTGACCTGATATGAGAAAGTATCTTGCTTTTTCATTTCAGTTTAGCCAAGTAATTAATCAGGCTTATGATAAAAACCATAATAAAGGAAAAATGCACTTATTAAAGAACCAAAATAAAATTAAACTGAAGATGTGCACAGACAAACGACACCACAGCATTTATATAACCCAAACTCAGATGGCATCCATTCCCAGCATCATCAGCCGGTACACAAAGTTGTTTGGTTGTTCATCCTCTGGGACTATTTACTGATCTAAGTGGGCCAGTAACCCAGGTCGCATGGTCAGAGAGATTTCACCCTGTATCTGGTGTACTTGCCAACTTCTTAAAAAGAGGGGGGGGGAAAAAAAAAAACAAACTTCATAACCAGGGACAGAACTCTTACAACACAGCAAGTGCTACTAAATTCTAAAATGTTCATATAAAAAAATACCAATATAGCAAGAATCTGTAACAAGGGAAGAACAAGCCTTTTTGCTTCTCTCAATACAGGCAGTAGTTCACTTCAGTAAACACTTCTGGAGGGACAATGTGGCCAGCACTGACATCACAGCCAATAAAAAGAAAATTCATTCTATACACCATTTTTAGAATGCTTTCTAGAAGCCTCTTAAGATCCACACACACTTTATACGGTGTACGATAAAGCTAAAAAAAGTATAATAAAGAGTTTATTGTAATTTTTTATACTGCTAACAAAAGAATAAATATAAACACACACACAGATTGACTGAAACCGCTTGTCCCGAGTGGTGTCACGGCGAACCGGAGCCAAACCCGGCAGCACAGGGCGTAAGGCTGGAGGAGGAGGGGACACACCGAGGATGGGACGCCAGTCCATCTCAAGAAACCCCAAGCTGGGCTTCAACCCCAGACCCACCAGAGAGCAAGACCCAGTCAAACCTGCTGCACCACTGTGCCCCCCTTAAATATAACAGAAAACAGTAAATCATATGTTGGGGTTTTTTTTTTTTTAAAAAAAAAAAAAAAAAAAAAAAAAAAGTGTTATATGAAGGCATTATAAACCTGTAGGTCCTAAGCATCAATTTAAAGGAACTGTATTATGGTATTATCAGCTGAATGTACTTGATTTGTTCCTAATTGATTTATAGAATTTTGGAGGCAGCAGGCTGCATAGTTGTTAGAACTACTACCTCAGACTAGCTCAGAGGTCCCAGGTTGAAATCTTGCTGTACTACCCCTGAAAAAAAGCGCTTGCAATAAATTGCTTCAGTAAAATTTCCCAGCTGTACAAAGATAAATCATAAGTACCTTAATACTGTAACTTTGGAGAAAAGCATCAGGTAAATAAATGTAAATGCAATTTAAAGCTGCGTACAGGACAATCATTCTTGAGAAGGAAATTCCACTTTTTGGCTGTACAGCAAGATAAAGCCCTGTGTTCTGTAAAACATACGTGAGCTTAAGTGAAATGAACAAATGGTGCAAACTGAGGAAGACTGACAGCCACTTCCGTCATGTCGAGTTATATAGGTAAGCATGAAGATTTTTGAAGTCAACTTAAGTTCCAGTGCAGGCATTCTAACATGGGTGTGATGTGGTCACTAGTATGGTCAGTAGAGACTAAGCAGGCAGATGTCCTCAGGTAGAAGGGAAAGTTACCTGCCACCTGCCACAGGTAAAGCGAGAGCATTGATGTGGAGCAAAACACAAGCTGTGGTCAGTTTGCTTCGGCATTCCATCTTCACACCAAGACAAGACTCTAACCCATTTACACTCTAGGCCCTGTGGAGAATCATGGTTACCCAGCATGCTTTATGTCATTGCTCAAGAACATTCATTACTCTCTCCTCTTATCCTGCACATTATGGACAGCACAATGCCCCCACTCAGACTGCACAACTGTCAACCCCTCCCACCTCAGTTGTTGCTCCGGTGTCACAGCAAAACAAACGCTTATCGCCACTGCAGTCTGTCACACTTTTTCTCCCTGCCAAAACTCAGTGCCAAAAACAAGGGTCAATAGCAAGGTCTTCACACTGCCCTGGTTATGGCCAAACTGCACTCCCAGGACAACATCCTGCTCAAAATTTTAGCAAAGCTGTTTGACAATTTACCCACTTATCTGTAAGAGGCATCAAGTGAAGATCCATAACAGTTTCATATGTTGTATTGCAGGGACATCAAACTGACTGTCGCAAATGACACGGATGATCAAAAAAGGGTACATGACAGGAGGAGAGAAACACAGACAGTGGTAACTTGCATCATCAGGGAAACCAACTGTATTTTACCAACAGAAAGAAAAACACTGCACTGTCTGCAGATATTTCCATATCCCACATCAAAGGTGGCACAGTACTATAAATAGACTCATTGCTAATATTAGAGGAAATTTACAGACAAATAATTCTTCTAAATTGGCTAACAAGTTATCACCACCTGCACAATCATATCAAAATTATACAACCATTAGACAGGATGGGGGTATTTAATATGTTAAATTTACCCCCAGGATTACAAAAAAGCCTTCTGCCTAAATTGCAAAACAATTTATGGTAAAAGTAATTTTACCGTTTCTGTGTAAGGCCAACAGTCAGCATGTGTGCACAGCGCCATGCACCATAATGACCCCATCCTCTGTGCACTGCTACTGGACTCCATCACCACCCCATAACAGCTACACAGCACAGATAGTATCCCCTGAAGCAGTTTCAGCTCTCAAGCTGACCCCGTGTCCTGATGGCATATGTGATAAAGTACTGGTGAGCTCTACCAAGGAATGGACAGGAGGTGGTCACTCACACCTCACTTGTGGTTCCATGTTGGTCAGCCAAGTCAAAGAGCCCAAGAATAACCAAAGGCTTTATTTCACTGACAAAGTCATCCAACCTGCCACAAATCAACTCTCCGGCTAATGCCACCCTACTCCCCCAGCTGCAAAGCCACACGGGTTCAGGTCAACTCTAGGACTGATGGAATTACCATTATGTTAAGTAGGAAGCAGATACTACTAAAACACTGGGTTCAAAGCAATTTTAAACCCTGGATCATAGCATATGTAAGCACTTAGTCCAACACAAAAAGGAACCAAATCACACCTAAAAGAAGTCACTAATCTGAACTCTTGTTTCATACATGCATTTATTGGTAATACCGCCTTACGCGACTCTGCAGTCACAATGATTCTGAAAGACAATTTCATTAAGCTTGTTCTACCTGTGAAATTTCTTATTTTGTGCCAAGTCTAGAAAAAGCTTCTCCTGTATAAGCTGTGGACAGAGGTACCAAGAGGGAGGCTGAACCCAAGGTCCACCTTTGCCATTCCCGGTATCCCACCTCTTAATAAGAGCCTGTTCTTTTACTCATTTCTTCAAATGCATCGCAGCTGCTGAAGAACTCTAGAAATGTAAACAGCGCTGTTTGTCAATATAATCATGGAGGTGAACAAGCGGAAGGCAACCACAAAATTGCTTTATGATGGCAAAACCACTTCTGGATGTAGGGCCAATAAAACCTTTAAATTTAAAAAAAAAAAAATCTGAAATTGGGCCAATAACATGTTGTTATTCGCCTTTGTTGGGGCTGGCAGCCATTGCTCCGCCTACTGGTGGAGTATTCCAGCCAAAAACAGGAAACAATGACAAACGCCTATAAAAGAAATGTTTGTTTTATCGTGTTAGTGGCACCATAGACTTCCACATTTGCATCCCAATGGCAAAGCTCTTCCCCAAACACAAAGCCAGTTGTCTTTTTTTCTGGTTGGGGGTAATCACACAAGGACGACTTCTCCTTCGAACCGAACAATCCTTGGCTTTGTCCAGTTCTGAAGACATGCTTAACTGTGGAACCGACCTGCTCTGAATACTAATCGGTGAACCCAGGCCACCATCAGATGAGCCACAGACTTGAAAGTCAATGCAGAGTTGGTGAGCTGTTCCAGCCTCTCCTGGAAGCTTTGGGACAGAGGAGACAACTGGCTCCATCACACCCTTTCAGTACAATCAGAGCTGTCATTGAGAAATAAAATAATCAGTACAGAGGCTAGATGATCCCCTCCTTGTTTTAAGACTTAACTGAGTGTTGTGCACTGAGAACAGCACTTTCACATCATCTGTCCTTGGTCAGCTTTGGAACATTCACAATGTCCTCCATGACATCAGGTGGTTTGACCTCATGGCTCTTCCACAAAGGATCTCATTCCTTAACTCTATACCATGCCTTACAGACCCTTACACAGACCATGGCTAATGTGTCCATTAGTGGTCTCACAAACACCTTGGCACAGGATATGACGAGTGGGTGGGTAGCAGCTCCTCATACACTCTGGTCCAGGTTACCCTAATTTGACCCCATGTTCAGGTGGATTCTATTAATTTGTTCAGTCCCATGAACATCCTTCATGCACTTTGTCTCAGGTTACGCTAGCACACATTGAATAAAAACAACACTTCTAAGTACAGCATACCAACAACAGTTAAATTCTTGCACCAATATCTCTCAAGGGGTAAAGATGAAATCTCCCTGTCCCCACATGGCTTACAGACAGCACCTGGCTGTTTCTTTGTTTAGGATGGGGCAGAGATCAAAGAACTTTGGCTCTAGCCTCGTTGTCTTTCGGAAACTTGTGTAGGTAGGGCTCCTGGAAGGAAGTGATTGGTGTCTTTATGTAGATGTTTAATCCCACAAGGCAGCTCAGGAACCCTCTATATTTAGGCAGCTCTGCTGCGCTGTGGACTTCCTTTGACACTGGTACAGTCTTCTGAGGTGTAGACATTTTTCCTCTAAGATCTCTAGGGTCTTCACTTAATCCTTGGTGAGTCACAAAGTGCTTTAGGACAGGAGGAAAACATCACTGACTCAATTACATATTCTGTGGCTTGAATTCAAGTTTGCATTAGCCTGTCGTTCAAATCATTTCTACAAGACAAAACAAACTTAAGGGAAAAAAGTATTAATCTATACTTGGTGCAGCACATCACCAATCCTTCTCTTAACCACCATAAACCGCAAAATGAGGTCAGCATTGTCGAGGAAATAAACAAAAGCCTTTAGGCTTGTGATTACCTGTAAAATGGACTGCTGAATTGTGAAACGATGTGCACGGCAGCTCATGCTTTGAGTGCATTAGTTCATGTTTTCTCTCATTTGTTTCCTTGCCATATTCTACAGGTAGCGCTGCACTCTAAGGCTGCTTCAGTGTATGGCTTTGCAACACCCATTTCCTGGCCCAGCTGACCTTGCTACTAGTCCTCCTCCTCCACCACATGCTGCCTCAGAGGGCTTTCCCCTGCAGTTTCGCTTCCTCTCTCAGAGTCCCTGAGGTTTTGTGGTTTCTCCTCGTCTGACAGGAAGCACTGAAACAAAGAGGCGCCAAGCCACGTCTGGCCTCCCTCACCGCAACTCCGCTCCGCGGCAGTGCCCGTCGAACCAGGTCCGTCCCACCCAAAACACCTTTGTGTGTTTTTGTGATGGTGACATCGCTTGGGAACACATTTCCTTTAAATGAGACAATTAAATCAAATTAAGTTTTAAAAAAAAAAAAAAAAAAAAAAAAAAAAAAAAAAAAAAAAAAAAACTAGCCACAGCATTCGTCAGTGCTTGAACCTGCTTTAAAACTTCAAAAATGTCAATTTTTGACACTTAACAGCAATGTGCTGTACTGAAATGTGTTTAGCATGCCTGTTCTGGTACAGTTTGGCTTCAGCAGCTGAACTTCAGAACTCCTGGTAATGTACCTCAGTTGAAGAGTGTCTAGAGGTGGGGGGAACTGAGGTACTCCTCTCATTAGGAATCAGGGGATGGGGTCATAGAGACACATCACTATCACAGGCCACAGAGAGGCAAAAACAAAAAAAAGCTGCCCCATCTTTATGAGACAAAAAAGCAGGGTGGTGACAAAAGGGCAAAATACTTAGGGCAACAGCAGAGACAGCATCTTCACTCCTGGGGGATGCTTGGCAGAACCCACTTTCCCCTCCCTTTTCCCTTAGCCCCCAGTCATCTGCCCAGCTGTCACCTGGCCACTCTTTTTACTGTGCATGCATGCGTCTCCTCTTCTTGTCCATCCATACAGCAGTGGCCCCACCACAGCCCAAAACAGTGGCAGTCACCTAGCTACCGTAGCAAGAAATAGCCCAGAAAGTGAGGGATCCCCCCTCAAGAGGGCCTACCATTCACACCAGTCATCTCCTCCAGACAGAGCACAATATAAAACAGCAGACAGTCAGAGGATGGAGAAGAGGGATCTGCAGCCTGATAAAAGCTGAAAGTGACCAAGATCCCGTTCACCAATGCCGACATCTAGGGACACTGTGGCTAAATGGGGACACAGCCAGGAATTTACCACAGGGGTACCTTAGCTTTGGGTTCATAATGTTAGCTACTGAGTTTCATTAGCACAGCAGGGTACACGCATAGTTTGTGTATCTCTGGCATCCTTGCACCCACCCCCACATCATCACATAAATCCTACAGTAATTTGAATGCTTATACCTATATGCCTGTAAGCTTCCTATGAATTTGCAGGAGAGGTATAACACAGTGACGTACCCTCCACATGCTAAAGGGTGTAGATGCAAATTTTCAAGGGGCATCTGGTGGGTGGGGGTGCACTCAGATGGAGGTTAACACCACTTCAGACAGACCGTGCAGGAGTGAAGGAGGGCCAAGTGAGCCTAATTCCTCACAGCAGGCCGGGTCGCTTGTTTTGCTTCTGCGGTGGCCATTATGATCGACATCGATCGCTGGGTGCCATCTGTGCTCATTGTGCGCCCCGCGGCTGGCTTTGTGCAAAGAGGGCTCTGTTACAATGGGAGCCAGGCAGCCCCCTCACAACCACCCTCCCACCCCCACTGTCATCACCACTCCCTAAACTCTTTCTGCAACCCACCCTCCTTTTCTCAAGCCCCACCTCACTCCCATTTGCGTTCCCTCCAGCTGCCACATTCCCAGCCCTCAAGCTGCGCTTCCTGGTCTGCTGGCAGTGGCAGCAGTGGGGCTGGATCAAGGATCCCTTGGGTGGGGTCCCCAGCAATCATGAGGAGCACACACAACAGTCTGCACCAGAAAAAAAAATAATGAAAAGGTGTCTGGGCTATTATCAGTGGCCTTTTGGCTCCTGATATTTACCATGTGACAGGGCTCTTGTACATCCAAAGCTTGGCAGTGGTATGCCTTTTGCAACTCCATATTGCCTTGACGCAGTTGTGTGGTGCAGCCCGTTCCTCCCTGAGGTCTCTCAGTTCAGAAGGGGGACTGGGAGGTAGGGGGATATGCAAAGACAGCTGCACCTAGTGCTACTGCAGCTCGGAAGCATTCGCAGGATCAGCCTTCCCTGGACTGCTTCAGCAGCTCGCTCACAGCATACAGGCATGTGCAAAACCTCTGGCCCTTTCACACTGCACATCTGCTTCTGAGCAGCTTTAATCCAAAAGGAATCTTTGTTCATATAGCTACTTACTGAAACTACTCAGGTTACAGACCCTTTTCAGTTAAATTCAATATATTTTTAGATGAATATAGTACAGAAGGACAAAACAGCAATTTCTCCTTTCTAGGATATAACTACGCATATGTTCATGTCTAATTTCTACACCACCACTACACCACCCACAGTACAGAGTAGATACCTGTCTTGCTTCTGTATTCCATCCATGATCAAAACTCGCTATAGACAGGGCACTCCTGCCTCTGACCAGCAAACTTGTATAACATTTCCCTAGCGCTCCATCTACACTCCTACCAGTCATTACTTTGCATCATTACCAGCAGCTATCTGTGGACAATATACCAAAGCAAACTACCTTGACCACAACACTTCCTCATTAACATTAAACTTGGAAGCATCTTTGAAAAGGTGGTGCGGTGGTGCAGCAGATTTGGCCAGGTCCTGCTCTCTGGCAAGTCTGGGGTTCAAGTCCCGCTTGGGGTGCCTTGTGATGGACTGGCATCCTGTCCAGGGTGTGTCCCCTCCCCCTCCAGCCTTATGCCCTGCGCTGCCGAGTTAGGCTCCAGTTCGCCGCAATCCCACCTGGGACGAGCAGCTTCAGTCAATGTGTGCGTGTGTACGCGTGCATCTTTGGAAAACGTTCACCATGGCTTCACTATGTGCACATTCAGCCACACGGCACAAGTAGCCTTCTCCAGGAGTGCCCTAAAGAGGGCCTGCACTTATCGCCACCCATTCTCACCAGGTGATTCCAAAAGAAATCAGATTACCCAGAACCGCAGCACCTGAAAATAGTCTTCCAACCCTAGCAATGGCGCTACTCCACTTTCATTAGGGCATGTAAGAGAATAATAAGTAACTTTCCTAATTTTACCACCTTGCTCCTTAATTCCACTCTTTCACCCTTCTTGACAGAAGGCATGAGAGCAAAGCCTGAGCTGGTTCGATATTCCACTCTTTGGTATACATACCAGTCCCTCAATAGTAATAAAATACACAGAACAAAGTTGCAATATACCTTGTACGCCTTCGTGGGTATGCGACGGTTGGATCATAATTTAATCCCCCCAGATCAATTGTTTGCCCCAGCTTGCATCTATAACTAGTGCAAGCAGATGGCATCCCTCCTAATGGTGTTACAACAACCAGCATGACACAAGGACAATGGTGTGAACAAGCTGGGCCCAGTTGCTACTGCCACTGGCGGCTACTACAGCCACTGAAGTTGAGGTCATCAATTCAGATCTTCAGCAACTGGGCCACGTGCATCACAGACAATATTTATCCATGTACACAATTCTAGAGTCGTGCTGGCTTCGGTCGAGGGCTTACAGATGGCTTCTGAACACTAAACGCAGCAAGAACATTTTCAGCAGAGACTAGTAGGTATGAATTGACACAGCTAAAGTGACATAACGGTCACTCAACAGTGGGGACAGCAACTTTGGCCCCGCCCGTGGTCCGCAGTACCATCATCATCTGAAGGGACACACGACAGTGACGGGAAGGTGCTCTGTGACGGATCATGTGGCCTGGCATGCTGGTGCTAGGCGCACTGCTGGGGCCCTGCTGGCTCTTGGTTAAAAATACTGCCTGCACTCTTGCCCTTGGATGTTTAATTGCCATCTCTGGGTGGATGACAAAGTCGTGTTTAGGGGGAAAATTTATTTTTTTTTAAAAAAAAAATAGCCACATCTGGTGATTAACCTTGAGCCAAAAGCACAGCGTGATGTAGAACAGCAGCTGGCTCAGTGGTGGCAGCGTGGGGGGGTGTCACTTCCTTCCACTAGGCCAGTTGACCTCATGATGCAAAGTGGTCGTCAACAGTCATGTTTACCTCTAAGCAAAAGCCTTGCAGACACTTAGCCAGAAGAGCAGGGCAAGGCAGCAGCAAAAAAAAAAAAAAAAAAAAAGCTTCCATATCCTAACATCCTAAGGATATCACATTCCAGTCACAGGACACAGACTGGATTTAGACTAAATTTTTACCCTTATTCATGTCATTAACAATTAATCAGGAAGTACTGGATGATCTCATGTCAATGAAGTCGCTGCTGATATGTGAGAGCCAGTTTCACAAAACAGGAAAAATATCTGGTTCTTTAATCAATTTTTTTTTTTTTAAAATACATAAGGCGAAAGGGTTTAAAGTCCATTTTAAAGATTGCTAGAGGTATCTTTCAGTTATTGGTGGAACACTGTGGGATTTTTAGCATGCAGACCTGTGCTGATGCAACCTTGAGGATAGGACAGAGAGTTAAGAGCACAAGCTGAGTGACAAGGCAGTCACTGGGACCCTAAGGGAGGTGACAAGGCTGTCAACATGTCAAAGTTGAGTTCACACCACTGTCCATCACTGTGCTGTTTTCTCCATTGAGATGAACTCTGGCCGAGTGTGGAGGACCACCATAACTGACGTCAGTCAGCTTAAGTCAGGATAAAAGAATGGCAGGATTTTAAATCAGATTGCAATACTGATTAAAGACAGGTACATTTTTATTAGAACACAGAGTAACTCAGATGGCAATTGGCAATTGGGAGACAGTCGGCTGGAGTCTGAAGGACTCCCTGTCATGAAGGAATCAGTAATCATGAAATTGAAAAAGGAAAAAAATCAAAAACATTTTACTGGTGATATGGTCAGTTTCCTAAAAACAGCAGTCTGAGTTCTGCCTAAAAATGTCCACAGAGCCACTCCCACAGGAAGGCTGAAACACATCACCTGTCTAGGTGCAAGATAGCTCTTCAGCCCTGAGCGGTTTGTGAGCTGAGGAGAACTCATCCGTTGAGCGATATGGAAAACCAGCATGACGGACAGCTATTCCATGCCGCTGGCTCACCTTCACCTGACCAAGAGGAGCATTCTGGGAAAACGGCGCATAGAGCACCGGCTGCCATAGCAATGAGTCTGAAGATCCTGTGTAGGGGATTAGCTACAGGAAAAATAGCAGGAATGATGGTGGGATGTACTCTTATTCAACCAAAAGGCTACCTAAGCCAGAGACAAAAAATAAAATAAATAAATGAACTCCTAACATGCAGTTTAGTGTTTCTTGAAAGCATCCTTATAACCAGTCTCATTGCCAACAGGAAAAAAAGTCTGCTGATGTTTTTCTAAGCGAGTGCATTTCCTGTTCTTCCTCCTACCTCCATCTAGGAGGGGTGGTCTGTGGGATGGAAAGTGGAGGCGGAGGGCTCTCCATTGGGACTTAGGGAGTGCAGCTCACCTCTCAGCATTTTTAATTGACATGTAGCCATGCACTTCACCCCACATGACATCCAGTTTGACCAAAAAGATTTCCCCTAGGAGGCCTTCTATGACCAGTATAGTGGTCTGCTGTTAAGGAAGGTTTGTGTAAGGTGCAAGGGCTGGGGAGGTGAGTGCTGCAGGAACTGAGAAGACAAGACGGCCTAGGATTCGTGTCATCTGTCTCTATCACCATCTGCAACATCCAAAGAAGGACAAAGATGAGGAAGGATGGTACCATAGAGATGGGGCTCTGCTGTGGTTCAGTCACACACTAAACAGTGGCTGCATGGCCAGTGCTGCACCAGGACAGATTACATTCCCCTGCAACTTCCCTCTTTCCAGAAGTATGAAATCCACCCCTAATGTTACTGGACAATACCTCACTGGGCTGAGTAGCTCAAATGTAGCCAGGAATAAGGCCCTGGAGAGAAGATAAGGTGAGGGTAACATGGGAGGAAGAGCAAAAGTTAGTTAAGAAGATCCGGGATGACAAAAGGTCCAAAATCAGTCATCCTTTCTGGTCCGACATGCGACACTCCACAGAGGCAAGAAGCAGGAGATGCCCTGGAGGCATCAACACAAACATGAAATATCCATGTCAATGAAGTTTACACAGACTCAGACTTAAGTCAAAGTGTACAGACACGGAACTGCATTGAGCCTTCGTCTTCATTAGAACAGGTCACACTGCCACAGGGAGTGCGATTGCCCTTTTCAGAGCAATTTCCCAGGATTTCTTACATTATGTAATTTCACAGGACATCTTGAATTTCATGCCATGTACCAACATAAAAACGTGTGTGAATGAGAGAAAGTGGGTGTTTTTTTTTTTTTTTTTTTGGCCAAGAACCCACTATAAAAAGGCAACATGGCTATTAATTAAAATGTAAAAGACTCAATTTCTTTAGACATACCAGACATACAAGTCTACATTAAAGGTAAAGACCTCTTTTCTCAATCCCGATCAATTTCACCATGCTGGCATCAGTTCCTGAAAGTGCATTTTGTCAAAGCAGCGAAGGGAAACACTGAAGTGCACAGAGCTGGCGAAAGTCTGGCCGCAGTTTTCCGACAAGTTTGCCTGCGGTGAACAATGTGGCTGTATCCGAGGCCCGTCTACCATCATTGTTCTCTACCTTCTGAAAACAAATGTGAGAAAACAATCACAGAGCCCAATTTCCCCATCCAATCACATGAGAGCCATGGTCAATATCAAACAGAAAATTTCAAGGTCCTTCAATTAGTCAGTGGTACCAGTCCAAGTCCAGCACCTTCTAATACTTTGACAAACTAATCAAGGTTGAAACACAAGCCCATCAACCTTCTCAGGCTCTGTTAGTAAATCTATTCATCTTAAATTTACATTTATTCAGTTAATTGATACCTTTTTCCTTGTCGGTTCCATTAGGTTTATATACTGAGCTACTCACTATGATTTGCCTATTTATTCATCTGGGTGATTTATTACTGTACAAATTCTGTGTAAGTATCTTGCTCAAGGGTACTGCAGCAAAAGCGGGGATTCGACCCCAAGTCCTTCAAATATAAAAATGATTATCTGATGTAGAAGACACGTCAAGTACTTTAACCATGAATACAACTTTTCAACAATGAATTGGATGTAAACTAAATGTAAAATAACCAGAAGATGAACTCTTATACAGGAAAAGTTAATGTAAGCTCCAATGAGACGGATGACAATGTGCACAATTTTGAAATCCCACTAGGTATCAACACAAGGTTTTCTTGATCAACACAAAGGCCAGGGGGGAACTTGAATGCTCTTCCCACTTCTGCAACAAAAACTGTCAATCAACATCGTGCAGCAGTGTCAATAGGTTGGCGATCCTTCTTGCTCAGGTTGGAAGGTAAGGGTCTGGGTGCAAGAGGCTTAGAAAAGATACCACAGCAAAGGTAAGGTCCATACATAAAAAGTTGTTGGAGGGGCATCACTGTATCCGATTTGAACAACACACACACTGCCTTCCCTTATACTCCCCTGCATTGATGCTGTTGCCTTGGGAGTCTGGAGCTGCATATCAGGGTTGGACCTTACAGTCTCATCCCTAAACACAAAATCCCGTATTGTTGAGAGTTTGAAACACTAATGGGGAAAACACGACTCCTTCCTTGATCGCAAATATGATCTGAATGGATAGATAAAGGTCTGGGAACAGAACGGTCTGAAACCATGCATTCAAACAAGGTTGAGAATGACAGCCCTGGGGGCAGCGAGGCAGAGCAGGGAAGTTGCTGTCCCTGCATTATTTCAATGGTGCTTAATAAAAAAGCAGACACTCCCCAGGGCTCAAGGAGAGTGCTTCAAATGTGCTTCGCCTGAGACCCGCTAAAATGAGCCACCTGGCCACTAATCCCCAATATTGCCCTTCTGGAGAGGCCTTTATTGACTTTGTTTTGTTTCACTGCAAACATCAAGAAAGTGGGTTGAGAATATTTAAATTTTAGCTTTTTTTGGCCCAGAGAAAGATTTTGTTAAAGATTGCATATGGCACACTTATGTGAATTGCGTGTCAATTAGGGGAGAAGATACACCCCCGTAACAGTGTTGTAGGATAAAGCTCAAGGGATCCCAGGTGGTACAAAACAGACATCCGATTACTCACACTAGTAAAAACATCCCTCAAACCCAAACCAGGATAAGGTGTTCCTAGCAAGCAGGTAGTGCAAATGACAAAACTACAAATACGGCATAATTGATGGTGTTCAGTCTTCTGTCTGTCAGAGGAGCACAGGACATTGTGGATATGGACAGTAGAGTGGCTATGGACATCTGAAGTAGCAGGCTGCACCGTGATTAAATGCTAGACTTTTCACCCAAAGGCTTTACTTCAATAACCTACTGTGATAACCTTGAGCATCTGAGACATAGGCCTAATGACCATAGTAATGAATGGTATAGGCGTCACAAAGAGGCACATGAAAGGGAAAAGGAACAGTCGCAGAAAGACTCCTGCTTCCGAAGGTTAGACGACCTCTCAGATTCCTCCTTTTCGTAATCACCTGGCCTCCAGCTTGTTCCATAAGTGAATTATGATTGTTAAATTACATGCACGGGACAGTATGCAAGTGCTCCCTACAGACTGTGAAAAGGGATCAGGATTACTTTGTGTGAAAGGGGGTTTTGGAGATTGGAGTGGGGGCTGCAGCTGCATCATACACAGGGTGCAACATCTAGCCACAGCACTGCCCGTCAGTGTAAGGACAAAGCTAGTCATGACCCAAGACTGGCAGGTATGCAGGTAAAGCAGAAGCAAGGCAGGTGGTCATAGAGCTGAATCTCAGTGCCACTCAACTGCAGTAGAAGGGACGCTCTGCAGCTGTACTCAACATTCAAAGAAGGCACCTGCTGCAGGCACAGTCCAGGTCCAGTGAAGGCACAACCCAGGACCAGTGTCACAGACAAGGATGTGGGACAGGGAATCTTACCCCTCTTCAGGTGCAGAGGCTTTGGTGGTTTTCTTCAAGAACATCAGAGAGGTTTACAGCAAGACAGACAGTGGTTGGGATCTGAATCTCTCAGCTGCTTACTGGTCCTGAGCTTCTAATCTCATTAACTTCACTGCCTCACAGACCTCTGGCACACTAACGTGGTGATGAGAGATTTTTCAGATGTGGTTCCACATGTCCGGAAAGGGGGTGGAGGGGAGTGGTGACCCCCATCCTTTTCCCTAGGAAGGTAAATTCACCAGGCCAATGGCAGGGACAAAAAAAAAATACACATTTTTTTAAAAAAGAAGAAGAAACACTCGAGAGCAGCAAAAACAGCAGCAAGGGGATCAGCATAAGAGGGTTACCATGGCAGCTGTGGCCTAAGCAATCCAGACAGGCTCCTCAGGTTCCTAAAGCCCAGTGGCAAAACTTTTTTTTTCAAAATCGCAAATGTTTGCATCCAAATTTCATAGCAGTATCACAAACCAAGATCTGGTGATGGGCTGCAGAAATGATGCTCAGCCCAGAGTTTGCCTAAAACAAAAAAAGTCTACTGTTCAATGTCAATAAGATCTCACATTTTCTGAAAGTCTGGCAGCACCTCCCAATACGGTGCAATGTGGGTGCATTTAACCAATATGAACCCAATATTTGGGTACATATATGAGGAAAAAATTTGCAGTCTGAGAAGGTAAGGAAGGGCAAGACAGATGAGATGGGCAGAGAGCGAGAGAGTGGCAGTCTCGTGGCCACTGGGGGGGGGGGGGGGGGGGGGGGGGTCCTTACAAAGGCGGCGGCGCTTGATTGATTTCAGAGTGTTCCAGTCTGACTACGCCGCCCCGCCTCACTCTGTGCAACTGAACCCAGTGAACCCGAGCAATGAGTGGCAGAGTGCTGGAGGGAGGGGGGGGCGCAGTGCAGTGGTGGCGGCTGGCCTACTCCACTGCGGCAGACAAGGAGGGGGAGAGGGAGTGTTGAGCCTAATACGAAAAAAGCTTGTTCGTTCAGCCACCGAAAACAACACACTTCCTTGCAAAGTCACATGTACAAACACAGAGTACACACGTGTAGAGGGAACAAACTCCACACTGCAAAGTACAACCCACTGTTCTCCCTGTACTAGTCTTCCTGGCATACAGATCAACAGTCATGTAAATCATGTTGCAGGCTGCCTTTATATGCCTGGCTGAAGATGACAGCAAAAAAAAAAAAAAAAAAAAAACCCATCACACACATACTGTACACAAAGTCTTCAGAAACCATCACACAGACACAGAGCAGCAACTAAGATGACCAGAGATGCAGCTGCCCAATTGGTCAAGGGGCCTGGTCTATATCAGCAAACAGGGCCCAAGGGTGAATGGAAGGAAGGCAGGCACTGCACAGCCCACTTCGTCATCAAGCTAACAGCTCCAATGCTTGAATGGCTCCAGAGTTACGATGGCATCTCGACGCTGGCATCTAATAAGTTAATCTAATCTGTCCATTAAGAGGCGAATGGACCAGAACTTCCTGCCATAGTACAGAAAATAAGAGCCTCGAAAGTGGTCTGTAAGGAACATCACGGACATATCCGCTTCACTTCCCATTTGCACTGGTACAGATACAATGAATATCACTTTGCATTATGTGGTTTGGCTTTAACCGTTGGCCAGAGACTAGATCCACCTGACAACACATCTGGAGAGTTGATGTGTCACTGCACTGAAGGCCTATGTTAGTCAATCAAAGCTCATTTAAGTCAGCACTCAGCAACTCAAGTTAGGAGTACTATTTTAATCATGTCCCCAAAGGTGTCAGATCTGCTGGAATGACCTGAAAATGCAGAAATCATTCAGGAAAAAACACTGGGAGTGTGGATTCCCCAGGGTTATCTGTGACAGCAGCAAGACCCCCTCCCTGTTCCCCCTGCCTTCAACGTAAGTAATCTCTACACCTCCCAAATCTCTGCTACAGAATGAATGAGACCTGCATTTGTGCCACACCTCTCCATTTCCATGACGACCCAACAGGGTGGAGCTCCTCAGGTAAAGCAAGTTAATCCACATTCACCAGGCTTCCGGGATGAAGGGGGCAAGCACTTGTGACTTGCTGTTACCTAAAGGATTCCTCTAGACACCCACAAATCCACCCCATCCCCCACTGGTGTTACAAACTCAACCCCACCCCCATTGGTTTCCAGTCACGACTATGGTGACGTTCGATGCCGGTTCACAAACTGCACGCTTTCTGGGCCAATATGTAGAGTGAGCGTCTGCAAGGATGCCACCAGCCCTCAGCTGTACATACGCAGTGACGCAGGATCTCCTGCTGCCGGATGCAGATAAATAAAACATACAGCTTAAACTGTCCGTTATCCTTTCTTCAGGGCCACGAAGCCACGACACGCAAGCCCCGGGGGGGTTACACGCAACATGTCCCCAGTTTTATAACCAAGCATCTTTCGTGCTATAAAATATTAATTATTTTGGAGCCTAAATGTTGCCTGGATGATCGACACCGATTTCACCGGGAGGAAGCACACACTACAACCCACTGCGTTAGGTGCACTTAACCTGATAAAAGTGGGCTGCGCATGGCTTGGTTTATGTCCCAATGCTTCCCTTTGGCTTTGCCAGAGAACCTAAGTAAACAGAATATCACACCATTGCGGTGAGAATGTTATAAATGAGGGGCTACTCATGGGCAGAACAGTTGCAGGTTGCGTAGAGATTAATATCTGGAAATCACAGCTGCTCTTGGACTGCCAAAAATTTTTTTAAAAAAAATTGAAATCACACCTTGCGTTACAGCGGTATATATTCAAAATATTTTTGTCAAACCATAAACTTGGAATCCACCTTGGGATCACAGGTAGGAAGCAAGTTCTTGATTCTGGAAGGCTCCATCTTTACAGGACGCAATGTGTGTACAGGAGATCAAAATCACAACAAAATTAATTAGCCAAGAGTCCAAAAAGGCAGCTGGGTGGCATTTCCAGCATGCCTACCTACCTGCTACAGTTGCTGCTGGATGCATGTGTGAGCCAGCGAGTGCTGGCTCCTTCCTGACCTGCAGCTGCTGACTCTAGGGAGAGCTGACAAGCACAGCTATTCCCTTACACAAAAGGAAAAGTCTTTCACAGGAAGCTGACGCCAATGAAATCAAAGGACAAGATGACTAGATACTTTCCTTCTTTCACACCACTTCTACCCAAGTCTTGGTTGAGTCTGCATGTTTCACTTCACCAGCTGCCATAATCTTCAGATGAACTGGGCCCATGAAAACCACAGCAGTGATCTGTGAGTATTACAATCGCAATGTGAATGAACTCTCCATTGTGTTTTTCTTAGATATAGGGGATAAACCTGATGCTCCCAAATACCAGCAGCTGCCTCTCCAATGAATAGTACAAGCCACCAAAATTAAACAGTTGATTTAATTAGAACAGCTGTAACCATTCCATGCAAACACCCAATGGGAGTAACAATGTCACTTCACTCAAATTCACAAAAAGTTGCTATACAGAGCCATGTAGCAATGACTGAAAGCACAAGCAGGAGTGCAATGCAGTTTCTTTGCTAAGGTACCACTCAAATGTGCCTTGTTCCCAGCATTTTGAGTATAGTGACACTCGAATCCAGCAAGTGTTGAGTATGGTGCCAATCAGATCCAGTGAGTGTCACTCAAATTCTATGGGTGCCCTGCATGTTGAGTAAGGTCACAGCAGAATTCCACAAGCATCCAGTGTGGGCCTGTAGTCCCCTCCAATGGGATTTGTATTAGCAGACAAGCAGGGCCACTCTTTGACACAAAACAGAAACATTGAGACATGCATTCTCTCTCTCTCTCTCTCTCTCTCTCTCTCTCTCTCACACAAAGCCCATGAGCATACATATGCGTCAAACAAAACATACAGGACCCTGCAAAATTGCAACAAACCAACTTGGGCCTCAGCTTCAATACAGCAGATGTCAAGAACTATTTTAAAACTGTGAAAATTAACCATAAGCCACAGTTGTAGTGGAAAGCCCCTGTTTGCCAAAGTTCTTAGAAGCAACACTGGGACTATCAGAACATACTTATGTCCAGATCACACACAAGCTCAGACTGTTTTCAACAGCTACATCTAATGAACAAAACAGACCCAAAAAACAAAACGAAAGCCAAAGCGAACCATGAAGATTGTTCTACAGAGACACACTAAAGCACTTGATACCGTGAGCTTGTAATTGAGACAGGCAATACAGTACTCGGCTGTCTTATCCTCAGTGAAGATGGCTCTTCACTTGACGGACCCAGGTCTTTACACTGAGCAGAGAAAGACATTTCCGTTTTGCTTTGCATCCAACACCACCTAGTCCCCACCAGACCCTCCCATCATACCTAGCGCCACTTTCCAGGACAGGCATACAAACCCCAAGCACCCTGAATTAGGTGAGAGCTGCAGCTGTCTGTGCCCAACCCTACCGAAGACCCCCACCTTTATGTCGTCTAACCTCACTTCACAATTTCCTCAATGGCACCATTCATGTGATACATAGCACTTCAAAGGGACGATGGTAAAGATCTCCCAGCCAAATAAAGCTTCGACATGTGAGACTATCCTCCCCCAAATCAGACCTGCCACCAGCAGGATGGTCGTCATTTGCTTTCCTGGTCATGAGTTATCATGAGTCAAACACACAGAAGTCTAATAAACAGCTACATATCATGTTAAGCAGCCACAAGTAGGTGATCCATGCCTCTTGAAGCAGGAATATAACGACTCAGTGGTTCTCAGGGAAGCAGCAGCAGACCTGTGCTTCTGGTCAAAATCCTTTCTAAAGGACTGATGAAAAAAGATTTGACAGAACAGAAGAAAGCAGCTCAATGAATGGACTGTTTATAATTCTGCCTCATGGCCATATGTGCCTTTCCTTTGATAAACAAGGGAATAGTGGGCACAAAACAGCTATGCAAAGTTTCTTCCTCATTTTGAAGACAATAAAAGGAGAATTACAGACTTTGTATTCTTAACCTAGATAGTAATTTGTTCAATTAAAAAATTTTTTTAAAAAAATGTAAGACCAACAACAAGACAAGATCTGTAAACAAAGTCTAATTTACCGTGTCTACCAAGAAATGGGCCCTTAATGAATAAGCTATTCTAGCACTCCCACGTGATTGTTCGAAGATCAATTTCACCGAGTAGCTACTCATTACAAAGTACGTAATTATTTCTCATAACTCATTCCATACAAACCATTTTTGAAGTCACACCACACACAGCTGCATTTTGTCAGCTGAAAGGCAACATTCAGCGCTGATCTGAAACATTCAAGATAGTGGCATCCTATTTTAAAGAACAGTTAGGCCATATCTACACATGCCCTCACAAAATGACAAAATCCTGTTGCCAGCACGTAAAGGGTAGTTGTGAATGGGACTTGGGAGAAAAGAAGGTAGTAGCAGCTCGGGGTGTAAATTCTGAGAAAGGCCAGAGGGTGCTCCAGCCAGTAAACAAGACCAGCAATGATCTGGTCAGCAGCACACAAGCATCAGTCAGCAGGATGACTAATAGGAATGCAGCACTTACAGTCAGACAGTACAGAACAACAGGCAGCCCTGGGCAGCTCACAAGACCGTGCAGCCACACTCATCATTAAAACATGTACTGGGCACAGAGGCCAGGGGTACAGACCAGTGTCTCTCAACAAAAGGCACAAGCTTTTTTTGAATTTTCAAAAGGGAAGTGCCGTTACTCCTCACTGATGGGGTGCGGGTGTTGGGGAGGAGGGTCAATTTCAGTCCAGCGTGTTCCGCCATGTGCCAGGAACGCGGTGATGACTAACACTGCAGCAGGGATTGGCTGGGAGTCGTGACTCAGCCCTCAGTTCTGGAACTGGCCCCCTGGAAGCAGAAACTATCCACAGCTGCCAGAAACTTAACTGAATGTTCAAAGAAAGTGAGACAGATGCATTCCAGAACAGAGAGGAAGCTCCACTGTGCCACCCCGCTGCCACAGAGGTTGAAGGGTCACCTGCTGTGCATACCTGCCTACATGAACAACCAGGGCCTACACAGAACTACCATGCAGTTCTTGGAATCTTCCACAAACCTTATCACCACAGTCAATTGCCATACATTTCATATACAACTCGCATACAAGAGCTAACAGCAGTCCCAGAAGGCCTTGCGCAGGCTGACTAAAGAGATCACAATCAGGGCCACTGCCGCTGTGAGACACATGTTTCCTGACACAGTTGCACGGTCACCCTCACTCGCAATGTTGCTCTCAAAGTGCAGGCCATGGAGCAGCAAAGCTTGACTGCAAGTGAAACAGAGCAAACAGGCAGCAGCAGCCAGCAGACCTGATGCTGGTGGGTTGCTCATAACTGCCTGCCTCCAAGATCCTCTGATATGCAGAATCTGGTTATCAATAAGCTCATACTAAAAAAAGTAATAATTGCAACGAACTTCTGCTTTTTCTTGAAACACTTGTTTTACTGTGCTTCCTGGTTATTATTGATGTCCATGTCACTCTGTGCTTGCACCATCCTACGTTCAGCACTCTGAGGCAACATGCTGAGGAGGTAGCTATACATAAATGAATCAAATTTAGCCACTCGTCCAAGAATAATTTCACAGATAAGTCCAATTTGATTTCATTACCTGTGAACTAGAACTAACATGCGGGAGACAACTAAGTGCATCTACATAGGTCTGTGTCTAGGAGATCAGCTTCACTACGAATTATCTTGAATCTGCTCATCTCACAACATGGTAGAACAATCACCTGATTCCCCAAATGAAAGGCAGTTCTTCACTCCCAACAATGAACGGACAGTGAGACAGACCAAGTCTCCAAGAGATGCAAGAGGCTTGGAACAGAAGCTTTGGAGGCCTATGCTGATGTGGGTAAGAGGAACCGGGCAGGGAGAACAACAACCTCTCCCTAGGCAGAGGTGACAGGCGGGAATGCTGTGGAGTCAGCGGCACTAGAAGCAAGGTCACCATGAGAGAGGCACTTTGTTCATTCATATCCTTACAGAAGTCCCACCCTCTCCGAGTCCCCCTCCCCTCCCTGCAAACTGTCCGATCCTCTCCTCCACCGACCCCTACTCCTGTGCAGTGCAGACTGTTCCAGACAGTGTGTTCCAACGCAGGCTGTGACAGCGAGCATGGCAGTCATGTGAGGACCCCCCCCCCCGCCACTTTTTCCATGCACCAGGAGTCTCTCTACCATGCTATTTTTTTTTTTTAACAATAGATGGACGAGACGGGTGAAGTAGCAAGGAGGCGCTTCTGCCAGCCGCCCATTGCTTATTTATGCCCTTGCAATGACACAGGCTTCAGACCACACCTGATCGCACTTATCATACAAATCGCAACTGGATCCAGAGCTGGCATTCCTAGCAGATGACAAACCTAAGACAACTTTGGAGGTGGACAGCTCGGGGCAAGGAACTGCCCGGGTTGGCTGGTGAGGCAATGTCATCCGTAAGAGCCGGAGACCCATTACTACAGCTTGAGTCTCCAAGCCACCTCTCCACGATCTTCGGCTGAAGTCAACATGAATTTGCATGCACTGGCAACCAATCAGAAACTTCCATATGTTCAAAGAGCACATAAAAACACAGCTTGAAACTTAAGCCATTTTGCACAAAGTTGCCCTGCTTGAGGGAACACCACACCATTCTCTCAGGTACTAAACATCTTTGGTCAAGTTCCCACAACTACTGCCCCAGTTCAAAGGATCCTCTGTAAATTCTCCGGTCTCTGTGGCAAACACTACCAATATACAGGGACCCAGCCCCAGACAACAATCAGTCAGTAACCCTAAGCAATGTCGTCAATGCCTCACACACAGATGGTCACCGGCACAGGGTGACAAGGGGGGGGTTGGAATCAATAAGCATCAATCCTTTAAGTCTGAGGCAGTGTCTCTTCGGGAATACAACTCAAAGTATACAGCTCAAGGAGCAACAGCCAAAGGAATAAATGTTAAACTCCATATCCTTGACATATAATGACCAGTGGCTGCAAAATCTAATGTTAAAAGGACTTTGATAGGTAGACTAAGTGGACAACTTTGATCGATGGAAAAAACATGATGGTCTATACAAAATATCTAGTCTATACTAATTATCTCAGAATTGTCTTTCTATCTTCATTTTGAATATGGCAATTTAAAGAATGCCAGCCTTTCCAAAAATCTCCAAATAGGATTTTGAATGAAGACTAAAGAACAAATATATACTAGGTGTATGAACCTGTTGCTGGGATCCTGGACTATTAACCAGCTTTGTGCTCTGGTACAACAGGCCACCAGATGTACATCACTGAGCACTTCCCAATAAGTTTACTGATACATGTTAGTCTGAACTAATAGGTAGTATGTCCATTTAAGGTGCAATGTTGGTGCATCTATGGCAGAATTCAAACATGCAACAAACCTAATGCAGCAGAGTAACCCAACATGATTTCCATTCCAACGGTAGAATCATAACCTGTGAAGAGCACAGTGGAGACTACCGGTGATTAGGATCTCATGAGGAAATAGCCCATTTTTATATGCAAGTCTGCATGGGGGGGTTCCACAAACTGAGGACTATGCCCCAAGTCCACCCAGCACTTTCTCAGAGGATCCCCATTCAAGGCATGGTGTAAACAGGAAATTATGTCACCCATACCCCCCCCCCCCCCTTTTCCAATGACTCACACAGCTCTATTTTTAAAGGCGGTGGAATGGATGGATGAAGCCTGTGCCGGAGTCCTTGGCCAACTAAACTTCTGCAGCAGCAGCGAGACTGCAGAGTCCACCGGAACGAACAGGGAATGCGGAGAGCAAGAGTGAGAGAGAGGAAGAGAGGGGGTGACCAGGGTCATCCTGGATGCAGTCCAAGCTCAACAACAACGAGGTCTGTTTCCCAGCCTGCGGCTGCAGCTCCTCAGCACTGACGTCCCTAAGCTCCAGAGGGGCGTGTTTCGTAGAGTGCACAGGAGGGAATTTCAAAACAAATCCGGATGTTCACATACTGCTCTATGGGAGATAAATTGAGAGCGCACCGTTTCCATCTACGTCCACAGAAGGCAGGGCTAAACAAGAAACCATGACTTGTCAACTGCAGCTAGCCACAGAACCACTTCATTCTCCACTCAAAATTGTCCCCCTATCTGCGTGTCAACATTGTGGCTTTGCAAATGACACAGTGCACCTGGGGATGAGTTACCAACAGGAAACCCCACTAAGTTGGCTGTCTTTAATAAGCATGCAGGCAGAAGTCAGAACTGACCAGGAAATAAAGGACTGATCCTGCATGGACAATGGAGTTGTGTCAACATGTTTATGAAATTTAGCCATCCACCAAGGCCTTTTTGGTTGATGAAATCCCCCCCCCCCCAAATCTGTAAACTCTAAGGTGGGGGTCAAACATTTATCTGTGCTTGATAATCAGTCTTAAATGAGCCAGACACTGAATTTTGACAGTAATGAGATATCCAGAAATATCTCAACTCACCGCAATAAATGTAATGAAGACTCTTTGGCTGACAATACAACCAAAAGCACAAAACGTTCCTTCAAAAAACCCAGAACAAAATATTCCTGCAAATTTTGTGTTTATCTGAAACATCCTTGAGAATCAATTATTTTCTCAGACTTTCCCAACTTAATTATGATGAGTTAATGATTACTTAGTTCTGTTCAACTAATTGTACTACATGTTCTATATTATGGAACAACATTTAAATTTTTTATGAGTGCAAATAGGCCTATAACTGTAGATGATACATAAATATGTTTATGAATGTCACATGCAGATTTATGCCTTGCAACAGCGAAATCATGTTAGCCATCCAAAAGGTTAGGAAGACACCTGGGTTACAGAGCACACCTCCAAAACTGAGGTAAAAATGCACTGAATTCTCACACAACATTTTAAGCTCAAAATCAGACAGAATTCCCCACCAATCACAGTCTTCTCAAGCACCTTAGCAAAGAACACAAACTGCAACAACATCACTGTGTTTCACTGGTACTTAAACTACTTGTTTTGGATTGATAAACATCTGCTGACCCTCCTTAGAAAAGCTACTACACATGGAGTGGAACAAAAACACAGTAAGTATTAGAGATGAAAGAGAAGATGTATGACAATATGCTGAGCATTACTCTCTGAAGAAGAGCTTTCACACAAATAAGACCAACATGAGGCTATAGTCCACAATGACCTGACATCTCTGGAGCAGTTCAGAGCACATTTTTTACAAATTACTATATATGAGACAGATTTCAGTTCTACTAGTATGACAATCCAGTCAGTACAAATAGGTTTAGTCATCCAATTTCTAATAATGAATTTGCCATGTTTGAAAATTATTTGACCCAATTTTTTGAAAAGAGCCAGTAAAACCTGAAGAAAGAAAATAGTGTACATGTCTTAAAAGGTGGCTGAGACATAAGGTACATCTTTCAGGTTAAATATCTCAAAATATTGTATGGGCGCGTGTGCTCAGAGGGCAGGAATAGCCACAAATCAAATCAGACAAGAAAACCCACTGACCCTTGACTTTGGTGCTTGTATTTTCTCCATAAAAATAAATTTCAGCTGCTGAATTGACTTGAGCAAGACTGCACCTCTAGTCTCCTAAATCAGCTCAAGTGTCAGACATGGACCAGCACCCCATAATTCAGCGAAACAGTAGGGGAGAGATAACTTGAGTCAGTCAGTCACCATAGTGAGACCAGTAACAGACTGAGTTCTCTGTGTTAATACTCAGGTCTGGGCAATGGATGTTGCATTTTGTTCCTCTCGGTTTAAGAACACAAAACAAGTCAGAGAAAATGCAGCATATAACAATTTCTTAGCACAGAGCAATAATCACAACCCCACACGATCTGTGAAGTACCTTATAAATCCAGAGTACCTCAAAGCAAAAGCAGCAGGTTATTCTTCACAGCAAAGCCTATCAATGAACATCTGAGTGAATACAACACTGAATATGAGAGTCTTTAGAACTTTAAGACTCTTAAAGTTCTACGGTACTGAAGATATAGAGTAAAAACTACACCAAACTAAGAATCAACTCCACAGCAGGTAAGAGCAGTGATCAATATCTGATTCCTGATACCAGTAAACATCAAAACAAATGCGGTGAGAATCAACAGCCGGGCACCTGAAAGAGCACGATACCGGCCGAGCACAAGGCCAGCTGACTCTGACTAAAAGGACTGAACAGCACTGCACAAACCAGGAAGGGAGCACAGCTGCACATCACAGGCTGGGGGGGGAGAGCTGGCAGACAGCAAACAAGTACTCCTGGAGCACAGAAATACTGCATGAACAGGGCCACGCTCTCCCCACAACACGCTGAGCCTCACATGATGTCATGTCTGTTATGTAACAAAAAGAACACACATACACTGGGGCACATGCAGCTTCACCACAAGAAAGGCACGATAAACATTCTGAAGCGTATTACTCTGTACGTCAGAGCGCGTGCTACGAATGCACGGGAGGCAAACACTGTCGTGACTGCGTACCGCTAGCAGCCAAGGGGTGGGGGAGTAATTCTCCATACTACCATCACTGCGGCGGCAGGAAAGCAGCAAAGCGCTCCCGCGCATTCCGTCCCCAGAATTCAAAAAGTACTGTCAACAACAGCAGCCAGAAAAGCAAAGACAGCAATGAGGAGAAGGGCCACTTTCAGGGTGTGAGATCCTGGCCGCCACGCTCTCCCTTATACACACACACACACACACACACACACACACACACACACGGGAGCATGGTGACACTAAGACAGACATACAACTTTCCTGTCCATTGCTGCTGGCACAATGACCCCTGGGCACAACCTAATAAAGGGACATCCTACACAAACACACACACTCACGTGTAAAGCATCCAGTTGGTTACATAAACAACTGTCACCATAGGGTCAAGCCACTTACCCCTTTTTTGCACCCAGCCTTCTTTGACAATGGTGACATCGCTCATGATGGCTCCACGACGAGCTCACTGGTCCGGCAAACAGGTTCCTGAGGAGTTGGGGGTGAGAGGGGCGCTGCCGGGGGGGGAGGGGGGGGGGGTCAGCTCTCCCGGCTTGGCTGTCTCTCTCCCTCCCTCGCTCGCTCGCTGGCTGGCTGGCTGGGGCGGTCCCTCTTGCTCGCTAGCTTGCTCCGTCTCTCACGCGCTGTGTGCCGGTGTCTCTCTCACTCTCGCGGCCGTTACTTCTCTCGTGCTTCCCCCTCTCTCGCTCTCTCGTGCTCTTGCTCTCTCTCTCCGGTTCTTCCCACTCTCCGGTGGTGACTCAGCCTGGAAGGAAGTAGCAGAAAAAAAAGGCATGGATTTTTCTCCTCCTCCCTGCCTCTCCTCTTTGCCCCCCCCCATACACACCCCACCCTCAATTCATACACAAACTGCCATAACAAACAAAGTCATTGTTGAAGCACAAACAAGAAGCCCCTACGTTCCTGCCAAACGCAACCACTGCTTTCCTCTTTATTCCATCTCCAGCCGCTGGAGACGGTCATTGAGCCCAGTGATGACTCCTATCCGGCCATGTGCACTGTGGGACAGTCTGTATCTGGTACCGTAGAGGCATGCCCCATGAAAAGCCCATTTTCTAAAGTCATGTTATTTTCACAGTGAACGCCATTTCAGTATTGCCTTCCACAAAAATATTTTTGAAAATTAAAATGCAAACCAAACTCAAGAACTGGCACAGCTAGCCATACATCCAAGAACTGGTTGGGGTCAACAAGTTTACAGCACCACCAGCCCTCACCCTATACACACAGGAATATTCACCAAAGAATAGAACTAAAGGAAATAGTTATACAGCGCATGTCCTTTCCACCAGCTCGTCCTTGATGTGCTGAAAGAAATTAATATGGGTCAAGGCATTCTGTCTTACGTCCCACTCAGGCTCAGAACAAGAGGCTTTCATAAGCCTTGTTTGAATTGCAAAAGGCAGCCAATTCACAATCTGGAGCCATCATTCATAAAGCAGAGAGAGTAGCGTGCGCATGCACCGGAGTCGGAATCAGAGCAGCTCAGCACCTGCATAATGCAAACGAACCTAGAGACAGCAGTTTGAGATGGAGCAGGTGTGGTTTGTTACACAGTGGGCAGAGTTTGAGCAGAGTAGGCCAGGTCTTGGAGGGAAATTTGGCCTCCTAAAATCCATAGAAATTCATTCATCCATTATCAATAACCACTTGCCCAAGGCAGGGTCATGGGGGTAAACAGCCTATCCTGGAAACACAGGACATGAGGCAGTGTACGGAGACAGCACATCAGTCCATCACAGGACAAATCACACACATGCTCTACTAGCAACTTAGAGTCACAAATTCACCAGAAACATGTCTTTACAGAATGGAAGGAAACCCATGCAAAAGACAGCGGAGAACATGCAAATTCCATTCAGACTAAGTCGACTCAAACCCACAACCCAGGATATACGAAGCACCAGAGCCACCTACTGCACCACCAACCATATAAGAACAATGTATATTTGTGTATAGCCAAAGCTGGTATGTACACAATTACAGTCTTAATGAGATAAAAGCAAGACATTTCAACACTTGCAGTTTTCAAACAACATGGATTGTTAAAAAGACCAAATGAGTCCAGAAATGAACAGAAGTAGTGTGCACGTTGTACACTCATTCCATTAGTAACCCAAAATATGCGTTGATGGGGTCAAGTTGACATTTTGCCTGCAGATAAGGCAGGATTCCAAATGACTCAATATTTGACTTCTCAAAAATCAATCACACAACTATTCTATCATAAATAATAGCAAACACACACTGGTACCCTATACATGTTTGCTTTAAAATAACAATGAACAAAACATCATTTCAACTGAGGTCATCAATATGAAGTTTCAGGTTCTCCTGTTCGACCAGTCACCCGTTGAACTCCTCTAATTGCTCAGCAGATGCGTCTGCCCGCAGCAACTTACACAGCTTGCAGTTCTACAACTGATCAATTAAATACAGCTGGATGTTTACCAATACAGTTTGGGCAAAACTCCATCGTCAAGGGTACAATCCCCATAGCTCTCAGAGATCTGAACCAGTAGCATTTTGTTTAACAAGACCAGTTCCTTAATGACCACACCCTGAGGCACATCTTGAACCACAGAAGGCAACTCATTTATGCTGTAATTTCAAATAAGTAAGAGTGTCTTGCCCTGGATAGACGGACAAAACGACGTACCATTTCGGAGATGTGGTCCTACATCAGAATTCACATCAGTCGTCGTATGTATGCCAGCACCTCAAAGGAAAGCCTCATCATATCGAGCTGGGGAATTAATGACGCACAACTGCCTTTAGAAAAACTGCCAGCTATCTGAGCGAATCGACTGACAGCAGCATTTTGTCAATGTGTGGAAGCACCAGTGATTACGTTACTACAGCACTGCACGTTTGCTGCATGCTGTATTATGTGTATGCTATGACTCGAGTTTGCTTGCCATGAATCATAACACTTTTTTTGAAAAGAAAAAAGTAAAGCAAGGCTTTGCACTACTGTATTATACGATAAAATTCTGATTAACAGCAATCGATTATTACTAATACACATTATACAATTCATGCCCTTTGTAAATTCACCCAATACGCCACAACGCCAACAAAACATTCACAGGAATCATGATATGGTTTCACTGTAAGGTTCAGAATAACTGCATGTCTTTTTTGTTTGATCATTTTTAAAGGCAAAAGAATTTTGGGAGGCTGCGCTTAATATCCCTTGAACTTCCCCTTTAGATTAAAGAGCCAAGTAGGCTTAAGCTTTTAGGAGCCAGGAACAAAGCTGAAACAGATATATCCCCAAGTCTATGGATCACAAACGTTGCTTCAAAGCTGCAAAGTGCTTAAATAATATGTTTTATTCTGATTCCATGTAGTTCAATTTAAGACAAATAACTTTTCTATTTCTCCAGTGATGTACTTTTCCATAAAAGCGATTTCACTGGGTGGCTGGGATTGGAAGTGTAACCGCATCGCTCTTTAACCATTCAGAGGCACAGTGGGTTTTTCCCTTGAAAATGAGCACAGAACCACTAACCCTAATCTTTCAGGGCCAGATATGACATTGGGCACTAGTTCTGGTACAGCATTTCGCGAGTAACAATACAGTAAGTCAATTTGATCTTTACACATTACGAACGTCCTCAGAGTCGAAAGGCGCTTCGCAACTTGACCAGAGTGGCTGTGAGTGCAAGACACTGCCGTTGGCCTTTCAGACCTCTTTTTGGCACAGCACACCAGAGGAGTATGGGAGCTCAAGCAGTCAGCTAAAAGCTACACCCCACTTGGAGCTGATGAATGGGTAACGCAGGGCTCAAAGCCTGGGGTAACAGAGCATGACCGACCGGCGTCACCACAGGATCTGCAGGGACCACTGCTCCCCAGAGATGCCTGGGTGCTCGGCGCTCAGCAGCATAACAGGAGGTTCCTAATGGAGCCTGCACACAGAACACTTGTGGAGGCACGTTGCACATCTCTCAGGCACTAACAGAAGAATTAACACTAAAACGGAGTACAAGAAACAGCTTGCCACATACCACTCTTCCTTCACATTGCACTTTTTTCTGCTTCTTATGTGCACCAATCAATTTTATTGTAAATAATAATTGCTGAACACCTGTTTTATAGAACACAATTGCTGGAGATGAGTTAGGAAAGTTAATGGCTTTCCAGGTGTCAGAGAGGTGATAATGGTTCAGATTTCACAATTTCATAGTCTGTACCCAATAGTGGCGAATATGACCAATTTTGACATTTTAAATTGAACACCGTTCAATAGGTCTTTAACTACATTTGGGCAAAGAAGCCCAGCTGACACCCTTTTTCAGCCAAAATCAAACTTAATGATTCCTTCAAGGGAACAGATTTGTGTCGTTAAAACCCACTGCTAACCAAGATAGCACTACCAAACAAACATGAACAAAACTGGAAAAGCACAATCTGCCCCCCTTGGTTTGTATTTCTGTCATTTTCAGGTCCCCTTCAAGACTGCGTTTAATGTATTTTAGCAAGTGCAAGAGATGCAGAAGATGAAAAATACTAAAAATAGTATTTGTAATAGTCATTTCATGTCAAAACACCCCTGTCATTACACAGACAAAAGGATATTTATAGACTAAACTTCACTATCATTGCAAGGAGGGGGGGAGGGGGGGAAAAAAAAAAAAAAAACACTTTTCTACTATCAAAGCTGCAAGAAAAGTACATTCTGATAATCATCTCTTCAGCTTCTCAGACATACTCAATGTCACAGATTCGACCTCAAAGCCAGTCACAACTGCCACTGCAAAAAAAGGTCATGGGAGTAGCTGCTAACCAGAAAATGAAAGTTGAACTATAAAAAGAGGCACGCAAACCTTGGAGTTGCCCTTAACATCATCTAAAGCAAGACATCTACAAGTGTTCTCAGGAAGACTTCAAGATCTAAGCAAACCTCAATAGCAACACTAACATAATACCTTACAGGACAAGCACAAGGGCTACAACGACCAGAATGTTGTAGGACTCAACGCCACGGACAAAGTCAGTCCAACAACACCACAGTCTCAGTGACACACAAATCTTGGAATGCGAGTGACAAATTTAGTCAATTAATGTCCCACTGCTGTGCGTCACTATGGCAGCTAAGGACAAACCAGTGCCTTGTACTCAGACAAGAGCTGAGGGGGGGGGAAAAAAAAAAAAAAGATACCATCACCACCTCCCTGCAAACTCACTACAAGAAATGTCCCTGCTGAGACACAATCCATTCTTTGATTTTTTTTTCCTCCCCCCATCTTATGTAGGTGTCACAAGACAAACAGAAGATGAGAATTATAATACAAAATAGTGAGGGAACAATACAAAACAATCAACAAGGTGTCAGCTCTAACCATACAGTGAAATCCATAAAGTAGGACATGCTGCTGAAACCACACAATGAGACAACCAGACTTTGTGGATGCTGAAGTCATCATTACGTGAGGACCCTGGCTTCGAATGAATCTATTAAAGTCTGCCCATTACTGAGATTGACTAGAAGACGACTGAAGACAAACTATTTTCCTTTCATACTCCTTGGTGCCAACAAACCCAATGACTCTGCACAGAGGACATGTTGCAAGTCACCAGCTCTCGAGAAAAACTCCGTCTTAACCGTCTCTGGATTCCAACAATGCCTTGACCAAACTGTGGCAGCAGCCTGGCCTGCAATACCCACATCATTTGATAATACTTCTTACAAACAAAAATAAACATACTTGCAAACTGATCTGATTTCCGTTTTCTGCATCTGTGGACTATATGTTGCTAGCTAAAGGGTCACAGCTACACTTGCAGTAAAACCTTTTTTGTTACGCATCTAATGAAGTTGGGGGAGGGTAGAAGCCTCCTAGACATTTTGAAACCTGAAACAAAGAAACTAGATACACAATGGCAATGGACTCCAGTAGTCAATAAACCAAGAATAGTCCCACTTGACATCATAAACACAAACCGGCCACATGAGAACATGCCAACCGTACCCAGGAACAGGGATTGTCAGGCTGGGCCTGAAGAAGATCAGGATCACCTTTTCCCAAGTCAAGCTGCAGATCAAGGACCTTAGAAGGCCATCACAAAAAATAAAACAAATATTGGCAAACTGGCTTTTACATTTGATAATGGCACCCGGCATTATCTACCCAGGGTATCACAGAGGGTCTAGTGTATATGATGCACCAATATTTATAAGGAAGCTCTGTAGAAGAACGGGTGCTGTGTTTGTGGCGGTCGAGGCGGATGTGGGGGTTGGGGGAGGCAGGCAGAGGAGGAGAGAGCATCGTGCCAGCCCTGTGTGCAACCAGCCCCCTCCCATGCCTTGCCCGTGCTTCCATCCCGGCTCACCCCCACCCGCACGCACCTTTCGATGTGACACAAAGGCAAATCCCTCCGTGACAAAGCCCACAGCCCTGCCAATGTAAGCCTGTCGTCGCGGAGCCTGCTGCAGCAGCCCCGCAAAATTCCATTTCTTTATGTAACCGGGGGAAGCACCCTTGAGATATTCATTTGATTTCTGATGGGAGAAGCCGGGGGGCGGTGGGGGGGAGCGGAGGTCCAGACAGCAGCAGCCACACACCATTAATCAGTCTCGCCGCAGCGCAGAGCACCATAAAACCCAAATACAAAAAAAAAAAAAAAAAAAAAAAAAAAGAAAAAACACAACGACACTGCATTAGGAAAATTCACAGGGCCGAGGTGCAGATTGTAATTATTTAGATAGGAGATACTGTCACACTTTTGTTTTTTATTGATGGGATAAATTTGCAGCACAAGCAGGAAGCCAGCAGAGTGACAGGCTCTGCGAGCACCATAAAACCAGCTGTAAAATCAGCCATAAAAATAAAGGAGGCAACCAGACAGATAGGGCAAAACTCTGATCTGGAGAAGGGAGCGCACAGGGAGGCGTATCTGGCTTTGGTCAATGGATTCTGTAAAGCACTCAGGAATAACCCCTATGGTGACCCTTTAGGGATTCTAAAGTTCACATTTTTCATTATCAGCACGAAGGGTATCTGTATGAACATCTTTTTTCAGTAAACGTAAACATTTCTCAGCAAGTGCTTTCCAAAAATGCATTACAAGCAGTCTAGAAGTCTGCAAGACAAAGCAAGAGCCAAACAAACATGAAGAAACTGCAGAGGGTACATCCTCCAGCTTTCTACGCATGCCTGGCTTATGGAAGTGATGTGCCATGCCGAGGTCAGTCGTAGGGGGTATAGCTCAAGGCTCCCTTCAATGTTTTAGCCTGGAAGATATAACCTTTAGAAAATCTGAAACATTTTGGCAGGTCACAGTTATTACTGAGCACGCTGCTTGAGGTGAAATTTACCAGTGACAACCTTTCACCTTCAAACATCACACACTGCTGACCTGTACATTCTTTAACCACAGAGGCTGTTTGATAAACAAACCACTGAAGAATCCATAACCCTCAAAAGAAAAATTGCAATTTTTGAAACAGGTGCTCCTCCTTCTAATGTCAACCTCGTATAAACGGCTGAAAAATGTGTTTACAAGAAAATATATTACTAATCACCATTCAACTTTACAAAAAATAGACTACCTTAGTCACGAAGTTCAATTCTTCAGTTTAAGAAAACTTGCGTCTTTAAAAACTCAGCTGCCTCCATTTTCTTTATTATCGTGACTTCCACACAGTTGCACCTACAAGGGGGGGAACCCACCTTCAACAGCTAATGCATTTTGTTTACTTAAAGAACATTGTTGCAACAAAATACCAACCCTTTTTGTAGTTATCCCCAGACAAGGGGATAAATTCGGACACATGAGGAGTAGTACATCACTGTTGATTTCATAGGCCAGTGCATGTGGTAAGAAGGTACACGTACCATGAGCTCATCTTAGCCTTTTACGCGAGAAGTTATCGCAGATGAAAGGGAAGGACCAAAGGAGTATTTTGGTCACGCAAGTGTGACGCCTTCAGTGCACAAGGCAGTCATGACCATCCAAGAGAGGCACTGGGAGGAAGAGCTATCCTTCTATCGTTTATCCACAAAGACGACCTCTGACCTTACTGTCATTGCCAGCTACAAACTCCTGTGGGGACAGCCAAGAGAAACTAGCGTCGTGACATAAAGGCCATTGTTTTCTAGCACCGGAGGTCAATAAATCAGATCTGCATTGTAGAGAGGGTTGAGGATTGTAGAAGGGCATATCAAATACATCCTATAAAAGTCTGTATTCGATACCTGGGGGCTCCATGGACTTCCTGCAAGCTGTTTTTAAGTCATGCTAATTCGAGGATGTGGTCTGACAGTGACCTTGTCTAACCCGGTCCAGAGCGCAAGCATTTCCTTGGCGAAAGGGCTATCATGTTACTCTGCACTACTCCTGCTGTGCACTCAAGAATCCAAATAAAAACTGCATCAGCTCTGTAATCGGAGATGGGTTTATGGAAGCACTTAGGACATTATGCTTAGCCGCACGCTGCAGTGCTGCATCTTATCACCAAACATCTTCAAAACACTGCAGCTACTCAAACAACTCCACTTTAGACTCAGTCAGGCAGGCAACCGCATGCACTTTGATCTCGTTGTCTTTGTGTATTGCAGACTTGTCTTAAATTAAAAAGTTAGATTACAATTTTTTTGGCAAATCCGGGGTAATTTCTGCTACACTACATCCCAACCGATCATTACAGGAATGGCAACGTGAATATAAAGACGCCTAACACCAAAAACGAAACAGTGCAGCGGATAAATATGAAACCAGAAATGGGGAAATGAAATAAATTCTTGAACGAATGCCGACAGCTTGCTTTCCATTCACATCCGAGACCTTGCAAGGGAGTAACCCAACGTTTAGGCAGCACCACACATATTTTTCCTCAAGGCAAGGTGGTCCTCAGAGCCAAACCTGGTATTCTCGCAGCACAAGCAGAACGATCCGATATAGCTGAAAATCTGTCAAGGGAATCAAGAAGTCGAGTTAAAGGGGTCACAGGGGACTGTCGTGTTCCAGTCCATTTGTCATGTTCATGCGGTTTCCCACCAGCAATCACACACTATAGAACCAAACCACTGAAACTTCATAATTCAGCAGAAGCTACTCTCATCAGTCCCTGCTGCTTTCCTTGCAGAAGGCCATTAAGAGGGTTACCTGAAAAAAGGTACTTTTCATGGGTCATCTCCAGGTACCATCATTCAACATGGTGCTCCAAGAAATTAGCAACCTTCACAGTCATTATTTACTAAGGCCCTTCTCAAACATACAACTTTCAGTTTGTTCACTTTTCTACCTATTTATACAGCTGGACCATTTTTACCGTTTCATTTCAGGGTAGGTACCTTGCTCAAGGATACTACAGCAGGACAGGGGATTCAAACCTGAGTCACCGATGGCAGGACAACAGCGCTATGCGCCAGACCCTACGCTCGTCCTACAATAAAAAGGCTTTCTTGTTAAGTTCAAAAGCTTGGATGTAACACGAACACCAGGTCCACCATTATACTGTAAGACCGCGGCCTTTCAAAAGCAGTCGGAGGATCAGCTGGTAGCGTAGTGGTTAGAGTTGCCCCCACTGTACCCAAAGGTCGTGGGTTCAAATCTCACCTCCGCCTGTAGTACCCAAGACCCAGCAACGTCGCCCAGCTTCATAAAAGTCGCATTGGAGAAAAGCATCGACTAAATGAGTTAATGTAGATGTTCATGCTAAAATGTGGACATGCCAACGGGTTACCAGGCAGAACCCAACCGAAGGCAAGCCAACCCAACAAACGTTCGCTCGCCGCTGACCAGCGTATCGACACGGAGGAGAACGAGCTGCGGTGGCACCGACCGCCCCGGCCATCCCTGCCCTTCCCTCATTTCCATCCGCTGTATCGCAGATTAATGCTGCGTCAGCCTACAATAGTGACGCGCACCTCGAGTACGGGCGGCCTGCACATTCGCCGCGCGGCAAGCCCAACAATGGCCATTTTGGCGGCGCCAGGATGAAGTTATTCTCACCGCGAGGCCGTACGGGCCTGGACTGAGCAAAAGCAGTCGTGCTACATGCTTGGTTAGCAGTCACACCACACACACCGGCCACCGTTCATGGACAATGTGAATGTGCAGGCTGCACGTGCCACATCCCTCTCTCACGCAGGGCATCGCATTATTATTGCATAAAGAGGCTAATGGGCCGTCGGTTGTGTGGCTGGGGGGGGGTCGCTGCGGCGAGCTGCAGCCGCTGACACCGGAAGATGGGATCGTTAAATCGTGTAAAAACAACAATAATGGCTGACATGTCACTGTGCGGCTTGTTTTCAAGGCCGGTTGTTACCCACCCACCGCGTTCCGCTCCGTTCGGCCCGCTCGCTTCGTGCCGCCGGAGTGGAACAATGGAGGCGACAGCGGCGCCTTCGAGTAAACAAACAAACAAACAAGCAAACAAACAAACACGCAGGCAGGCAGACAGACAGAGACAGCGGGTGGGCGAACCGACCGGCGGGTTCGCTTGCTGCGGTGCCGTTTTCTGTCAGGTGTGAAGTCACCGTGCCGGTGTGGTGCGATGTCGCGGGAGAACCGAGAGGAAAAACCGGCGGTCGGCGGGTGCGGTGGGCGCGAACGAGCGGCCGCAGCATCTCCTCTGGAGCGCGTACCGCTTAGCCGCGAGCTAGCCCAGCTGCGGGCGCATGACACTCAGAGGGGGGAAAAAAGGGGGCAAGACTCGGCTCTGCATCTGCGGCATTGGGGGGGAGGAGGGGGGGGGAGTGAGGGGGGCGTTAAAATTTGCATGGTGCCTTTTCTCTTTTTAAAGATGTATTAAGGGCTGTGCCGTGTGCACCTGCTGCTGTGCAACGGACCGGGGAACCCGATAGAAACACGCGCGCTAGGCCGGAGCAACATGAAGACTCCACCTCCTCCTCCTCTTCCTCCACCACCATCACCGGCGGCGGCGCCCCCTGCCTCCTCGCACGCCTGCCCGCGCCGCGAGCCGCCCGCCAAGACTCCCGGCCCTCGCAACCGAGCGCGTGTCAAAGCCGGAGCATCGTCGGCGAACCGTGTCACCCGCCGCGTCGCGTGCACTGGGGAGCGCTCTTAATTTTAAAAAAAATAAATGAATGAATGAATGAATGAATGAAAAGCTTCGAAATTCCCTCCGTAACCCGGCTCGTGACATTAGCACAACTGCAAATTAGTATTATTATTATTGTTGTTATTTATTACCTGACGCGCGGCGGGCAGTGATGGGGAGACCAGCCAATGGGTTCCCCCCTCGCCTCGGCAGCCTCCCTGCACGCTCGCGCCTTCCTTGCTTGCGCGAGAACTGCGAACGGTAAAAAGCCCAGCAACGGGAGAAAAGGAAAACAACACACGATATAATACAGAAGAAAAAACGCGCGTCGAACGAGCAGTAACGCGATGCGCGGTGACTGCGGAGAAACGCGGCCGCAGCTCCTCCGGCCCCTGGCGACGCCGCCGTGCTCCCGCCGCTCCGCCTTGTTGTTGACTTTGAGGAAAGCTCGTGACGTCACGGCCAGCTACTCACGGACTGCGTGACGGCGTGACGGCTTCCCTCCCCTCATCTGCCCCCTCCCTTCCCGTGTCGCTCTCGCGCGGCTCATTCCCCCTCCTGCGACTCTCTCCGCTCCGCTCTGTCCGCGCGGCCAACACTCGCGAGAGCGAGGAGCGGGAGGAAGAGGAGGAGGAGGAGGAGGACGGATGGGATGGAGGAGAGAGATGCGCTGCTGCTGCTGCAGCTGTTTGATGCAGCGACATATAATAAACATCTTATATGTATGAAATATGTGCCATGAGAACTGCTCCTTCCTTTGTTTGTGTAGCCTAAGTCTGTCTGTGTGTGTGTGTGTTACATAATGACCGACACAGAGATCATCATGTACCGCGATGGCTCTCGGGTGCATCTCAAATACCACAGCAGCCACCACGTTTACTCAGGCCTCAGTGGACATCTGAGGCATATAGCAGTAACACTTGACTCATTCCACTGCCGGCCATACAGATAAATACACTATATCACAAATGTCTTCGTTCAAGGCGCCTGTTTATGCACTTGCCGCATACGCCGGTATCGAAAGAACTTTTTCGAGAACTGTAATGATAGATGTATTAATCACATGGTACGGTCCCTAAAAAGCAAAGCATCGCACACGCTACCAGGTGTCTGCGAGTAACTTCCATTCGTTACTAATAAAATGAACCTCAGCAATGAATTACTCGTTTATGCAGTAGAGTGGTCTTACTGATTATGATGGATGGGTAAATGCATGGTATTACTGTAGGCCAAGCCTCGTGCGGCATGTTCGGCTGCGAGAAGTCGATTCTCTGTTGTACCTTTGAATGTGGGTGGCATGGTGGCACGGCGAGTAGCACCGCTGTCTCGCAGCACCTGGGTGGTGCGAGAAGACACGGGTTTGATGCCAAGTCAGTCTGTGTGGAGTTTGCATGTTCTCCCTGTGCCCGCGTGGGTTTTCTCCGGGTGCTCTGGTTTCCTCCCACACTCCCAAGACATGCTGTTGAGGTTCACCCACAGTGTGTGAGTGACAGGGAGAGTGTGTTCCACTGATGTATGGATGAGTGACCCATTGTAAGTAGTGTATCTAGCAGTGTAAGTCACCGCGGTGAATAAGGTGTGTGGGCTCATAACACTACATAGTATCCATTGGAAGTTGCTTTGGAGAAAAGTGTCTCCTAAATAAATACATGTAAATGTTCAGAGAGAGGGATGTTGGAGCACCTGTCACAGAAAGTGAAAGGACACAAATCTGCAGCTGATGGTCGACTTGGGAAAGCGGTTTGGGGTTCGGGATGCCATCACGGAGATCCCTCCGCAGACAGACTTTATACCGCTGTCCGAAACCTCTAAACTCTTGCTGGAGCTCGAAGTTCCGTGGGAAGAACGGACTGGAGAGGCAAAAGCGATAGGATGGGGAAGCGGAGGAGGAGAGTCGCTCAAAAGGCTGGAGGGCAAGGTGTGCGTCCATCGAGGTAGGCCGCAGAGGAGGAAGGCTGTGAAAACTGTTACCAAGGTTGTGGGAAGGATACCTAGATGACTCGCCAGAGGTGAGTTGCGCACCTGGACTCAAGCTAGAGTCTGATCAGCCCTGGTGTGCTTGCCTAGGCAAGGGCATGTGATGTTGATGATGATGTCTGATGATGAAAGACCCCAAACGCCGAGTGACCTCAGGTTACATCCCTGCCAATATGTTCATGTGCATCATAAGATGTATGATATGGATTCCAATGTAGAGCAAGGACCACGATCGAGTGCACTTCAGCAGGAGCGGGATTCAAACCCGGAGACCTCCAAGCTGCAAGGCGTTGGCTTTAAACGCTACGCCACCTGCCGCCTTGATATGATACGAGGGTTGGTAGAAAGCAACATCTTCTGCCTCCCGTGGTCCTCGCTTCTTACCACGTCATCAATTCTCAGCCTTTCACGACCCGGTCTGGTCTCGCTGGCTGACCGTTTCTGCACGGCAATACATTTTTCCAGGTGTACCCCGCTTCCCTTCCTTTGTACAGTGTGAAGCTGCGGTATTTCATGGTGACCTTTCCAATTCTTCTAGAGCCACTTGCCGCTCGGAAACTGAATTTCCGAGCTGTACGCCCACGGGCTTCTCTGCTCGCTACGTTTGGTCGCCCGTCTATAGATTTTGCCTCTTTTTATTCGTATCGTGCGCTAACTGCATTCGCATCCCCTTTCGTTTAAATTCCCCCAACATTCCAGTTTTCCTTCATGTCGCCCAGGTTTTTGTTTATAACATCAAGCCGCTTGCAGCCCAGAAGTCAAACCGGTATCGTTGGTGAGGAGATCTTTGCTGTTTGTCCGAGGCTTCGTAAAGGGCTGGGAAACAGGAAACGTGTCCCAGACTTCAGTCACGTACTTACGCGTGTGATGTCAAAGTACATTGTGGGTAATTTTGAGGTAAAGAGTGAAAAAGAAAGGATTCATTCATTCATTCATTCATATCTGCCTGTCCAGTGCCAAGTCATGGTGATCCAGAGTCTATCCCAGAAATATAGGGCTTAAAGCAGGGCGGTACACCCTGGATGAAACACCAATCCACCACAGAGAAATCACACACTAAGGGCAATTTGGCGTCATCAGTTCACCTGAAGCAACGCCTGTCTTTGTACTGTGGGAGGAAACCAGAGCACCTGGAGGAAACCAAGAGAAACAGGGAGATCATGCAAGCTCCACATAGCCTGAGCCAGACTCGAACCCGCATCCACACCCACAGCCCAAGGTCCGCGAGGCTCCGGAGCCACCCGCTGCACCGCCATGCTGCTCTCGGGGACGAATCAGCCAGGAGCAAAGTAAACCGCGTTTTTCCCGCGCTCGTCGTCTCGCGCCGTGAGGAAGGAGAACTGGACATTTCTGTGGACGAGGACGTGGTCCCTCTTTCTGACATCCCATCAGCTTCCAGCGTCGGAGCGTCAAACAGGCAACACCACACCATCCCACCCACACAAGTGGACACGGAGAGCGCTCGAAAGCTACAAATATGAAAAAAATCTAAATTTAGCTTCAGAAATACATGGGATTTTTTTTGGGGGGGGCATATAAAGTGCTTTTAATTATTCATTTTCTGGATAGCTGTCACTTTTACTGAAAGCAGCTTACAGTATGTGATTTATTCATACAGCATGGTGTTTTTACTGGAGTAAATCAGGGTACGTGCCTTGATCAAGGGCACTGCAGCAAGAGGAGGGGGCTCAAATTGGCAGCCTGGTCATGAGTCCATGTTCCGAACGACTACGCCACATAATTTACAGTTTCTGCGGGACTTGAGTCTTAACCAAAATTTCGCCCCATTAACCAACGTAGCCATTTCCCGATGACGCTTAAAATGTCACTGTTTTCAAAAATAATTATAATACCACGTTGTGCTTTTTTTTTTTTTTTTTTATTGTTATCATAATTTCTAATAATCCTTCTGGATTGTCAAACCACTAATTGTGCTGCATTATAAGGGGCATAAGTACAAAGAGTAAAATGTCAGATTATTTTATATGATCTGTAACGGAGGGCGAAATAGAAAGCAGATGCGAAACGTCACGACTCCTGTGATCTGTTACACGCAAGGCGAACCGAGAACAAGGGGAAATTATTGATGCTGAACGTATCTTCAATCGCACATCGACGATGAGGCGCACCGCACCCCTGAAAATAATTTATTATTAATTGATGCCCCTTGGCGGGGCGCGGTGGTGCAGTGAGTTGGATCGGGTCTTGCTCTCCAGTGGGTCTTGGGTTCGAGTCTTGCTTGGGGTGCCTTGCGACAGACTGGCGTCCCATCCTGGGTGTGTCCCCTCCCCCTACGGCCTTACGCCCTGTGTTGCCAGGTTAGGCTCCGGTCCCCTGCGACCCCGTGTGGGACAAGCGATTCAGTGTGTGTGTGGGTGGGGTGGGGTGGGGTGGGGTGGCACAGCGGGGGTGGCCGGGTCCTGCTCGCTGGTGGGTCTCGGGTTCGAGACCTGCTTGGGGTGCCTTGTGATGGACTGGCGTCCCGTCCTGGGTGTGTCCCCTCCCCCTCCAGCCTTTCGCCCTGTGTTGCCAGGTTGGGCTCCGGTCCCCCACACCCCCGTATGGGACAAGCGGTTCAGACAATGCGCGCGCGTATGTGTGTGTGTGTGTGTGTGTGTGTGTGTGGGGTGGGGTGGCCGGGTCCTGCTCGCTGGTGGGTCTCGGGTTCGAGACCTGCATGGGGTGCCTTGCGACAGACTGGCGTCCCGTCCTGGGTGTGTCCCTTGCGCCCTGTGTTGCCGGGTTAGGCTCCAGTTTGCCGAGACCCCGCTTGGGACAAACGGTTTCAGACTCTGCGTGCGTGTGATACCCCTTGTAAGTCATCCGAATCCCTTCGATCCATCCTCGCGAAACCCACTAAATTATATTTTTGCATTTTTCTAACAGCGCACGTTCTCCATCGCCACCATATTTCCAGCAAAATTTCTGCTTTTTTTTTTTTTTCTCATGGTATCATCCAGCGCGATGCTCATGTCTAGTTGGAGTGCACCAGGCGCTGGTGTGGCCACAGCGAGAACTGCAGCGCGCGGCGGCGGCGGCACACGGCGGGCCGCGCGGCCTTCCGCCGCCTAAATATAGCCTGACGCCGCACGGAGATAAAAGCAACGCTCCATCCGGATTTTTTTTTTTTTTTTTTTTTTTTTTCTAAATGAAAAAGGATTAGGTTCAAATGGGGCGATGCACCAGATGAGAAGGAGGAAGCCTCCCTTTCTTCCTCCGCCAGGCCACTGCTGGCTGCGCGGGCGCTGGGGGTGGACGTTTTCCAGCGCGGAGACCTTTGACCTTGTCACTGTCCATTAAACTCGCACTTTTGACTCACCCTGCGCCCAGGAGAAATTTTTTATTTTGTTTTTTTTCTTTTTCCGCAGAGCTTCTTTTTTTTCTTCGCGTCTTTCCTCTTTCTCCGAGCGCTGGGGCGAGGGACCTGAGCGCGCCGGAGGAACGACGACACGATCGATCGATCTGTCATTGGCGCACGTTGCGGGTCGGGTTGAACGGTCGCTCTGGTGACAGCGCTGTTTCTAGGGTACGCCACAATCCGATACGACTGCGACGAAATTCATTCGCGTAATAGCGCGCGTAAGGAATAGGATCCAGACCACTGCGACCCTGCGCTGGATAAGGGGTTAATGACGGGTGGGTGGATGGAATATAATATTAATAATAATAACAATAGTAATAATGACAGATTGTGTGATACCATACTCTATTTTCAATTTTAGTCACCAGATTTGATAAAATTCACACTTTGTGCTAAGTGGATACATATATTTTCGCTACCGGGATCTAAATATCGTCGCTTCTTTGTACGTCTGTAATGGAAAATTTCTGGCTGTCGGCGTGTTGAACTGTACATGCGATGGATGAAGTTCACGCACAGCAGTCTGCCAGGGGATCAGATTAAGGGGAGGAGAAATCAGGGGCTGCGGACGAACATGCCCCCCCAGCGCTGATTTTTTACCCCCTTCGCAATCTGCCCTCGTCCGTAGGGGGCGATCCTGAGCACCTTCAGCCATCCGGGGGGGGGGGGCTTTAGGGCTCCGCTCGCCGGGCTTCGTGATCCATCTGGTCACTTAGAGCGAGGTGGAGGTGCAGACAGCTTGGAGACACAGGTGGAGCCCGCCACACACACACACACACACACACACACACACACACACGCACACCCAGCCGGGCCCCTCTGCTGTCAGCCGCTCAGTGGGGGCTGGAGCGACCGGTCCCACCGCTTCACAGGTGCATATGTGTACACATGGCACCGCACGCACGGGGTCACACACGGTCCAGTTTCCAAACACACACACACACACACACACACAAGCATACCGTACGTACTGACTTTTTTTGATCGCGGCCATCAAGTTACAGCTGATGGAAAACAACGTTGCAACATTTATTCGTTTCACGCGCGGTGTTTCCGCGCACGCCTCGCGACCTCCTGGGTCCCGCTCGGCACCGCGCTGCGGAGAAGCGAACCGGGACGGACGCTCCCGTCTCCGTGTTTTTACCCCCGCCGAGGAAGCTCACCTAGGCCCGCGGGCTGCAGCTGCACCGCCGCCCCTCCTGCGCCGTGTCCGTCCGCAGCCGTCCCCTCCTCCTCCTCCGCATCCGTCCGGGGCCGCTCGGGGCCCACGTGTCCCTTCCCCTGGACACACATTAAAGATTCAGAGGCGACCCCTTGCCGCCCCTCCCCAACCCCAACCCCCGCCCCCCGAGCCTCAAGCTGGCGCCCCGCCTGCGCTCCGGCGTCGCTCTGGAATGTTCAGGGGTTTTGGGGGTTCAGCTGGCAGACGGGGTGTGGGACAGCGGTCCGGCTCGGGTACAACAAAGCGGAATGGGTATCCGCAGAGGGCCGATGCGCCGGCCTGGGTCGCGAGCATTAGCGCTGGGTCCTCGGCGGGCTGTAGGTGCGGGGGTCTCACAGCAGCGCCACGTGGACCTGTGCGCGCAGCAGTGAGACCCGGGGCCTTTCCAAAAACACACCGTGTGTCTCTAAATCATGTGAATTGTATGCAATTTTTAATTGCGCACACAAGAAAAAATATTGCGTTCCCTGTGCTTTGTTGTGCGGCGAGAAAAACACGATATGACCTGAGATTGAATAAAAATATTAATGTTAATTATAATAATTTGCAGTTTGCACCTTATTCACCGCGGTGACTTACACTGCTAGATACACTACTTACAGTGGGTCACTCATCCGTACATCAGTGGAACACACTCTCTCCGTCACTCACACTATGGGTGAACCTGAACAGCATGTCTTTGGAGTGTGGGAGGAAACCAGAGCACCCAGAGAAAACCCAAGCAGACACGGGGCGAACATGCAAACTCCACACAGACTGAGTTGGCATCGAACCCATCGAGCCCTCTCTTTGCCCAGCTCGAGTATAAATGTGTCTCTGGCTTTTAGGCAGCCTACCTGAGCCGTCTGAAACAGGTGCCCTCCCCCCCCCGACCCCCCAGCCCATGGGAACCCTGTCCTTCGTCCCATTCGCACGCGGATGATGTTACGTTCGGACTTAGTCGGCACTCTGGGCTAAGGGTATATTTCGGGTTCCTCTTGAAACAGCAGGCGGAAGGTGGACTAGCGCTTAGAGCCATCTCTTCGCACCAGAAGGCTCTGGGTTCGAATCCCTGCTTTGGCACCTTTCATCAAGGTTCCGACATGGTAAAAGTTACTTCACCTCATAAACGGCTAAATCAAAGCCAACGCCATATCGTACGAACGTAACATCCTAAGTCCCCTGGAGCAGAGGTGCCGGATAGACGAGTAAATAACAATAACCCTGTCGTCTTACCTAAAGCGGAACTCGGAATCACACAGCGGCGCACTTCTGCGCTCGAGTCCCGACTTGGCTGCGACTCTTCCTGTATCGCGTCCGATAAGGAGTTTGAAACGAGATCCTTCAACTCCCGAAAGCTCCTCGGGCTATCGCTTATTCCAGCAGCTGCCCCGCATATTACTGATCGATGCGTGTTTTTTTTTTTTAACCTCCGGCGTCCTAAACTCGACCCCGCTAATCTCCTTAAACCCGAGGGTCAGTCGTCGGCTAAGGTCGACCGAAGTACGTCGCTTTGGACCTTAAATCCACCTTGAGCTGGCCGGGTCTACGTAACAGGGGCTCGCAGCAGATTACGTTTCAGGTCAGGATTTATCAAGGGTTAATTGTCACGGAAGAGGGCCCCGATCTCGCTGCCGCCGAAACGTTTCCGAGAAGGTCGGTCTCTGGCTATTTCGGGCTCCGAGGCGTTCCTCCGACACGGCGATGCTCTCGAGGTGCCCGCAGAAAGATGACTTTCCTGGGAAGGTATCGCCGAACGGAGCACGTGTTGAGATGCCGTATTCGATGGAGGTGTTACCGCGGTGCGTATGAAAAATCGAGAGCTTTGTAGGAATGAGGCCAAAATGTGAGGATGACCTCACCGCCCCCCCCCCCAGTGGAAATAGCCATGTCGGGAGGTCCAGGTACAGCAGAGTGAGGTGAGGGACGGAGCGGGGTGGGGGAGGGTCCGCTCCGTGGGATTGCGTGTGTGTGTGTGTGTGTGTGTGTGTGTGACGGGGACACTTCTGGCCAGGGAGGGCGAAACAGAAGGGTCCAGGTCTCCGCTGCCGCGGCTGTTTCCCTTTCCAAGCCGTCCCAAGCCTCCCAATCTGGGCCTTGAACCCCCCCTCCCCCCCCATCCACGCTCTCCCCGAGGCCGAGCCCAATCTGGGTTGCACAGGTTGGGTCTGCAGCTGCAGTCTCCACCGTGTTTGCCCTCAGCCGAGCCCCTCCTTCAAATGCGTGAAACGTTTTCAAGACGGCGAGAGATTGGCGTGTGCCCCCCCCCCGTCGTTTCGCGTTATCTTATTGGAACGCAGTCGCACGTTTTCTCGCTCTCCCAGGACCGAGATTGCACGAGTTATTCAATTAGACGTGACTTTATACTCTAATGTCGTGTTCTAATTGAATTAAACGGCGAGCGATTTTTTTTTTTTTCCTCTTAACAGCGAAATCAGCATGTGGCGCAACTGTACCGCGGTACACATCACAATGGAAAAATCTAATTAGGAATAACAAGAATGACAATATGCAGTATTACGAGGCAGTTGGCACACTGGCTGGACCCCTCGTGTTGCAGTCAAAGGACGCGGGTTCAAACCCCCGCTCCCACCGCAGTACCTTCGAGAGAGGTACTCATCCTGAATTAATAGAGTACGAAATGACCCCGTAACGTAAAGCGGTAAATCGTTGCAACTTGCTTCAGCCGGATTGGAGAAAGGTGTCAGCTAAATGAACGAATGACGAAAGGTTGCTGGGTGATTATGCAAAAATTCGCCGAGACGGCCTGGCACGGGTATAGATGCGTCCGAAAATCTCGGAGGAGGCCCTTCCGTTGTACTCGCGCGTTACCCGCTCGCGCCGAGCTCTTTCGGCGGAGGTTTCCGACCGCGCGGCCGCGTCAAACGTTCGTTCCTCCCCTAAAGCGTCCGCCAGGCAGCGGCGACGTTGTACCGGGACTCGCCGGACTCCGCGCCCCCGTGAACCCTGAACGTGGTTAACGACGTTTAAGAAACGTGTGTATTTCTTCGGCTAGATGCTGGCAGCTGTTATGCACCGCAGAGGCCTGTGCTCCACAAGGAACCCCCCCCCAGGAAGCCCCTGGGCAGGAAGCGCAATTTGTCGTCGCTCCCAGCAGATGCAGCTGTTACCTGCGCGAGACATCTGGGAGCAACCGAATGGCCGCCGAGCCGCCCGTGCCCTGCGGCGGTTTTCACGTTACATCCACTCTGCTGACGCCCCCCCCCCGACCTAACCGGCATCCCGCGGCGGCGGTCCCGCCACGCCCCGCCCAGCCGACCCGCGGCTTCCAGCTGTGTGCCGGGAATCTGCCGCCACGCGGAAGGACCCTTCCGGCCAGTCCCGGCCGCGCACCGTAGCACCGCATCCGCAGCCCAGGCGAGGCAAGGCCTGGCCTCGCGCCCGAGTCTCGCTGGGCGAGCGCCAGCCTTTCCTTCACCTACTCGGTCCTACAATCCGCGGTGCTGCGATCTTCCCCTTTTCGCGACGAGCATCCGATGACGAGGTAAAACGAGGTCTCCGAGCGGAACGTCGGCCGAAAGGAGGCCTCGGCGGGTAGCCTCGGCTCCTCGCGGCTCCGGGTCACGGGTTCCGATCCGGAACTTGCAAGATATCGCCGGGACTCTTCCGGGCGCTCTCCGCTTTCTTCCCACGTTCAGGAGACGCGCGGTTTGGAGGAACCGGCCGCTTTTAATCGCACGACCCCCGCTGCGCATCGACGAGGGCTCCGCCGTGAACCGGACGCCCGTCGGCGCTCCAGACGACCACCGAGCGCCGGCTCCGAGTCACCGGCCGCGAACCGAGTAAGGAACCGGCCGACGGCGGACGGAGGGAGAACGACGCGGGGTGGTGATCTCGATTTGACGAAAGTGGTGTAACGGTGTGGTCGTAGGGTCTGATGGAGTACGAGTCACGCAACGGTTTCAAACACCCCCCCCAGCAACCCTCCAGCTGTCCACATCACCTTCACATTTATCCGTCGAGCGGACGCTTTCCTCCAAAGTGACGTACGTCTCGGAGCAAACGAGAACGCAATTCGCCGACAGCCTAAGTCGTGGACGTGGGCGACTGTCCAAGCTCATCCGATACCGTGGTTTTTGCCGGCGTACATTACACCGTACCGAGGTGACCGCGGCAGGTGGTGCGACGCGAGTTTATGCAGCGGTTGGAAGATTAGGAGATGCAGCAAGCGGGTCCAAAAGAGAAGCATTTTCAGAGCCTTCTCGAATGTCGAGAGGGATCCAGCAGTTCTGAGGGACAGGGGGAGCTCGTTCCGCCGCATTTAAGCAAAAACCTAGAACGTCCAGCTCTTCAGTATCGGGCCTCTCAAGCGAGGGCTCGCCAAGCGGCCGGGGGTGGAGGAGCGTGGCGCTCTCGCTAAGGTGTCCGGAACGTTCAGGTCCTGAAGATATCGAGGCGCGGATCCTTTGACCACGAAGGGAACTACGGCAAGAGCGGCGAGCTGAACCGGGGCCCTTCGAGCGGAAGGCAGCAGCTCTAACGACCGCGCCCCCCCCCGCTGCCCCTCGGTCGCCATCATCAGCTGAACTTTGACGCGAGCTCACGTGAAGGACTTTGCCACTTTTGGTCCCGTTCTACCGCTTTAGCGTTTGCGCTCCAGATACTGTCTGGACCTCCAAAGTTCCTCCTCTTGCTGCTAGGGCTGCTGCGTTGACATTTGGAGAAAGGCTCCATGGGAAATGCGAGAGGGGGCTAAGTGAGTCACGGCCAATGAGCAGATGTCACTTTGTTCTTTATTTTTTGCGAGCGCTGGGGGCGGCGGGTGTCACGCGAGGGCTGCGAGCTCCCTGGGGGGGAAACGAAGGAAAACATCAGGAGGAACTCTGGGTAGCCTGGGCCCTCGACCGCCGGGGGAATTTCCCCGCCGCCGCCGCCGCCAGCGGAGCCGCGCGAGACGGTCCCTCCGACTTAGCCGGCGCAGCTGGAGCGGCCGACCGCCCCCGAGCTCGCGCTAACGTCTTCACGCGTTTACTAATATATTGACTTTGCGCTCCCGGGGAACTGACGTCACTCTCCCGGCGGGGGAGGGGGGGGGGTGGCTGCGGTGAGCACATCTGGGATTCCAGACTGTATTTGGTTTTTAACAACTGGAATACATCACACCCCACCCCGCTCTTCCGTCCCCCGTCTTGTGCGGCTGTTTGCTTTGTCTCTAGCGTGACGATTCCGTGTACTCCCACCGGGTGCGTGTGTGGGGGGGGGGGGGGGGGGCAGTGGCTCTTTTAACAAAAAATTTCCCTGTTTGACCATGAGGCACAATCGACGGTGACAAAGAATAAACAGTCATCGGATAAGCGAACACTGTCTCTCTGAGTGCGTTTTCTGGGAAATTCCATCGCTGCGAAGATGGAGTAATAAACAGTTCGGCGGGTTGTCGGTTCCGCTTTCGGTATATGGGGGTCACACGTCGCTCCTTATTTTATTATTAACCTTTGCGTAGCTCACATTTCTGTCCAAATCAGCCTGGAATTAAACCCATTTTCACAGCCCCAATATTTCTCCATATTTCATTGAGTCCTGTTCCGGTACCGGACCCAACAACCCTCAGGGGACGTGTCCACGCGCTAAAACCTCAAGGTACCTGCCGTCCCGTTTGAGTCGGAGAGGTGAATATAATTAAAGGAGAAAAACAAAGAGGAGAGAAAGCGGTGATTTACGGACCTGGCTGACCTTTGACCTCGGGTTTCATCTGGGGGAGCGGTCTAATGCGAGATTTGGGATGCGACTTGGGAGCCGGGGACGAGGAAAGGCGACACGGCCGTAAACGCGTTTCATCGTACATCAACTGAGGTGCCAGAACCTCCTGCCCCCCCGCATCCTCCACGGGCGCCTGCGTATGTCCAAGGGTTCGGCCCAGATGAGGGAGGGCCCGTGACCCCCACCCCCCCCCCGTGCCACAGGTGCGGCGGCAAAGCAGCAGGAGCACATGTCCATATGGTCGCCGCACGGACAGAGTCTCTCCGGGAATAGACGCCGCGGAAGGCCGCCTGACGGCCGGAGATCTAGCCCCTCGGACGGCTAACGTTCTCGAACCTTCCAGATACATATGTGAGGGTTATATAAGAGGGGCACAGAACACCAAGCGTGTCTTATGGGGGGTTAGGAAAAGAGCCACGGCGGTGACGAGGTCCAGAGGAAGAAAAAAACACGTCCGTATCACTAACCGGGAATTAGCTGACGTCTTCGAAACGCGTGTTGTACTGCGGGCGGAAACCAGAGCACCCGGCAGGAAACACACGCAAATACGGCAAGGCCGCGCAAACTCCACAGATGCAGGGCTGGGTTCGGGGCCAAGCCGGAACGCATCTTAAAAGCGATATCGGCAGAAAGTTCGGGGATCGAACGGCTAAGCGCGCAGGAAGACTTTGGGTAAACGTGGACACGAGCGCGGTAAATAAGGCGAACGGTGCCTCGGTCGAGACGTTCTCCGCATGCTGGTTTTCGTCTCGCTGCGAGCTGAGAAGGCTGAGAAAACCCCAAACAAAGAGACCGAGTAAGGCGGACGTGTGTCCTTCACTAAAAGTACATCTAGAAGGGTGTGTGTGTGTGTGTGTGTGTGACCCTCACATAGCTCGCAAAAAAAGTTTATTCTCACTGCGACGGTCGCCATTTGCCACATCTGTATGTTTCCCGTGTCGTTTTACTCCAAACCGGTCGCTGCCCCCCGCTACGGTCGTACGTGCGGAACAGATCGCGTCTCTTCCGAGTTTCGCCGTGCAAATTATTTTTCGAGTGCGCTAGTATGTTCTTCGGTGTCCGCCGAAAATATTGTTTTTCTGGCATAATCTCTTTTTCGAAAAAACGGGTTAGATAAAACAATTTTCATAATTTCGTCCGTGCTTCAGCTGCCAGATTTGGAAAGTGGTTATATGGTGGCCAGTTGTTGTTTACGTCGTGCGACAAACCTTGGTTGCCATGTGTCTCTGTGAGGGGAGGGGGGGGGGGCGGGGGGGGGGGGGTGGTGTGAGGAGTACAGACTGTTTGGTTTTAACACCATCTGGGCGGACCCTCCCAGCCACACAGTGCCCGGCACATGGATTCTGTCCCGCAGATGCCCTCATGGCGGGGGGTGTGTGTTCGGGGAGAGGGGGGGGGATTCACCCAGATCCCCCCCCCCCCCACTTCCCCTTGTAAAGATATATGGATTTATGTGGCCAGTTTGATTTAGTGCCCCCGCCACCTTGAGTCATCTTATTCGCACTAGATGTACCTCGGGTTCGGTAGGACCACCCAGGGAGCTCTAAACATTTCCAGAGACGCCCCCCCCCCCCCCCGTCGGATGCTCAGGTCCTCCAGTGCGCTCGGGTGTGCGCCCCCCCAGTATACTCTAGCGAGGCTGTTGTCTTTCAAATGGTTTGCCACCATCAGCCAAGACGTGTGAAAGGACCATCTGACTGTTCTGTGCACCCCGCGCGCCCGCACGCACGCACGCGCTCCGCCGCTCCGATGCCGCCGCCCACCCTTCCAGAAAAAGGCCTCGATCCACTGGCGTCCACCGCAACCCCATGCTGGGGAACGGCGTGCGGGGGAGTGAGCTCGCTGCGTACGTCTGCTATTCAACCGGTCCCAAATAATGAGCGCAGAGCTACATTGATTTAGCCCGGGGCTTACGGAGCGAACATCTGGCACCGTTGGCAGGCCCGACGCGAGCGGAATCGTTGGAAGGCCTTCTATAGAAGGTGCAGATGCAGGAAGGGGAGAATTAGTACAAATGATACAGATGGAAGTGCCGGAACAGATGATCCAGTGGCAGAGCCAGCGATGCTGGCACAGGTAGCGCGTCCCCAACAGCTGGCGTAGGTTAGCCGTTCCTGGGAATTCGTTCCACGAGGCAAATGTTCGCTCTGGCGGAGGCCCGCTCTGCCGCGGAGGCTGGCGTTCCCGGCGCAGGTATCATCAATCAGGGGCGCGAGGCGGCGCGGCACGAGCCGGAGACGCCGTTCCCCGCGGCCCTCGCGCATCTCGGGCCCTCTTCCCGCCGTACGTCAGGGAGGCGAAGGAGGGAAGGCGTCGCATTCTTGGTTTGCGACCCGGCGAATCGTCCCCCTCCGCGGGAAGAGCTGGTTTATCATGGCGGGTTTTCTCATTCGTTACGGAGAGGGGTGATTCGGAGTTAAACCTGGGTGGAAGCCGTGGGTTTGCGAGGCAGAGGACTGAGGAACCGCTGCTCGGGGTACAAAACGTTCTTCCCCGACATGAGCGAGTCCTAAAGGAGGCAGACGTGGCGGACGGAATACGACGTTCCTGCCAAAATGCGTGTTAGTGTACGGCACGCGCAGACCGTCATCGCCATTTTCAAGAGCACGGTGGCTCAGCGAGTAGCGCTGCTGCGGACGCGGGTTCGATCCCCGCTCGGTCTGTGTGGAGTCTGCATGGGTTTCCTTGGGGCGCTCTGGTTGCCTCCCACACTCCAGAGACACGCTGTTCAGGTCCCTCATCATGTGTCTGAGTGACAGAGAGAGTGTGTTCCACCGATGCGTGGATGAGCGACCCAGTGTGAGTAGTGTATCTAGCAGTGTAAGTCACCGCGGTGAATAAGGTGTGTGGGCTGGTAACACACAGAGTTCGTTGGAAGTCGCTTTGGAGAAAAGCGTCTGCTGAATAAATACATGTAAATGTAACATAAGAGCAGCAGAAGGTGTCGCAAATGTAAATGATCCGACTAATGACAGAACCAAGAATGCATCCCGGAAAATTACTCCACGTGGGTTGAAATGTCCAAGATACCCAGATTGCCAGAAGGGCATCGCCCTGATTTTAATCGAGGAGCTCTAATGTCGAAGGGTGTTGACCGTCTCCCTCACGGTCCCATCGTGCGTCACGCGGGGAAAACACATTCATCGCACCACGGGCGAAGCCTGGATTCTGCGTAGGCCTGCATTCTGCGGCGTCTTAACAAGTGCGGGACGCGAGGTTAAAAAAGAGCTAAGTAAATAGCGACGGCTCCCGCGATTTACACATCTTGCGTCAACCTTAAACGTCGCCGAGCGCGCGAAGCCGCCGGCGTGACTTAGCGGCCGACGGGATGGCGGCGCGCCGGAGCCCGTCCGGATTTCCCCGAGGAGACGCAGAATTCGGCGCGTCCGGCGTGGCCTCCGAGAGCGAAGCTGGGTGCGAGCGCCGTCGCGGCCGTTAGGGCTCAGTCCCTGAATCCCCGCAAATGCGAAAGGGGTCACCTTCTAAAGATTCCCGTAAACATGTCCGGCGGAAGAGTACAGCGGTGTAAAACACGATTTGTGATGTTTGCACTGAAAATGCCAGCATTTTAGACATACATACATGGGGCAGCAGGTTTGGCCAGGGCCTGCTCTCCGGTGGGTGTGGGGTTCAAGTCCCGCTTGGGGTGCCTTGCGACGGACTTTCGTCCCGTCCTGGGCGTGTCCCCTGCCCGTCCAGCCTTACGCACCGTGTTGCCGGGTTAGGCTCCGGCCCACTGCGACCCCGCTCGGGTCAAGGGGTTGCGGACAGCGTGTGTGTGTTTGTATGTACAGTATATATTATATATATATATACATACATACAGTATATATGGCTGTTAGACATAGCATACGTACATGATGTAGTTAAGTGCCATCGACTCGGGTTCGAGTCATGGTGACTTGATGAATTAAAGATGTAAAAGGAAATCGGTTTTGCGCCCGTCCGGCGAGCTCTTCCGGTGTCGTGCCCATTGCGTACACGACATAGAATAATACAAATGTTCACGTGCGCGACCCGCGCTATGCACTTCCGTAATGTTCCGTCGTCGCGTTACGAAAGAAAATAATTCAGACGTTATGCAACGGCATCTGATCTCGAGCGGAGCGTACAAAAGCGAAGCGCAAGATGCGCCGCTTGCGGCATCGCCGGCGGAGAGACCGCAAATCCCGTTTCGTTCGCCCTTCGAAAGACTCGCAAAGCTCATCCCGTGTCACGTATCGTTTCGTTTGAGGACGGTGCCGAAATTACCGCTGCGTGTACGTTGCCCTTCGCGGAGCCCGCGGTCTGCGCTGCCGCGGCGAAGCAGAAGGGCCTCCCGCTCGGAGAGCGATGCGACGGCGGGCCCAGATGTACGGGGGCTGGGGCTGAGCCACCCCGAGCTGGGCGGCGCTGGCCTCGCTCGCCGACGGACATCTGGAAGGCAAATTGGTTAATGGTGCCTCCAGGCCAGAAGGTAGTCAGGCATTTCCTGCGGCAGCAAGGCGAGGGCTGCTGCCGCATCTGCGCTCCGCCCACACCGAGAAAGCGTCGCCCCCCAGGGCTGGGTGGCGTGCGCCGGGAATGCCGGGGGAGAGGGGGGGGAGTTGGCTGACGGAAGGCCGCGCTTCCTCAGAAGGACACCGAGAAGGACGCGGTATAAATCAAACAACGGGCGACGGAGCTTCCGATCGCACAAATTGCAACATACCGCGCTCACCCCATTAAACAGCTACAAACGAGATCTCGGAAACCCGGGGCTCCACAGGCGCAGACGCGACCGAATCCGGGCCGAGCGTTCCGGAAAGAGCCGCGTTCGCGCCGAAGAGGAATAGACCACCGGCGCGTTCCTCGAGCCTTTTTCCGAGCCGCGTTCCTGCGGAGCGTTACGCATTTCCGAGGTATATTATGCGCATTATAGAAGCGAGCGAAATCCCACTGCTGGCACCAACGAGCGACAGATGTATGGAAATAAGCATGGGAGACATGGGTCATAAATATGGCTCGCTTCCCCACTTGATTAAAATGGCTTTTTAAAAAAACTGTCTTTTATTTTGATTAACGCAGAAGTAAAACGTAATGCGGAATCATAAAGTCGCACCTGAAAAGTAGCGGCGAGCCGCGCAACTCACGCACGCGAAAAATCGTACCGTTAATGTAACGGTTAACCGGAACCAAACAGTTGCAACAGATTTTACGTAAGTGCGTGTGGTTTTTATTTATTCTATTTTATTTTATTTTATTTTAATTTTTTTTTTTTTGTTTTCCTGAAGGACGAAACCGCAATGAAATGAAAAGCATGAAAATAAAGCCAACGGGGGCGCGGTGGTGCAGTGGGTTGGACCGGGTCCTGCTCTCCGGTAGGTCTGGGGTTCGAGTCCCGCTCGGTGTGCCTCGTGATGGACTGGCGTCCCGTCCCGGGTGCGTCCCCTCCTCCTCCTCCGACCTTTCGCCCTGAGTTGCCGGCTTAGGCTCCGGCTCCCCCCGCGACCCCGTATGGGACAAGCGGTTTCAGATACCGCGCGCGTGAAAACAAAGTTTCGGCCGCTCGGTGAAAATCCTCTTTGGTGACAATGAAAAACTGCTCTGTCTCATAGTGTGCGCGTCGGCCGTCGGGAGCTACGGCAGTCGTCGAGGACCGTCCGTGGGAAAGGCCTCGGATCGCAAAAAATGACCCCCGTCCGCGAGCCCAGCTTCGGCCATGGCCGCACATACGAAATAGTTGGGAAGTCGTGTTTTGTCAGCGCGTGTTAAAGGGTATTGATGGCATCGCTGGGTTTAAAAGGCCTTCGGGGACCGTATTTGGCAGGGGTCAGCGCGTCCCGTCCAGATGTCTAAATTAGGCAACAGCTGCGGCGGCCAATTACCATCGTAACTCAGAGGCTAATATTAGTCGTACCTTGATCCGTCGGAGCAAAAGCGCGAGCGAACAATCAAGGAACAATCAGCTGACCTGTCAGCGAGACGCGGTTTTACATAACGGCGCATCTAACAACTCGACTCCTACGCTTTGTCAGTTTAGAGAGTGGGAAAAACGCGCTCCTGGTTTGTGACTGAAGGCTTTTTCAGTATCTCGGCATAACGTGCTCGGTAACGAAAGGACGGCCCCTTCAAGTTTTCGCGCTGCCAAAAACAATCTGATGGGCGGATGCAAATTTTTTTCCGTTTTTTTTTTTTTTTTTTTTTTTTTCTCCTTTGCCGTATCCTGCTCAGATCTTCGCAGATCCTCGCCGCACCTCTTATTCCTGATCCTCGACATCTGTAGAATCGGCAGATAAGCAAGTTAAACAAACAGAAACGTCTCTCTTGATGGCTGCACCCCAGAGATTGCGCGGCACCCCCCCTCCCCCCCAACTCCCCAAACAGATGCTGCACCTCGAGAGGTTTTCTCTGAGCTCCGGGAGACGGCAGCTGTTCCAGCACCCTGAGAGATGGACGTATTCAAAAGGGACCCTTCGTCATGAATTATTTACACGCAGGAGGACGGTCTCTTTTAACGGCCGTTAATCAGCACCCCGACCCCCTCATCCCCCCCCCGTATCCGCTTCCCAGGGTCCCGGCGTGAGGGGGGTGGGGGGCAGTCGTCCGCTTGGCAAGGCCACGGTGGAAGGAAGGAATGGCACTGCTCACTTTAGGGGTTTTAAAGGCGGCTGTGAGACACGTGTCCATCTCAACAGCTCCAGCAAGAGAGAAGGAGAAGCAAGAAGGCTGGTGGATTTGAGCTTTGAACTCAGTACTCATATTCACATTTATTTATTGAGCAGGTGCTTTTCTCCAAAGCGACTTCCAATTTACTCTGTGTAGTGTTACCAGCCCACACACCTTATTCGCCGCGGCGACTTACACTGCTAGATACACTACTTACACCGGGTCGCTCATCCATGCATCAGTGGAACACACTCTCTCCGTGTCACTCACACACTATGGGGGAACCTCAACAGCACGTCTTTGGAGTGTGGGAGGCAACCAGAGCATCCCAAGGAAACCCATGCAGACACAGGGAGAACATGCAAACTCCACACAGACTCAGCGGAGATCGAACCCATGTCCTCTCGCACCACCCAGGCACCGTGCCACCGTACTCGCCCTCAAAGCCCTTTCGAGGACACTTTCCGACAAGACGGGCAGAATCCGTCTTTCCCCATCCCCACCGTGCATGTGCACGCATATATAAGCTCTGAATCTCAGCTGTCCCGAAGAAAAAACCGGAAGCCTGCGGGCATTTTTGTGGAATTTCTTAGGCGGGTTGTACGAGATGTACGCTCCGCCACATTTCCGTGCAACAGTAAAGAGATCTCTTCCCTTTCCATGTAACGCTTAATTTTCTATCTCTATGTCCATCTACCTCTTTTTGCTTCCTTTCTTTAGGAGCAAAAGCTGCAAAAATCACAATGAAAAGCAAGGTCACTTCTACCGCCGCTTGACAGCTCTTTTCTGTCATAGTCGTAACTATGTTTATCGTTCCTGCTAGCAACGGCAACGATTTTTGCTGGGTGGCAACAGACCTACGACTTTGTCATCGAGGCTTCGGTCACGAGACACTTGGACAAAGACCTATGAAGCAGCCTAACCTCCTGCGTCCTCAACGTGTGCATAAGACCAGATCCACGTACACCTACAGAGAACACAGGTCACCGGGTCTGTGCGGAAGCTGACTGCGTGGAGACCACGAGCTGCAAAGAATAAAGACCCTAACCCTATATGCACCAACAAAATTACATTTATTCATTCTGCACATAACGGGGGGTGCGGTGGTGCAGCTGGTTTGGCCTGTGCCTGCTCTCCGGTGGGTCTGGGGTTCGAGTCCCGCTTGGGGTGCCTTGCGATGGACTGGCGTCCCGTCCTGGGTGCGTCCCCTGGGTTGGGCTCCGGCTCGCTGCGATCCCACTCGGGATAAGCGGTTTCAAACTGTGTGCGCGCGTGCGTTCGGTACATTAATTTCCCCAAAGCAAGCGGCACTTATTACTAACTAATATTCAGCTTCTGCTGTTGCCCAAGCCAGGGTTACAGTGCTAGATGTGCTGCGCTAACCCTAACCCAAAGTTACCTACCTACACAGCAGAGGAACATAACACACCCATTCGCACATGTACTTTGAGGGCAATGCGGGGTCTCCGGTTCACCCGAGACACGTCATCGAGCCGTGGATGGGAACCGGAATGCGGAATCTCCGCACGGACTGAGCTGGAGTCAAACCCACAACCTGGGAGCTGGGAGGCACCAGTGCTACCCGCTGTGCCACCCTGCCACCCAATACAGACCGCACACACTGTGCAAAACCGCTTGTCCCGAGCGGAGTCGTGGCGAGCCGGAGTCTAACACGACAACGCAGGGCGCAGGGCCAGAGGGGGGAGGGGGAGGGGACACACCCAGGACGGGACACCAGTCCATCGCAAGGCACCCCAAGCGGGACTCGAACCCCTGACCCGCCGCAGAGCAAGCCCCGGCCATACCCCCCCAATACAGACCGGCAGATCAATACATAGGGTAATTATTGTCAATACACGCCGGCTCATTACTCAACATAACAAGCCGGTCCATACACGACCGGAAAAGCCGCATCGCATCGCCCCAGATGCTGGAGGTTCCGGTTTAGAGCGCAACACACCCAGCAGGTCTGACGTGAGTGCGTTTTTAATCACCTGTTTAGCGCGCAGCCTGATCGCAGCTTCCGTCGCCGCAGGAGAGCCGGGGCGAAGGCACGTTGCACGCGCGAACGAGGCGGCGGCGGCACCCAGACGCTTCACCCCTCACATCTGCATTTCGCGACAGCATGCCGGTGTCAAGCGCTCGCCGCGCCGGCCGCATTTTCATCATCCCGCATAACCCTTAATTTATTGGCATGTCCTCGGCGGGAAGAGACAGATCCTTCCATATGGCCAGGCGCTTAATTAAATACTAATTGTTATGAGCTATATTAATTGTCTGACTGCCTCGCGCTCTCAATGCGCTGCTGCTGCTGGTTCCCCCGGGAGGAGGGGGTGTCGACTTGACTCCCAGACACACAAACCGCTGTGTTCTCTGCGAAGGTGCGAGTCCTGCAGCTCAGGCTCATCCCGTCACCCGTGTCGGGGTGATCCGGCAACGGCGGGGTGACTTTCATCCGTCCGTATTTAGGGTGAGACACCCTTCAGAGCCCACGTTATGGGGCAGATGAAGTCTAGCTGAAAAGTGAGGGAGGACGTGAGGCTGCTTTCTCCCCGCTGCTATACACCCTTGGAGGCGGTGTGCGAGCTGTCGGTATGATGCCGCACTCCGTTTCGTCTTTGGGTTTACTTTCCCGGAGCGGGTTCTTCCAGGGAGGCGCCGAGCAGTCGGAGTCGATGTCAGTTCCTCACGCTTCCTGATGCTTCCTGATGATTCAGGTGGAGCGTCGCATCGAACGGCGGAGCATCGCAGCTCGGCCACCGACTGAGACTTTCAACCCCAACAGGTCTGCATGAACGCATTGGGCACCAACGGCTTGGCGTGTTTTATGAAAGAGAATGAAAAGAAAGTACTGCCTTTGCTGTTCAATATCATTTCTCATTATTTATTCGTTTAGCTCATGCTTTCCTCCCTAGGTAGGTTGGTTTGTATACTAAACTATTTGCTCCGGGTGCTCTGGTTTCCTCCCACACTCCAAAGACGTGCTCTTCAGGTTCACCCGTAGTGTGTGAGTGACAGAGAGAGTGTGTGGTCCACTCATGTATGGATGAGTGAGCCGGTGTAAGTAGTGTATCTAGCAGTGTAAGTCACCGCGGTGAATAAGGTGTGCGGGCTGATAACGCTACGTGGAGTTCATCGGAAGTCGCTTAAGAGAGAAAAGCATCTGCTAAATAAATAAATGGAAATGGAAATTATTATAATTAATATTAAAATTATTATTCAATCTGAGGTCATATCTCATGTTTTTCTATGTTTTGCTGTATAGGTGTAAACGTACTTACAACGGCTTATTTACTCACCTGTGCATCCGGCTCATTTTTACTGTACGAAATCAGGGTAAGTACCTTTCACGGGGCAGTACAGCGGGAACAGGGAATAAAACCCAGGTCCTTTGATTAGAAGGCAACGTCTCTCATCGCCGTGCCGCCTGTTGCCCCCGTTTGGATATTTACGAGAAACTGTCGGGTCTGGTATTTATTGAGTGACGTGTTACATTAAAAGCCGGATGGGTTGTCGGGAGGAATTTCTGTGGTCCGCTTGGCTGACGAAACGACTTAAAACGGTGTAAAAAGATGCTTCTTACAATCTGAAAAGGAATATCCGTTTCCACGAGCGCAGTCGGCGCGCCGGTGCCGTCGTATTAGAGACAAGGTCGCATTAAATACTGACGATAGCGCACAATTACATGAAACAAGTGTTCTTCAATGGCAGTCATCCGAACGCATCTGATAAATGTTCCCCTTGGAGTTTTTGCCGTCTTTGCCCCAGATGTGAGGAAAAACCATTTTGGGCCTAATTTGTGAGGCCCCATTAAAGAGCAGCTGTTTACAGAGCCAAACAGGATTTACCCAAAACCGGATCCAGCGGCGTTGTCACGCGACTCTGGTTTCTCGCTGCCCTCTTCTTAATCACCTTATACACTTCAGCATCTCCGAGTCTTCTCGCGTATGATCACACCTGTATCTGACGGACCCTAAATCCTTCCGCGTAAGAAAGAACAATTAAACGCATGGAGAATAGACTAATCAAAATGTACGTTTTGGGAGTCGCAGACAAGATGATGAACACAAAAAACAAAGAGGCATTTTCAGAATCAAAGCAGGTTTCTTGTTCTTCATGATATATTCAACACAACAAACGCTGATCTGAGAAACGTAGTCGGCTTTCGGTATTACCAGCCCGCGTTGATGTTGCGCTCTGCAGCTGATGGAATTTTTCTGGTCAAATCAGTCATCAGATTTGAACTTTACAGCAACAACAGTAAAGCAGAATAACAGCATGGGTATTATTAAGAATTAATGAATTAATCAAGGGGGGGGGGCGGGGGGCGATGGCTTGGCTGGGTCCGGCTCTCCGGCGGGTCTGCGGTTCGAGTCCCCTTGGGGTGCCTTGTGATGGACAGGTGTCCCATCCTGGGTGTGTCCCCTCCCCCTCCAGCCTTATGCCCTGTGTTGCCGGGTTAGGCTCTGGCTCCCCGTGACCCCATATGGGACAAGCGGTTAAGACTCTCTGTGTGTGTGAATTAATTAATTAAATGCTTTTAATCCCAGGAGGAAATTCCACTGGGTTACAGCAGCACACAATATACAACATACTGTACGCACACACACAACATAAGTATATAGTGGCAAAACAGAAAGAAATAAGTAGATGGATCATATGGTAATCAATAAAAATATATTCAGAAAGTACATTTGCACAAGAGAGGGCAGGATGAAGCGAGATGGTCCAGAGCAAGCTTGGTGCTACTTGGTCATTAAAAGATCAACCCCTTATGGCTCCTGGTAGAACTGACCTCCCATAGCACTCTTTGGAACACCGCAACTAGACCAGCCTGATGCTGAAGGTTCTTTGTTCGGCCAAGGTGGCGTGCAGAGGGTGTGAATCGTTGTCCAGAATGGACCAGGGTCCATTAGTGTGACTTCCACCAGAGGGGTCCAGCCTCACTTTGAGGATGGAACTTTCCTGATCTCTTGTGGTAAAGGTACTCTCACAGGATTCTTCTGCAAAAAAGATCCGACTGGTGGAACATCTGCAGCTACGAGCTGAACTATCCGAAGGACCTGAGCACCCTCGGAAGGTAAAGACAACTTTGTCCTTTCTTGTGCCGGACCTCAGTGCTCGCTGTCCACTGTCCACCGTCCACTTGAGCCTGTTGTTCAGGTTCTCTCCCAGGTACAGTGCCTTGCAAAAATGTTCAAACCCCAAATTACAAATTATACGTTGTAATTGTACAACTTGTAATAATGATACACATATTTATCCAATCAGTATTTATTATGAACTCACGTGCTACAACACTAATTTGTCAGAGCCAAAATAAGTTGTTTGCAGATATTTTACAGAAAAAAGAGAACGAAATACACTGCTTGCAAACGTTTTCAAACCCATAAGCTCTGGAAACACCAAATTTACACAGATGAAAAACTCCCTAACAAGGACATAAATGCTTCTTAATTGGATGTAATTGGTTTCTACCTGTGAACCATTAAACTAAAGACCACATTTTCTAGACTAAAAAATGGTTACGTTAAGGATCATTGGTGAGGCAACGAACCTGAAGTAAAGGTGAGAGAATGAAAACTATAGAACATCCTACAGAAGTCAAAGACGACATCATAGAAACACACTAATTAGGAAAATGGTGCAAAATAATTGTCTAGTATTTTGATCTCCCAGTCACCACTGTTGGATTACTAAACAGGAAGTTGACGTTGCATCACACAACTCAGGAACTGCCTACACAAGGCCATCTGAGCAAGATGCATCCTCATGAGCTAAGCCGCAGAGAGACCAACAGTCAGTTTGAAGGAGCTACAGGTCTGTACCATTTTCAGATGTCTGTGGTTGAAAGTGGAGTGAAGGGTCGACCGGTGCACAATATCAAGAGCAACACATAAAACTGGCCTCTACAGCAATGTGGCAAGAAAGAAGCCATCACTCAAAAAGATTCATATCAAAGCATGTGAATGTCCCAGGGAAGATGTCAAAAATGTTTTGTGGTCAGATGAGACCAAGACAGAGCTTTCTGGCCAATATTCAAAGGAGTATCCGTGGCACAAACCTGACACTGTCCACGCCTCAAGAAACACCATCTCTACAGAGAACTATGGTGGTGGCAGTATCATGCTGTATGGGGTGTTTTTCATGAACAGTGACAGCGTACCTTTTCAAAATTGAAAGAAAAATGGGTGTAAAGTAAAATTCGGAGAAATGCTGCAAGGGAGAACTAATGAAACTGAAGCCAGGGACAAAGTTCACCCGACGATCCCAAGGTCAAAACCAAAGCAGCACTGGGGTTCTCAAAAACAAAAAGGTCAACGCTCCACAGTGACCCATCAAACTCCAGACCTCACTGAAAACCACTATCTCATCCAAGCGACCTGAACAACCTGCTGCAGAGTTTTCAAGATGAACGAGGTAAAAAATAACTCCTGAACAGTGTGCAAAGCTGGTACATATTTACCCCAAAAAGACTTATAATTGTTATTGCAGCAAAAGAAAACTGTACCAAATATTAATGTATGGGGCTTCAATACTTACATAAGCAGCATATTTGGCTCTGACAGTTTAATGAGTTCACACTAAAAATACTGATTGGAAATATAAGTGCAAGCATTATTTGTAAACCAGCCAATATTGATAACTCTCAGAAGGTTCGAATACTTTTGCAAGGCACTGTATGTGTCCCCACCACCTCCATCTCCATTCCATGAATTGTCACTGGGCACACTGAACCCTTGAACCTCTTGAAATTCATCATCATCTCCTATGTCTTACTATACTTATTAATCTTTTTCTTAATGCTATTACTGTTATTATTATTATTCTTTTAACTGATGCCCTTCTCCATGGGGGCTACAATAAATTAGTGTTTTCAAGAGTACAAAGTAGCAATGACACGATAATCTCAGAAGTCCTGCTGTTATCACCTTATTAATTTATGACCTTGTTAGCAAAAACTGACAAGTTAACATTCTCAGATTACTAATATTATACTAAGGATGCAGGTAATCAATAAGAGTTGCAGCATTTGCAAGTCTGTACGCACCGGTCCAAATAGACGCGGGTTCTGGAGTCAAGTCCCGGCGCTGTGATTGGCGGGTCGCTCGGCGGCATCATCCTATGAGCAGGCGCCGGCCTGGGGCATCACGGGAGGGCCATGCGCCAGAGCGGGGAGGACAAGCTGGGCAGCCGTGCCGCTGGACCCGGCAGTCTCCTCCGCGCTCCGGAGCCGTGTTAATCCCATCAAAGGGGGCGGCGTAGAAACATCTGCCTAATCCGCGCTAATGGCCGGCGCCGCCCATGAAATTCCTACCTCCAGCCACATTTATTAGCATAATCACGAGTCGTGCCCTCCGGTGAAGGGGACCTGGAGTCTGGTGGCGATGAACCGAGTTGTCTCCGGATCACAGTGGCCCTCTCCGCTGGCAGCAACGGTCCCTCCCATCCAGCCTGGCGTGAACACTGGTTAGGGCACTGCTCTGTTGACCTCAAGTTTATAGGTTTCGGTGCCAGTTGGAAGGCTGTAGCGGCACCGCTGAGCAGCCGCCCCAGCTGGTTTATGGAAGAGATAAGTGGTGTAGCTTACTGAATTGTCATATTGATGCTTGCGAGTTTTGTCGGATTTGACCAACAAATAAACTCAATAATGCGATTGCAGCCTGGTGGCCCTGCAGCCTCGTGTTAAGAGCGACACCAGCCTTCTACAAGACTTTATGAGATTCGCAGGTTTACTTTGTTGATCGTCCCCTTAACCTGGGCACACGTCCTTGCGAAGGCATTCGGTGCTCGTTCCGGACTCGGCGAAAAGGGCCTTTCAACACGACCTGTCCGTACGTCTTTGTTTTAGTCCTGCCGTTCCACAGGAACCCCTCGTGTGTGGGGTCGGGGGACTATAAGAGTAATACAAGAGTCCTATGTGGATATGGAAAACCAGGCTTTGCTTCGACTCGTGACTCACACCAAGCGTTGGGAATTAAGGGGAATTTCCTCTGGGAATCTCCCATAACCCCAAGTGTTGGAAGACCTCCTAGGGCCCCGGGATGGAGAGCATCACACAGCAGAGACAACAGTTAGGCCTTCTTGAAATCAATGGAACCGATCGAATGCAGCGGCGTTTCACGGAGCGAGACTCGTGAGTCATTTCCTTCCAGCCAATCCAACTTAATTTGCATTCATGTTTGAATTGCAGTTAACTCAAAATATGTCATGTTTATACAGCAAATATGGGCAGAAATTTGGTTTGCAACTTGACAAAAGGCCTAGATAACTGTGCATGCATTTAATCCACAATGTACAAACCATAACAAACAGTCATTTATTCTGTGAAAACAAAGAACATTTCTGGGCGCAAAAGGAATTCTTAGCGGTCAATAGAATAAATCTGCTCATGGCGATTCCTTTTTGAGACGAGAATTACCGTGAAGATGTCATACAATAAAAAAAACTGTATTTTTTTGAAAACGACATTGTTGTGAACTTCTACGCTATTTCAGATTTTCACCTGTATTATCAAGGCATGGTAACAATGGCACCCAGAAGATGCATTTTGTAGTTAATTACACAGATTTCCTGTCCCATGAGTGGGACATCAGAGTGTAAATTGCACACCAGCTGGGCTGAAGTTCTGCAGATCTTCATTTAAAAAAAAAGGTGTGTAAGCTCAAAGAGCAAACAGATAGTAACCAAGGACACGAGAATCAACAAGACAGATACCGGTGCTTGGAACGGTGACACAGGTGCCAGCACATGAATCGATGATGCAAGACTCAGTCAAAGATGAACCATTGACACCAAAATCAATGACAAGAACCCAAGACTAGAACCGATGACACCAGACAAGATGACACAGGAAGCAATCAAACATGAACCAATGACAAGAACCAGAGAATCAAAAACCAATGACAAGAACCAGTGACACCAGAACGAATGAGTAGAACCAATGAGTCAAGAACCGACGACACAAGACGCAACGATACAATAGGAGCCGATGAACAGAGAGAAAAGTCATCAGCGTTTGTACACTTCTAATTCCCGGTTACTGAGTCTGAGAGGGGAACATACATGTTTTATTTCTTGGACCTGATCTGGCATATAAAACAAAGGATAAAATGTATCCAGTGGGTCTCCTGCATTTTTAATAGGCAGTTTTCTGAAGACCATTCATGACCTCAGGGGCCTTCGCACGGATCTACTGGCCGGGATAAGAACTTCCTCACAAGAAATTCATCAGGAATTCCTGCGGAACAGTACGGATGAGAGGGGGGTTCAGGGAGGAATGGTCGCGAGCACATACACACATACATACACACACACACGTGCGTCACGTGTGCTGGTAATCATTTCTCAGCGCTGGGAGCAAAATGTGAAGAGAAGAACCGTGAGCCAAGGCTGCGCCAGAGAAGATCTGCTCCTGGGTGGGGAGCGAGGCTGCAGGTACACAAAGGTGCTTGTTAACTAGCATGTCACAACCCCACCGGTGAGAGCTTCCGTCACTGTGTGTGTGTGCGTGTGTGTGCGTGTGACTGAGAACACCCTCCACCCCACCCCCAGAGAGCTCTTCCACCAAAAGGGGATTCTATAGTGACCTCAAGAGGAAGGAATGCAGAAGGCTGCCGGCCCGCAGAGGCGCGGGGAGGTGCGGCGCCTGCTCCGGCAGTGCCGCAGCGCAGCATCATTCATCCCCGTGCAACTTGCCAGTTCCGAGTGCGCTGCGCCCCGGCTTTGGGCGGGTGGGGCCGATGAGGGCCCGCAGAAGGAGCGCGGCGCGCTCTTGACATCATCCGCCAGCCGCTGAAAGGACCTCACGGGTCCCGCACGCAGTGGACGCGCGGTGGCTCCGGCGCAGAGGCATCAGCGGAACGTGGATTCGACCGCAAACAGGAACCTGAAACAGGGTGCGGATTTGCACGTGAGACACGAACCGAACCCGTTTCCAGCCGGGACGCCGGAAGAGCCACGGGCCTCCGGTGCGCGATCGGCCTTTCGTAGCGCACCGCTCCTCTGACAACTTACCCGTTTGCGACTTCATGTTAGACTTACGGAACTGTGACACATGACGGCGCTTCGGTTTCCAGAATCCATCACCGAACCCTTTCATCATCCCACGGTCCGGCTCCGCGCACGATGGGGGCGCGAACGACACGGTAGCATCTGCATAAGTACCGCTTAAAATATTAAGCCCCAAATGTGTTTTTGTTTTGGTTTTTTGCAGGGCCTGCAACAACTATCTGAAAGGCAGTTTTAAATGGCACGAGAAGCGTATTCTCTCATATTTCTGACTCTCATGTGAACAGATGGAGAGGATTGCAGTAAATATCGTTTCAAACATCAGGCGGCCTCGGCTGTCGGCACAGACACAGTCAAGCGACTGTCATCTCCGCAAACATTTGGAATCAAAAATGCTCGCCAGTCAAGGGAGAGGGAGAGACAGAGGAGAAAGGTTCGTGCGGATCGTCTGCGGCTGTGGAACCGGGAGCCCCGCGACGGCAATAACCGCACTACAAATAAGAGGTTTTCCGAAATCCACCTCCTCCGTGTAACGGCCTAATGCGTGTCACTTGCTCTGATTATTGACCGTTTAATTTTGTTTCCCTCAGTGTTAAACGTACATGGTCTCGCCACATCAGAATCTCGACGTACTGAATACAATCAGCTCATAACTGTTACTATTATTATTATCGCCATTTATTGTGCGAGCTCAGCAGAAACTGGAATTCCGGAAGGAATGATGCAAAAAAAAAGAAAAATTATTGCAAAAACATTTGCCATAAAATTCCATCACATGTGAAAAATGTCGAAATGGCCCTCAAGTGCTGAGCGTTTACAAAATTCAGCAGCTCGTGGTATGTTCTCATGCGAGATTGTTCACTTAAAAACATCATAACTAATTGAGATTCCCCAATTAAAGTCTGGATTCGATTGGAACAATAGACGGATTGTAAAGAATAACTCGTGGAAAAAAGCGGGCCAGCGAAGAGAGCGTCTCGCCAACAATAAGTCCGACACGCAACTACTAATTGGTCACCACCATGACAACATGTATCACAAGCAAAATACAAGTTTAATGGGGCCATTGTTCACGCTGAAGGACGACATCCTCTGGTTTGGTGCCAGACCTGTAGCCTCAAAGGAGAAGTTAAGAGGTAAGGCTCGGCCTTACGCTGGCAGTTTTATTCAATTTTTAATCTTTGAAAGTGTTTACTGACCAAGACATGTCTTGCTCAGTTCTTTGAAACCAGCCAATATAACAAATATAATGATACAGCAAATAAAAAAAAAACACTAGCGATGATGACCAGCGACAAAAAAAAAAAAATTATCCGAATTCGGGAAAGCGTGATGTTAATTCAGGAACCGTAATGATCATGAATATAATTTTTAAAAGGCACACGGTTATGATCTTGGCTAAGATTAAGGCTTTAAACATACATTCTAATTGCTTTAGTCATTTACATTACCAGGTTTACCTGGAGAAGCATTCTAAGGGCTCTCAGATGAACTCCAGCTTGAATTAGCGTATCTTCTGGAAAACGACGGGAACACACATGTTGCAGATGCTTATGAGCTCTGCGTGGCACCGCAACGATTTCCTCCACCTCCCCGATACACCTCATACATTGTGCTTAATGACACCATTCAGTCAAACTACAGGCCAGCAGGGATGGCCGACTTCCAAGTGTCCTAGATCCACCGTCCTGCTTCGGCGATCGCCGCTCCCTCTTCCACAAAACATGTTTTCTTCCGTTTTAGAAACATTAATTAAACACATTTGCATTATCTTTTTAAAAACCGCTCCCCCCCCCCAAGGGCTGTCTCCATGTTTCTCCAGTTTGGTTGCATTTCACTAAAATTATGAGCCCCAAAAATGTGCAGTGCAAGCAGTGCACTAATTATGTAATAAAAAGGGGTTTGTTGTGGTCCAGAGGAGCTGCACTGGCTGCGTGTGGATGCGTTGGTGAACAGTGGGGCCAAACCAGTTGAGTTCCAGGCTCCACTGGCTCTGATCACAGGGTCCATCAGGAAAGCTTCTGAGCAAAGCCACCAGGCACACACAGAGACAGAGAGAGAGAGAGAGAGAGAGAGAGAGAGAGAGAGAATATTTAGAGGGACATACAGTAACCCATCCATTGACGCACAAACTCCTTGAATTCTTCCCATTCATCTGAACTGAACTCTTCAGCAAAAAATCACTGCTGACAAGTGAATATCTGCGCATTCCGATCTGCTGTGAGAAGGACCCGCATTTAAAGCCCCGTGTTTCCCAGTATTTAAAACACGTGGATTAACGGTTTTACGGAAACGATCATAATCTATAATATGATTCCAGATGAAGGCGGATTAGGAGAGAAGCTCCACTACCGTTCCAAGCTCAGGATCATAAGATCCCTAAATTTACCCTTTTGCGTATTTTAATTTTTTAAGTATTTTCTACAAAAGGTATTGACATGTCCGCATATCATATGCAATTAATTTAACAAAAAAGTATTAAAACTGCGCATTCATTGCCTCTTCGAACGGTCAGGCTGAAATGCATAAAAAGTTAATGCCCAATTAATGCCTAAATATTATGAACGCCATTAAATGCGTTGAACGCAACAATATGTCACACTGTCCTTTTATTCCCCCATCATCTGTCCTCGTGGCAGGAGGAAAGGAACGGAAAAGCCGCTCTTAACATACATTTGAAGTAAGTTTATCTCTTTATTTTCATAATAAAACCTAAGTGTATGGAGAATTCGGAGCGCTGTACACATTGAATCCCCAACCCGGTTCCGTCCACTGTAAATCTGAATTAAATACCCGACCCCAGTCACCTGGAATGCGGTGTTTTATGGGAAACAATTTTACTAAATAAATCACGAATAAGTTGCACATGGATTGAAAAGCCTTAATACAGAATAATTCACCTATCAGTAAATGACCATTGCAGTAGTTTGCAGTCAAGATAAACAGGGCACTGGCCTCATGTTTCGAGGTTTATATAAGACAGAGGTGGTTTCGGAAATTACATAATCAAAATTGAACATTTCAAACTAAATGTACAAATTTAAAGGGGAATGCAATGCAGAGCTGGACACTGTGTTAGCACCATCGCTGCAAAAACGGTTAATAGTTAATAAATGTGCACTAACTCCTTATAACACAATTCAAAGATGCCTTTTTTTATGTCTTATTAAACTCATACTGCTGTCTACCACTCCCAAAATACTACATTATTTACAGACATATTCAGTGTATTTAATGTATATTTTGTTGCGTCGTGTGTCCATGCATGCTTTCAAATCAAACAGGCAGTTAATTTATGCATTCGCGAATAACGCCGGATCCTTAAACATAAAATTTATGAGAAATACTGTGGCATTTTAACTTTTCTAAATATGCACGGTGTACGCTGGGGTGGAATAAAAAAGCAGTCAGTTTAATTACAACAATCAGCCACTGTACAATCAATGCTAAAATATTAAATCATGCAGGTGATCATATAAGGAGGCTCGTTACAAAATGTAACCATTTCATTTTATCATAGGTAACAGATCGTGGTGTCTCACGCCTCCGCGGCCGGTGCCTCCGCTGCGGTCACGTCCCACCCGGTGACTCTCCAGAGGAGGGCGAGGCAGGAGAGGCGGGAGGCAGGGGATCAGAGGCAGGAGAGGAAGGGGGGGATAGAGGCAAGATGGGCAGGATTAAAGAGACGCGGGAGACAGGCGAGGCTGGGCTACACAGGCACGCAGACGAGAGACAGGAGGAGAAGAAGGGGAGGCTGGAGGTACGGGGAACAGAGGCAGTGCACCTGTCTTCCTGAGTTCTGCGGTCCGACGGTGACTACAAATCCCGTGCGCCATTGCGCGCTCCTCTCCCCCTCCCCCCTCGGCTGGCTCCGCGCGCCCTCCTGCGCTCCGCGCTCTGCGCCAGTCTACTCGAGGAACCAGCTCGCTTCGGCCTTTTTTTTTTTTTTTTTTTTCCTGCCTTCTCACTGTTGCCTGGTGTCAACCTACGCCGAGGACACACAACGTCCCGCCCTCCTCACCCCTCGGAACCCGCTTCCCATTTGCCCTCGTCTCCGCCATCTCCGCCCCCATTGGCTCAGCGCGCCGTCACTCAGGCGCGTCTCCCCCGAGCTGGGGGGAGTTGAGTAGCAACAGCTCGGAAACATCTGGCCGCCGCAGCTCGCCTCTCTCTCCGCGCGCTCGCCTCGCGCCGTCTCTTCAGCCGCCGCAGGTTGTTATGGGGAGCCGCTGAAAGTCGGTCGAGTTGTGTCTGTATCCCGCCCGGAGCGTTTGACGGGAGCCCGGTGCCCGCAAGTGCCTTGAACGCGTCTGTCTTTCTCAGAAGGAAGGAGATGAGAGAGGGGGGCACGGCGGACGGCCGGGCTTGTCGCGGAGAAGTGACAAAGTGAGGCTCCTTTCGGCCGCCGTTACGCCGCGTGAGACCCGAGAGACCCGAGCGGTTCCATGTTAGACACGCAGCGGCCGTCCGGGGTGTGTGAGCGCGGCGCCGGGGCCTGCGCGGGAGCGCGCGCGACTGCAGGTCGGTCCGCCACTTTCCTCTTCACCCTCAGTCAGTGTGTGTCCGTGTGTGCTTCTGTGTGTGTGTGTGCGCGCGCGCGTGCGCGGGTGGGTGTCTGTCTGTCTGTCTGTCTGTGTGTGTGTCCCCTGTCATGCGTTACACACACCGTGCGCGTGTGTGTGTTTTCTGTGTCCGCGGTTCATCTCCACCTGGTCACGGTTAAAAAAAAGAACAACAAAAAACAGCCATTTTTACGACACAGCATATGGTCGGAAGGAACAAAGTTAAAAAAGTAAAGAGAAATATTCCGTTGAATTTAATTCCTGAGCTCTTCGACTCGGGTCGGTGTGGGACCGCGCGGTGTTTAAAAACCGGGGGGAAAAAAAAGAAAGTTTGACGAGAGTTCGCCTGAGAGGAGGGGAAAGAGAATCTCGAGAACCGTCCTGAGGTAAAACTGTTTGCGGCGCGCGGTAAACTGTTAATTTTTCTGCAGATTTATTTATTAAAGGCTGGGGGCTCTCTGGTGAAAATGGCACTGAACACGGCACGCAGCAATTCGCCGGCGAGCGCAGTTTACCTCACTTAATCCCTTATTTCCCCTTTTCACCTCTCTCATTTTGGCTGTCACTCACACTGACTAGTTGAAAGTTTGCAGAATTTTTTTTTTTTTCTTTCGAGTGTTTTGAGCGCGAGTGGACGTGTCGCAGGTGAGAAAGTGGCGGTTTATTTGGAGATTTTGTGAGGGGGGGCGCGAGAGGGAACGGGCGCGCGCGCGCTTGTGTCAGACTCAGAGTGACATGAGTACGGTGTGTCGGTCACTAACAACGTGTTGAACGCTGTTCACAGAGGAATGTCCCAACCCCTCTTTAAAACACTTTTATCCATCTCGACATCTATCTCTAATCTCATTTTAGCCCCAGCCTGTTTTCTTCTGCTCTTTTGCCGCTGTTTTTAATGAGGAAACAAGAGCTCATCCTCATCCTCATTGCACAGTGCTGCGCTTCCATGTTTTCTCTCTTTGAAAGGACCCTTGTAGTAAGTTTCCTCTCTCTTTTTTTTTTCTTTTCCTTCCCTGTTTGGCCCATTAAGAAATTCTTTGCCTTTGTTTAGACTTCCAGTCATGAGCTCTATATGATTGTCCCATTGTTCTTTATTTCATTTCATTTTTTCCCCTCCTCCTCCTCCTCTCAATCGGTTGTCCAGAGGGTTTCTGCAATGAATGACGGGCTCCGGCGCGGCCACTGAACCATGAAGAAGTCGAAAACAATATCAGCTGCGTGGATCTGTCAGTTGCAAATGTGCTGCGCTGGCCCTTTGTTTTTGGTTACTGGAAGGAGAGCGGCGAAAGAGTGAGAGAGAGAGAGAGAGAGAGAGGGGAGGGGGGGATAGAGCGCAAGGGGGGACGACGACCAAAAACTTGAGGGTATTTAAATTCTCTGTACAGGAAACTAGGTTAGAAAAAAAGTGTTGGTTTTCACACAGAACCTATTTTGTTTTTTTTCTTTTTTTTTTTTTTTTTTTAAAAAAAAAACTTGGGAGATTATAAGTTGAGTGGGCTGGCCAGCGTTCAGCAGGAACACCTCAGTGCTTTCAAGCCCCCCCCCCCAGCACACACACACTCACCCCCCCCCCCTTTTATTTTTCGAAGGAGGGAAAGAGAAACAAAGTTGTGTTAAGGAGAAGCTGGTGGCAAGAGTGTAGAGGAGCGGCATATGGCACGAAAAGGAGCACAGCTGGAGGTAGCATTTCCATCTGAACGTGATGTCAGAACAGCTGACAGGCTGCCATCCGCCAGTCTTTTATTGTGGCGCGCGGGCTGGGAGTTAGTGCGCACTCGGAGCCGCGTGCGGGAGTACGTATCTCGTTCCCCTGTAACATCTCCTCCACTCCGCATCTGTCTCTTGCGCAGCTTGATTTTTGTTGGTGGTTTTTTGTTTTTTTTTCCTTCTTTTTTTTTTTTTTTTCCTGTGTTGGGGGGGGTGGTCCACATTTGGTTGAGTGTGTGTGCCCTTATGTGTATGGTGGGTTCCCCCATCCTGCCTGCCATACACTCCAGCATTCAGCAAAAGGAGCAGCTGTCTGCCCCGCTCTTCTGGAAACGGAGGACTTAATCGAATTGATGTGCGCTGCAGGTACAGTGTGATCAGGGGTCTGAAGAAAGGGGCTGGTTGTGTGTTATGGAGGTGACCCGGCTCTCGGACCGCTGTCCATCCTTGCTGCCGTCCACTCGGGTCCCAGATCGGTGGCATCCGACACGGGAGGTACAGGATCTTATGGTCACGGAGCAGAGGGGGAGCAGTGACAGGTGGAAGCAGGATGAGTTTATTTCCTCCCGTTGTAGCGACAATTTTGCAAATCTTATCTTTCTTTGTCATTTGGGAACCTTTTAAATTTTTTTTTTTTAATTCTGGTGAATTTAAATGTTCTTTCATTATCCTTCAAAATGGTTTAGCAAAATATTTGTCGATACATCTGATCATTCTTGTTACAGTTGATGTTAACCTTGCTGCTGAGGTTGTAAGAAAAAATGTCTGGTCTCATGACGGTTTGGAAAACAGTCGTACTAAAGGAGCAGTTGAGAAGTGCAGATTTAAATTGAGACTATTCTGTAGTAATTAAAAAAAGTGATTTCTGGTAGATTTCTTTGATGAAATTGGCTGTAAAATCACGCAGAAGTCAGTCTTTCTTTTTCCCTTTTTGTGCTGTTGGTGACTAATTTAGAACTTGCAGATTTGAGCCGCCTGAATTGGCCAGACAGCTGTAATCGCACTCCGCCTAGTCTTAATCTCTTTATCTGGGCAGCAGCTGCCATATGGCCCCAGTCAGCTGGATCAGATGTTTTTAAGCTTCCTTCTTCGTTGCTCGCTGTCCTCGTACCCTCCTAATTTGATCGCCGCTACCTTGTGAGCCGACCTGCAATCTTTATTTTTAGCCATCTTAAGGATTAGGATTGATGTAGACTACAGGGCACTTAAAGTGATTGTATTGTAAATCTTCTGGGGTCCTTCTCTGGTTAAAGATGTGCAGTTGTCTCACGGGGGGGGTGGAGGTGGCTGGGCTGAGGTGGAGGGGGTGGGGTGTGCATGCGTGTGTGTGTGTGTGTGTGTGTGTGTGTTCGGGGGGGGGGGGTAAACAGCCTTGTCCCTCTAAGCCTCTCTCATTAAGAAAATCTGGAGTCTGATTTGGGGGCTACACAATAAATTGATCACATTCAAGTGAAGAATTTGCATTTTCTAATTGCTTTCAGGAAAATAATGTGCCGACTGGTTCTTGATGTGGAAAGTGTTTAGGGGTAACAGGTGTGATTTTTCTTTTCCTTTTTTCCTCCCCAGTCTGAAATTTAAAATAATTTGATTATAGCTTTTTGAAGATCTGACACTACCAGAGAATTTGTGAATTCACTTCTTAATATTTGTTTGTTTTAAGAGGGGCTAGTTTTAAACCATTGAATTTTGCATTGAGTTGTTTATGTTGCATCTGCATTCTGTTGTTGAAAGAATGGAATAGTCCCCTGACTTGCCTGCAGACTTAATCTGAATTGTACAGAAAGGTCCTGCAGTTGGTGTCTGTGTGTGCTGTTTACGTGCCTGAAAGCCGGTTACCTAAAAGCAGTGCCTTAGCTAGAGCTGGCTATATTAAGAGTAAACCTGGTCTGAGCTGTGCGAGTAAAATGCTGGTTTGCCGTGTCCGTGTGTGTGCTGTGGCGCGAGCGTTAGTGGTGCCTTACCATGTGTGCGATGTCAGAAGATCATAGCTCCTTTTGTCAGTTTCTCGGTCGAAAAGCTGGACACATTGTGGGTGATTTTTTTTTTTGGGTATATTTCTGGTCAACATATCAGATAATGAAAAAGCAACCAGATACAAACAAAAATGAAACAGATGCTGTAATGTTGTTTTAAATGGGTGGTGGAACTTCTGTAGTGAAGTTTTCATAGCATAAGATTTCAAACTGCAGCAGAAAATTTTGCTTGTGGCTTTTGCATAAAGAAAAAAAGTGTGTGTGTGTTTGGCATTTGTTTAATGTGTTTTTGGCATATGAGCATTTCTCTGTGAGCGTGAGTGAGTGAGGGAGAGGGGGTGAGAGAGGGAGAGAGAGAGAGAGAGAGAGAGAGAGGGAGGGAGAGAGGCGAGGAAGAAAGAGAGCTTGAGAGGCTGGGAAAGAGAAAAAATACATAAAAGCTGAAACAAAACAATTGTTGTTCTAAAGGGACTCAAACATCTGCTGGTCTTTTCCAGGTTATGAAGACAGCATGGAGTTCCCAGACCACAGCAGACATTTGCTACAGTGTCTGAGTGAGCAGAGGCACCAGGGCTTTCTCTGCGACTCCACGGTGCTGGTCGGCGATGCCCAGTTCCGGGCCCATCGCGCCGTGCTTGCCTCATGCAGCATGTACTTTCACCTCTTTTACAAGGACCAGCTGGATAAAAGGGACATTGTCCACTTGAACAGCGACATCGTGACGGCCCCGGCGTTTGCGCTCCTGCTCGAGTTTATGTACGAGGGGAAGCTGCAGTTCAAAGCCCTGCCCGTGGAGGACGTGCTCGCCGCTGCTAGTTACCTTCACATGTACGACATCGTCAAGGTCTGCAAGAAGAAGCTGAAGCAGAAGGCCACGGCGGAGGCGGACAGCACCAGGCGGGAGGAAGACGCCTCCAGCTGCTCCGACAAGGCGGAGAGTTTCTCGGAGGGCAGCGCAGAGGCCCCGGCTGCCAGCGACCTGCTACCCAGTGATGATGAGGACCCAGATGCCAAGCGGGACACCCTCCACGAACCGGGGGGCATGTGGATGCGGCTGCCGCCGGACCCGGCAGGTACTCCAGCACCTAGGGGTGCCGGCGAAGGCGAGGGGCACGCGACCGAATCCGGGAAGCCGTCTCCTGCCGGCAGCCCATGCAGCTCAGCTGGCTCCCTGTCGCGGCGCTCTGTGTGTTCCCGTCGGGTGTCTGCCGATGCTGACTGCGTTCTGGACCTCTCCGTCCGCTCCGGCTTGGCCGGAGCCCCCGGGGAAGTCGCTGCTGGCAATCCTTACTTTTGCCCCGCGCCGCCACCGGACGGCCTGCAGGGCGGCGGACTGGTGCAGGTGAAGGTGGAAAAGGATACGGGCTCTGATGATGAGGACCTCGTGGGTGGCGACTATGAGATGGACCACAGCGGTGGTGGCGGTGGCAAGGATCCACCGCCCAGCGCTAACAGCCACGGCAGCCACCGGCGGCTGGGCTACGAGGCGCACCTGTCAGCCCTGCGCGATGCCTCTCTGCCCAGCGAGCTGGAGCGCGAGGACAAGGCCAGCGAGGATGATGAGATGCTGAGCCCCGAGAGCGAGCGGGCGCAGGCCGAGGCGGCCGGCATCGACGGCTCCCTGCTGCCCTACGTGTCCAACATGCTGGCGGCGCCCCACAGCCAGATCTTCATGTGCCCCCTGTGCAGCAAGGTCTTCCCCAGCCCTCATATCCTCCAGATCCACCTCAGCACACACTTCCGTGAACAGGAGGGCGTGCGCTCCAAGCCGGCCGGCGATGTCAACGTGCCCACCTGCAGCATCTGCGGCAAGACGTTCTCCTGCATGTACACGCTGAAGCGACACGAGCGGACTCATTCGGGTGAGAAGCCCTACACCTGCACCACATGTGGAAAGAGCTTCCAGTACTCGCACAACCTGAGCCGGCATGCTGTGGTACACACGCGCGAGAAACCGCATGCCTGCAAGTGGTGCGAGAGGCGCTTCACGCAGTCCGGGGACCTCTACCGCCACATCCGCAAGTTCCACTGCGAGCTGGTCAACTCGCTCTCCGTGAAGAGCGAAGCCCTCAACCTGCCCAACGTACGGGACTGGGCACTCGAAGACAGCTCGCAGGAACTCTGGAAATGAACGGCAGAGAAATCCCGCACCACCACCATCAAAAAAAAAAAAAAAAAAAAAAAATTAAAAAAATAATAAATAAACTTTTTGAGTTGTAAAGAAATCTGAATTAGATTTCCTGGCAGAGAGGTAAGGGAAGTGGGCATTCAGCTGAGGGGGAGGGGGCACAGAGGTAAGGGTCTAAATCAGTCATGTTTCTCGTCCTTATGGCGCAAACCTTGCTAAACTGCACTTTAGTAGCACATGAAAATGTTACTGCTGATTTTTTTTTTTTTCTTTTTTTTCTTTTGTATTTTCTTGTTATTTAATTCTTTAATTGTAGATTATTCCCTTGGAATTGACTGGAAATTTTTCAGGTTTTGTACATAAAAGAAAAAAAAAAACTCAAGAAGTTGGTATTGATAACCAATTTTTTTTCTATTAACCAGTTTATGCTTTGTTTCCCTATCCCTTTTGAGATCAGAGTATATATACACATGAGACTTTATACACTCTTGAACTCTTTGTTGGTAAATTTATTTGTAAATTGCAAAGTCCTTTACACCGTATGAAGATTGCAGATAAAGCTTCGAGAGCAAGAGAAAAAAGATACGATTTAAATACACTAAACGGGTACTGTGAACATAAATACATAACAGTGCGTTCATACACATCCACATGTGTATGTATCTGTGTGTATGCTGTGCACTACTATAATTTAATTAGCATATCTCATATCTGGTTTGGTTTTGTGTTATAGTTCTGGAAAGAAGCCTAACGTTAATGCTGAACGCTTCCATGACTTAAGCTCTTGTACATTATTTTTTTTCTTCAAATAGGAAACTTGACTGATGAAAGACTATATGGCACTCATGCAATGTACAGCATCCTTTTTTGACAATAATTTTAAATCTTTTTTATTCTTTATAATTATGATGAATCTGTTTTTCTTTTAACTGGATAGTTAACTGTCATTGAACATATCCCTTGTAAGACTAAAATAATCTTATGTTGGCTGTATAGATTTCTGTAGTGATTTAAGGAGATACTTTTTGTCTGGAAATGGGATATGTTGTTGCATGAAGTCCAAGCTGTATAATAAAAATGTGAATTGCTGTATTACTGTAAATTGTAATTGATCAAATACTTGACAGGCTGTGCTAATGCTCACAGGTTTGGCCTGTTAAAATAGTAAATGTTACAGCTACGGAAAATGCATGAATTTGATTTATTTTTAAGACTTTTTGTTGTCGTTTTGCATTTGGAGAGTGTGTTTTTAAATTAACTTGATCATTTTGATTCCTGAGTAAAGTAGGGTTTTCTTTTTTCCTTCCCCTCCTCTTTATTATTATGTCATTTCTGAGCTCCTGTGAGCTGCTGCGTGTAAGAAGAATTAGTACAAGTGCACTGTTGAGTTTCGGTATGTGTAGAAGTGCGCTGGTTTGCGACCCGTGTCTGACAGATCGTCAGTATGGGCAACGTGTTAACACTGAGCTGACCTTTTCAAGATGCCCGTCTACTTCACGCTCCGCATTACGAGTCTGTCAGAAGTTTTCGTTCGCAACTGCTGTCTATATCAAAACAAGGTCTCGCTATTTTTATTTTAAATCTCATATTTAAAAAAGAAAAAAAAAAAAAAAGGTAAGCTGTCTGCTTTGTCGTAATTTATTTATTTATATTTTGATTTGGCACTTGCTACGAACTTGAAACGCTGAGGTCTTTCAGAAAAGCTCACCTCCTCGCGCCTGGAACTGTTTCACTGAAACGACAGAAAAAATGTGTAATTTTTTTTTTTTTTTTTTGTCGCACTCCTATGTGTTTGTATGTTTCCGTGAGTGTGTGCGAGTTCTGCAGTATGTTCTCTCACATGAACTTCTGTGTTTTCCCACAGAGACAGACACACACCTGCCTTTCGAGAGACTTCATTTGGCAAAAATATGTATTTGGAATAGCAGGTTTTCCATTAAGAAACTCCACAGCGCTGATGGTAACAAACATCGTTTTGCTCCAAGCCATTGGAATGGTCATCCAAGTGAATCTGTACAGTAATAAATAGTAATCTTATAATTGGATACATATTTTAAAGCATCTCATTTGAAAGAAATGTTTACCTATAAGAAAAAAATAAATTTAAATGGTGCTAGAAAAATTGTGTAAAATGGCTGGAAATTTCATTTTGGCTTTCACATTTTTTCAGTGAGATACATAGAATTTTACAGAGAATTTCAGACGTCCTGCAGCTGTACAGCCCAGATTTATTTAACTTTATTATCGGAGGGGGGGGAAAAAAAAAGTCAAACAGAATGCCTGCTCTGAGCGGAAAGGTGAGGGATATAAAGCTTGAGCTCAGATTGACATGATGTCCGTGGGAATGCAGCAGAGCTGTTGGGGGTGTGGTGACTGGCATCCGGGCACCGGGGGTTTGTTCCCTCTACGGCGTACGCGACAGTGGCATCAGCAGGTGGGGAGGGGTTGCGGGCACGCCGTAGCAACGCCGCATTAACGCCACACATGGCAATTAGCATTTTGCACAGTGACAGTTCTCCCTCTTCTTTGCACTCACCAGTAACCTGTATGGAACATCATGGAAATATATATCATCTGTGGTATAGTTTTTCATTATTTTTTAATGCTTATTCTTTCTTACTTGACCGCCTTAAACTACTGTAAACTGCTTTTTTTTTTCTTTTAAAGAAGGTTATTACTGGCATACAAATTGTGTATTACTATTATTCCTTAATAGAAGAAAGCTGTGAAAAAATGTGTTAAGCATCTCCATTTCTCTTTGGTTACTTGAAAACAGGGAAGATCCAGTGTGTTTAAATAAAAACATAAAGTTAATGTAGGGACAATGTTTAGAGGCAGGGAAAATAATTGTCAGAAAAAGACAATCACTATCTGACGAAGCAGATTTAATTGAAACATTTGCTTTTATTGGTCATCGTTCTGAGATGTTGTTTCATTGACATTGTTCATTTTTTTTTTTGATGTAGATATTTAGCTTTGACAATCATAGTATGTTTTATTTTCTCAAGGGGAGTAAATTATGAGGCTGTTTAGTTTTGTACTTTTTGGTGTGCTGTTGGTGAAATTTTTAAATTGTGTGCTAACTGCAATAAATTATAAGAATCTTAAACACTTGCATGTCATGTTGTTTTGTTTACTGTCATGGGGGAAAATTGTTGAGAAAACGTCTGAGCCAGAGCCACGTATTGTGATTCATATTCCATTACTGAAACTTTCTGAATATTTAAACAGAAGGGTAAATCGCATTCCTGTGCTTCTGTAATGTCTATAGCGTAGTAAAAACTGATACGTTTCATCCAGTTTTGCCTGCATTTGTGTAAAATCAAAACGGGAACGAAGGTGAGGACAAAGAGGTTATTCTTAAATGGTAGTGCGGAAATTCCCCCTTCTAGGTTCCGTTTGTTTTAAAATAAAATCTGGTAACCTGAGGAGTCGTCGTATTTATGTATTTACTTGTTTGTTTGCTAACTGTGCGATGATGCGCTCTGACCCTGTGCGAAGTGTCGACCGTCATCAACGCCGGTAACCGTCTGACCAGGCCGCAGAAGTGCTGGTTTGGTGTAAGCGATCGTAAACTGAGCTCAAGTGGGAATCCCGTCTCCGTTCAGTTTAGGATAAAACATGGTAAAATTTGGGTGAAACGCCACAAGCCACCCATGCGAGTTTGGCCGAAGAAGCGAGTAAAACCCCTCGCCGTTTCTCAGTGACACGTCCACAGCTTCCAAAGTGTCCCCGGGGTCACAGGTACGAGACTCTGAAGCCGCTCTTTGTTCACACGTTCACAATTTTCATATAGATGCAGATTAAAATTGGTGCGTCTTAAAGTTTTCTGTTTCCTAAGGGCCAATGAGATCATCGGTAACATTAATGCGACCGGACTTGGACGATAAGCAACTTGACAATAACTGCGTTTGATGTATTTTGAGAAAAACAAAACTGTCATAATTTACATATTTCAAATTTAGCAGCGTGACCTCATTGGCTCGAAAGGGGATGTTTAGCGACACGACACACCAGCTATACATAAAAAAACAAATTTGATTACGGCTCCTTGGTGCATGCGGGGGGGGGGGGGCATCTTGCCAGACCAAACCTAACAGGCAGGAAATTGAATTAGGGTGAAGCTCGCTGTAATTTATTTATTTGTTTATTAAACCTTATTACGTTTAATGTGGGGAGAGACCTGTTCGTCGGTGGGCCGACGGAGCGCCGGGCGCATTCGCGTGTGCGAGCGGCACCGGGGCCCAGGCATGGGCCGCGCCGGCGAACCCGGGTCCGCGCTCCTGCCAAAAGACTTCTCAATACGCGCTTTTCCAGAAAAGAAAAAGAAAGAAAAGAGCGTCGTCCGACGTCTCGCTGCTCGGCAAACCTGGCCTTACAGATGCATGGAGGGAGGCCCACTTTGATGTCACTAAGCGTTATTCATCGGGGGCATCGCCGCAGATGGCGTGGCGCTTCGCCCCCCCCCTCCCCCCACCTCCTCCTGTCCATCCTGCACATTCTTAAAAGGATTTCTCAAAAGGAGACGGCGGGGGGGGAGAAAACAAGAAATAAAAATGATCGTTCCCCCTGTTGTGACATTTGATTTTGCGATATTTTTGGTGAATCACCAAAACAAACGGAAAAAAAAAAACTTTCCTTCGCCACTCCCTCCAGCGGCTTCGTTCGCCGTAAACGGAAACGGAGGCGACCGGCACGGAGATGACACCCGTCGCCGATAAACCCTCCGACCGACTTGTCGACGCTTATTCTCGCGCCCGAGTTCTTCGCCCTCTTCCATTTCAAATCCTACATCTGCGTTCCTTCTTTTAGCGGGAACCTTTCCCGCGGCGCTTCTATATTATATGACGGCCCGATAAAAAGGCAACGGTGTCATTCGTTCGCATTCGCGCAGCTCGAACATCGGGCCGTTTTTAGACGTTAGCAGCGAATCGCTCCGAAGTCCAGCTTCGCGGCGTCGCTTGTCGGAGGTTCAGGACGGGCTTTGTCAAAGAGCGCCGGAGTAGCCGGGGTCGGTTCCCCCCCGCGCCGGGACCGGGCCGCGCCTCCCCCGCGAATCCAGGTCACTAGTGTGTATCTGTCCTTTGTTTATTTAAGGAACGGGGACAAAAGGGGCAGCTGCGGAGACATTTGGCCGTGCCGAAGGGTACCGCGCTCAACATGTCGCGGGGTCCCGCCGACCGGAGCGGGCTGCCGTCCGGGGCCGAGCCTGTGCCGCGTGAGCCAGGCACGCACGCGCACGCACGCCGAGCGCGGGGTGTCGGGGGCGCACGGCCGGGGGCCGTGCGGGGAGGCGTGCGGCGAAGGATCCGTGCCGGGGCGGGGGGGTTGCCGGGCGTCATCTAGCCCGAGATGCTCGGGATCTTTGTCATTTCCTACGTAAATCTCACAGTAACGTGGAGCGCGAACATTCTCCCGGAAAAGTTTCTCGAGTCGCCGCCACGAAGAGAGGCGCGCGAGACACGCAAGTTTTGCCCCTCGAAGCCGAACTTATCGAAGACGAGGGCGGGGTGGGGGGCGTGCGATCGCACTCTGGAAATCGGTGCGCCGTTCGATAGGCGGGGTCCCGAGGGGCCTCGAACCGCGGGGCGCGAGGGACCCTTTCTTCTCGCCGGGCCCTCAGACGGCGCACGTATTAATAAGCGGCGCTTTGTGAGGCGCTCGACTTCCCCCCCGCAGACGGGAGGCAGGCGGCGAGCGCTCCGTCTCGGCCCGCACAATGCAGGGGTGCTGCCAGCCGTCGGCTGAGCAGCCGCGGGGGCCACGGGAGTTTGTTTTAGGCCTGGGGGTTGGGGGGACCTGTCCCGGAGAGCTTGTCTGCGCCGCTCCGCTGAACAAAGGAAAGGAGACGCGGCTCGAACTTGAATGTCTTCGCCTCCGTGGGAGGGGCCCCGTCCCCGTCCTCCCCCCCCCGGCCGCCCTCCTTAAATAAGGCCCTGTGAACCGCTTTGGAACGCTTTTCTGAGACGAGATTAAGCGCCCTCAAGTCTTTTGTGAGATGCTTTCGTCCGGCGGGGGGAACGCGGACCGACCCCGCGGACGCACGGAGTTACGCGCACGCGCCACACGGCTCGGAGCTCTTCCGTCTCCGCTAACTCAGCGGGACAATCGACGTGTAATCGGCGTCATTTTCCCGTGTAAGGCTCCGCCGGAACGGCGGTTAACGTGACCGCGGCCGAGCGTTCTGGGGTCGATCGCTCGGCCCCCGATAGGTTTCGCTCAGCTGTGATGCGATGCGTGAACTCGAGTGTCCCTGGTAATTACATACTTATTAACGCCGCCGTAATTGAACGAGTAGAATGGCGCACAATGGCCTTTTCAAATGCAAATGCACAAAAAAGTCTGAAGTTTTTTTTCACCTCCTTCCATTTCTCAGCCACGCCCCCCTCCCCCCCGCCCCCACAACCCCACAGCCACAAGGCCATCGCCAGCGCTGCGATAAACGACAAGGCGAACGACTGCGGTGGGTATTCTCCGCGAGGAATCCGCAGCAACCCCCGTTCCTGTGTCCTCACCGAGTGTTTTAACGGTAAAAACGACGGACAACCGGGGGCGGGGGACAGATGAGGACTAACATATCAGTAGCCGCGCTGGTACGGTGGCGGGTTCGCGTCCGCCACCCCTCCCCTGTTGTGCGGCAACGTCGCCGGCAGCTGTTGGCCCCCCCTCCCCTGCTCGTCGCAGATAACCAGGAGCGTGGCAGCGATAGACGCTTTTGGCAAGACCCCTTGGGGCCTTGCAACTCAGCACTTTCTCCCAGACCGGGCCCATGACCTCAGGCGCTCCGAGGGAGGCGGGAAAGGTCGGAGGCGTCCCTTCCGGTCGAGTTCTTGCCGCGTGAGTCCTCTCGCTCGTGACCGGGCAACCAAGGTTCCGCCTCCACCTTCACCTTAGCCGCTTCCCCGGACCGATTTCCGTCGGCGATTCCACGGCGATTTCCGAAAAAGCCACCTGTTTGCGTCATTCCCCAAAGTCCCCTGCGACGGGGCGCGCGCGGCGGGCCGTGCTCCGCCGGAGGTGCGTGATCCGTGCCGGTCGCCGGCGTGAGCGCCGCCGCAGGGACTCTTCCTTCGCGTGGCGAACGGGTAAAACCGCGAGACGGCATTGCGCAACAGGCGAGTCCGAGTTTCGCGGATCCGTCCGCGGCCGCGCTCTTCGCGGAGGATTTAATCGAGGGCCTCGAGCGCAGGCACGGGCTCCGCGCGCCGTCCGTACCGCGCGCGGCACAAAATTCCATTACGGTGAACAAAAGACACGAACGAAGAAGTGAAAGAGGCAGATTGGCGTGACGTTTCCAGGTACCCAAAGCACCTCGTTGCCGCTCCGTGGCGCTCCGCTCCCCCTTCCGGGCCTCCTGGTGCCGCGAAGGGCACCGAGTCGCCGCCTCGCACCTTTAACCGGCCACACGCGCTCAACCTCAGGAGGACCGGGCGGCTTCCGTCTGCTCGCTTTGAGCGACGCTGCCTCGACCCCCCGGTCTTCTCCGGCGTCTCCACGGAAACCCCTGTGGGCGCCGACTCCGAGATGCAGGTTCCTTCCAGGAGCCACGGCGACCGGCCTGCGGCGGAGAAGAGCCCGACAGTCCTGTCCCCGGTACTACGGCGTCCTCAGCGTAAAACGCACTTCAGACTCGTCGTTACATTTACCTGTTTACCTGCATCTTCTCTGCAAAGACGCTAATAATTACTTACCCATTTATGCAGCTGGGTAACGTTTACCATATCAGTTCAGGGTAAGTACCGTGATCAAGGGTACTGCAGTAGGAGGTGGATTTCAATCCTGGGTTCGAACAGCTGCCCTAACCACTACGCCCCCACCCACCCACCCAGACTGTATTCGATACCCCTTCCTAATGGGGTCGCCTTTGGGCTCTTCTGAAATTCGGGACAAAGTGTAACACTTCGCAGCATCCTGGTGTTTGTACTGGACCGCGGATCCGTAAGACCGACGAGCGAAAGGACCGGAAGATGAGCGAGAAGTTCACGTGGGTAAAGATGGGGAGGAAAACGGTGGTGCGTCCACAAGGAGAGCGAGGGACCGGGGTAGGTGGGCTGGTCTGCTGGTGCGTGCGTGCGTGCGGAGGAGGAACGCTGTGTTCCCTTGCCCCGAGACCCCGACCTCTCCGCACCCTCCGCGGCTCGAACTCTCCGCTCCCATCTGTCGCTCTTCCCTGCCTGGTGGCCGCGTCCAGCTGAACCCCGGCCATCTCCCGGACGGCCCCGCTCCCGCGCTCGCGCCCGCCGCCGGGAACACGCGGCGCTCCCACGGCGCCGAACCGCTGTCGTTTTCGCCGAGGGACGATGACCTTCGCGAGCGCGCGCTCGAGGTGACGTCAGCGCCCGCGGTTTTACATAACCGCCGGGCCTCGGATCCGGCCGGATCCATCCCCGCCGAACGCGACGAGCGTCCGATAATCGCCAGTTACTGTTCGATATAAACGCATAAACACTTCCGGAACACCTCCCCTCCCCATTCGTAACAAAACGAGTGTTTAGGCTATAAAATCTTTCATTGCGTCATCGCCGAGCCGAGGCCCGAGCGCGTGGCCCCGTGTGCGTGTCACCTGATCGCAGTGTTAAAGCAGCAGGGGTGGGGGTGGGCGTTACACATCGCACCAGCTTGGACACGACCCCCCCCTCCCTGCCACATCTGCACGCCGCATTGTCATTAGCGCCGCTGCCTCTCCCAGGATCGCTGACGGAGTGAACAATACCGACAATCACTCCCATCAGCCGCAACCATATGGACACCATACTTGGACCGCGGGGCGGGGGCTGGGGGGGGGGGGCAATTGTACCGGCATCTGTTTGGCAGCAGCGCTCAGAAGCTACGTTTTCGAGACATCCCCGCCGCTGCGGAGAAAGTATTTATTCCTTCCCTTCTTGTTTTTTTTTTTTTTTGGACAGTGGGATGTATTGCCGATGCAGCGCTGTCTGTTGTGTTGTGCAATTACCTGCCCCTTCATGTGGCATCTTAATGGGCGCTCGCTTTGCATACGCAGATGGCACAACAAGGTGGTATTCAGAGCTCCCCGCGAGACTTTGAATCCAGCTGGATTAACTTTTCTTTCTTCCCTCCCAAGTTCACATTTGGGGAAAGAAAAAAAAAATTTCTCTCCCCTCCCGCAGCAATTAGCTCGGATACGAAGCGTCGCCTCCGTTTGCCTTTTATTTGTTCTCTCCTTTTCCCAAAGTCGACATCCCGTTGACCTACCGGTGTCCCCCTCCCACCCCCGGAAGGAAACAATACGCATTTCTCCTAGTTATTAATTCTTGGTAAAAAAAAAAACAAAAAAAGCAAAGCGGTTTAAAAGTCACCTTGGTGGGGGTTCGGCCTCGTCCTGCTTTAATTGGTCAAATATTTCACGGTTCAATCAAGGTATTTCGGCGTAAAACCGCGTTCCACGGATCCATGGACTCAACGCTCTGGACTCCCCCCCCTCGGACCCGCGTTTCGTATTTATTCGCCCCCCCGAAGCGACTGATGGCGTTAAGTGGTTTCTGTGCGCTTATGACAGCCGGTAGCGCGGCGGTTAGGAGGTCGTAGGTTCGAATCCCACCTCGAGCTGTAGCACTCTCGAGAAACGCGCTTACCCTAAATCGCTCCAGGGACAAGAATGACTCAGCTGTGTAAATACCTGTAAAGAGATTAACGCTGTAAGTCGCTTTGGAGAAAAGCATCAGCTAAAGGACTGAATGTAAATGTACGATTGTGTGTCTGGGCGGTCTTTACCCGAGCAATTCGGGGTAAGCACCTTAACCGCGGCAACCGGAGCAGGGATTCGAACCCGGGCCCGCGCGTCGCAAGGTCCTTCCGTGGACCGACGCGTCCCTCCGAACGACGGAAACGTCTCGGTTTCGGAGGAGGGCGAGCTGCGCGGCGGCGCTCCGCGCGCGCGGCTCCACAAATGTGCGCGGCAAGATAAGAATGGCTCCTTTTCCGTCGGTGACACGGGAATAAAGGCGGGCCTAAGTGGCGCCGAATTAGCCGGGGCAGCGGAAGAGGCTTTGATGCGCTCGTGGTTAACTTCTGAGGACAGCTCCCTATGCAAACGGATAGGCGTACCAAGAATTACGAGGCAGGGGAAGCCAAGCCTTTTTGCGAGTGGTTACAGTTAAAAATAGGACGCCTTCTTCGGAACCTCTTTGTTCCTCTCCCTATTTGAATAGGTGCTGCGAAACCGCTGAAAAGTCCCCCCCGCGTGAGCGCTGCCGCGCGGATAAACAAACGGCAAGATACACGGACGGTCGGTCGGTCGCTGCCGCGGTATGTAAAACACGGGCTGGGCCGCGGCACGAGGACGGAGGCCAGACGGAGGCGCTCTCGCGCCCCGTCGGCGGCAGGCGAGGGGGCGACGAGGTCGGATGATGCCGAGATGCCGCGTTCCTACTCGCGATAACGGGGGCCTCCGTTCGGTGGCTCCGGAACTCCGACGCGACCGCTGTCGACGTTAAACCCGATGACACGCGCACACCCCCCCCCCCGTCGGAAATGGGAAGCGGGAGGAAGGCGAGGGCCCCGATTAGTCATCTCTGAAGACGTGGAGGTCTCGGAGGCGGCGACGACGCGAGGGCTGAGCACGAAGGGAAGGGCAGGAAGCGAAGGGCGCGAACGCAGCGGGTCGAACCGCTCGGCGCACGCGGTTCGGCGGTTCAGCACCGCTTTTGGACAGCGCCGCCCCCGGGAGCTCGACCGCTAACTCCTCCAACGGCGCGGTTCGTCCGGCCGCGAGGTTCCGTCCTCCTGGAACCGATGGCTCCATCCAGCTGCGGGATGGCGCCCCGAGAGCGCCGCGGCGCCGTCTTCCTGCCAGCGCGCCCTGGACCTGCAGTGTACGGACATCTGTCGGGGGTGGGGCGGCGGGGGTGGGTCGGGGGTGCGGCCGCGCCAGCTGCCGCTGGTCTCCGGCTCCGGTGACACCGGCACCTGTCCAGCCGGGGTGGGGGGTGGGCCGGGGGTCAAAGGGAGCGACCTCCCATCGGAGACAGCGCCCACGAAGGAGAAGGGGCAGCGCTGCGGCTCGCGCGGGACTGGACCCAAGTCCTTCTGAGTGACACACGCACGTGGGCCGGTGTTGTGGGTGTGCGAGCGACGGCACACGGGCCTCGCCTTCGCAAAGGGCCCTTTAATTTACGACGGCTGTTTGGACACTGTGTACAAACACGAGGACTGCCATTTAGCACAACGTGCGGTTTTGAAATACAGCCCCGAAGACACACACACACACACACACGCGTTGTCCCCCCCCCCCACCCCACACCTCCGTCTCGCACAAACCCTCCATTTGTGGAGCCCACAGCTGCCGCTTCCCTGGCCCACGGAGAGCGGGGTCAGGGGTCAGGCGGGCCGGGGCGGAGGTCTTCTCGTCGAGAAGCAGCTGTTGGCTCCTCAAGGCCACCCAGCCGCAGCGGACGCCCCCCACGGCCTCGCCGGCGCGGTCCTCCGGGCGGCCATTTTGGCTCTCTTTCACGCCGACCTCTGACCCCACGCAAATGCGCTGACCGGATAAGAGGCTTTTTTTTTTTTTAGACGGGGTTCCGTAACTGGACTTTTGATACAAACCCTGGGAAATAAACGGCGGACCATATGTTTCGGGACTACAAAAAAAAACCAGGACCAAAAAAACCTTATAATGGAACCAAAAATGTGGTGCGAAACAATAAGGCAACACAGTACAGATGAACTCCAGAATGACAGAGTGGAAACAGGGCTTATTAATAGTCTTATCATTGGTGCTATTAATAGTCTTATTAACGGTCTTATTGAGTTTTATTAACGGCCCTTATTTTTGTCCTTTCGGACAATCGAGAGCAAAACCGTACTTAACGTTTCATTTCTGACTCCGCGGTGCCCGTGTTGTGCGCGCGTGAGCGTGTGCGTTGGGTTGAGTCCCACATCTGCCACGGGAGCCTCATTTGGCTGCTTCCCGGTGCGAGGCGACGGCCGTGGCCACCGGAGGACAATGGCGCTGTATGCGAGAGCCGCTGGATTCAAATAGGGTGGCCCGCCGCCGGGGACGTAGGCAAATTCTGCCGGCGGTGGGAGGGGGGGGAACGGACGCCGCCGGGGGCATCTCGGGGACACGAGCGCCGACCTCGGGACCGGGAGCCCGCTGAGGTTTCGGGGGCTCCGTACGATTCCCCGCACCTCTGGAGCTCCTCGCCTGAGCATCCGCGTGACGAACAGCTTTGCGGTCGGACAGCCAACGGAGCCTTGTGTCCCCGCCCACACGCCAGGCGTCCTCGGGTCCAGCTGGACCATCGCTGTGTCCCATGCGATGAGTGTGACACACGTGGCGCCGACACGGGGAGAAAGGTACGAACGGAACTCGTTGGTTAGCACGCGCACGGCTTTGCTCACGTAACACACACCCCCACACACATCTACACCTCTATGCCCCGAAGCACCCCTGTGCCCCGATACCCATCCTTCCACCCCATACGCTCCTCTGTGCCCCTATACACCCCCATGCCAGCGAGGACTTTCCAACCTTTCCAAGCAAAGGCCCACATACGGTGCCCTCAGCCTTTGGCCTCCTGCGTCCAGCATTATCCGCCACCGTCCGGCACATAATAAGCATAATCACCTCTTGAATATTATGTGTTTTTTCCTTCCGTCGGGTCTGCGAAGCTGCCGGATTCTGTAAAAACGAGCATTTAGAAAACAAAGTGATTTTTTTTCTTTTTTTTTTTTTGAAAATTAAGGGAACAGGTAACAACCAGTAAATAGAAATTCTCTCATCTGAACATTTTTTTTCAAACTAAAGTCGTGTTCAAGTATCTAAATATATATATACTGCATAAACACACACTTATATATGCATCACATGAGAAACGGAAATAAAGTTGAAAAATATATTTGCATGTCTCCCCACAGGTTAAAATAAAACTAACACCAGAGGCGTATATATGTGTATGTTTTACATAAGCCTTATATTTATTATATATATTATATATATATGTATATTTCAAATATTTAAAATAAAAGCAAACCCTTCCAAAGCGACAGCGGCTGGATGCGCACGGTGCGCGCGCGCCTGTTCATTTCAAAGGATCGCGCGCCCTCTCGTGGCCGGAGCGCGCAGTGCAGGCAGCGAAAATACACGCGGGCAGCGACACGGCGTTAATCTCAGCGGAGGAGCTGCGCTCCGCTTTGACGCGGCTGTCGCGGCGAATTTACACGCGTCGCCTTCGCTCGGTGAAACGCCGCCGATTCTTTTCGCACCTGTTGCCGTGGCTCTCAGGGCTGGGAGTAAATCCCACTTTAGCGGCTCTCGTCTCCGACCCCACGCGGAGGTAAGATGGCAGGATGGGGTTGCCAGGCAACCCTTTGTTGTGCTGCCCTGCTGAGCCCCATCCGCCGCCCCTCAGGGATGCTTGGTCGGGGGGGGGTCTCCTGGCTGGTACCTGCCTGGAACGCTGGAATCCCGCAGGGTGGAGAAGGTGGGGATGCAGCGCCCCCCAGAGGTCAACGAGGGCGCTACACATTGACACAGAGCTTGACTCCACCGGAGCTCCAGCACCACTGACATGGCACTCAAGTTCCCCGCACACAAGTCATTTTTTTTTTTTCTTTAATTGAGTAAAAACAGCAGTTTATTTGGACTCCTTTTCCAAATGAAAAAAAAAAAAGAGAAGAAAGCGCTGAGAAAATGTCAGATGGCTTGGTTCAGTGGTTCAGAACAACCTGGAAGCATCAGTGGTTTACAGATCGTGTGTAGAACAGACATTTACAGGGGCGACACACATCGATCCAAATTGAAATTAAATAAGACAGATGGTTCAGAAGACCACAAAAAAAAAAGAAAAAAAAAAAGAGAAAAAACTAAACCAGCACGACCCACTTTAAAAATACATTCTTGTGTCAAATCTAAATGTCACTCAAGTGGAGTCTACAGAAAGGCACCTTTGCCTTTTTCGGCATCTTTACGATCCTCTTCCCCAAAACGGGGTCATCGCACCGGTTACCACCGCGAACGCCTCCACTGCGGTGTGGGCGACGGGTCCTTGAAATCGAGTCGTTCTCCCGAAGCGTCAGCTGTTACGGATCACGTATAACAAACGTTGACAAGAGGCTCGCAAAGGGAACCCGCACACAAATCGATGAGAATAACGATGTTCCTGGAGTCCGGTGGCGACGTTCCTGTAGTCCAGTGGAAGCTCGCTGAAACACGGTACGTAACCTGGGGCTGAGTGACCGAGTTCCGCCTGTAGCGCTGAGATCAGCTGCACCTCCATCCGTACGCTCAAGAGTGCGTTCCTAAAGGGCCGCTGTGACGGTGCGCAGACCGAAAACGTAAAAGAAAGGACATTTTTAAAGCGACGCGGGCAAACGATGGGAGCTACGTGACACGGAGGCATGCAGACGGGTGTTTTAAGGGGTTCCGGAGGTTTCCGAAGCTACTCCGACAGGATGGGGCGAGGGGGGGGCTGCCCTTGTTTTAATTATATCACCATTCGTCGCTCGCGCCCTGTGAGGTTAACCTGTCCTTGGATAGCAGCGGGGGGGCGTGGCGACTCCACAAATGCCCCCTCCCCTCGTTTCCTGTTAGGGTGATATGGCACCTTCACCACCCAGAGGGCAGAGAGAAGTCTGCATGCAGCGGGGGGGTGTCCCCGGCGCCACGGCCCCCACACCCTCCCCCCCGGCCTGAAATCCAGGACAGGGGGTAGAGGGTGGGGTGGGGTGGGGTGGGGTGGGGTCAGCATGACTGGTTGTGGTCTTCTTCGTGGAGGGGGGGGGTCCACTCTCTCAGAAGAGCTGGATCATGGACTCCCGGGACTTTCCCACACCAATCCACTTGACTGGGGGACGACAAAGAGCGTTACACCATCACACCGCCCGCCTCATGTGTACAGGCTTCTCCAGCAGCACTGTTTGTAACTCCAGTTGCAGTTTGTAACTCATTCTGTTCGTATTCCAAACCGACGTCTACCACTCAGTCGCAATCGGAAAACTCTTAATGAGGATACAGGTGTATCGGTGTGCTCCTCAATGAATACGGCATTAAAGCTCCCAGACCAACACAGAACTCATTCTTAACCTAAACCAAGACTTATGAACTGAACAAGCGGTTCAATCCCCAAACTCCAGGAGGGCGGCGGAGGTGAACTCACCAGGCACTTCCAGGTGCTTCTCAATGAAGCGGACATATTTCCGAGCGTTCTCCGGCAGGTCCTCGAAGGTCCGGGCGCCCGACGTGTCGCTCTTCCAGCCAGGCAGCGTGTCGTACTGGACCTCCACTTTGTGCAGGATTTCTTGGTTGGCTGTGGTGCGGGAGAAGAAGTCACCCCGTCGGACACGTGTCCCGGTGAACGGTTCGGACTTTCATTGCGCTCGACGGGTACCTGGGAAGTGAGGTATTAACTCGTTGTCCACCTTGTACGCCACACCCACTTTAATTTCCTCCAACACATCCAAGATGTCCAGTTTGGTAAGAGCAATGCTGGAGGAGGGGAGAGAAAAGCCAGTTGACCACAGCTGGAACATCATTTCACATCTCGCAGTACTTTGCTACTGCAGCTAAACACAACTGTGTGGCATCACCGTGACAACGCAACTAAAGTCCGGGTAAGATGTATAAAAGTAAATATTCCATATCATAAATGGGCAAGGCAAATCATGTAAAGCGTTGTCCAGGAGCGGCCCTGAACACAGTCTAATGATACCAACCAGAATCATGACTTACAAGATATTTTACCATTACAATTACAGTAGTAATGATAATAATAATTACCAACAGACAATAGTATAGTATAGGCCAATTAGCCAATAGTAATACTAATTACCATGACTATTACAATTAACTTTACCACAGCAAATGTTTGGTATTGAAATGGTAATTTTTAACGAATGAAAAAAATCACACACGCGAGTCCTTGGGTTATAAAGTGTGTTATGAATTTTCAAACTTGTTTTTCTCCAAAATATTCCTTCCCAAAAGGGACACAATAAAGCAAGGCAAGGTGGCAATTTTGAAAAAAACACACACACACAAACACACCATCTGAAGCTGCTTGTCCCAGACAGGGTTGCGGGGAGCCGGAGCCTAACCCAGGAACACAGGGCGAAAGGCTAGAGAGGGAGGGGACACACCCAGGACGGGATGCCAGTCTGTTGCAAGGCACCCCAAGTGGGACTTGAACCCTAACCCACTGGAGAACAGAACCTGGTCCAACCCACTGCGCCACCACACCCCCTACCAATTTTGGAAACTATTTTACCAATTATTCTTAAGTCATCCATCCATGAGTCATTTTTAATATGATTTTAATGTAGACTGAACTTTAAATAAAACATTCTTGCGCGATATTTGTTCAAGTTTATTAAGCTATAGCCAAGATTTTTTACTGTGGCTAAAAATAAATGGAGAAACTGAGCCCTTAGCGACTGCGACTCGGGATGAAGGTGACGTTGGAGTTACAAACAATACGAACGAACGGCGCGTCAGTCTCAGTTGTGTTAGTACGTCAAAGAGCCGGGGTACCACGGTAAATAAATATGGGGCAGCTGACTAGTACTGACGTTTGATCCCTTTGGGACAGCCCTATTTAGGGACGCCCCGAGCCGTACGGAAACTAGGGATCTCGGTGAAGACGGATGTCGCAACTGGACCGCAGGTGGGATGACTCACGCGGTGAAGCCGTTGATCATGTGGGCGTATTTGACAAGCACCAGGTCCAGCCAACCGCACCTCCTCTTGCGACCCGTGGTCACGCCCACCTCCTTGCCCCGGGTCTGCAGCAGCTCTCCGATTTCCTTCACGGAGGGAAAGAGAGTCAAGCTCACCTTGCACACCTTCATGTCTCCTGGAGGAGCTGGACAGCAACAGAGAGAAATTTTGCGTGTTTTGTTTTTACGTCGCCTTTATTCTTCGAGTCACGTCAGTGTTCGGCCGAGCAGGCCGTGGAACCACAGTGAAAAGAAGGACAATGGTGTATAGTCAAAAAGTACCAGGACATTCAACGGAATTTCGAGATGGAGTTACTCAGCCGTAGGGTGAGAGACATATTGCGATGATCCTATGGGTGGCGCTGTTGAGCTACAGGAAGCCTTTTTCAACTTTCACCACAGAGTGACTTTATAGCCCTGGTGCACTCAAATGCAGCCTCCTCCTCCGACACCACTGGCTGTGGGGTGCGCCGTCGGTGACTCTTACATTGTTCTGCTCCGAGGGGAAGGCGCCGATGCCCACCCGCGTGGTGTAGGCCTTAACCACGCCGTACACGTCTCCCACATTCTTCGGCGGCATGCCCAGGCCCGTGCACACGCCTCCCACCGTGCAGTTGGACGACGTCACGAAGGGGTACGTGCCTGAGAAGGGAGGGCGGTGTCACATCGCAGAGCGGCAGCCCACAGAATTAAACAACGTACAAGTCATTTATCAAACATGCATCCAAATTTACTTTTAATTTTTTAGCTGACGCTTTTGTTTGGGGCAACTTGCACAGATTTACCTATTTGTACAGCTGGATAATTTCACTATTCATTCAGGGGAAGGACCTTGATCAAGGGTACTACAGCAGCAGGTGGGATGCGAACCAGCACCCTTCAAGCAGAAGATGGCAGCTCTAACCACTGCGCCGCCTGCTGCCAGGCAGCTAATCGGTGTGGTAAATTAAAAGGTGCTGTAGCAAATTACTCAGCGCAGACCACGAGCGTGGGGATTCAGTAGGTGGTGGGTTCGGTGCAGCAGTGCACGGCCGGACAGAGGGGCTCAGGGTGGGACCGCGGAACTGCGCATGCGCGTGGCGGCGCCCGCTCAGAGGTGCGCACGTGCCCCCCCCCCCCCCCGGTGTGGGCGCGTCGGTGTCCGTCCAGAAGGTTCGAAAAGACATCATCTTGTGCCCATTTTAAGAACAGGAATCCCTCCATTTACTAAATCAATCCGGAAAACGGTGCGGATATCGAAATTTCTAATACCGAAAGCCTATTTCCCCTTATTTTAAAATGGATTATACTAATAACCACCAGTATTTGAATCTTAACTTCCACCCCGTCAGAAAAACCCCTATTCCCCAGAATGTCACTAAGACTGAAAAACGCTATAACTAACAGCTCAATATAACTTCAGCACAATATAAAATGCGGGCATTTCAAGTTACATGTGTTTATTTAGGAGACATTTATCTTCAAAGCAACTTTACACCTTCGCCGTCCCGCTTCCAGAATGTGCTCGGAAACGCAGGTAATTAAACACACACACCCAATATGGCCGACAAGCGCTCTCGTGGAATTTCATACATTTCCCATAATGCTCCACTCTCTTAAAGCGACACTCCCACATTCCTAACGCACCCAGGGGAAGCGACTTCAACGCAGACGCCCCAATAACTGTACTTATGATTTACTTAGATAATGCGCGACTTTCTCGTTTTTTTTTTTTTTGGACACGCTTTGGAAACATTTTTCTATACCGATTTCTTTCTTCTGTAAAGCCTTAACTGGGTATCAAAAGGCGAGATCCGGTATAGGAAATTCCAGATAAGAGTTCACAAACAGAGGGATATCTCATCTGTACGGTCTTCAAAAGTCATGCAAAGGTGTTGAGGTCATAAGGGGGGTCATGAGAGAACTGCCTGTGGTGGGTCGGGGGGGGGAGGAGGGGTGAGGGGTGAGGCCATGTGTTGGCTTAAGTATGGACGTGTCACGTTCACTGTGGGGGGACAGCTGGCATCCCAGCAGCCCCCTGTGTCCACTGCCAAACACGTCTCCTGTGACCTCCGGGGGGGGGGGGGTGAGTGGGAGAGAAATAGAGAGAGTGGGAGATATGAAGAGAGCAAGAGGAAGATAGCAGGAGAGCCACATTTCCTGGAGTGACCAGGGATTTTGCCGTGTCTGACCCCCACACACGTACAACCTGGACGAGGTGCGAGACTCATGCTTGGGAGAACTCGGAGGGCCAAACACGTGGAGGTGGAACAGCTGGATGTGTGGAGAAACTAGTGAAGTCAAACTCACCGGGATTCTCGCCGGAGTGTCCAGCTGGCATCAAACAGGCAGCGATTATTATATTCACATCAATTCATGCTTTTCCATAAAGTGACCTGCAGTGATTTTTACACTTACACAGCTGGGTGATTGTATTTACCAGAGCTATTCAGAGTAATACCTCGTTCAAGAGCACGGCAGCACACGGTGGGATTTGAACCTGCAACCTCTGACTCTCGAGGTTGTTAGAGAGCTGCTGCGGGACTGGGATCGGAGCACAGCTGGACGTTTAGGGGGAGCTCACCAAAGTCGATGTCTAGCAGGGTGGCGTTGGCCCCCTCAACCAGGATCTTCTTGGGGGGTCCATGCAGTGCCTTGTGCATGAAGTAGACGCCATCGCACACCATCGGTTTTATCCTGTCCACGTAGGCCTAGCACACACACACACACACACACGCATAGATCCATCGCATGACATGACACACACCCCCCCAACCCACGAGCAGGCGATGGTTCACCTTCAGCTTCTCGAGCTCCCCGTCAACATCGATGTCCAGCGTCGGGTACATGGACTTGTACTGCTTGGCTAGCACCTTGTACCTAGAGGAGAAGGGCCTCCTTTTACATACCTCTGTGTGTCAAAAAAAAAAAAAAAAAAATGTGCAAATGTCTATACAAGTGTGTAATAGTCCGGTGACTCCCTCTGCCCGCCTGTCTGTTCTCTGGGGGTCACGTGAGGGCAAATCGGTGAATTAACTAAACACCACAGTGAGAACATGGACATTCTTTCGCATACTTTTCCATTTGGCTGAATTCACTCGGATGTGGCAGCGATCATTACGAAGCGATCATTACACGCTTAACACCCGACACCTCACATACCTCACACACTCCATGCGTGACTTTTCTTGCATACGAATCTGTTTCATCAGAAGCTGGCACGGCGACCGACCAAGTCCTGTCCCCACATGACCACGTGTTTTACAGAGGGGACGGATGGGTGTGACACACCCCCATACAGGCTCGGCGGGGGGCGCACGGCACACGCCTACCTTTCCGAGAAGTCCTGGAAGTCCGAGAGGAGGTCGCATATCCGCAGGCCGCTGCGGGCAGCTTTGGCTGAGTACACGGGACCGATGCCCTTTTTCGTCGTTCCCAGGCTGAGCGGGAAACAAAAACCAAAATTATAAAATGAAAAACATGAAGAGCTGCTTCTCTTGTTAAACTGCGTTGTCCCTGTAAACTTTACCCATTTGTACCGTATTTCTACTCTTGTACAATTTCTCACTCTAGTAACCGCTTGTCCTGATCAGGGTCACCCTGGTCCGGAGCCTATCCCAGAAACAGCAGGCAATAGACTAGGAGGCCTGCACCCTGGACGGGACACCAGTCCACCGCGGTATACTATTTACCTTATTTTTAAGCGCTTACATTGAAAGGCCTTAAACAGCACTAGAGCATGAGCTTGGGGGACTCGAATCAGTAACCTTCAGGCCCGTGTCCTGCGCTTGGAATGTGGCCAAAAAGCGAGACCTGAGTCCCCCCTGCATTGACCTCAGTGGATTACATCGGTGTTCAAGTGACTGCGGTTAAGAGAAACCACGCTGCGTGGTACAGCGCGAGGATGTGTGTTTGCGTGTGAGTGTGGGGTCCCGATCACATTCAGCCCGTGTGTGGGGGTCGAGACTCCACGACCGATCGCTTGACTGACAGCTCGAGCACCAAGCTGTATAGATATGTGTCCCTGCGAGGGCCACACGGCCCCTGGCAACGGGTCCATCGAGACCCAAACACCTTCTGTGTCTTTGCACTCAGACAAAACCCTTATTTAGGTCTATTAAAATGAACATTTTTATTAAAATTAATAGTTCTTTACATTTAAAAGCCACTGTGTTGTTGGTTCCAGGACTGGAGAGTGTCCTTCCCCATACTGGCATGACACACCTGATGCAGGACACCTGGCCTCAGTACACAGTCCCTCTCTCTCTTTCTCTCTCACACACACACACACACACACACACACACACACACACACACACACACACACACACACACAGACTACAGACAATTTAAAGTCATAGGTTCACCAAAGACACGTTTTTTGGACTGTGGGAGGAAACCAGAGCACCCGGAAGAATCCCTCTCTAGCAAAGGGAGAACATTCAACTTCCACAGACTGGGTTGGAATCGAACCCACATCCAAACTCAGAGGCCAGGAAATGGCTTCACACCGGCTAACGGGTGCAGGGTCGCGACCCGAGACGTGGTTTTCACCACGCGCTTCCACACGGACACCTCACCGCGCTAGATCAGACCCCGGAGCGGGTGGACGACTTACTTCTTCCCCGCCTGCTGCTGCCGCTGCTGCTCCTGCACGTCGTCGACCGCCTGGTGGAAGTCGAACACTGTCGGCACAGGGAGGGGACAGCGGTCACACTAGGGTGTCTCGCTGCTCAGCACAAGACATGTCCCCGCGGGTGGACAGCCCAAGCAGTGAGCTGGAGGACGAGGTCAGAAGACTGAGGGAAAGAGCCTCAGCTGGAACTGAATGCGGCAAAAGGGATTTTGACCGTTTATTCGACACCTTTGTCCACAGTAATTTACACTGTTAGATACATCATATTTACCTTTATCTTACGCTTCACAATGTTAAAATGCCTACAATTGTTTACCTTTTTATACTGCTGAGTTTTTTTTTTTTTTTTTTTTTACTGGAGCAATTTTTTTATGGTTAGTATCTTGCTCAAGGGTACCACTGCTGGAGGAGGGACTTGAACCCATGACCTCTAGGACCAAAAGCTTCAGCTTTAACACACATCCAACTACTTAAGGAGCTGGGTAATTTTACTGTGTCGGTTAAGGGTCCGTGCCCGACTAAGGAAACGACAGCGGGAATGGGGACTTGAACACAGGTCCCTCAGTAACTGAGGGCCTTAACCAATGCGCCACCTGCTGGCCTTTTGGACACATTTTTCTGTGAACTTTCCATTACAAGACATGTAAGATCAGCTCTTGCACACAGAAACTCTGGTCCATTCGTTCCCGGCTGTTTCCGTGCCGCTCTTTTACTGCCGTTCCCATGTTTGAGTCGGGGGGGTGGGGAGCGAGAGATGGGGGAGGGGGGGGGCCCACCGATGTGCGCTCTGTCCGAAATGATGAGCCTCTTCTCCCAGCCTTCCAGTCCTGCGAACACAACGAGGGGAGAGCAGGTTACACCCCCCCCGACCGCGTGAGCGTCCGCCCTGGCTCCGACCCCATGTCTCCCCGGTCGGCCCCGCCCACCTTTTCCCTTGCGCAGGTTCTTGTCGGCCTCCTCGAAGAGGCCCGGCAGGTGGATCACCACTCCGTTTCCTGAAACGGGAACAGCGAAGCCTGTTTGTGGAGAAGCGCGATGGACGCGGTACAAAGAGGACGCGGTGCATGCTGGGTAATCGAGCGCTTGGGGAACCACAGCAATTAGGGAGCTGGCAGACGCTGCGGGAAAAGGGGTTTCCGAACCCACTTCCAGAATGTGTAATACCCCCACCCCCACGGCTTTGGGGGCGAAAACGGCGTTAATTACGTTGCTGCTTGGACTTGGAACAGTTACCTTCTCAGCGTGTGATCGTGATCGCTCTGCCCCCTCGATGTCACGGGGGGCAAAAGAGGTTTTTGGGGTCCCTGCAACCGCAACACGCCAACGGCCTGCAGTTTTATCACCCCCCACCCCCACCACCACACTCATAGCTCCATAAAGATTCACAGGAGGGACGTTAATACACACTCGGAAGCCCAACTGCGCTAACAACCCGTTCGGTCCCCGCGAACAGGACGCCGGGATTCAAACCTATGACCTGATGGTGACGGGTGGGGAGCGTGTGGAAAATGTTTTGCGGCGCCTGTGTCGTTTGGTTTAGGGTCCACCCCCTACCCTGTAGGGTTTGCTGAGGGTCATTACCCAAATTATGCTTATGCAAATTATGCAAATTATGCATCTGTGGGTAAACTGTCCACCGACGGCATCTCATCCTTTAACAGCAGTCGCCGTGGATCATGTGGTCGCCGCGCCCCACAGCCGACACCGTGCCAACATGTCGTTGTCTTTGTTCTTTACCGAAGACCCCCAAGAAGTGAACACTTTACATGACTGCAGATGAGGGCGAGAGACACGGAGAGGAAGAAGCGCTCTCTAGTGTGTGTGTGTGTGTGTGTGTGAGGAGGAGGAGGAGGAGGAGGCACCCACCGATGAAAGCGGTGACCTTGGGGTTGATGATGCCACTGGGCAGCAGGTGGAAGTCGTACTCCACTGAGTCCACCACCACCGTGTGCCCTGCATTGTTCCCACCCTGTTGGAACAGGGAGCCAAAAGAAGGTTAAAATGACTCATGACACAGGGGTCACCGGTCACATGAGTGAGACACACACACTCATCTGAGCGCTGCTCTGGGGCTCCGCCGGTTCGAGAGGAGGGTCCCGACCCGACACGGAGCACGGCGGCACCACACGCTCTCGCTTCCATTTTTAGGTGAAAACAACCCAGAACGACGGATTTTCTAACGTAAATCCATCCGCCTGGGTTTCTGGTAAACATTTTTGCCAAACGATTGTCATTTATTTATTTATTAATTACGGCATTTATTTATCGACTATTTATAATTGCGGGGTTAAGCCATTTACGGATTTGCGCATTTATACGGCGGGGTGGTGTTTACCGAATCGGTTCGGGGCAAGCGTCTCGATCAAGGGCGCCGCAACAGGAGGCGGCGCCTCAAACCACCGCGCCACCTGCTGTCGCAAGAACAAATCCACAGTATTGTTTGTTGCAGCCCGAACCCCGGCGCTGAAAGGTAACGACAGAAACCCGGAGTCCGTGAGCACCAGGTGAACACTAACCCTAACGCCGACCCTAACGCTAAAACTAACCCGATGACCCCTGTACCCAGACACCACTTCCCGTTCGATGTCACACCGCAAACACCCCGGTTGCCATTTCCGGGGCGCAGGGGTTTAGAGAAAGAAATCGGGTTTTGGTGTCCCGCCCAAAGATCCGGTAAGCTGCGTCTCACGGAGCTCTTAAGGCTACGAAATCAGGTCGTGCCGCACGGGCGGATCACGGGTCCGAGGGGAGCGCCCGGCACCGGCGGCCTCCGGCGGACCGCCTTCGCCGGCAGAACAAGAGAACCCTGTTCCCGCCGCCGGCTCCGCGGCGCCGCATCCTGAGCCCTTCCAGCTGGCGCGCGCCGTCACGTCGTCGGGTCCCCGGCCGTCAGCGGCCGGCCCGGGGCCCGCTTCCGGACAAACGAAGCCCCTCGAACCCGGACGCTTGCGGCATCAAGTGCGGCATCGCGGGAGAAAGACATTTCCTAGTTTTGCTTTCGGGCGAAGAGCACTCGAGCTCCCGTGACGAGGGCCGAGACGGACGACGCCCCTCTGCCGGAGGGAGGCTATTTATTGACGCGCGCGTCCGGCGCCCGAGCGCGGATGCCTCTCCTTTTTCGTCCGTGCGGCCCCGCGGCCGTCTCCCGTTACGGGGGGGGGCGGGGGTCCGTGCCGCTCGTCCGCGGCGAGCCGTCAGGTTTCGTCACGAGGGCGGTTCAAAAATAATAGCGCGGGCCCCCGGGTAACCGATCGCTGCCATTCTGGGAACGTGTCAGGATGTGATTTACGCAGAGAGGGGTTCGCTCGCAAATCCCGTGTGCCGAAGTACTGCTTGTCCAGGAGAATTTCGGCGTTTTTCAGCCGCAGCTCAATTAACCCTCGCTTAGCCGACTCCTTCCTTCTAGGTGACTCCCGGCTGTACCTTCGGGCACAAAGCGGTTTACCACTATTTACCCTTGTACAGCTGGGTAATTTTTACCGTTTCGGTTCAGGGTAGGCACCTCGATCAAGGGTACTACAGCAGGAGCGGGGATTCGAACCCACATCGAATGGGAGCGGACAGCTTGAAACCGCTACGCCCCCTGCTGCCCCACGAATGACCGACCGCTTCCTTCATTACACCCAGCAAACAGCCTCTGCCCCACGATGTCTTTTCCATGTACTATTAACCTGTTTTTTTTTTTCTTTTACACTCTTTAATACTTCATTTCATGCAGGCGTGATGTCGCACCTCCCAAGGAAACGGTTCCTGCGGAACGTCTCTTTCCAAGCGTCGAACTGGCGCTCGCTGGAGCGGTCAACAAAAATAACTCCGTGCACTTCCGGAATTAACTTCGGCGGCCTTGTTGCAAATATTTCTAAAATACACAAATTAAACGTTTTTACTAAGAGCGGGAAAAAAATGAGTAAATTAAAAAAAAAGGACTCTACCGGGTCACAAATGTAACCGTTTGTAAACACCGCGATCGGCAGCATCAGAAGGGAAGGAGGGAGGTTTTTGCCGGCGGTAAATTACGAAATAAGGGCCAAATGAGAGGAAGCGGAAGCAACAAGCATATAAAATCAACCGCGCTGCCCGAAGGGAAGACTCGCACCTCGCTTTGGCGCTGGAATAAAAACACCTTTCAGCCGGGAGCCGGATCCAACGGACGCATTCGGGCGTCGTGCCAGAAGCGTGCGGGACCAAGACCGAGCGCAACGCCGGAACGCCCGCCGTCTGAACCGCGTCCAGCCGCCTCCCGGGGGACCGGGCGGCCGTCGGCAGGAACGCGCCGTCCGATCCCCCCCCGGACCCGGCGGGGGCGAACGATCCTCTCGGGCCGAGCTGGGATCCCCGGGAACGAGGGGCCCGGAGACCTGGATTAGCGGTCAGACTAACACCTCATCACCCGAAATCTGGACGCGCAGAGCAGCGAAAACGAGTTCCTCACGAAGCGCGAGAAAAAGGCCTTTCTCACACCGGCGCTTCTCTCAGATAAAGGAAAGCAAACGAAACAAAAGACACTTTGCTCATGCGTTTCTATTTATTCGCCGCGCTCGTTACTTTTCTCCGTTTTCCAAACCCCATTAATAAGGGGTCATTTCGGGGTATCGCCTCGACCGAGGGATCCGCGTCGAGGTGCTCGGAGTGCAAGGCAGCGGCACTAACCGCTACGCCACCTGCTGCACCCTAGTGGAATATTCCTATAGAAGCCATCTGGCATGTGATGAAAGCAAAGCGCAAAACCGCAAGGAAAATAACTCTTGCGAGATCCGAGCACCAACAGCTGCCCCCCCCGGGGATTCCGGTGTACTAGTGTATCGTGGTGTATTACCAGTGTAGCGCCTCTTCCCTTTCTCTTACTGAACGTGCATGATATCAGACAGAGGGAAATCCTTTGTCGGCCGCTCATTCATCGCGATCCTTGAATGAGGAAGGAGGCCCAACCCTCGCCTTTCAACGGCAGAGAAACGATGAAGAAATTCTAAACTGCTAAACGTTCTAAGGTAACAGGAGGCCCACGGGACAAAATACGGATTGCGCACGGGGTCCGGCCGAGCTTTAGGAGTCAGACGATGCGAGAAATTACAGGGCGGCTCCTCCGCCTCCGGATCGAGTTTTGTTTGCGTCTCCGCCGTTGCCGTGCCGCCGGTATCACCGCACCCTTCAACGGTTGCGATCTTACCCCCCGCCAGCTGCCGATACCGACCCAGTAGACTGCGACGACACAGGGGGGTGGAGCATCAAGCTGTTTTCCTCTACATCGGGAGGGCCAACAGCCTCCCTGGCAGTGGGGGGGGGTTCAGAATGCCATGAAGCACAGTGGAACAGAGAGTCCAGCATGGTACATTTACCCCAGAGCCAGGTGAACTCAAAGTAGAGACTGGCCTTGCGTTCAAGGTCTTTCAAAGGACTGGATCAGAGCCGGATTCCAACTCGCACCCAAAGGTCGCAGGTTTGAATCCCACCACCACCTGCGGTGCCCTTGAGCAAAGGTACTTTCCCTAAACTGCTCCGGTAAAACTACCCAGCCGCGTAAACTAGGGGTAAATAATTGCGCATTTCTTCGGAGAAAAAGCGGCACGAATGAACGCAAATTTTGGGGGGTGAAAGGGAATTTTATGCATTTCGCGCGCTCTGCCCCGACACCATTTCTCCCCCGTTGAATCTTTCGACGCCATCGGTCGACGAGACGCGGTCGTTCGTGGGAACACAAGGTACGGTGTTACAGCGAAGCTCGCGGAACGAGGTCCGGAATCCTCCGGCTCGTAGCGGCAGTTGGAACGACTAATATTAGTTGCGGTAACTTGGCACGGCGAGACGCGCGGCGCGTTCCGTACAACCCGCTGACGGCGCAGCGTTACAGGATGAGCCAGGCGAACCTCCCGAACCATCGCCGCCGAGCTCCGGCCTCTCATCGCGTCGCGGCCCGTCCGTATCGCTTTTCTGGCTGCGTTTTTAACGCGCGCGACCACCGTGCGTATTTTCTACACGCGCGGCGCCCTGTGACCTTCCCAGGATTCTCGCTGCGCTGCAGACGCAGCGGACGAGGCCATTCGTGAGTTATGTTCGCGTGCCGCATGGCGCTGGCCCTCCGCCAGCCACCGCGCGGAGGAATCCTCACTATGTCAATGTGGACTTGTGCTGTGAATAGGGAGGGGAGGGGTGCCCGCCCCCAACGGCCTTCCGTGCCACCGGCAAAAGCCAGTTCAGTTTGTTCGAGATGAGCAGAGACGTGGAATTCGGCGGCGGCAGCAGCCAGCTGCGGGTCCAGGCAGCGGTCCACCGAGTGGGGACGTGACCGGTGTCGGTCACACACCTGTCCGCGGTGAGACGCACGCGTTACTTATTTTCAGAGTTAAAATCGGTGACCACGTGGACGTCGATCTGAATTCAACCAGCTGCCGACGCTGCTAAAAACTACAGTATTATCCTCAGCGTGCATGTGTGTGTCTGCTTTCAGTCGGATACCTATTTACAACGTTTGCTCGTCACGGAGAGCCACGAAACCTTTGCTGCAAATCCAGCCGGAGACGTGACTTTTGAGCGGCGCATCCCCAAGATGAGGCTCTCGACATCTCCATCGAAATCAGCTGAGCGCTTTTGTACTTGCGTTCGGTCTGTCGATTTACTCCGGTAAACCAAACTGCGACGTTTAGGCCGAGCTGAAAACATTACTCCCATATATATATATATATTATATATAGGAAATCATATCTCGCAGCAATTCGACGGCATTTGGACGGTGGCAGTAGGGGGCGTAGCGGTTAGAGTTGGCACCTTGCAGTCAAACCCCTCATCCACGAATAATGCCCTCACTTAAAATACTCACATTTACTTGACACTTTTCTCCAAAGTAACTTATTAATATACTTATTTACCCATTTATGCAGCGGGGTAATGTTTACTGGGGCAGTTTAGGGTAAATACCTCACTCAAGGGTACTACAACAGGAAGAGGGATTCAAACCTTTGACCTTTTGGTCCAAAGGCAGAGGCTCAAATCACTACACTTCCACCTAAACCGACAGTAAAAAATTACCGTGCTGAGTCACACAGTAAAGTATCAGCTGATAAGGACTAGTGGTGTAAAAGATGGTACAGATTCTCATTTACCAACCGGGACAGTGTAGAAAGACTCATACATGCGGCGAAGGAGAAGATATTGAGGTCTTCAAGAACATGTTGGGATGGTTTGGAAATAAAGTCACGAATCATTTCAAGGTGAAGAGAAAGGAAAGAACTTTTTTCTTCGTTTCTTTTTTTTGCTTTTTTTTTTTTTTTGCGCTAAACTCCGTCAACCCGCAAGGACCTTGATCCGTGGGGATCGGCCCCACGGGAGGAGCAAGGAGGCGCGTTCCAGCGTAAACCGGGTCAACCTGGACCTGGAACAACCTGGATTGCTGGACAACTGGAGTTGAGTTGACTTTCCCACCCCGTTTGCCACTTTTTTCATTGTTAAAAAAGGGGGGGGGGGGGGGGTAAATGACTGCTAAGGTGAAGGGAGCGGTTGTGAACCGGGACCGGTCTTTATGGGCTCCCGTTTCATAACCGCTCCCTTCACCTTAGCGGTCATTTACCCCCTCAAACCCACCACCTGCTTAACCTTCATCTGCTTCCTCCTTCAATTCTAGACGGTCGATATCCAGTTTCTGCCTTGACCTGGACGATCGGAACGAGACACGAGGCGTCCCAGGTTGTTTGGTCCGGTTCGCGGCGTCGGCTCGCTGTTGGCGACTCTCGAGGGCTCGGGGATGACTGAGCATCGAGGACAGCGGAGGGGAGGCTAAAGAGACCCAGACGCAGGCCCTGGTGAGTCACGGGCAGGAGCCGCAGCCATCGCCGTCGCCACGGAGACCGAACAACACAGCTTCTCACGAGGCCAACAACCCACTGTTAAAGGGGAATGACGTCTAACCAGAGGGTTGCTGGTTCAAATCCCCAAAGGTAAAACGCTACCGCGCTCTTTACCAATGCACCTAATAAAAATATCTGGCTTTAAAATACACACACATTGGCTGAAGCTGCTTGTCCCACAGCAGTACAAAACCGGTAAATTTACTGGCTTGGATGAAAACACGAAAGGTTGCTAATAATAATTATAATGATGATGATGAATAAATGTAGAAAAAATGCTGCAGTCCTTATCCCTTACGATGAATTAAAATGCTTGTCCACTGGAGCGGAGGACACCTGGAGGAAAGTAGAAAAAAGCCTCATGTGGAAAATGTGACGTGATGCAGCTGTAGTGAAACTGCAGAGATGAGAGTTCCATCGAGTCTCTTAATGTAAAGCGAGGACAGTAAAACAGGACCAGGGTGTAAAAAAATGCTGTACTCACCTGCGTCCTGCCCGTTTGTCTGGTACATCCTGTTATACACCCTACCGGTAGCTTGTCTGATCAACCCCCTCTTTTTCAAATTCCATAAAGTTGAGAACACTCCACACATCGCCATCATATTTCGTTAAAATATCTCATCGGTTACGCTGCTTGCGTCACACATTATTCACTCGTCTGCGCTCTGCACACACGCTCCCTCGTTTTTCCAAACACAGACCGTGGTAAAACATCAGAGGTTAAAAACAACCACTAGAAACACCACATTGCGAATAAAAACTCGGGACTTAAAACCCGATAACTTTACAAGTGCTCTCAGAAAAACAGCAGAGATGGTTGGACTCAGTTATGAAGTCAGTGGGTCCGGTGGTGATGAGTTTGAGACCCTTCTTGAGAGCTGGGAGGGATTCAGCAGCTGTGAGGGCCACAGGGAGCTCTTCTACCACTTTGAGGACAAAACTGAGAACTGATAAACTTTTGATTTTGGACCCCCCCTGTGTGTGAGACCCCCAGGCGGCCAGAGGTGGAGGAGCGCAGTGCATAAAAACGAGGAGAAACGTGGGCGACGCTCCCGCCTTCTCTTATATATCTCAGGATCTCCGCTTAACGTTCTCATTAAGGGCAGGGCTGCGGCTGCAAAATGAGTCATAAAGTTGTTATTGCATCGAGTTCATAATACTGTGGGATTATTATATATATATATATATATATATTATTATTATTATATATATGAAAGACTCCAATGTTACTCTATCATTTTACATTAAAATGCAAACATTTATCGGACACCATAAACACTCAGACCCGTAAAACACAACACGATGTAACAACATTTTCCAAAGTTCTTAGACATGTCGATTTTTGCGCTGATTATGATTAGTGAAAGTTTACTGATTACAGATATACCACTTTTAGTTTGGGACTTTATAGCCACTAGAAGACTCTAGAGGCACCAGAACATTCTAGAAACTACCAAAATGCGCGCACGCGTGCACACTTTCTGAATTGCTTGTCCCATACGGGTCACGGGGAACCGGAGCCTAACCCGGCAACACAGGGCGCAAGGCTGGAGGGGGAGGGGACACACCCAGGATGGGACGCCAGTCCATCACAAGGCACCTCAAGCAGGACTTGAACCCCAGACCCGCCGGAGAGCAGGACCTGGCCAAACCTGCTGCACCACCGCACCCTCTGTTAAAAGCAACAGTGAAACCAAGATCCCCATCATGGTGGGACTCTTCCTCGGGCCCCCGTGAACTAGAGCTAGGGGCGACCCGACTCGGGACTGATCAATGGCCAATAAACCCGAATGATGAGGAACTCATCTGATCAGATGTGGGAACCATGTGCAGCGATCACATGTCCTGTAGTCGCAGAGCGTCGTGTCACTCGTTTCTGGAAATTACCAGAACCAGCGCCTCCAATTGCCATAGCGGACAAAGACACGATGCGAATGGACTGTAGTGAAAACGAGGTACAGGACCGGTGTAAAAAGCTACGCTAAACTCCTCACAGACGGTGGCATCACGACCCGTGCCGTGTTTTCCCACAATGCAAATTCCCGAGCACTCCCGTGACCGGCATCCCCCACCCCCTCGAGCCCTGTCCAGCTTCCTCTTCTCCAGCAGAGACACGAAGTCGATCTTCAGCTGGATGCAGAATCGGGAGGGAAACGTTCACACGTAGGAGCCCCGCCGAAGGGTACCGTACCAGGAGGTGGGGTTCCAACGTTTGTCCTTCCAGTGCCAGGTGGCAACTCTAACCACTGCGCCACCTGCTGCCCCAATGCTGCGGACCTACAGTGCTTTGCTTCCATACAGCTGCTTCCACATCTGGAACCTTCACGCTGACTCAGATCCTCCAGAGTCCTGCCCATCCCCGCCGGCACCGATAAGGAGGGGGACGGAGTGGCACGAAACACCACCTACTTGGACGGGGGCTGGAGATTTCCACGCTATATGAACCACTTTTGTTTTAACCAGGATTACATTTTTTCCACACGTCTGCAAAAAGTCATACATTTCAGCGCCCTCAAGTTTTACAGTATGCAAGGTATACCGCGGTACGGGAATCGGCCTCGCGTATCTATATTTAGAGGAAATCGAACTTGGCACTTTTAGCATCTTGAGAATATGTAAGACTCGGAGGACAGCTTGGAAGTTGATGGGGGTTTCATCTTTTATGACGATCACTATATATGGGGAAATATATAAACCATCATTTAGGGTTATTCAAAATACACTTTAAAACAGGAACCTTCTAGAAGTTATTAGAAAGTGCTGCATGATCACACCTGCGGTCACGGGACAGCTGGTAGCGTAGTGGTTACAGCTGCTGCCTTTGGACCCGCAGCTCAGAGGTCTGAATCCCACCTCCCTCTGTAGAACACTTGAGCAAGGTACTTACCCTAAATTACTGCAGTAAAATTACCCAGCTGTATAAATGGGTAAATAATTGTAAGTCACTTTGGAGAAAAGTGTCTGCTGAAGTTTGACCCTGAGCTCTTGCACTGTGTATGTGGACTTATCTGTATGATGTTTTGACACTGTGCATAAGATCAATGTAAAAAAAAAAAAAAATGACGGCCAGGCCTTACGGATACAGACCAGTCCGATCCTGTATATCCACAGCGGAATCCCGTGCGTTTGCTTACATGCAGAATGAGCGCCGAATTCCACTTCATCTAACAAAAACATTTCGGCGCGGAATCCGGGTTCCAGACATTCCTCGAAAATTAACGCACGCAGGTACAGGTTTATTTTCACGCTTTGTAGGTTCAGCAAAAGCCTTCCGGCGAAACCATGGGCTTTCGGTCGTGTCGACCACAATCAAAAAGTGAAAGTAAGTGGGAAAAGGAGAAGCTGTTTGTATGTGTGTGTGAGTTATCTCAGTGCCCGGTGCTGCGCTGCTACATTCTAACCCTTTGGAAAGACGCGTTTCATTTGTATACGGTAACTAAGAGTGTGTCGTCGTGTGTCGGTTGGTAGCGAAGGATGAGCAGCTCAGGAGAATCAGGGAACCGGTGCCGTCCTGCACTCTTCTCTTTTACCCCCTCTGATTGTAATTCCAACAATCGCTGGCAGTAAATACGCACTTTTACCCTATAAGACAACGTATGCAATAATTCCCATTTTCAGCCGTCACGAGTCTTTCCTTGGGTGTCTCCCTTGGATTCATCTGGACGCGAACGGCATCTGCTGCACTTTTTAAGAATTTAAAAAAAAAAGAATCCTCTCCATCTTGTGTTTTAATTTAACGCAGCTGGTAACATTTTTCTCAAGTTAAAAAGAGGAACTCAATATCTTGCCCTCGCCGTGAAACAGGAAACCATATTTACGCTCACATTCAGTCACGTCATTCGTGTTTTCCGCTTCCCTCGCGCAGTCACATATACGCTATTGCGTTATATTTCTAAAACTGTTTATACAACGATGAATGGATTTATACGAAGGAGGTCAGAGGCCGAGGCTGTAAGAAAAGAAGACGTACTTCGTGGTGTCTCCAGCCGGATTGAGCGCAAACGGGCCACAAAGTGTCCGGTCGGTACTGGAAACGTCCACGTTTCGTGCTCAGGTCGTGTCCATCGTTTGTAATGAATGACACAGTCAGTATTGGATGGGCTCACAGCTCCAGGTCATTGCCGGTGCACCAAATGTGTGACCTTTCAGCTCCGCAGATGACCATTTTAAATAAATAAATAAATAAATAAATATACTGTTTATATACACACACACACTGTATGAAACCTCCTGTCCCCAGCAGGGTGCCATGAACCAGAGCCTAACCCGGCAACACAGGGCACAAGGCCGGAGGGGGACACACCCAGGACGGGATGCCAGTCCATTGCAAGGCACCCCAAGCGGGATTCGAACCCCAGACCCACCAGAGAGCAGGACCCAGCCAAGCCTGCTGCGCCAGGGCACCCCCTAATAAGCAAATAAATAATAATAATAATAATAAAAAACAGTAAGCTGATGATGGAAACCCTATTCTGGCAGTTGACGCCCCCCAACCCCCAGTTTTTATTCAGGATCTCATATTTGTCCTTGTTATTTATGACCGTAACCCTGGGTGTGAAACGGCCCAGGCACGTGGAACACACACTGCTCTCAGTTTCAATAAACACACAGAACACACAGTCACCCGATCGCCCTGCAGCTATTGAGTATTACCACCACCAACAACAACAACAACAATAATAATAATAATAATAATAATAATAATAATAAGGTGGAATGAGCACGGAGCTCAGCGCAGCAAGGTGACCCGAACACGACCGCGACCACTCGTTACCGTGACTCCGCCCCTTCAACGGACAACTTAAACAGCTAGTTAACGAAGCACAACTAGTGAAGCGGCTGGAGGAAGCAGTGATTGATCGATGGATCGATCGACCGATATCTGTTTACACCGCGTACGGATACACTGTACACTGCTGTGTTACATGGCAACACCATCGGATCGTTACACCGTTACTGCGGTACGCAAGAAAGGAGATATTGTTACATTGTAACCGCGTGATCACTGATTACGGTACTACAAAAGACTAAATTGTTACATTCAATGTAACATTGTTTCCGTGTCGCGCGCCGGTTCTACATGATTGTTACCATACAGTGAATATTATTCTTGTTACATTGTTTCCGTGTCGCTCATCAACAGCATGTAAAGTACGACATTGTTACACCGGTACCACGTCGTTGTTACCACGTTACCACGTTACTCCGCCGCCGATGCCGATGGTTACACCGTTACCGTGAGCTGAATGCTGCAGTTACCGTGGTAAAGCGATGCACCGCAACACTGTGACTGTCACGGGTGCACGGACCACCACCGGCGGTGAGTCCTGCCCCCCCCCCACCCCGTTATTAAACATTATATTAAATATAATTATTTACTATTAGTGCTCGAGAGGAAGGCGGGCGCGTGTTGCTCCCTAACTAAGCCTACCTACCTGACATCGACACACCATGTCCGCGTCCTGGGCCAGCAGGTCCACCACCTTCCCTTTGCCCTCGTCCCCCCACTGCGCGCCGAGCACCACCGTCACCATGTTGCCCACGGGCCGGCGCGAGGCGGCACGCGCGTCGGCTCCCGCCGGTCCGCCGGAACCTCCGTCTCGCGCCGCCGCCGCGGGCTCCGCGCTGCCGCTCTCCGACATGGCTGCCTGTCCTGTGTGTGTGTGTGTGTGTGTGTGTGTGTGTGTGTGCAGTTAGTACCGCACACTGTACCGTAGCTCCCGGTGTGTGTGTACCGTGTGCGTACCGTGTGTCTACTGTACTGTACCTCCCCCCCCCCCCCCCCCCCCCGCTAATGTAGCACCGCCTGTCCCTCCCTGGATCCCTGTCCAGTCACCTCTCTCTCTCTCTCTCTCTCTCTCTCACTCACTCACTCACTCACTCACTCACACACACACACACACACTCCCTCTTTCACACTCTCTCTCACACCGCACTCTCTGTCTCTCTTTCACACACACACACTCTCTTTCACTCTCCTCACACACTCTCTCACTCACACTCTCTCTCACACCACACTCTGTCTCTCTCTCTCTCTCTCTCTCTCTCTCTCTCTGCACCTGCAGTTCAGGAGATTTACAGTGATCTGGAGCACAGTAACACCCATCACGAGAGTATGAATGTTCCCTGCAGACACATTTTCCCCCCCAGTCGTACACTGTGACAGAGGTGACGCCCAGTAGAATCAAACACTCTCTGTACCCTGTTTTTCGCCCACAAATACAGGGGGAAAATTGAACAAAGGCAGCGGTCTTCTCCCAGACCCATCTTTGGGTCATATGATGATGACCATTTACATCATGGTTCTATACATTCCTTATATATTAATGATGATATGTATTCATAATGTTTTGAAAAAATTCTGACTAAAGTTAATCATTGATCACAGCGTACACTGTATTCATAATCCACCTGTCCATCTATCCATCCACTGTCGATAACCAGCGTAGTCAGGGTCACGGTGGCCCGGACCCTATCTCAGGGACAGGACACCTGTCCACCGCAGGTCATACCGGTTCTATTGACCTTCCTAGACAGTGTGGCTGCACATCTTACACATGACTTCAGCCTGCTGACTTGTTGTTGGCTGAGTAGAAAAATAAATTATTATTATTATTAGTCACACAAAGTTAAATTTACTGATTGTCAAGACTTAGTGGAAGGGCAGTTATGGCCTAATATGCATAACCGCAGAACTAAGAGAGTACTTTATTTTTCACACTCACTTTATGACACACTGCTATAAAAAGGGTTGCGTGTGTGTGTGTGTGTGTGTGTGTGTGTGTGTGTGTGTGTGCACTGCTAGACACACCGCCCTGAAACTGTCGCTTTAGCGCATCTGTATTAATGAGCTCCGCTGTAGATGCTGTACATGAGCAACCGCAGCGTCAGTTTACGCTCATTTTGTCGCCTGCGCACCTGCTGTAAATGACGAATTCTTTCTGGATGTGTGTGTGTGTGTGTGTGTGTGTGTTACAGCACACCTCCTTTAGCCATCTGTACAGTTGTCTACTTCTATATACTGCACACAAAACTATTTTCAGTCAAACGACATCTAATTGCACAAAGCATGCCCATCTCCCTATAAACAAGTTAAAATTAATTTGTAACATAATGCAACAAATTAGGTGGCACAAGTTTTTGTTCCTCTGTAAAACAGACGCTTTTTAAACCTGCTTCTGTGCGGAATCCCGGATCAAATGGCCACTCCATTGTAGGAGAAATGAAAGACAAAGTGTGCAGTAATTCAGTCTCAGTAAATATTATTTTTTTTAATATTTACATACAATGTTGCCATTTGCTGGGGTCCAGGTGTGTAATTTTTGCATTCTGAAAAGTTTCAGAGACCATCTGTTTATTAAACTAGAGGCTTGTGTGACTTCATATTCTTTCTCATGTTGAGTTTTTCACATGTATGCACTTTATAGAATGAGAGCAGAAATATGAGATGCTGCCTTTGAACCCAAAGGTCACAGGTTCAATTCCCCCCTCCAGCTGTAGTACCCCTGAGCAAGGTACTTACCCTAAAAATTGCTCCAGTAAAATTACCCAGCTGTATAAATGGGTGAATAATTATAGGTAACTTAACTTTGTTAGTTGCTTTGGAGAAATGCGTCAGCAAAATAAAGGAATGAATATAAATATGGAGAGGGCACACAGTTGTGACCTTCAGTCTCAGCTGTCATTCACTTGTCATTCCATATTTACCCTGCGCTGTTACCATGTCTTTAGGCTGTGCGCTGCTGGAGCTGCGTTACCGGTTTATTCCCACTAGGTGGCAGCAAATACAACATTCAGAATTCAATTCAATTCAAATCAAATCAAATCGAATCAAATCGAATCAAATTATTTTTTTTACCACATCCACAGATTTTATAATTTTTTTTTTCTTTTTTTACTGAGTGCAGCTCAGAACAGAGACAATTTTACAAAATACACCAAGTTCACATTCAAAATGCCAGTTACCTCCCCATGCCACTGCACACACGCTGTACCATATCAAGTTGTCACACCTGTACAGGTGCTATTTTGGGCCCAAGCAGTTTGGCCATGTAACAGGACTACTTCACACTTGTAATTCATGCAATGCAAAGTTCTGATATTGTAAAATACACTTGAGGTCTTTTTGGCACTTACAAGTATTTATTTAGCTGATGCTTTTCTCCTAAGCAACTTACAGTTATTTACTCATTTGTACAGGTGGGTAATTTTAGGGTAAGTACCTTGCTCAAGGGTACTACAGCCAGAGGTAAGAATCAAACCTGCAACTTTTGGAGCCAGAGGCACTAGCTCTCATCACTATGATGCTGGCTGCCCCACCCTCACAAGGCTCAACAAAGCATGATTAGCAGTTAAATAAACAGGACAAAATTCACTTAGTATTTTCTATATGTTTTATATTTCCTCTTTCACAATGAAGTCTGGGGAAAGATACAGACATATTTGTATTTATGTCAGATCCCGCACATTTTTGTGGTATGTGGTAATGGGACTGGTAATGCTAATCACTGATGGTGAATCCAGACCTGTAGTTTACTTAACAGTATCCTTTGTGTCGGGGGTATGGTAGCACAGTGGTATAGTGGGTTTGACCGGGTCCTGCTCTCCAGTAGGTCTGGGGTTTGAGTCCCACTTAGGGTGCCTTGCAGTGGACTGGTGTCCTGTCCTGGGTGTGTCCCCTCCTGTCTTACTGGGTTAGGCTCTGGCTCCCTGTGACCCCTGTATAGGGCAAGCAGTTTCAGATGATGTGTGTCCTTTGTGTCTGTCATAATGACCTTGAATTTTATTTTGTCTTCTCTTTTGCTACTATTAATGAAATTAGAATGAAGAAATGAAGATTGTGCTTTATAAAGAATGTGCCTCTGCTGGAACTCAGCAGAATTGGATTAATCTGTAAAGCAGATAAATGTCTCAGCATCTTTGGTACATATGGATTTTCACTTAGATAATAAAAAAAATCTAACACTTATCAAACAATTTAAAATGCTAATGCAGCATGTGGCAGGGTTGTTAGACGTTGCGTCTCAAATATCCCAAATTACTGACAATGGAACAAAAAATCCCCCCAATACATTATCTGAACCGCTTGTCCCATACGGGGTTGCGGGGAGCCCGAGCCTAGCCCGGTAGCGTGGGGGAACACACCCAGGACGGGACGCCAATCCATCACAAGACACCCCAAGTGGGACTTGAACCCCAGACTCATCGGAGAGCAGGACCCAGTTCAACCCACTGCGCCCCCCAATAAACTGGGCATTTATAACACACTCAAATCGCAATGTATTAATGTGGAAGATCAAAGATTTAGGGAGAGAGCCAAACAACATTTTGACTCTTTCTCTTAACATATTGGAGACCTTGACCTGAATTTCCAAACCCATGTTTTGTATATATTGCAAACATGTGAGTGACCCATTGTAAGTAGTGTATCTAGCAGTGTAAGTCCCATTGGGGAATAAGATGTGTGGGCTGATAAAACTACACAGAGTTCATTGGAAGTTGCTTTGGAGAAAAGCATCAGCTAAATAAATAAAGAAATGTAAATGTAAATCTCCTGGACAGCATTGGCAGCATCACTGGTGTCAACATACTCATTCCAAATGACCTTTATCTTTGTTTCTTTTGCTTATGTCTGTGATTTAAACTCAAAAGTGATCAGCTACATAACATGCTATTCTATTAATGAAAAAAAAAGACTATATGTCCTCATTTTAGCAACCCAAATGCTTTTAACTCAGTTTATTCATACAGAACACCTGATCCAAGCAAGGTCATCCTCTCAGTTGTGCGAACAACTTTCTCCTGTCTGTTACAGCCTCAGGTCACACCTGTATCATTCTTTAATTTTCCATTTACTCAACAGTAAATTAATAACATTTGTGTCCCAGGGCAAATGAAGCAGCTCTTGGCTGTTGTCCCCCCCACCCCCCAAGGGACACAATTACCCAGGAGGTCCTTGTAGGTCTTCTGAGTGACCACATGGTGGCAGCAGAGAGCTGTCTCTCCATATGGCACCTGGATCCCAGAGGGCAATTGGATCTCAGCACAAACTTAGTGTCTATAAACTGATCAGGTATGAATGTAACTCACACAGGGCACACACACACTGTTCTCAACCGCTTGTCCCAAGCAGGGTCGTGGCGAGCTGGAGCCTAACCCGGCAACACAGGGAGCAAGGCCAGAGGGGGAGGGGACACACCCAGGACGGGACGCCAGTCCATCGCAAGGCACCCCAAGCAGGGACTCGAACCCCAGACCCAGCATGGATGTAATTTTGCTTTTTAAATCCGATTCAGTCCCATTCCTCTGTATGACCTGTAACGGACATTACCGCATATCAATTAAGGGTACTGACAACGAGACTTTAATGAGAGCCATGATTTTGTCACCAACACTGGAGTCAAGCTGGGAGGGTGAAAAAGAAACTTTAGTGGGAAACATCAGTGTTGCAAAATAGCTTGGAAGCAAACGATGATGGGTTTGCGCCATCAGCTACTGACCCACGAGAACGTCTTTACTGTAAATGCATATGATCACAAACAAGACTTTGACGCCACGTTTTCCATATAAGCACGAAGGCACGGTTTTGTTGCAATGGGCACCACTAAGCTGGTACACTTATTTATCTCATCCCCCTTTGACATGCATGTGGAAAGACAGTTAATATGAAGACACATTGCAAGATAAATTAGAAATACAGAGGTAGAGTGGCAAAAATACAGCGATTGGGGCTATTTTTGTTTTATTGATTATGAAACATTTTCCATTTCTGTTTCACGGTGTTTTACTCGCCCAAAGCCAAATCCCAATATAGCCAAGGCTTCACCTCGGTGTGGGCACACAGTCAGGCCTCTGTTTCCCAGAACAGCCCAGCTTTTGAGCCATCCTGGTGCTGCTGGTGTTGGCAGAGGGGGTTATATCACCAATAATATGCCCTTGCGTATATTAATAGATCACAAGGATGCCACATGACAACGGTCGAGGTGCACTCGACTTTCTAACGGCGTTTTTTTCCAGCACGTTTCCAGGAACTACAAAGCAGTTACACATTTTAAAATATTTCCTCTGATGAGGGAAGAGGGCTGCCATAACCTCTGCAGATTCTAAAGAGATACAGGGACGTTTATGAAGGAATTCTGTACGATTCAGCTGGGCTTTTGCGCCCCTCCCTTTGGTGTCCCGATGTTATGATTGTGCTTTAAATGAGTTTTTCATTAGCTCTGATAATCTTTTATGGAATGTAAACCCAAAGAAGTTTACAAAATGTAATATTATGAGACTGGGATTTGTGTAACTACACCCCTTAAAACGACATTATTAGCAGCAACAGTCTTAATGAAGAAACTCATTATTTCCCATCACACTTGGGTAAATAATTCCATTTGATTTCGAAAGAACTCGCGACATGAGAATAATATATAATGAATGAATGTATAAGGAATAAATTCAAGACAATAGACAGCGAAGCTCTAAAGGATGTCACACTTGCGGTTATTAATTCGGCTTCAGCTTATCGAACAGGGTTCTTACTGTTTGCCTCCTTTATTAAAGGAAGTCCCACTATCTCACACCCATATGTGGCTCCAAGCCTCACTGTTTTCTGTCCTTGTTCTGGTGCACAAGCAAGGGAAACATTATTTTATTTTCCAAACACTAATTCAAAGAAGACCTAAGTGACTGATTTTATTAAACTATACAGAAATCTTGGTAACGAATGCTTAGATTATAGTTATGATGGAAACTGATTCAGTTCTATGCAACTTGATAGATTTTTTATGAAAAACAATTGTTATAAGACTGTTCTCAGTACAGTTCCCAGTTTTCACTTACTGTGCATCATAGTGTCAGTTAGTTATTTCGCCCCATGAAGTTTTAATTATATACAAAAAACTACTTAGCTTCAGCACTTTGCCCCACGTGAAGATTTCGAAGTTCTCCTTCAATCTCATGCGGACTTGTACATGTTTTTATAATATGGCGTTTCAGCTTTGATTTATTGCCTTTGTGCTTTATATGGTTTTTATTCTATCTTTGTTAGGCCCTATGATATTGAGCTGGACTCCCATGAGAAAAAGTTTATAATTTATGAATATATGCAACACTTGCTACAAATATTGAATCTAGTCTAATGAATTATACATTGCACAAAGCTGGATATATATATATCTGTATTGGTGGTTATTAAAAAAATGTTGCATACCAGCAATTAAAAATACACTAAACTGTGTACACTGTAAATTGGGCTTCATATTACGACACTTGGTAACATGACAGTGATATTTATGAGAAGTTGTGAGTGATACATTTTGAAGCATATTTGAATTACAAGTGAATGGTTGCCTAGCAACAGCCTGCAAAATTGATATGTTGCTTCGAGTAGGACTGGAACCTTCGCAGGCAGAGATGCAAGGGCCTGCGTGGACCATGGGACGAGTAACAATGGAAACTGGCGGAATATGCAATTTCGTGTTCCGATTCTCTTTATGAAAGATGCCGAAGATCTCATTTATTTTTGCTTTTAATAAGAAAACGCAGACGTGACAAAGCCCCGCCGTACATATTTGCGGAGCTGCAGGCAGTAATGGAATGCCACTATGGTGCAGCTTCCTGTGAATAAGTGATTAATGGACCCTATGTGCTTCTCTGTGAATAATCAGCTAATGGGTGAGGGCAGCGACTAGGTATTGATTGCTTTGAAACAGTGCATTATGGCAACTACTCGACAAAACAAAAGAATAATACACAGGACTACATGAAAAATGTGGATATCATTTATTTTTCCCTTTACATCCTGTTAATGCTCTTCAGTGCAGTTTGCGCTGCATATGTGTCTGGCCTTGATTTAAAGGAAATATTTGAAGAGAATAGTAGATATTAAGTACTATGTCATATCAGCACTTTCTAAAAGTTACAAGTTGAGGGTAAATATGACTTTCAGGTGATGCAAAGCAATTGTTAACATCCTAATGTGATGTTATGATGATAAACCACAAACAAATGTTATAGAAGCAAATGCAAATCAATAAGGATCATGAAGAAGATCACTTTGCAGGGACAGTTGGATACATTTAAGATCCATTTACATGAGGTCAAGATTTTGACTACAGTCCTGAGTACACGTGGTTAAACTGTACAGCTAGTAGTAGGTTATTCTGTTTCATTGGAAACCCGCCTGTAACTCAAAGAACGCACACGGGCTTCGTTTTGCAGGCTGGATGGGTAGCAGTTTGCATTATTTATTGGCTGTCTACCAACCAACCCAAGGTATTCTCTCATTTCAATGCAATATGGAAAAAAAAAAAAAAAAAAGGGGAAAAAGTGCTTAACTGTGATTATTCTCTATTTTCCTCACTCAAGATTCAAGAGTTTATTGTCATGTGTACAGTAAACAGCTCGTTACACCATGCAATGAAATTCTTACTCTGTGAATCCTCTCAGCAGCCTATGAAATAAATTGTAAGGACATAAGGAAAGAAAAACACAAGGCGTAACTCACAAATTACAAAAATTACTATCAGTGCAAAAAACCAAGAAGCGAAGTTATATACGTATATAAAGTGTATAGTGAGCAATGTAAAGATGTAAGTCGTACATGTGCAAAGTCCTGCAGAGGTAGATTGGGTCTATTCGCAGTTGAAAGGGGGTCTGTATGTTATTGGCGTTGTGGACGTGTATGTGGGAAGGATGGGGGTAGTTGACACCTCTCAGGCTCAGAGAGTAATATGTGTCCGCCGTGATGGGTGGAGAGGCAGCGGATGGGTATCGTTCACAAGCCTGATGGCCGGTGGGCAAAAACTGTTTTTCGACCTTGAAGTTCCGGCTTTAACGCTCCCTGTAGCGTCTGCCTGATGGTAAGGGTGCGAAAAGGCTGTGCTGGGGATGACTATTGTCCTTGATGATGTTAACTCTTCTGATGGTTCTAGCCTGGTATAGGTTCTCCAGTGATGGGTTGAGCAGCTTTCACCTCTCGCTGTAGCGCCTTACGATCCTGTACCGCGCAGCTTCCAAACCGCACTGTGATCGAGCTGGTGAGGACGCTCTCGATCGCACACCTATAGAAGCTTCTGAGGATTCGGCTCGGCGTGCCAAATTTCCTCAGTTTTCTCATTTACGTAGCTGCACGCGACGAATGCGAGGAACCCGCTTGTCTTTCTCGAACCGACGCCGGAGACTCCGGACTTATCGCGTTTACGGGCGTTACAGGCCTCGACAAAAATCGAACGCGCGTTCACGGATGCGCCGCACCTTTTTTCTCAGCCATCTATGCGAAAACGGCCAAAGTTACTGCTTTTACAGCCCGTGCGAACAGTCACTGGTTTGGGAAGAAAAAAGTAAAGGTCCCATTTACGATCAGTTATTAAGATGATGAAACGTTAAAAACGAGCATCAGTTCGGAGCTCTCGGTTTGGCCTTTGACTTATTTAACAAGGCAATTCATAACTGGACTGCCAGGTGACTGACAGTTTATCACAGTCACTTCATCTATGTTTTAGAGACGTGTTTGTAACAGGTAACAGATGATAAACATGGTATGATGATAGAGGCCATATTCTGTCTCGAGTTTCCAAGCAACGGCTGTTAACAGCACACATCACGGCTCGGTGCTTTGAAAGGACTCTTAACTGAAATGCTATTAAATTTAACCTCTTAGGGCTAATTATCCGGAGTTTTGAGAACTTTTGGATCCCTGTGGCACATCAGTCTTTCTCTGTTTGTTTTAATGTAGCGGCCCATTCCACATAGCTATTAATTACTTCTGGGGGTAAAATGAACGAGGGGGGTTAAATCAATACGAAAGATTAATGTTAGAAGAGTGAACTCTTGTGTTGGTCGGGATTTATTATTTCCATAACACAAGACTGCAGTACATGGTAATTACTGATTTTAAAAAAACGAGGACGGAACGCGACAGCGCTAAGTTAGTTTGCGTGGGTGTGCTGAACACCGACATGATCGCTGGATTATGAAAGTTTTGTTGAAAATTTTTAATAAGCGGCACAACTTCCACGACACATAATTTCTCAGCATACCATACGGGTTTTTTTTTCTTTTATAAAATTCTTTTATTTAAATTTTATATGATATACGAAATGCAGCCGGAACCGAAAATGTCGCGTCCAAGAACAACTGGGGGCTTGTTAGCGGAGGGGTCCCCCCGCGCGAGCGAGCGAGCGAGCAAGCAAACGCACCAGCTGCCGCCAGGCTGCCCAATCGATCACCTACCCGACCACCTCCTCGATCACCCACTCCTGGAGCGCGGAGTAACTCCTCTGAAAGGCGCTGCGCCAGTGTCGCCACGATACGGGACGCGCTGCGCGGCAGTCGCTCGCAGGTCCTTGCTGCGGTTTATTCATTTGCGTGAGGCTCTCGGTGGCGAATTTGGACGGGAAACTTCAATGTTATGTCGAGGGCGCCCGCGAGGCGGTGAAAGGACGCGGCGGTCCGTGGCTCGTGCTCTAGCTAGCCGGGCAGCTGGTGGTGGTGACATGTCCGTGCGCGAGCGCCGCTACTACTAGCTACCTGGTGCGTTTGCAGGGGCTACTGCTGCTTCTGCTTCTTCTCGTCTCGGCGGCTTAACTTTCGGATGAAATTCGAGTTCCGAGGAGGCGAACCGGACTGCGGGGACCAGGGCTGAGGACGCCCGTTTTCGGGAGCGAGCCGAAGTGGGAGGAAGAGAAAAATTCCGCGTGTAAGACGAGAGAACTAGTAGAGCAGCTGGAGCGAGACCTTCCTCATGGCCAACGAGCCCATCATACTGAACGTGTATGACATGGTAAGTCAAACTAGTCGGTGCGGACAGCGCCGCAAACGCCTCGATAAAGGCAAGAAGGACTCGGAAAGAGAGAGGCGAGCTCGCGCTCTCGCCAACTTGGGCAAAGGTGAAGAAGTTAAGTGGCGCTCGGCTCGGTCTCGGAGGGGCTTTTCAGCACTTTTCCCTCAGCAGGAGGAACTCGCAACGAGGGCGTTTTTGACATTTTGTGCGCCTCGCTCTCTCTCACCCTCATCCTTCCGGCGCTGCCTCGTTCAACTCTGCCCGCTGAACTTTCTTTGGAAGACACGATTAACAGAGTAGCCGTAGCGGTTGAAGATGGACGCTCGACCCTTTGAGATTCGCGTGGTGCCGCCGGGGGGGGGGTCCCATGATTCCTTCTGCTTCGGGAGGGGGGGGGGGGGGATCCGAGCCCCCTTCCCTGCTCTGGAGATATTCTGTGGCTCCCACTGATCTCGGGGGTTCCATGATTCCCTCTGCTCCTGGTGGGGGCGGATCTGAACCCCCCCCTCAATTCTGGAGAGATTCTGTTGCTCCGTCCGCTCCAGGGGGTCTCGTGATTCCCTTTGCTCTTGTGGGGGGGATCCGAGCCCCCTTCCTTGCTCTGGAGATATTCTATGGCTCCCCCTGATCTTGGGGGGCCCCGTGATTCCCTCTGATCCTGGTGAGGAGGATCTGACCCCCTTAGTTCTGGAGAGATTCCATTGCTCCCTTCGTTCCAGAGGGTCCCGTGATTCCCTCTGCTCTTGTGGGGGGGTGAATGACTGGTACCCCCATCCACTTTTGTGGATTTTGATGCCACCCCCCACATTTTGCAATTTCAGTTCCCTTCACTCTTGGGAGTGATCTGACAGCACCCTTCTGCTCCTGGGCAAAGGGGTTAAAGAGTCACTGCAGACTTTGTGTTGTGGCGGAATAGTGTGGAAAAACACAATTTTGCCAGAGATTAAATAGAATCACCTTAGTGGCATAGTGGGTCACAACTGTCTAGTCAGCTGTCGGATGAAACGGTATAAGAAAAATCTGACTTCTGTGTTTGTTGTGCTTCTGTACTCAGCATTGTAGGCTGGTGCTGTAAAGGAAGAATGGATTTAATTTGCCCCATGAAGTCGATGTTATCGATTTGTGTTAATTACCGTCATCCTTTTTGCCCTTTTAAAGACGAGTGCTGAAGGACGGACAAACATCATTGCTCTCTTTTGGTTTCACAAATGAGAAAATGCACATAGACACCTGTTAGAAATATTTTAATTTAACAATGTTCATTAAATGGAATGTAATTGAAACTTGCTGAGTAAAAAAAAAAAAATCCCAGTTCAGACAGAGTTATAAAGAGCTCAGCTCTGAGAAAGACCAGTATAACCAGTGGATCTAGCATTCTGAACCACCACCCTAGAAAAACTACATCCTAGTGGGACGTTTGCCTCTTCACAGACGTAGTTGTTCTAAGAATTTCCTTACAAGGACATCTTGAATTTGGACTCATGACATCCCTTGTGAATTTTGTCCCTCGCAAATGATACCTGATGCTCTACTTGACTTTTATCGGTTTTGACTGACTTTGTGAAACGCATCACCTGTGGAGTTTTCTGTAGACAGGAATTGTTTTGGCCAAAAGGGTGTACTGAACTGTGCTGTACTGTGGTTCGTATTCTTTCTAATTAAGATTCTGACCTTATTTGCGTCCCTGGATTGTCTCTGCTCCTGTAGTTTACCAGTCTATGTAGGTCACAATTACTCTTCCTTTACTGTTTTGAAGATGATGTTACTGTTCAACTTTATTTAACAGACTTGTCACAGAATTACGACCGACAACACTTTTTTTCATTTGGAAAAAGGCCATGTTCTATGTTTTGTACTGTGATGCATAATTATTATATCTGTTGGAGTTATAACCAGGGTATATGTTATGTTTTCTTGTTTATTTCTCTAAGAAAAGTAGAGTATCATAGCAGTGTTAAGTATATAGCTTAACTCAAAGTTCATTAAGCAGTAACTGTAGTTTATCTGGTATGACGTGTTTGCAGTGCTCCTCGATGCTTGCCATTTGTTTATTCCGATGCAGCTCTGTGAGGATTGACTTTCATCCGGAGTTTTCCTTTATGGCTACCCAATTTTGTGTAGTTCTGCGAAGCCTAACAAGCACACAAGAGCTGAATCTCATGCCTATTTTGGTCCTGCAGTGTTTGCAGTGGAGGACAGAATTCCCAGCTGAGCGCAGATTTAACACAGACATCAAAGGGCTTTTGGGGCACTTCCTGTTAAACCGAAATTCAGCGGCGAAACTTTCACGTCAGAGGAAATTGTGTCTTGCATACTATGTGAGGTTGAAATCTAGAGCAGGAGTTCTTGAATGATAAGGCTGTGTCAGCGTTATGGTTTTGAGATGTTAATTTGTGGTTACTGGTACACACAAGCAGCCTGCATACAAGACAACTGTCTGGGCTTGTAAGAGTTTTTTTTTTTTTTTTTTCTTCCCCCCCCCCCTGACTTTAGCTTCTGAAAATGAGTGCTTAACTTGTTAGTTCCCAAGTTATAAATTTTGTAATATATTGAATTATGAAGGATTTTTCTCTTACCAAATAAATATAGTGCGGTTCCATAAATACCTTATAATAAACCGAAGACTTTAAAATTGGAGAAATGTTAAATTTATCTGTTTAGATGGAAGGGCATCAATAGTCACATTTGGATTTAAACTAATAATAGCAAGTGAATTCTGAGTTCTATTTAAAATATTTTCCTGACATACTGGTCTGAATTATTTTGATGGCTGACTGTCAAGTGATGTGCATTGCTACTTTTAAACAATTTTTCTCCCCCTGTACTTTACTCCTCAGACATGTAATATCATCAGCAGTTACGTTAAGCAGCCCAATAGTTGACTCATAGTTTCCGATGGGGCGCTCAACCGGAGGTGTGAAATCCCATATTTGGGCCCGATGGGGACCGGCAGTGTAGATACCAAGGTGTCCTCCAGCTGACCTGAATCAGTCTTGTGTGTCTGTGTTTCTGCGCATGCGCATTGGTTAGTGTTAGCCTTCCTTGGAGTGCCTGATCTGGAACCAGCATGTGGAGCTATCACTTGCCTAGTTAGAACTTAAAGTTGAAATGCTGTGGTTCCCAACCTAAAAACAATTTATAAACGTGCGTTATATTTTCCCCGTTATCCTTTAATGTTCCGATTGCTTCCTATGGCTGCGTCCTGTCGTTTCTAGGTTGACTTCTCCGCCGATCTCTTTGCTTTTGTTTAGCCTTTGTTGTTAACATAGAGCCATGCAGCATTTTTATCAGTGTCCTACTGAAGACAGGGTCACTTGGAGCTGTGATCAGTGGACCCCCAGGCGGTATGTAACAAATTGGACATGTTAAGAATGTGATTTATCTCACCACTGAGAGCAAAGTTCGCACCAACTGCAAACAGGTTTGCAAGCTTTGCTTAGCAGCTTGCTGATGGATTGAACTGTCCTTTTAAAGCTTCTGGTGCAAGCTGAGATCCATTTGAGATGTCCTGCCTTTTGTTATCGTTTGTGAACCTGCCCTCCTTTCTCAGACCAGGGTTCTGTGCGTCCCCGGTTTTTCCAGGTACTGCTGCCAGCGTGTGTATTATCACGATGTGTGGCTCATTGAGGGCCAGCGGCTTTCAGATGACGTGATAATGTGTCATTACATTCTAGGATGTTGATCTCATTGCTCTGACGGCTCACTCCCCTCCAGTGCAGCGACCCACTGAAGCAAACCAGCGGCATGGTATGCTCTTTATTCAGGTTGCTGACTCTATGGAGTACTGTTAGTGGTCACCCTGGTCAATCTGATCAATAAAACATTTTTAGCTTGCTCTTGAGGATTGTTTTGAGAAGCGTATTCTCCCAGTTCAACAGTACAGACTGTATATCCATCTTTTTGTGGTGTTTTAATGTCAAATTTGTGTGCCTCTGATCCCCTATTGTGGAATACCTCTCTAACCCTAAATTTACTGGACCACTGTGGTTATTTTGCTGACTTTTCCTCTCCTTACGCTTCACAGCCACACCAATCTGACTCAGCCGCTCGCTTTCTTTGACCTTTGCCTCTTGTCTTTCATGGGACCTGGATATCATGGAGGTTGTTTCACATCGCTTCTGTCCCCAGGTATAATTTATTAGTGTGGAGTTCTTTATCTTTTATTCAGTTGACAGATTCCTAGAAACTTCTCCTTTATTCAGCTGCCAAGTCCTAAAATGGACTTACACAATATGAACATGGGTAATGGTCCTAATTCTTGTCAAATTGTCAGATTTGGAAGTTAAGGAGACACGTAGACTGTTATTACGAACAAAGGAACTCGGTGTGAACATGTATTGTGTGTGTCGGGGGGAGAGCTGTACTTCACGTTGTAGGTCTGGTGTATGCCACTGTTGTCCTTGCACATGCCTGTCATCTGTCCAGGCTCTGGTGGGTGTGTGGTGTTTGGCCTGCATTGTGTCCATGGTCCCTGGGTGTGTTCTATGGTGTGCACCCTGCTGTCAGGGTGCTTCTGGATTATAGTTTTTTGAAATCCAGGTTCTGAACCCGTTTGGAACAGGTTTTAGAACCTGCTCACAGAGGAGCTTGTTTGCGCCTGCCCTTGTATTGATTTCATTGATGGCCTTGTTCACACTTTCTGCCAGTGAATGGGGACCAGGGACACTCCAGTGGGGATGAGTGACTTTTAAATCTTCATGAAAAAATGTAACATTTCATTCAGATTATTTTAAAAAAGACATATTTTTTTCCCCAGACTAAATGGTCATCTCTCAACATTTATACTGGGATGCTGCACGAATGTATTTATGTGCACAACACACAGTTTGGAAGTGCAGCTGTCATTGATGTCCTTGTCACTCTGTATGCCAGATGCGGAGGGGGGGGGAACCAAATGTCTTCTGCTTCTTCTCTGTGCCGGCAGCAGGGAGAGGTGCAAATATGTCACGATTTCCCCGTTCTGCTCTGCTGGTTGTGAAGCGAGATTTGACCTAAGCGTGTTCTCTTTTTCCCCCCCATCCTCTCCCGCGGCTCATCAAAAGGTCAGTCGAGCGTGTTGCCCAGTGCTCTGTCACAGCCGTGTTAAAAGAGGAGCAGGTGACCTGAAGTGCTGACACTTTTGACCTCCGAGCTGTAAAACTGACCCAATTTGTGTGGGTGATGCCTTCTGCTCCTGCTCCAATATTTCTGCCCCACGAACCATGTGGAGGTTACCGTTAAGGCGAGGTGTGGTGAAACACAAGTAATCAGTCTGGGAATGTTTAAACCTCTCTCATCTGGTTTTTAGCTCAGTCAGAACCTGTTACGCTGGTTTAATTCGAAATATTCTCAAACTAGTACTCTCCAGTTTCCCTTCATTCTGTTTTTCACTGTTGCCAGTAAATTTGCACTTTTTTTTTTTTTTTTTTAGGAACATCAATTGTGAGTTTCACTTCATCAGCTGATTCATTTTCTTCTGTTATTCTACACATGAAGATCTTAAATAGTGTCTCATAAATAAAGTTGCATGAATTTTGAATGTTCTTCATTCACACATCATTCAATATTCATGCACCCGATTAGTCCCGTGCTTCTTCTGTCTGGCAGGTAATGCGTTGATGGCAGGACCATGGGTTGTGTGTTTCAGCTCATTAACTGTGCTTATCCTTGTCAACAAACCCATCCTGTTGATTTTTTTTTCCTATTTTTTTGTAGACCTTGATGAATATTTCATAATTTTGTTTCATTTATGGTTTGCATGCAGTAAGAAGGTGAATCTTCTGTCATGGCAAACATACGAGTGGCAATCAGTTAAACCACTTATTTTACCAGATTTTGTGGACAAACGGAGCAGAAAACCTGCTAGACGTTATTCTGTGTTTTCATTACAGGCCTTTAATTCCCTCAGCAATGCGTGCTTTTATGCACAAGTCAGGATGAAAGGCAGTTGGTTATTTTCTGGGATGCTCACATTGCTTTTGACACAGTTCACAGTTATTGAATGAACCGCATTTTTGTTTTTGAAAAGTTCTCTTTATTGTTAGGTCAGTGTTCTTTAAACCAGAAAATGGTAAAACTACAAGCGCTTAACTTCGTAGTAAAGCAGTGACCTTGTTCAAGTTAAACAGCACAAACACATCTCTAAAGAATAAGCCCAGTTCTGGGTCCAAGCATTGTTGTAGAGGGACTGAGCGAAGGCCTGTCTCTTAATAATTATTATTAATTGAAAAAGTAAAAGAGGTATGTTAGTTTAAATGGCACAAAGAGTACTGAAGGATAAGCTAAATCCGTGTGCTCTTGTAAGGCAGGTGGGCAATGTCATGTCTTGTGTAAATAATCATGAATACCTTAGATTAAAGCGGTACAGTGTTATTTTAAATGGGACAAATGGAGATAAATACAGCAGAAAGGAATCGGCCCTGTTGCAGGTCAATGGATGTTCTCATGACCATCTTACAGTATCATTTGAGGATTAGCTTGGAAGATGTAATTTAGCTTTTGTATTAGATAGTTAATGGGTACTATATGAGCATATTTTTTGGAACAGGACTTGAATGGACCTGAATGTTGTGAGGATAAGAGGTAGAAAGCCCAGTCCAATCTGGAGTCACTAAATCTGGACTTGTGCGTGGGTCTGGGATTTTTTTTCTTATCCTAACTGCTTCGCTTGCCGCCCTCTGAGCACAAAGAGACGGGAGACAATTTTATGGAGACGGAGAGCCCCCGCACCGCTGACAGTGATTAGGTCGGACCGAGCGACCCAGAAATCAAATTACGGCCCTTGAGTGTTTTGAGAAACAAGCGAGGCTGGCGATCATGTCTGCTTGAGGAGCCATTTCCGTAACTACCTTTTCCAGGGAAGCCAATCTACTGGAATTGACTTACCACGTAGATGGCCAGAGCTCTCAGATCAATAAGGTAATAGCAAGCAAATTACAGAGAGAGACGCTTCCCTGTTTTCCCTGCCTTCGTTTACCTGGCACGTAACGCATGATTTCTTTTTCGATCTATGAGCAGCATAGATGTCTTAATCTGTTCCGGGGAAGCCCCCCACCCTCCCTCCTGGTGTGGTAGAGATGCTTGCTGGCAGAACGCAAATAGTGGCAGTTTGCGGAGCGGGTTCTCCTTTGATCGCTGTCTCGGGTGTTTCTCCATGCTCTGACGCGGTTGATGGCTCCAGGCGGGCTCTGGGGGGGGGTGGTTGTGGGACTAGTGGCATGCTGAGAAGTGTGGATTGTTTTTCCTGCGCTACCATTTTCACATAGTACCAGAGAGAAGAAACAGATGCTCATACTTGTCTCTTGGGGAAAGGGGTTTGAGCTGAAGGAAAATGTATGGAGAGTTTTAAACCATCATGTTTTTTCATGGCTCTTTAGAAACAGAGCTGGTTAAAAAAAGGCTGGCAATGCTCTGCATGAATTTGACCACAGTTTCCTCCAGTGTTGACCTTTCCCCTGTTCAGTGTAAACCACTTATGAAAAAATGTTCTTGAATGACATTCTTTTGAATCTCAGCTGTCCTCACACCATGTGAGGATATCCAGAAACAGACAGATGAACACTGCAATGTGTAGTGTACGTAGTGCTGGTGCCCTTTGCAGTCTCCGGAAGGACATCATGGGCGTAGATCATGGGTGGTGCAGCCAAATCTTAAACAATGCAAATACAGTAATTCAGCTTCCATTTTCTGTTTCTCTGCTCTCTGGGTGCGTTGTAAGCGCTACGAGTGTTTCTGGAACCTCTACTCCAGTAAGTGTGTATAGCACTAAGTGAGACATTGGTCCTTCTGAGTGAGAGACCAGAACACACCACTGTCCACTCTGAAAACACAGACCAAAGCAGGTATTACCCAGGTCTCCGGTGTAGACCCTTCTGGAACAAGTAGTGCATCCTTTCCCATTGTGGAGCTCCTCTTTAAATTAAGGATCGCGAAAAACCAGTCCTTTCTCAACTCGCTCACAGCGGCCGTGTGTTTGTCTTCTGTTGAATGTTGAGAAGTCAGTGGAGGCTTTGTAATGCAGATGTCCTTGGATGATAAAAATGACACAGAAAGGATGTATTGACATATGCCACTAAGACTGAAGGACTGTGCAGCCATTCCTCCTGTCATCACATGCACATAGTGAATACAAAGACCTTCTGAACAGGGGTTTTGTGCCTCCACTTGTCAGTTTTAAGCACTAGTTGGGTTGGTGTGTTTCATGTTTTATTCTGTTTGAGTGTGATGAAGTGTTTGCGTGGTCCCTCTACTGTTTCAATCAATAATCATTTAGCAGAACAAGCTTCGCAGCTAAATTGCCGCGGGTCATTTAATCAGTGTTTTGCTGCTTGAAACACTCCACATTTTCAGACCAAATGAAGTCAGGCAGAGGAAAATATTTCTGGCACACGTTTTTCTTCTAGTCATTCTTTTACATTTTTCTCAGTCAAAGAGAAGGGTAATAATTGGTATCAGTTTGATTATGGATTTTGCACTTGTATGTAATGACTTTGGAGGAAAACATGATCCCTGTTGGATCTGGTGGTACCATCTGTGCCAGAATGCTTTAGATAGTTCCCCAGGATCCAGTTGAAGTTGCACTCCAGCAGGTGCAGGTTTGCCAGTAAATCGCAGAGCTGTATGCCCAGTTCTTCCCTCTGCAATGAAGGCATTAAAGTTCCTTTAATACGATTGGGAGTAATTGGGGCCAAGGGATAAGAACTCTGTACCATAGCCAAATGATTGTGAGATTTGGGATGGGGGAGGGAATAAAGTCATTTCAGTTCACTAAATCCTACCCTTCTGTTTTGCTTTGTTGGTGGAGGAGGTTTTTCTTTAGACGCAGAAGATGAAATGAAACAACAGTTGGGTTGGCTAGCAGAAAGAACCTGCCAAAACCTTCAGTGTCACAGTGAGCATATGGGAGGTGTGTGAATTTATAGCCCTCTGGATGTCTGTCCTCAGCAGTGCAGTATTGGTCATGCTGAGTCAGGCGTCACATCTGGGTGTTTCCTCCAGAAGACAGACAGTGCAGTTCCTGCAGGATCCCAAGGGTGTGCACATGGGTCACAGCCATTGCCCAAATCTAGTCCCTCTGCCAAATATCTGGCCCTTCTTCCATCCCCTGCATCATTCTGCCAGTGGAATCACACTTGGAGCACTGCAGTCATTGTAAGATCCTTGGAGGTTTATATCCCAGTGGAATTCTATTTTGTACATTACGTGTCAAAAGATTGTATACACTTGGAAACTTTTTCATGAGACCTTTGGTTTAAAAGTTTGAGCAGGAAATGAGCAGACATACTTTCTCAGTTCTTCTACCACAGTTCCCAGAGATGTAGAACACTTGTGGGTTGCTTTGCTTTAACTTAGATCCAGTTCATCCCAAGAAGTATTTCACCGGTGTGTTCAAACTTTTGCCTGCACTGCACCTTTAATTAGAACAGCGTGTATTTGCCTCCCTATAACTACTTTGAGCTCCTTTCTGAATAAAGACATCTTTTGACAATGAGTAAAATAAAGAGCTCAACGATGCGAACGGTAATAATACTACTGATAGCGATGGTAAAAGGCTCACCCTTGTGCCAGTTTCACAGTGGTCAGAGATGCTGAGCCTTACAGATAAAAGGCCCTGCGATTAGTGGTAGCTCTCTCAGGGGTGCGACATGCTATTTTCATGTCATTGCAGCCCGGTAGAATTTACATGAGAAAAGCGGCTTGGGAACACAAGTGGCAGAACGTGATTAGGGAGTCCCACACGGTCCCTAACAAGCACCGACGGCCTTTGCTATGCAAATGTGCTCTCCGGTGTCGAATTAGCTGTTGTGGGGCGCGTTCGCGGGCCAGCGGGCGAGCACTCCCAGCCACTGCACTGTTGCTTTTTCAAGGCCGTTGTTGATGTCTGCTATTCAGAAAGCGATGGAGCCAAGAACAGTAAAGGGGAAGGTCAGATTTAGCAGTTTTGGATGTTATTCCTGTTTATACGTGTGCATTTATTTTCTCCAAAGTGACATACAGTATTAAACTACCTAAAACGATTTACTCTTTTATACAGCTGGGCAGTTTTTGCTGAAGCAACTTTGGGCAACTACCTTGCTCAGGGCTACAAGAGCAGGTGGGGTGATTCAACCCTGTGTCTTTTGAGTTCACAGGCAGTGTCTGTGTCTGTGAACTATGTGCTCCCCGCTACTTGCCTCTGTTTTTAGACCATACAGTTTAGCTCACAGTTCTAGGAGAGAGTCAGGTTATACTTTGCTGTGAACAAGGGGCCCGAACAGAAAGGTAATAGTACATCTATTACTACTAAACACACTCACATTATTTCCTTACTGTGTCCCATTTGAATTTAGCAGTGAAGATGTAGTACATTTCTTTGCATAATCAAATTCTTGAAAATACTTGAGTGTTTAGCATTGGAAGGATGGTGTCAAATTGGCTGTATCTTTTCCCGAGTACGCATTTTTGTGTCAGTGCTAGACCACTCATCCTGGTCATTAGGCCACCTTTGTGGAGAAAGGTCAAAGGTGCAGCAAGTGAGATGAGTGTGTGATTATTAGATGAAGGTGCTAAGGGTCGCGTTCAGCATCTGTGGAGCCTTCTCGATCCTGAGGTGTGCGTTAGTTGGCGTCATTCAAGCTGCTTCTGAGGGATGCTGCTGATCTTCCTCACACCCTGATTACCGGAGCCTTTCATGGCTCTTTAGTCCAGGGTTACTGTCACGGTAAAAGCACAAGGCGATCCTTGTGCTGATCCCTGTAAAACAGGAGGTCATTGATTCATTCAGGGAAAGGCAGTATGGCTTTTTACTGGGCACATCTTACCCCATGGGGAGATATCCAAACTGGATCTTTGGAGCTTTGTGATAGTGGGGGGAAAAGAGTGCTCCTGTTATAGCATGCTGTGGGAAATGAACCTTTGTGCAAGAGGCAATTGCAGGGGAGGAATTATGCATCTTTTAAATTGTAATAACTTGAACACTCAACAGTTTATTTTTATTTTTAAAGCTATGTGGTCTGGCTGTTCCTGTGGCAACATCTGTACATTGCAGAGGAAAGCCAAGTCTTTTCAGACATTGCTGCAGGGTGTAAATAAACCCAAATGTGAGAGAGACACAGTTGTTCTCCCCCATGAGATCCTGAGATCCCAGCACAGAAAATGTGAGAATCAGTCCCTTTCTTCTATGGAAAACAAGAGTTTTGCACATGGTCCTTTTGCTATTTACATAACCGCTCGCTTCTCCCAATGCTTTGAGCTCTCTTACCTAAATTGTTCCTCCTGCACCGAATGGTGCTGTTGTGGCATGGCAGAGTCATGTCTGCCAACTATAAGATGGCGTATTTATACATTAGCAGCGAGGCAGGTATGTATCTTTCTTTAGCCAGGATACTGTGACTCATTTTGTTGTTCAATGAAACGTGGCAGATTCTTTGAAGTCTGCACAACGTTGCTCGCGGCAGTGCTCCGGAGCTGGGAGCTGCGGAAATTCTCCTCCCCAGGACTTGCTGAGCTGCTGCCTTCATGCATCTCGGTGAATCAAATCGAGGGAGGCCTGGTTGAATCAGTGTTCCCTGCCATCCCCTGGATTGCCGAGGCATCATTGGCAGATCATCACATCTGCTTCGGTTCACCTGACAGATGCCTGACCCTAGAAGTTGTTGTGCGGAATTGATGTTAAGGTGCTGTGTTTTTTTGGTTTGATGTCAAAGCCTTTGTGCAACACTTGCGGTAATTAACACTTCTTGGATTGCATGAGATAAGTTATCTTGTCTCATCCCTCATCTTCTCAGAAACATTGCAAGCTTTTCTACAATGTCCCTGAAGGGATCTACATGGTGTCATGGGTGTGGAGAGTCTTCAGAGAGATGGGGCTACAGATGAAGTGGGGCCACAGGAACAAAGCCGGAGCCCGAATGGATCCCTGGTGGGATTATATGATGGAGGTCTCCACATCTTGTCTCTCTTATATCTCCCTTTATTGTTTTGCTTCTTCATGTTCAAATGCTTGACAGCTCCAGCTGAGATCACACAGGATTTCCTGTTGAAATACCATTTGCCCTGATTCTGAAGTGTCATCTTGTGCAGTTGTTCGGGTTCTCTGTGTGCTTTGCTCTACGCAGTTCAGTTCATTGAAGTCAGGCATTGGGGTCTGTTTGGTGATAGTCTTTATGTAGACTGCCAGAGCTGGAGAGCAGGTCGCGTGTGAGGATCACCCACTATGGCAGGCGCAAACAGATTGCAGTAGTAGCACAAATTGTGTGCCGCATCTATCCCAGATGGTTTCAATCAGCAGTCGTTTGCTGCCCAATGTGTGGTGATCTTGCATTTAAGTGCATCTAACTGTAATAAGCTACAGGATGGTGAAGATGGAGGGTGTAGGGGATCGGGTTCAACCATTCATCCAGTTCTTACTGTGGTTTCCATGGTTACCAGTGATACGAGGTTGCTCCCACTCGGATTTCCCTTGTTCTGGCTGGAAGCCAGCTGTCTTGGTGGCATAATCTTCCCAGTCCTGCTCTGATCTTACCACCCTGGCTACCCAGTAGCCAAGAAGAGTATTAAAAATGAACGTTTTTATAACTCCGGGGAAGAAAATGATCTGTGTCTATTGGCTGAAGGTTTCTCCCCATCTGCAGAGTGATGCATTTAAAGCCTCTTCCCCAAATCCTTGGAGCCAGGTGCTTACAACAGGTAGCATGGGGAAACGGCAGCTTTTAACTGTCTTAACTACGCTTATCTTGCCCTGAGGGACCTGCAGACGTAGTGGCTCCTGAAAGGAACTCCCGCTACAGCTAATGACCTCCCACTCGAAATCGGCTAGATTAGATTAGCTCCCCACAGGGAGTAATACAGCAGCCTACTCGCCTTAAGAGTTTCATTCATTTAAAATGAGAGTTCTGCTTTTTTCTCCCCTTAAGCTTGTCTGCACCTTTTCACTGTCTGTAACCGGTGATGAGCAGCTGTTGTGTGTCCCAGGGTACACCTCTGCTTGTTTGTTACTTTGACCTGTTGAGCAGAAATGGAATTGGAGAAAGTTGGAGCACCCAGAAGAAACCAGTGCAATCACAGGGAGAAGCTGCAAACTTCACTCACACCGAGACACCTTGAAACCCACCCTTCACACAGGCCAGGAGGTGTGAGTGACCAGTACTACCCGCTGAGCCAATGTGCGGCCTGGGTTCAGTTAAGTTTGATTCAAATAAGCCCACTGATATGAAGGCCTCCACTGAGCAGATATTAGCAAGTGTGAGCTGAGTCTGAAGTAGCTGGCACACCTGCCATGGACCTGTACAGTGCTCATTAGAATGGCAAAGCAGCAGTTGCCTCTGAATGCGGGGGCTGTCCCCATGTGAGATGTCTAATGTCTAGCTCACTGTTGGAGAAGGGGATTGGGCTACAGCACTTGTGAGGCAGCTTGCACAAAGCCCACTACAAGTGCTGTCAAGAAGTCAAGGCCCTCTCTTTGTCACTGTACTGGAGCGTAGGTGGGCAGAGATTGTATAGCGGCCGATCCCTGTTCCCATGGGAATGGCAAGCTCTTCCCCACCTTCCTTCTGCTGAGCCTATGTGAAACAAGTCTTAATCGTGTTTGTGTCTCACGGGTACCTGCAGCAAAATGGAAACATCCAGTCTGGACCTATTTCTCCACTGTTGGCGCATTGTTGGCCTAGATGTTTGTCGACCGTTTATGAGTGACAGCATGTCAGTCAGCATACGTGTCACAGTATGCAAATCCTGCTGTGTATTTGGTTTTTGCAGACTGCCAATGTGTTTATTCCATCATATTTCTGAACATTCTCATTTGTCATTTTTTCAAGCTGTGGGTTTGCACTATATACATTGGAAATATTTTTATTTTTTTTCCCTCCGTGGTTTTCTTTGTGTGGATGTCTGGAAATTTGTCTTTAACTGTTCTCATCTGTTTCTTTTCAGTACTGGATCAACGAATTCACCACCTCTCTGGGAATCGGGGTCTTTCACTCAGGGATAGAGGTGTACGGCAGAGGTAAGGTTGCCAAAATAAAACAGCTTTTTCCATACATCTCTGTGCGATGTCCACTGTGTCTAGATATTATTGCAAGCGATTTGGAGGTGCTGTGGAGGAGGTGGCCCAGGTTTATGGTCCCTCCCATCCTTTGTTAGGACCAGTGGGAGGAGTAACAGTTAACAAACATTTAATGGAGCCAAAACTTATCCATAGGCTTGTGTTCTATAAGTTATGTCCGGATCCTGTCAAAGACTGTTATAGAGGTGGCGTTAGTTATGACCTCTTCGTGATAATCTACATTACAGAAGCCTCCACCGAAGCATGAGGTGCTCAGTTGATAGGCATCGCAGACTTTGACTTGGGTAAAGCTCCAGTTGCACCTGACACCGTCTTCCTGTTTCAACCGCAATCTGCACGTTGCACGTTTCCGATCCCATGTTGGCAGCTGAACATCTCACAGCACCTGTGCATCTACCTGGACCCCTCCACCACCACCAACGGTCCATGAAAGAATGTGCAGTGCCTTACTTGCCAAACATTGAGCTGATGCACGGGGAGACACACTATCCCAGTAGCAGATGGCCTGGTTAAGGCGTATAATTATTACACTTTAATTTCTAAAGGGACCAGGATGCCCAAAAAGGAGCTGTGAGCCAGCCGTTGGAAACGGATGTGTTTGAATGGTATTGGTGATGGTGATGACAACCCTGTGGAAGCACATGTGCTCCTCCCTTGGAGTTGGATTGTAGGCATACTGGACATCTGCCACCGTACATGTATGCGCACATCAAATTCAAAGAGTTACTGTAGGGTGCATCCTCTCTCAAACAAGCAGCGTGAGAGTTTTAGTCCTACAGGATCCCAATGCATCGGCTTTTCCAGAATACATTTTTATCATCACCCAATTTACAGGTGAGAAAAATTAATATCCAGTTAAATACTCAAATAAAGCATCAATATTGAAAAGCAAGCATACCTAGCTGCCCGAGAAGGCTAATATCAGATTTGTAAGGTTATGTGTTCTTTGGCAACATACAGCAGAATAATAAAAATGAGCAATATTTATGAAACCTGATGACAAACCTGTTTACAAAACACCGGTGTACCATCCTTGTCACAATTGTAGACATTAAAAAAAAATGACTAAGCAGTGAGAGTAAAGGGTGTGAGTTCGCATTGGTCATATTAAAGTATTTGGTGTCTGTAATGGCTACTGAACTAGTCAGCAGTGAGAGAGTCCAATTTAGCAAACTGGCCGGCTGCCATCCGCAAACCTGTTGGAACATATAAGGTTAAATGCAAGTAGCCAAGTAGAATGGGCTTTGCCACATGGATGGGGTTCCAGTCCACATTGCAGGGTAGTCACCCACAGTCCTTCACTCGCACATACACAACTAAGGGCAATTGAGAGTAACAGGTTCACCTGAAACACGTCTTTGGATTGTAGGAGGGAACTAGGGCACCTAGATGAAACCCACGTGAACAGTGGGAGAACATAAACGCCACGTCCGAACGCACAGCCCAAGACCTGTGAGGTACCAGTGTTACCCGCTGTGGCCCTGTGATGCCACCGGTCAAACACTGCTGACAGTTAGCACCTTTCAGAATAATCCTGTTATATTGCTTTTTAAAAGCAGCATTTCAAAGTACTTAACAATAATAGGTTACAGTTGAAAAGCAATGAAATATTTAATGACTATTTTAGCATTTTTAAAAATTGCAACAAAAAGCCAATAAAATATAAAAACCTGTATTTAAAAAAATACAGTGAATAAAAAACAAAACACAAAATAGAAAATAATTGTATGGTAAATGATGATAAGGGAATAAGATAAAAGGGAGTATGTAAATGTGTATGTTTGAGCAATTTAAAAATGTAAGTCGTTAACCTATATTTGATTCTAAGTTTAGGAAAATCCCTGATATTCTTTGGAAGAGATTTCTGCATGTTTATGCAGTAACGTGATTGGGAGTCAGGCGAGTCCACGGGAGATTTGCTGCTCAGCGTGTGTACACTGCCTTTGGTCCTTGCGGTCCAGCTCGTTGACATTCTGCTCTCAGCGGTCCTTTGGGAGCAGCTGAGTTACTGAGCACGACATTCTGTCAGAGTGGATCAGAACACGGGGAAGGAGCACAGTGCCCTTAAGCCTCCTGTTTAGCTTTTGGGAGGGTTTAAACCCACACACTGTTCCAGTAGGCCGTGTGTTTCAGAAAGATACTGTCTGATCATCCTCTCCGTTGCTTGTTCCTGCAGAGTTTGCCTATGGAGGACACCCATACCCCTTCTCAGGGATTTTTGAGATCACCCCTGGAGACGCCACAGAACTTGGGGAGACCTTTAAATTCAAGTGAGTCTTTCCAGTGGTCACCTGTTCAGGAGGCATTCATGAGTGAGGTGTAGTGATGCCTATGGTAACTGTAGCTGTCTGAAAAGCTTGGAATATCCATTCAAAATGTGTTGATTCTGTTTAAAACCACAGAAAAATCCATGACCATGGTTAACTGTGATTATGATCACACTGTTGCTTTGGAGAAAAGCATGTAGTGAATGAACAAATGTAAATGTTTTGGCTTTCTCAGACTACGATGCAAACGACAACGTATCATTTCCAGTCCCATATCAACAAAGTAATCTTTCAGTATTTTAAATGGTGCGTGTGTGTAAATGCAAGCTTCTTCAGAGATTTTAAAAAACCTTGTATGTTTTAATTATTTAAAGTGTGGACTACTGCCTGAGGGAATCCTGACTCATTTACTGTTACATTAAGGTCATTATCATGACATTAGCCCATACATGAGGTTGTATAAAAAAATAAATAAAAACAGTAAATTTTTTTTGCACTGGCAAGGATGTGTTATTAAAAGCGCATTTCAGTGAAGACGACAGGCATACAGTTATTGAAAATTACTAATCTTAAGTTTGTCACCTGGGCTGTTCTTCTGTATTGATTTTGTAGCCTTTTAACACAGAGCAGAATAACTCTCAGTTGTGGTTGTAATAACCAGTGCACTTAATGAACAGCAGGGGCCATTCGCAAGCCCTGCTTCTGTTAGTGGTAACCAGTTTATATTGAATAAGTCCTTCAGGGTTTATATCCGTGCCAGGAAGGCTCTGCCAGTGGGAGATCAGTCATTCATGGTCAATCTCTTGCTGCCATTAACAGAGTTGAGCATCTCCTGGGTCGCAACTAGTGGGTGAGTGCCTTTTAGGGTGCTGAACGATTCCACTCGGATAGTGAGATCGGTGTTGAGGAGCCTCCACTTTGGGTTCGGGTGACGTATGGCTCAGTCCAAGAGGATGACGGCAAGAGATTGAGTGTGGTTCGCTGTCCAAGACTCTGTTTGGTCATCCAAAGGCACCGTCCATTGCCTTGTGCCATAACGCTCAAATGGATGCGAAACTGAGGAGCAGGCAGTGAGTAAGTGATCCAGGCAAGAGTGCAGCAGATCACTTCATGACCTCTGAGGGGAGCTAGGTTTCGTTTCACTTGCACGTCTGACTTCTCCCTGCTGTGCTGTAACCGTCCTGGCAGGTGACCTGTTGCAACAGCTTTAGAAGGGATTTTAGTGTCCTGTGCCGCATTCCAGTTTCCACAGGTGAACCCCCTTGGAAGTGTGTCTTATCTGCCTTGTCCTCCATGACGGTTTAGAGTGAGTTTACCTGCTGTACTCAAACTGCAGGAACCTTCACCGCTGTGCTACCCATGTCAAAGAATCGTGACCTTGGAGAAACGCCGTCTGCATTCATGTAAACACAGCTCTAAGCCCCCTTGTGCATGTCCTATTGTTGGGCAAACCATGCTGTCCCTCATCAGGACATCCCAACATTCCCACCACGTATGATTCCACCGGAGAGTTGCACAATGGGATGCAGGGATTCCACACAGGGTCCGGCTCTCTGAAAGTTCCAGATGCAGGCAAATTGTCGTCCTTGAGGTTGCAGTTAGATTTCCAACGATTTTCTAATGTGCTGCTGGAAGCAAATAGTATTGAATGTTTCCTCCCTTGTCTGTTTTTTCGCTGTAATGCAACTTGGCCCACAGATAATGGACTGCTGCACTGATGGAAACTAACGCCAGGGTGCTGTTGACTTTTTGACACCTGTAGCATCTCTCCATGATGACCGTGAAATCTCTCTCAATGCATTACTGTAGTGTTACTGAGGTATTCCACACCCTGCTGTAGGAGGATAGACGTGAACCATGATCTGAGCTTCAGGCATTTGCCTCTTCAGAAAGAAGGTGTTTCTGTGAAGCACAACACAATGGCGCAATTTCGTCTTTGTTACGCAGACGTCGCCAACCGGCATTTCTAGTTCAGTACCCGTCACACTCCCTCGGAAGCTGTCACATTTGAAAGGTCTCAACATGTGCCTGTCTTACACACTTGCTACGATGAGCAGCTTTTCTGCATTCTTTTCTCACAGCTTTTGGTGACTGTCAAACTGTCTAAAAATCAAACTGGTTGCTGAAGACCAACATAATTTAGATTTCAAAGATGTTATCTAAATCTGAACTCCCATACAGTTCTGCGTTGTGAGAAAAGTGAAAGTGGACTGAAAAGCTGGGAGAGGTTGAACAAGGAAAGGTCCACTGTCACCCGATGCTATTCGCTTGCGGTACTTTACCGTCCTTTCATTAAACAATGCAGACATTTGTACTGTAACTGAACTGCTGTGTTCTAGCTGAGCAGCATGGTTTTTTTTTTTTTGGCCTGGACTATGGTGATGTGTTCGTCATACAGCATCACGCTTCTATCCCCCTCTGCGAGGGCAGTGGATATAAGGAAGGATGACTCAGTGTTGGCAGGGGGGTGAAAACTGAATCAAGCTCATGGATGCTTTAGTTTAACAGTCTATGGGAGTCCTTTACAAACCTTGTGTCTGTATGGTTTCCATACTGTGCTGAGCTTGGGCACTTTGCACATGGCATGATGACGTGCTTGGTGTGAAAACTGAAAATATAACGGCTAAAAATACACCATGGTTAGCAATGAGTAAATTACATCACAGCATGGGTGCACTACAGGAAAAATATTTAAAATCACTGTTATGAAACTCAGGTTTAGCCTTTTGGTCTCTCGCTGTGGATTTATCTTCCAAGTGTGAGTTCACCCGCTCAGCCTGGTCTGCTCTGCCCCGACCCACAGAGAGGCCATCGTCCTGGGCAGCACGGACTTCACGGAGGACGATGTGGAGCGCATTGTGGAGGAGCTGGGGAAGGAGTACAAGGGGAACGCCTATCACCTCATGCACAAGAACTGCAACCACTTCTCTTCAGCCCTCTCAGAGGTAAGGTAAAAGTCAGGCCCCCTCCCCCACATTCAGAGACAGGAAAGCCTGATCAGCCTCTCTTGTTTTTCTCTCTCTTCGCATACACCTGTTTGTGTGTGCGTCTGCGCGTGTGCGTGGGTGTGTGTGTGTTTGAGAGAAAGAGAGAGCGTGGTCAGGGGAAATGAAAAGGCTCAGCTGAAAGTTCTCTGAAGTCACAATCTCAGCTCATGCATCACTTTCACTTTCCTTTTCATTGCAAACTTTGGAATGTGGTGGTATAGACTGGTGTTCAAGTTCGGTATATTTTCGTGTGCCTGTCCCACTGACTGCATTCCTCTCTGTGCTGCCTGCAAAATGGCACACAGGAGCAGCTGAAGAGCAACTTAGACACAAAGTTTTACTACAGCAGATGGGGAAAAGGGAAGTGTAAGGGAATGCATGGGAAGAAGTCCTCGGAATGCCTCCATCTGGACAACTGCTTTCCCAGCACTTGCGGTCCTGCCTGAACGCTTCGTGACCACGCTGTTACTCCAGCTGTATATATGAGCAGTTTGAGCCATTTTCTGCTTTTGTTTAGTTTTTTTAAGGTAAACAGACAGAAAGCAATAAGAACACATTCAGAGAAGTTCCAAAAACCTTTTCCAAGGTGATGATATGATCGCCGCTGATACCTTAAGTGTGCCTCAGAATAACTCGGAGAGATGGTGAAAGATCTCAACTTCTCCATATTCTGTTCTCTATTATCCTGAATAGGTTTCATGTCTCACTGAGCACAGTTCTATGTGCCTCCACCCATTTTGATGCTGTTTACTTGGAATTAATTGAAAAACTGATGCTGAAGCAATGCACAGCTGCACAACTGATGCGATGCAGACACTGTGAGAAGCTTCGACCCCTGAGCGCTCCAAGTGTGGAAGGGCTTGGTCCAGATGGCATGGAAGCAAAAAAAAAAAACAAAAAAAAAAAACGCCAGCCAGCTTACATTATGTCATCTGAGGTGTGCAGAAGCAATTGGCCGGACGGTGGAATAAATCTGTAAATGCTCTGTAAGCTGGTTTCCCAGGGTAAACAAGGAGGTGTAATTACACTGCTGGGCTGAGTGTTGGGAAGAGATTAGCGCTGTGCGCGGCCTGCCCAGACGTGCTGCTGGTGTCCCTCGACCCACACAGCAGCTACACACTTGTTGCACTTCCTGCTGCTCTTCCTATCTCGTGCCTGACGTGTTTAAGCATGAGAAGCGGCTTGTCTAAGCTCCGCTGCAGCATTTGCTGGCGAAAATGAACGATGGCGAGGTGTCTAATAGACCTGTTACCATCAGCACTTCAGCATAGCTTTAAAAGTCTCAAGTGTAAAACAAATTAGTTTGGTGGTTCCTGTCTCGTCCAATTCGGAACCTGGTTTGTACCTGGGACTGCTGGGCTTTCCATCTCAAAATTAGTCTTTGAGGTCGAACTTTCAAAACATTGATCCAGAAGTTAACACGTTGACTTGCAACTTATTATTCTGTAGAAACCCCACCAAAGACAGATTTATTTCCTTGGTGGGGCAGATTTTAAGGTTTTCTATATTTACATTTGTTCATTTTGCTGATGCTTTTTTCCAAAACAACTTACATGTTGTGCTACTTACACTGATTTACCTGTTTATACAGCTGGGCAATTTTTACTGGAGCAATGTAGGTACTACAGCTGGAGGTGGGATCCAAACCTGTGATCTTTGGGTCCAAAGGTAGCAGCTGTAACCACTATGCTAACAGCTACCCTGAGATAATGCAAAACTTAAGGCAATTATTGTGTAGCAGGAATGAATGTGGGACTTGTCTGTAGCTGACAATGTGCATGGCCAGGACTGTCACTTTGGTACACCTTAGCGGCTAAGAGCACTTTATCTTTTTCGTTGTAGTTTGCCATCATTCTGTGAAGAAAAGATGAGTGGTCTTGGTAGGTGTTTTTCACTCTGGGATGCGTAGAGAGAGGGTGTTTCACACTCTGTCCACATCGTAGAAAAATTGAAATAAAACAATCACTAAATATACACACACACACACATTTTCAGAACCGCTTGTCCCATACGGGGTCACGGGGAACCGGAGCCTACCCGGTAACACGGGGCGTAAGGCCGAAAGGGGAGGGGGACACACCCAGGACGGGACGCCAGTCCGCCACAAGGCACCCCAAGCGGGACTCGAACCCCAGACCCACTGGAGAGCAGGACTGTGGTCCAACCCACTGCGCCACCGCGCCCCCTCCCACTAAATATAACAAACTCAAAATAAATGTAGGAGTTTAAAACCGGTTACTTGTCCAGTAATGGAAACTGCAGAAACTGTAGAAATACTCCAGTAAAATTACCCAGATGTATAAATTACGTAGTGGTAAGAAGCTCAGCGTAAAAGTCTCACATTGCACTTCGCCTTGGAGAAAAGTGTCAGCTAAACGAATCAATAATAAATAACAGTGGTTGAGCTTAAGTCATTTTTGTTGTATGGGCGTGGTATTTCCAGGAACAATGTTTCTGTGTTGGAGCGCTTCACATTGTCACCGTGCACATCTCTGCCCACGTTTTCCGCGTTTAGGGCCGCCTTGTTTGTTCCAGTTTGTTCACGGGGCCTCCTGCAGCCACTCTCTCCTCCAAAGTGGGTTAATCCCATTACGAGTCATGCACACCAAGATAATCCACTCAAAGGGCCTCCTTGCAGGAAAGAAGAACATGCATTCTTTATGACTGCTCTCCTTTTAGCTCTGCTGCAGTCAGGTGCTGATAAGGTAACGGAAACCTTGGATGCGTTTGCAGGGGCTGATGGGTAGCAGCTGTGGTTTGTTGTTCGTTTGTGGCCTGTTGACAGGACGGCACGTTGAGATAACTGATCAGAGGTGTGCAAGTAGCTGTTTTCTGCAGAGAGAAAGTAGAAGCCAGGATTGACTGCTGCAGATGTGGTAGATGAGTTGCTATAACCCTCGTCTTTCTCAGCACATTTCTCAGGCCGTGCCGAGAAATCAGAAATCAACAAATCGTTCAAATCAAATTTTAATGAGTACAGTAAGATTGTGGTGACCCCCTCCAAAAGTACAGGCAGTTTTTCCCCTGAATGTTTTACAGAAAAAAATGTAAGTCTTGTTCACCAATGTGGGCGCAAAATTCAACTGTAGTTCCCTCAGCACTTGCACTTGTAACAAGACTGGTAAAAATGGAGCTGTGGCTACTGTGGTGGTTGAGAGCCGTGGAAGGACCTGGGTTGAAATCCCCACTGCTGCTGTAGTACCCTTGATCAAGGTAGTTGTATTGAAATGATACAGGAAAAAATGTTCACCTGTGAAAATGGGTAAATAATTGAGTAGATTAGTGTACAAACACTAACTCGAGGTGCAGCCCCTGGACTTAAAGGCCACAGGTTCAAATCCCATCTCCACCTGTCATCCCTTTGAGCTATATGTGCCTACCCTTGCTGCTGTAAAAATATTAAATGTTAAAATGTAGGCAGTAATGATTATTGCTCTGCAGCTCTGGGGGCTCACTCCGCTGTCCCACGTTTGCAGATTCTGTGCGGAAGGGAGATCCCGCGCTGGGTGAATCGGCTGGCCTACTTCAGCTCCTGCGTACCCTTCCTCCAGAGCTGCCTGCCCAAGGAGTGGCTCACTCCTGCCGCCCTACAGTCCAGCGTCAGCCAGGAGCTCCAAGGTGAACTCGAGGAGGCCGAGGACGCCACCGCCTCCCTGCCTTCCTGCTCCACCTCGCCGCTGCCCAGGGCCGGCCGCCACCAGCCCCGCCGATAGGCCACGCCCCCCCGCCTCCGTGCACTGACTGGTCTGGCCTCCCATGCCAGTTAACACGGCCTCTCCTTACTGACTGGTGCTCAAGCAGCTGTGTGGACAAGCCCCGTCTTCTACCCAGCCAAGCCCTAAGCCATGAGGCCGTGTCATCACGGGAAAACATTACTTACATGTTACTTTTCTGACAGAAAGCTGGAGGAGACTTTATTTTTTGTTAATTTCAACACCCTATGACTTTTTTTGTTTATTTACTCAGGATTCTTAAAAATGTAGTCCAGTTTATATCCAGTGTTCTGTTATATCCAGATGTTTTGTTTGTATGCTTTCTTCTGTTTCTTTTCTAACGCTATAGTGATCACTCAGCTTTTTCAGAATGCACGTAGTGCATTTTAAATCTTTTGTAAAAAAAAAAAAAAAAATTAAAAAATAAACTAAAAAGGCGTATTTGCGCAAAAGGAGAGTTTGACCCGGGCCAAACACTACCAAGTGTTTCTTATGACACTGCTAACATCCCACTTTGGTGGCCGTGCCTGAACATTTTTACGGTTGTCGATCGCGGAGCTCTGCACTTTTTCTCTACGGTTTACCTGGTCGCCTACCCCAGGCAGCCGACTCCTTCGTACCCCTAAGAACCAGCTCCACATGTTTGACACCCGTAGGTTTTTAGTCTTCTGTGTAGCAAAAAGCTTTGTATCCCATTTTAAAACGATTAAACAGAGTATACAGAACGCAGTGCTGTTTTCTCCTGGCGTGGTGATTGCGGTCCTGCCCACCTGTACTCACTGTCATTTCCTGCTTCTCCCAGCGAATCTCTAAAGATGATAATGAGAATTTTTCCTGATCAGTGCTGCTGTACTTTGTATTAATGAAGCACCAGATACTAATTGGGTCTTCTCCTGCAAAAGGGTGGGCAGCAGGGTATTGTGGGTACCGTGGAGGCGTGGTTTCCTGCAACGTTTCATCCGGTGAGAAGCACAGACGTCCCCATGTCTGACCTACCATGGTGCAAAGTCACAAAGTGTCTGCAGTGCGACTGACCAGTCGTTCACTCTGCTCGTGTGTCCAGTTTTTGCAGCTGGATTTTTATTATTTTTTTAAGATGAAGACTGTTCCCCACCTGTGATTCGCAAGGAGTGGAGCACGGACTCGTCATGCTTGCGCCACGCTGTGTTCCTGTGTCGTACGCGAAGGCAGACCTGTCCCCACGTGTGCGCTCGAACCGCACCGCAAATCATGGGTACCGCGGATGCCCACCTTTCCGATGCTGACTCACTTCTCTGATGCCTGAGAGATTACTCAACTTCCCTCCTGAGCTCACATGGAAAGCAGTTTTAACAGTTCATAATACAGCTTGTCCACAATGTGTGAGCAAAAATGCTCATCTGTAAGTTAAAATCTTTTTCTTTTCAACTTGTATGTTTTATGTTTTTACCCATCTTACTCTTCTATGCGGTGGCCTCAGTTAAAGGCAATGGCAGCAGAAGGGAACAGTTTTTCATTTTGACCTCAGTGCTGTTCCAGGTGTTGGGGGCAGCTGGTGGCGTCGCGGTTAGAGCTGCCCCTTTACGCTGTGAAAGGCCTCAGGTCTGAATCCGACATCCTGCTCACCCTAAGCGGAGTAAAAGTTTCCCATCTGTACGAATGGATAAGTAATTGCAAAACATACCTTAGGATTGTAAGGCACTTCTGAGAAAAGCATCAGGTGAAAACCTACGTGTAAATCTTCATGCAGCAGAAGCTGATTCAACACTGGTTGGGAAGTGGCTCTAGTCTAGGTTTGTAGGGCAAGTTTGCCACCTTGTGGTGAAGGGGAACTTCCTGTGTCTGTCCTGCGAACGAACGCATGCGAAGCACTGAATTTCAAGTGAGGGAGGGCCTTTTTTTTTTTTTCCCCTCCCCCTTTTTTGAGACTTGTAGGATCGGCTTTGTACTTGTCTCAGTACCTGTCTTGCAAAGCGTCTGCTGGGTTTTACCGTATTGCCCGCCCTGACTTCACAGGCCTTGTTGCTAATCTGCACTGGTTTTAACATTTCTGAACACACACTGGCTGAATACAGTCCAAAATGCATATTGCCTTCACTTTTTTTTGTATTCTAAAAATATGAATAAATGGAGGGACAAAAATGGTACAGTAACTTTTGGGGACTGAGTTGTACCGGTGAGACTGAGCCTCATTCATGTTGGGTTGCTGTTATCGTGGTTAACAAAGTTCAGCTGTTTACAATTAATTCGTTCATACAGTTGGATAGTTTTGCTGGAGCAATTTTAGGGCAAGTACCCTGCTCTCTACGTGGTACTACAGCCAAAGGTGGGGTTGGAACCAGGGTGCTTGGAGTCCAAAGGTCACCCTAACCAGTACGCCATCTGCTGACCTTATGTTTTGTACTCTTTCTGTTACTGAAGAGCAATATAACACACCTTGTCAGCCAGGCTACTAACCGCAGGCTTTATGCACTGGAGATGCAGCATATCCAAATTTCCAGATGAGCCTCCTCCTACACTCCTGTCACTCTTCCAGACACTGTGGGGATGGTTGCCGTGGTAACCGTTCCCGCATCTGGCGGCCGAACACAGAACCTGCTACAGCAGGGGAAGGCCTTCGCGATGTCTCTGGGGTCATTCTTCACGAAGAGGAACAGAAGGGGGTCCACGAGTGGGCTGAAGTCCAGCAGGATATTGGTGATGGCTTCCACCTCGTACTGCCCGCCTTTCATGGACAGCGATGTCAACAGTGTCTTTAAAACAAAGGGCAGAAAGAGCAGAGTGTAGTCGCCCAGAAGGAGTGCGAGCGTACCCACGATCCTTTTCCTTTCGGTGCTTGGCAGCTGGGAAGTGGAGCAGCATAAGACCCTGCATGAATCCAGAAAGAGGAAGATGAGGCAGGGCAGGGGGAAGAGCAGGCTGATGGAGAAGACCAGCAGGTAGCCCTTGATGGCGAGAGCCAGGAGGGCGAGGGGCGTCACCCAGGCGATGAGCGATACCAGCGTGGAGCGCCTCACCGTGCTGTAGCGGCTGTACCACCGCGGGTGGGCGGAGCGCACGTGGCTTTCCATAGCCACACACACCATGAAGGAGATGTTGGTGATGACGCCATAATAGAAGACGAGAGATGCGGAGTCGGGGGCCGGGGTGGCCGAGGTGCCCCCATGCTGCATCCCGGTCTTCGGGCGGCCGAAGAAGTTGAACGCGTTCGTCACCAGGAGGTTGATGATGTAGACGGGACCGGTGCGGTCGTCCTTCACCGAGTGGGACAGGACGTAGATGGCCAGGCAGTTGAGGGGCACCCCGATGCCGAGGGTTACCCAGCCCACCACATCCGTGACCCTGTCCAAGGTGCTCGTGTAGCTGCTGTTGGACGAGTTGTTTAAATTTGTGAAGTTAAAGCTCTCCATGCAGTTTGGGGGAGGAGCTGTATGTGGTGGTGGTGGTGGTGTTGAGGTGGGGGTAGATCTTCCACAAGCGCACCTTGGTATCGTTCTCAAGCACTATAGATGCTCTGCCAAAGAAGGAAAATGAGGGCTATGACTGTTTCTCCCCTCAATCCCACCTGAAAAAAATTCAAAATATAGCAAAGTGAAACAGAGGACATGCATCACACTTCGAAAATTTTTTAAAATATTACGTTTTATAATATCTATATTAATGCTGCCTCCACCCAGCAAAGCCCAAGAGTGATTTGACTGCTCGGGAATAAGAGACACCATGACTGGGTAAGGACTACGGTAAGTATTAGCTGAGAAACAAGCTGGATAAGCTTGGATCAGCCTTTCAAATTTGATTAAAAGTGAAAGATTCTGTAAATACCGATTTATTTCAAATCTGATTAAGAGTGAGCTAACTGAGAAGTTAATGTGCTAATAGAATGGAAAGTGTCCAGTGTGTTGAGAAGAAGGTCTTAAAACTTCTTGACTTTTGGAACATCCCTTGGAGTTCCAAAAATAAAAATTTATTTCTGAGTCCTAGAGGCTTTCCCAAGAGGGGGTAAAAACACTGTACTGTACTGGATGAAGAGTACGGGAGCGCTTAATTCACCTGGCTTTCACAGTGTTTACTGCACTTGTCTGGTGGCAAATGTCTCAAGTTTTTGGGATGAATCTGTCAACAAGCCCGAAAAGGAGATTGGGGGACAGCGTTTCGTTGTTTTCAGACCTTTTAAATTTTAATGTAGCTTCTTAAATTATTCTAGTTATACTCAAGACTTCCTGTAAGTAAACCGAGGGAAATATTACGCCGCGTCACTGTGAGAGAAGAGCGCTCTATAAAAAAAAATTTGAATTGAAATTGAAGATATGCGTTATATCGATTGTGTGCATAATAAATAAGCCAGAATCTGGTGAACATTGGATGTGCTTATGGGGTGAACAGGCCAGCAATGTGGAGTGTGAAAATAACATTTTCTATTCTCTTTAATTTTAAACTATCTTGAATTATATTGTTTGAAGTTAATAAAAGCGATGGTGGAAAAAAAGCCTTGCATAATATTTTGTTGCTATAGATATGTTAATTTCTACAGAGCTGCACCGGCGAATAAACGGAGGCACGTCTTTATCGTGGTCTTATTGAGCTTGTTTTATTGGTTGAAATGACTTTGGAATTATGGACAAATCGAGTTACAGACAAGACTGTTTGCGAGGTGAAGAGCTGGAGTACAGTAAGACGGCTGATCATGATATGATACAAATTGAAAACTCAGTATGTAGAAATGACAGGTGACTCCAGCTTTAAAACTCAAGAAATTTGGCCCTCAAGTGTCTCAGCTGATTCCGTTGGTTTACAGTGAAGTACATCAGGCTGAATGCTCTGAGTGTCCAGTGAAAACGTCTCGGCCAGGGTTCTGATCCAGTGCCTTGAAGTACCTGTCCCAACGTCTTCATCCGTCCCTAATGACTCCAGCAGGTTCTTAAGAAGATCCGTCAGGAACGGGCATCTGGAATCGCAGAAGAGAGGAGAGTGGATGTCCTACCTGCGAACGTTCTTCACCCGGTGTCCCGGTTCCGGTTCTGATCCTGATCCTGGTCCTGGTCCAGAAGGGAAAACATACCAAAGCGCATCAGTTTGCCTTCGCGGCTCCTGTCCGGCTGTGATCACATCCACTTTGCCGCTTTCCAGCTGCCTTTTAGCTCCTTCAGAGTACTGTAAATGATCAATAAACATGCAAAAATAAGACGATCAAACGCTCCTGTTCTCCCAAATGGATTAGATATGCAAATTTGGTCGTGAGGCCATGCGGTATCACTGACATGAATGCAAAACATCACATTTGCAGGGCTAGACTGTGGGAAAGTCGAGAAGACGGATGGGGAATTGGACTTCGATCACGAATTTCCTACAGTCTGAAAATGCGTTCCTTTCCCTCCGTTTTTCTTTTCATTCTTAGTAGGGTTAATGTATCAAATTATTTCAGGTTTTTGAAGAATTTTGAAAATGCCCTGTAGATACTTGTTTGCGGTAATCTGTCGTCCCATTATTATGTTTCTGTTTTTCCTCCTTTTTCCAAGGCAACTTAGTGCGTTAGATAATCGGCTTTCGAATGATTTACCCGACAACAGGACTCTCGTACTGTATGAATTTCAGGGACGTAAGCTGATCAAGGGCAGAGGTTTAGTTCTACCGAATGAGCGACGGAAGCAGCTGCTTAGGGCCCCGCGGCCGTCAGGGGACCCTAACAAATTAGCTGTCTCGCAAATTCCGTGAGTGCAAAGCGGTGAAGGCCAATCGCGTCAGGAAAAAGAACATTTATTTGATGCTTTTCTTCAAATCAACTTATAATTATTTAGCTTTTTATACAGCTGAGTCATTTTTACTGGAGCAGTTTAGGGGAAGGACCTTGCTCAAGGGTACTACAACTGGCAGAGAGTCTTGAACCTGCAACCTTTGGGGTCATAAGCAGCAAGTCTAATCATAACACTACCAGCTGCCCTGGAATCCTATACAGTTACAGTGTTTTTTTAATTTTATTTTTTGGCATCATTAAATTAATTGAATGCTTTAGCATTTGATAATAAAATTCTGCGATTTAATAAATTCTGTCTTTAAAGGTTCAAAGTTATCATATTGAAAAGGTTTGGGTTATAAGTATTTACATTTATTCATTAAGCTGATGCTTTTCTCCAACGCAACTTACAATATTAAGGCTGCAATTATTATAAGCTTGCTATTATTTATATAGCTGGGTAATTTTACTAGAGTAATGGAGGGTAAGTACCTTACTCAATGGTACTACAGTCAGAGGTGGGAATCAAACCCACAACCTTTAGAGCCAGAGGAAATAACTGTAACCACTACGCTACCAGCTGTTTATTGATCATATTGTTATAAGCATTGCAATATTGTTATTGCTGTCTTTACACTTGTCAAAATTCTGCTGCTAACTGCTTTTTAGAATTTTGTACCGTTCGTATCATTAAAATAATTGTCGGGACCGATTCGACGGCATGCATAAATAATGAGAAAAACGCAGGGGAATAGTGACTGTTTTACATGTTGCATAACTGGTTTTCTACACCGAAGAGAGTACAGCGTTCTGAAAGGCGAGCAGGTTTATGACAAGAGCTTCGCTTTCTGACCCCATTACTTTCTTTTCACTCAATAAATTTGGTATTTTCATTGAGATATATATATGCATATGTATATATATATATTTGTATTAGAGTCATCCACTGAAGCACAACGCAGAGAAAGTCTTCGGTTGAACCTTGTTGGCTTAGAGCAGCACAGGTGGACCGACTGAAACTCTCAATACAGCAGTAAGAACATCGTTACTGTTATTACTCTGGTGTCAACGGCTTGCTGAGGCTATTATTTGAAGACGGTTCTAATTTTACCTGTTTCTTCACGTGAAATCATACCCTTTAAGCAAATTATTGTACTTTTTACAGAAGTTAGAGAATCCTGATACAAATAGTATATCATTCAAACTGTCAGCGTTGATCCATATGGAGAAGTTACATGAGGGCAGCACAGCAAGATGAGCCGCTCTCTCACAGTGCCTGGGTGGTGTGAGAGGACGTGGGTTTAATCTCCACTCAGTCTGTGTGGAGTTTACTCCCTTTTTTGTGGCGTTCTTCCTTTTTCTGTGTGGGTTTCCACTGAATGCTCTGGTTTCCTCTCACAGTTCAAAGACAGGCTGTGGATTGGTGACTCTAATTCACCCATAGTGTACGTGGGGTCTTCCAGAATAAGCAGGTCAGAAAAAGGGGTTTTTGGCCTTGACGTTTTTTACCGCGGTCACTTATCCAGTGTTATGATAGGCAGTCAGTCAGTTATTTTTTCAATAAAGGAGCCAAAAAAACACATTTACTGCTAGTTCAAATTCCAGGAAGGATCTTACTGGTGTATCCATGCAAAGGTATTTTACCAAAACACTATTCAGGTGTACATTTTTATTCCTTCAATAAACACTACATTCATAATATTAAAACAAAGTCTGAATTTATTCTACATATAATAATAAAAATCAGTTTCAATCCTCAGACAAAACAGAAAGATGGTTGTTTAGTTTTTCTGACAAAGTGTTAACTCAGGAGTAGAACATATTACAGCAGTTCTGAGTGGGGGGGGTGGAGGGAGGTCATTCCACCGTATCCGAACCAGAACCAAAATCCTTCGTGGTTTTCATTTGATTATTGCAATTACAGTAATCATCAAGCTTGAATAATGCAGCTACAATGAAAAAATATATAGACTATTGTTTAAATGACATAACAGTGGTATTTCACTAATGTTAAGATAATCAGGGAGTCTTTACATGCAACGAACTGAAAGGAAAAAAAATGTAAATGTTGTTGGTGAGAGATTCCTATCGGTATTTTTTAGAGGACTCAAGTTCCTCTTTGGTATCCTGACGCTATATAAACACAAAAACTGTAAGAGTTTTCTGGCTACTGCTTCCACTTAAGACAGGAGGACACTGTTACATCCTTCCTCTCGCATCTTCTCCAGGTATGATGGTTAATGCGTAGCTCTGTGCCGGATCTAAGTGTACTATTACCATAGTAAAATACCTCTATATATCATTTAAAGAAATGGGTCAAAGATTACAAGTAGCTTACTGTAAAATGATAGAAATGTAACATTGTAAGTTGTTTTGTTGTTTTTGTTGTTTCTTACCGTATTTAGAATCATTTCTTCATAAACCATTTAACACATTCCTACTACAGACAGTTTAGTTTTACAATGTAAAATATTTGATGTGACATAAAAAAGAGACATGAAAAAATTAGGAAAAATAAGATTTCAAAGAAAAAAAATATGATAAAGCCGCAGGCAAGGAAACAAGCTGATAAAAGAGAAAAAAGCTTTGGGGTATCTCTACCACTAGCTAATAGATTCCAAAGTTTAGGGGTCCTGCTCTTAAATCACTCACTCATGTGTTTATGTATTATTTTTAGTATTAGAAGGAAGACTGTGATGTACAGTGCAGTTAGATTTTCATACAATAGTAAGAACTGATATCGAAGTGGGAGCGAAACCCTACAGATACTGGTACGTAAGCAGTAAAATCTTGAATCTTTGCTCTAATCTGTACGGGGGTCCGGTGTCGTGTCATACGTTGGGATTCTTCTGAATAAGAACGCTTGAAAAACTGAGAGAAGTTACCTGTGATTTCGAACCCAGGTCCTTCGAGTGGAAGGTGGCAGCTGGTTGCAAAGTGGTTAAAAGCACCGTCTTGAGTTCCTGTTCCTGCTGTAGGAGCCCTGAGAAAGGTACTTATCCTCAATTGTTCCGCTGAAAGTTGGTTTGCACAAAAGTTTGGTTGAATAAATACATGTAAACGTCACTCAAATGGAATTTCATACAAACTGCTGTCCAAGATCAGGGTTACATTGATTTCCCTGGGGAAGTTGTTGAGTGGTAGAAGGAACACTTTGAGGAGCACCAAGTCAGTAGACATGGCATCCAGGAGTGCCAGCAGATTGTGGGGTCTGCGGCCATTTTTCTGGTCAAGGTTACAGTGGTGGTGAGAGATGGTCCCAATGTTCGGAAAGAGGGAAGTGGGTGACCGCACTCCTCAGCTGTGCTGAGAAGATCTTTTCCAGGCTGTTAGACAAGGAGGTTCTGGTTCACAGTGGAGCTTCCCATGATTTTTTGTAAGATACACTGTTTCTATGATGACTTGTTGACCCATCTGTTGATACGGTTCTATCAGATGTTTAACTTTTTTCTTTTAACGTTCCGATTACTTAGCAAGGAACTACTGATCGGAGCTTAGTTACATCAGAATTACGCTAATTCTGAGTAAGAAATAAAATTCAAATCAAAATATGTGGCAAGTGACTGGACTGTTCTGTTCTGTGTCCTTTCAGGGAAATAGAAGCACCAGGAAGAAAGAAGAAAAGTGAAAGCAAACCTCTTCCAGTGCTTTTCCATTGACGTAGAACATCATGAACAAGAGCAACTCAAGCACAGATTTCATGACTTATTTTGAGGTTATGGCAGCATTAAACTTGGTAACATTTGCCATTACACTGCCTGCCATATTGTTCGCTATTTACGTTGTGTACCAGCAGATCAGGCTGAACCAGGCAGTGCATGTTTATGTCCTAAACATCCTCATCTCTGACATCCTCCAGTGTGTTGGTAGATTAGATGATTTGTTTGAACTACACAATTATTCAGTTTTAATCTGGACCATGTACTTTGCCATAATTCTCAATGTTAGTTTTATGATGTGCATCGCTGTGGAGAGATACCTAATGATCTCTCACCCCCTCTGGTACTCTATTCACTGCACCGTCAAGCGCTCCATCCTGACCTCTCTGGGAGTTTGGATGGTCTCACTTATTGTTACTGCTCTTGAATGTATTGGTGTTCACCTCCTAGATATGTTGATGTTCAATTACGTAATCCCTATCCTGCTGCTCCTTCCTTTCCCCTTGCTGCTGTTCCTGTTTGTGGGCACATGGAGAGGCCTCTCTAAGGCCCTCACTTTGTCCACTAGAGAGAAAAGACGCATTCTTGCCACACTGGGCCTCGTCATCGGCAGTTATACCTTCTTCTTCCTTCCCTTCATCATAGTGATTTTAAACTGGGACTCTGTTCCAGGCTACCTTGTTGTTTCTGCACAATTACTCCTGTGTATGAATCCACTTTCAGACCTATTGCTGTACATTTTTGTGAGAAAGGACAGGACCAGACACATATTGCAGGACATCTCCTGCTGTCATAGGTCACAAACTGACCATGAAGAAACAGATCAAACTGCAGTAACCAGTTTGTAGAAAACAGCTGGATGGGCATCACATCCACACTCGCACTGCAATCTACAGCACCTGATGCAGATCAAGCACTTGACCCCAATCAGAACACTTGGCTTTAGAAGAACCTCCTCAGCCCCTTCACACTTCAGTCCCGTGACAGCGGGACTTCTGCCCAAAATCTTATTTTGTGAGTGATTTTATGAGTTGTGCTCAATCCACGACTTGGTCAAACAGTGGCTCCTCATGTTAAAAATGTTTGTTGCAAATTTTCAAAGCTATAAACATGTTACATAAGTCCCACAGACCTCCATAGTCATGCATGTTCTGCTCACGTCTCCATCTCCCCACCACATGACTTTCCCTTCAGCAGAAACCATGGTCTAATACTGCAATCTATTAAATCATTGTTTTTCACTGAGCTGAGTGTTTATGAGCCTTGTAACACGGATGCTTTTTTAAAAATTTTCCTAAGAATAGATTTCCTTCCATTAAAACAATGTTTCCATGTTATATTTGTCATACAATTAGAGATGACACTCAATGTTGTACAGAATTGTTTTGCTGAAGATTCTTATGCACTGAGGATAATGCATATAATGAATGTCACGCTTTGTATTTAAACAGTGTTTCAGTCATTTACATTTTCATTTTTTGTCACTTAAAGCGTATAATAAAACCCTGCTTCATTATAAAGGATTATCACGGATAGTTTTGTATGTGGACTGTGTAATTCAAAATGTTCTCACTTAATTCTTGATATGTTGTACTTTTGTTCATTGTGGCTACAATGTAAAAATGCCATACTTGCAACAGTTTGTGTGACTTAAATAACAAAATGCAAATTAAATAACAGAAAACAAATGAACAAATTTTCATGGCTTATGCTCAACTTATTTGCATACACCTTTATACTGATGCACAAAATGTCTAAACAATGCGTACTGTTGCATGCTAGGTTTGGGTGTCTTCAGTTCCTCAATTTGGCGGCAGCTTTTCATGTTCCGATACCTCACTGTGGTATCAAAGTGTGGAGAAAGCAAAGACACTTCTGTGCTTCTGTATGTATGATGAGGTAAAATGATACTTATCTCTTTACTGTGGGTTTCTGAGCTGCAGCGAAAGCTGTTGCTGTGGAAAAATTGTCATGAGAACTATTTTATTAAGAGTGCGGCGTGAAGTTTGCACAATATTCAAAAATCAGGGAAGCGGTGAGCACACGGAGCAGCACTTCTGCTCTTCAGGCAGAGCCGTGACTCCAACTCCGTCTGTGTGGTCTTTGCATGTTTTCACCCTGTTTACATGGGTTTCCTCCAGGAGCTTTTGGTTTCCTCTTCAGGATCAATCACGTGACACGTGTTTCGGGTGGACTGGTGACCCTAAATGCCAACGGGTCCAAACTCTGGGCTGCAGAGTGACGATGGGGAAAATTAAAGACTCACACGGACCTCAAATTATGGAGGGATCTCCTACCAACCTGTTGTTTCTTCAGTTAAAACCATCTTCTTCAACAACACACAGCTCACTCACACACAGTCTGAAACTACTCGTCCCAAGCGGGGTCACGGCCAATCGGAGCCTAACCCGGCAATGCGCCGCGTGGCGGGGGAGGGGACACACCCAGGACATTGCCAGTCCATCGCAAGGCACCCCAAGCAGGAGTCGAACCCCAGACCCACTACAGAGCAGGACCTGGCCAAACCCGCTGCACCCCTCTCGCCACCAAACTGCAGTCTGTAATTAAACCACACAGACTCTTTACCACCTTCCCATCCCTACTCTCCCCTCCTCCTCCTCCTCTTCTTCCCTCCTCTCTCACTCCTGATGATTTTGCCTTGTTTTTCAGAGACAAAGTCAGCTCAGTCACAGACAAGTTCTTGGCATCCACCTGCCCTGATCATGTTGGACCTCCCTGCAATGTCACGTTCTCCGCATTTAATCTCCTCTCAGAAACTGAAATCTCTGAATCGTCCACTGTCACGTAGAGCCAACACCTTATCCCTCGATTGGAACCCTTCACCACTGCCACAGGACATTTCCCCACAACTTACCTTTTATCTCCAAAATCATCGACTGCTCACTCTCCTCCGGCTGCTTCCCATCTGCCTTCAGACCTCTCCTCATTTCACCACTGTTGAAGAAGCCCTTGTAAGAGACGAGGTAGGAGACAAGAGGTGCAGTTGCCTGTTGATGAAGGCTTTTATTCGGCCTTAGAGCGGGGAGAAGGAAAGGGATGGAAAAGGGGGACCAGGGAACAGATAGGGTGAGGTTTCGTGCGGATCAAGGGGGCTGGGAGAGTCAGGTCGGTCGGGACGGTCGGGACACGGGCGTCGTCTCTGAGATCGGGTTCGAGCTCGGGTTCGTCTCTGTCTCGTTCTCCTCGATCTCTTCCCTCTACCGCTGGGCACCGGGGAAAAAATAGGGAGTGTAATCAGCCCCAGCTGTGGCTGCTTTGCCCCCGTCTCCGCCCCCTCCCCGGGCCACCTCGGCGTGCTACACCCCTCTTTGGATCCTGACTCAGTTCAGAACTACAGGCCAGTCTCTGTCCTCCCTTTTCTATCAAAAACTCTGGAACGGGCAGCCTGTGATCAGCTTTCTGTAATCCTCACCCAGAATGATCTCCTTGACAGGTATTAGTCTGGATTCAGAGTTGGACTTTCCTCTGAGATAGATCTCCTGGCAGTGTCAGATGCTCTCCAGTCGGCCAGAGCTGCCCCCCCCCCCCCCTTTCTCCTCATCCTCCTTGACCTCTCAGCAGCATTGGACACTGTGAACCACCGGATTATACTCTCCTCTCTTTGCTAGGTCTAGCTTAGCATCAAAGGAACTGCACCGGAATGGTTTGAGTCCTACCTATCAGACAGGTGCTACCCAATAGTCTGGTGGGCCTCCTGATCATCCCTTCAGCCTCTCTCATGCATCCACTCGCATGGTGGTTTGTAGTTCATGTCTGTGTTTATATGTGCTGGCGACCAATAAACTTTGCACATGTTTAAAAGATACAAAGACACACACACACTCTCTGAAACTGCTTGTCCCAAGCGGGGTCCAGACAAGACAAACAGGAGAGGATGCCAGTCTGTCGCAAGGCACTCTAAGCAGGAGTCAAATCCCAGACCCACCAGAAGGCTGGACCCAGCCCAGTTAAATAACTAAATGTTAATAGGATAAATAGTTGAACAACTGGCTTTGAATAGGAGTTCATGGGAAAAAACAGGGCTCTTCTGAAGGCAGTTAGTGTATGGAGTCATGCTGGGTCCACTGTTTGACTGTGCCAAGTGAGCGTTGGGAGGCAGCAGGGTGTTGAGAAATCTGACTGCCTCAAGGAAGAAACTGGTGTGGAGCTTGCTGGTGGTGGTACAGATACTCCTGTACCTTCTGCCCGAACCCCAACGTCAACCCTAACCGTATTTCCAACCCTAACCCTAGCTCCAACCCTAACTCCTAACCCTGACCCTATCCCCGACCTTAGCTTTAACCCTTACCCTAACCATTACCTTGACCCCTGCCCTCATCCAAGCCCTCTCCCCAGACAACACATGAGCCAAAAAATTTTTTCTTAAAAAAATCTCCCATCCACATCCTATCCCTATCCAAGCATAGAAACCTGCCCAGTAGACCTAAACTCCAACCACATCACAACACATTCATCACAGAAATTTCAACCCCACCTGCAACTCCAAACCAGACCCACAAGAGAGTGAAATGACTCCGCAACAAATAAACTAAAAAATTCTCTGACAACACATGGGACTCTTGATCCACATCTCTCCCACAACCGGACACCCCACAGGCAAACACACACATACATAACGCTTTTACACACCTCCCAGCAATGCTTCCTTCACCAGCATCACTCCACCACACACAAACACACGTAAAACAAAAGGGACATGTTACAACCTGGAGGAGAACATGGTGTTGCCAGAGCAACCGAAACACAGCGGTGTGTATGAAGCCCATAACTCTCCTCAGCTTAACCCTAGCTCTAACTCTAACCCTAGCACTAACCCAAACCTTAGCTCCAACCTTAACCCTAGCTCCAACCCTAACCCTAGCTATAAACCTAACCCTAGGCAAAAGGACGAAGAGTCCATGAGAGGGGTGAAAGAGGTCATCCGGAATGCCGGTGGCTTTGCTGCTGTTGTTGTGTGAGGTGTCGATGGTGGGTAGATGGACTCCAATGATCTTTTCAGCTGTTCTCACAATTTGCTGTAAAGTCTTGTGGTCTGAGGCTGTGCAGTTCCTGTACCACACAGTGAGACAACTGATCGGGACGCTCTCTATTGTCCCTCTGTAGAAGGTAATGAGGATGGGATGTGGGAGTTTGGCTCTCCTCAGCCTCCGTAGGAAGCGAAGGCTCTGCCTGGACTTCTTGGCTAGGAAGATGGTGTTGAGAGTCCAGGAGAGGTCCTTTGTCATGCGCACATCAAGAAACTTGAAGCTTTTGACTCTCTCCGAAGTTGTTCAGTGTATTCTGCAAATTTTATTTCTGGTTTGTTCTGTTTTCAGAAGGTCAGTCTTTCACCTTCATATCCAAAGTGTACAGATTTTCAGATTTTTTTATTAGTTGTTGGAAGTTTTAAACTGAAGTTCTGGAGAAGTCATGGGCCAACCTTCTTGTACCACTTATCCATCACAAATAGGTAAGCCGTTATACAGACCAGATAAGCCTTTATACAACCGCTATTCCGGCATTGTATGTGATTTTGTGTATCTTGTTATTCTTAAAAAAATAAATGTTAAAAAATTTTTTTTTAAATTTGGTAGGAGGTTATCAGGATTCATCTACCCTGCGTTTTATGCACCTATTCGAGTGATGAACATCGGTGCATCAAGTGGAAGGTAAACAAACTAGGTTTACTTAAGAGTCACATGTCTGCAGCCATGTCTCTTTTTCTTAATGTAATGGACAAATTGTATTTTTGCTGAGATGTATGTCGCTTTAGACAAAAGCATCTGCTAAATGAATAAATGTAAATAAAGTACGGTAGTTAAAGTCCCACAGACCTCCCTAGTCCTGCATGTTCTGCTCACGTCTCCATCTCCCCACCACATAACTTTCCCTTCAGCAGAAACTATGGTCTAATACTGCAATCTATTAAATCATTGTTTTTCACTGAGCTGAGTGTTTATGAGCCTTGTAATAGAGATGCCATGCCATGCCATTGTCCAAACCGCTTGTCCCACACGGGGCGGGGGGGGGCCAGAGCCTAACCTGGCAACACAGGGCGTAAGGCCGGAGGGGGAGAGGACACACCCAGGACGGGACGGCAATCCGTCGCAACGCACCCTAGGTGGGACTCGAATCCCAAACCCACTGAAGAGCAGGACCAGGACCAACCCACTGCACCACCGCACCCCCTGTAATACAGATGCTTTATTTTTAATTTCCCTGAAAATAGATTTCCTTCTGTTAAAACAATGTTTCTATGTTACATTTGTCATACAGTTACAGATGACACTCAATGTTGTACGGAATTGTTTTGCTGAAGAGTCTTATGCACTGAGGATAATGCATATGATAAATGTCACGCTTTGTCTTAAAACACAGTATTTCAGCAACTTACATTTGTTTCATCATTTGTTTGTCAGTTTGTAAAAGTGTTGAATAAAATATGGTTTCATTATAATGGATGGTTTCATTTCATCAGTAGTTTATTATGTGGATTGTATACAGACAAAATGTTCTCACTTAATTCTTGATATGTTGTACTTCTCTCATCATATGTGCAGTATAAAATGTCATACTTGTGAATGTTGGTGTGATTTAAATAAGAAAATACAAAGGAAATAAAAACAAATCAGATCTTTCATGACTGGTTGACATATGTTAGTACAGTGAAAGACTGGGAAATGCACAGAGAAAACTCATGCACATCTTTTGCCTTGATGCAGATGCACAAAATGTCTTATAGAATAATGTTGCAATGCTGCCATTGGGTCTCTGTAGTTCCTCATCTAGGTGGCAGCTTTTCATGTTCAGATGCTTCGCTGTGGTTTCTCTAAGTGTGGAGAAAATGCAATATCATGTCTCAGAGGGAAATTGATACTCATCTATTTGTGGTGTGTTTCTGAGCTCTTGCTGCAGGAAAATGTTACAAGAATTATTTTACAAAGGGTGTGGGATACAGTGTGCACAATCTTTAAAAATCAGGTAAGCAATGAGCACACAGAGCATCTACTGGCAGAAAAGTTTGAGAAACAAAGATTAATACTTGAATTAATACTTTACTTAAACAAGAGATTCCTATCGGTATTTTTTAGACGACTCAAGTTCCTCTTTGGAATCCTGACGCTATATAAACACCAAGACTGTAAAAGTTTTCTGGCTACTGCTTCCACTTAAGACAGGAGGACACTGTTACATCCTTCCTCTCGCATTTTCTCCAGGTATGATGGTTAATGAGTCACATTGTGCCGGATCTAAGAGTACTATAGTAAAATACCTTTATATATCATTTAAAGAAATGAGTCAGAGATTACAAGTTGGTTACGATAGAAATGTAACATTGTAAGTTGTTTTGGAGAAAAGCAATAGATAAATGAACAAATGATAAAATAAATAAAAAGTAAAGGTACATCGAAAACAAAGGTTTTAACATCAGGGCAATTGTCACAGGATGAAGTGCAATTTCATGTTTATGTCATCCTTACTCTGTTTATACTCTTTGTCATTAACATGTACAATATTCTGCAGTGTCACAGTAAAACTTATGTAATGCTGTTCATCAGCCTTACTTGTTTTAAAGTGATTTTAACGTAATACTTAAAAGTTTTACAATTTTTTCTTCATTAATTTAACACGTAATGGAAAATTTTAGTTAATTGTACAAACAGAATTTAACCGATTTAATATTCAATGCTATAATAATTGGAAGTATGTAAATTTCCTTAATTTTAAAATTTAAATGAATACTCTAAAATAATTTTTGTTGCTGTCCTTAACATTCTTACATTAACACCAATGTAGAGTGTTATTATTCATAAATGTAGAGTGATGTAAAGTGGAATTAAGTTTATAAACAGTACACTAATAAGAACTGATATTGAAGTGGGAGCGAAACCCTACAGATACTGGTACATAAGCAGTAAAATCTTGAAGTTTATTCTAATCTGTACGGGGGTCCAGTGTCGTGTCATACGTTGGGATTCTTCTGAATAAGAACGCTTGAAAAACTGAGAGAAGTTACCTGTGATTTCGAACCCAGGTCCTTCGAGTGGAAGGTGGCAGCTGGTTGCAAAGTGGTTAAAAGCACCGTCTTGAGTTCCTGTTCCTGCTGTAGGAGCCCTGAGAAAGGTACTTATCCTCAATTGTTCTGCTGAAAGTTGGTTTGCACAAAAGTTTGGTTGAATAGATACATGCAAACGTGACTCAAATGAAATTTCGTACAAACTGCTGTCCAAGATCAGGGTTACATTGATTTCCCTGGGGAAGTTGTTGAGTGGTAGAAGGAACACTTTGAGGAACACCAAGTCAGTAGACATGACATCCAGGAGTGCCAGCAGATTGTGGGGTCTGGGGCCATTTTTCTGGTCAAGGTTACAGTGGTGGTGAGAGATGGTCCCAATGTTCAGAAAGAGGGAAGTGGGTGACCGCACTCCTCAGCTGTGCTGAGAAGATGTTTTCCAGGCTGTTAGACAAGGAGGTTCTGGTTCACAGTGGAGCTTCGCATGATTTTTTGTATGATACACTGTTTCTATGATGACTTGTTGACCCATCTGTTGATACGGTTCTATCAGATGTTTAACTTTTTTCTTTTAACATTCCGATTACTTAGCAAGAAACTACTGATCGGAGCTTAGTTACATCAGAATTACGCTAATTTTGAGTAAGAAATAAAATTCAAATCAAAATGTCATATGTGGCAAGTGACTGGACTGTTCTGTTCTGTGTCCTTTCAGGGAAATAGAAGCAGTAGGAAGAAACAAGAAAAGTAAAAGCAAACCTCTTCTGGTGCTTTTCCATTGACGTAGAACATCATGAACAACAGCAACTCAAGCACAGATTCCATTAATTATTTTGTGGTTATGAGAACATTAAACTTGGTAACATTAGCCATTACACTGCCTGCCATATTGTTTGCTATTTATGTTGTGTACCAGCAGATCAGGCTGAACCAGGCAGTGCATGTTTATGTCATAAACCTCCTCATCTCTGACATCCTCCAGTTTGTTGGGATTTTAGGCTTTTTCATCACACGAAACGATATTTTATTCATTATTTTTCTAAACATTGTAGGAGTTGCCATTCTTCTCAGTGTTAGTTTTATGATTTGCATCGCTGTGGAGAGATACCTAATGATCGCTCATCCCCTCTGGTACTCTATTCACTGCACCGTCAAGTGCTCCATCCTGACCTCTGTGGGAGTTTGGATGATCATTATTGCTCTAAACTCTCTTGGTATTTTATTTCTACACATGTTCCCTGTCCTGTTGATCCTTCCTTTTCCCTTACTGCTGTTCCTGTTTGTGGGCACATGGAGAGGCCTCTCTAAGGCCCTCACTTTGTCCACTAGAGAGAAAAGACGCATTCTTGCCACACTGGGCCTTGTCATCGGCAGTTATACCTTCATCTTCCTTCCTGCCATCATAGCGTTTTTAGCCGGGCAGAGTGTTCCATATTATTTTGGTCATGCTGCACAATCATTCGTATATTTGAATCCACTTTCAGACTTATTACTGTACATTTTTCTGAGAAAGGACACCAGACGCATACTGGAGGACATCCCCTGCTGTCGTAGGGCTCAAACTGACCATGAAGAAACAGATCAAACTGCAGTAACCAGTTTGTAGAAAACGGCCGGATGGGACTGATGTAAAAAATCTTATTTAAATGGTTCTGCTTCAGTCTGAAAGTTTTATTTTCGTTCAATCGATCTGAACTGTACTCGATCCATGACTTTGTTGAATAAAATGTCTCCTCACGGTACAAAAAGTTCAGTCACACATTTTCAAAGACAAAAACATGATATAATTAATTAATTTTTAATTGCACTTCTAAAATGTACAGGGTGTCTCAAAAATTGATAGAGTACACATTTAACTCTTGCAGTTCACTTCAGAAGTGCATAGATGTTAATTTTTTTCATCACTTGTCCCAAGTAAACTTTTGTCACAAACTATTTCTTGTACACCACACAATTACATCCAGTACATTATTTAAGGAGGATTTATTTCTACCTTAAAGTGTGTATACATTTCTTGAGACACACTGTATTTTGTAAAATTTTTCATGTGTTACAAAGCAAAGACATAAAACGTTGACAGTTGCTCCCAGTTGTGATTGAGAAGCCAAAGTACTGAATTTCTATCAAGACCTGTTGTCAGCTTTGCTTTTCGGTGTATTATGTGAATTTTGCTTCTGTTTTATAATATTTTCAGTGAGTCAGTCTTTAACTTTGATATCTAAAGTGTACAGATTTTCAATTTTATTAGTTGTTGGAAGTTTTAAAGGGAAGTTCTGGAGAAGTTGTGGGTCAACCTTCTTCTACCACTTATCCATCACAAATAAAGTAGAGTAAAGTCCCATAAACCTCCATAGTCCTGCATGTTCTGCTCACGTCTCCATCTCCCCACCACATGACTTTCCCTTCAGCGGAAACCATGGTCTAATACTGCAATCTATTAAATCATTGTTTTTCACTGAGCTGAGTGTTTATGAGCCTTATAATACAAATGCTTTCTTTAAAATTTTCCTAAGAATAGATTTCCTTTTGTTAAAACAATGTTTCCATGTTATATTTGTCATACAATTACAGATGACACTCAGTGTTGTACAGAATTGTTTTGCTGAAGAATCTTATGCACTGAGGATAAATGCTTATAATGAACGTCACACTTTGTCTTAAAACAGTATTTAAATAACTTACATTTGTTTCATCATTTGTTTGTCAGTTTGTAAAAGTGTTGAATAAAATATGGTTTCATTATAATGGATAGTTTCATTTCATCAGTAGTTTATTATGTGGATTGTATACAGACAAAATGTTCTCACTTAATTCTTGATATGTTGTACTTCTCTCATCATATCTGCAGTGTAAAAATGTCATACTTGTGAATGTTGGTGTGATTTAAATAAGAAAATACAAAGGAAATAAAAACAAATGAAATCTTTTATGACTGGTTGACATATGTTAGTAGAGTGAAAGACTGGGAAATGCACAGAGAAAACTCACGCACATCTTTTGCCTTGATGCAGATGCACAAAATGTCTTATAGAATAATGTTGCAACGCTGCCTTTGGGTCTCCTGTGTGGTTCCTTAATTTGGTGGCAGCTTTTCATGTTCAGATGCTTCGCTGTGGTTTCTCTAAGTGTGGAGAAAATGCAATATCATGTCTTCAGAAAGGAAACATAGCCGTGTACTTCTGTTTATATGAAGAGGAAATTGACACTTATCTTTTTATTATTTTCTGAGCTGTGACTAAAACTGTTGCTGTGGGGAAAATTCTCATGAGGATTTTTTTTTGAGTGACATACTCTCAGATACACACGAACTTTCAGGCATAGCTGTGACTCCAATTCGGTCTATGTGGACTTTGCGAATTTTCTCCCTGTTCACATGGGTTTTCTGCTCAGGAACAATCCAATGACGTGTTACAGATGGACCGGTGATCCTAAATTGTCCATAGTGAGTCAATGTTTGTATCCTGTAATGGACTGGCCTTCTGTTTGCAGCGTAACCCATCGAGCGTGCAACCTAGTGATTCCGGGATAGGCTCTGAACCACCATAACCCTGACAAGGACAATTAGGTAATGAAAATGAGTATGAGTAGAAACTATTCATTCATTATTTCAGTATGAATCAAAGTGAAGTTTCCAGCTTAATCTGCGTACGGAATCCTGCTACATAAGTCGTGTTTGACCTGTTGAAACATTCCCACGTATCACCCCTACTTGTCTCTCTGCACTGGCTTCCTATAGTTGCCCGGATCAAATTCAAGACTCTGGTTATGACCTACAAAACCATCAACGGATCTGCTCCCTGATGTCTACAAGACCTGATCACTTGCCACACCCAGACCAGACTGCTATGCTCCACCTCTGTCTGCTCAGTAGTCCCATGTACAAGAGATCCAAAATCAAGAGCACACAGGTTTTTGGTTCTGGTTCTGATGTGGTGGAATGACCTCCTCCTTTCACTCAGAACTGCTGAATCTCTCTCTACATTTAAGAAGGCTCTTAAAACTCACCTTTTTTGGACTCACTTCACCCCTGAACCTTTAGGTGCATGATAAACATGTGCATGTTTAATTTTGTGATCGCAAATTGTTGAAAAATGGAAACGTGTGATGTGTACTGGTTTATATGGTGGATTGTGACAATTTAACTGTACCCTCGAATTACAGTGTCGCAGCCGGAGGTGAGTCTGAAAGAAACGTTCATTATTGTAACGTCCAAACACAGACATGAAGTATAATGACCCCACGTGTAGAGAGTATTTATAAGTGCTGCCCTAGTATTGATAAGGGGGGATCCGGTGGCGCAGTGGGTTGGACCGGGTCCTGCTCTCCGGTGGGTCTGGGGTTCGAGTCCCGCTTGGGGTGCCTTGCGACGGACTGGTGTCCCATCCTGGGTGTGTCCCCTCCCTCTCTAGCCCTTCGCCCTGTGTTGCTGGGTTTGGCTCCGGCTCCCTGCGACCCTGCCTGGGACAAGCAGTTTCAGATGATGTGTGTGTGTGTGGTGTTGATAAGTAAAATTTCTGTCGACTGGTCTCTGATTTGTGGTTTGCAGACTGACAACCTCTCCAAAAGGACAATTGTTTATCCATTTATACCACTCGGTTATATTACTGCACAAATTTAGGGTCAGTACTTTGTTCAAGGATACTTCAGCTGGGATTCAAACCTCCAACATTCGTGTCTAAAGCAGCAGTTCTAATCGGAACAGGATCAGCCATCCGTCACTTTGGCCTCTGACTCATGTGTTGATGAGATGAGTCGCCCTGGCAAAGATTTACTGATATTTTGCACAAAATTACCGATGACACTTCAAAGCCTTTTATGGCTGAAGACGGAAACATTTTGCTCATGTTTTATTTTTGTTTACATTTATTAATTCAGTTGACGCTTTCTCCGAAGTGACTCACCATATGAAGGTAACAATTACTACGAGCTTAGAGTTATTTACCTGAGTAATTTTACTGGAGCAATTTTAGGGCAGGTACCTTGTTCAAGGGTTCTAGAGCCGGGGTGGGGGGGGAGTTCAAACCTGCGATCCCAGGGCGAAACCTATAGATGTGTATGAGTTTTCTGACTACTGCTTCCAGGTCCTGGTCCCAGTAGAGAACAGGAAGGAGTTTTAAGTACCTGATGGTTCCTGCAGGAAGAATCAGGTGAGAAAAAGCCCTTTTTTTTTTGACTACCATGTGTACTTTTATAGGACAATGTTAAAAGATCCTGTTAAAGGAAGGGGAATGTCATGGGGTAATAGATGATTTAAATACCTTCAGTATTCGATGAAGTTTGATCGATAAGGAAAAATCACTTGGGCTTGAAGTTTTCTGTGTTGCTGTGGACATTTATCTGAAGCAAACGGTCCATTTTTGGCGAAGTCATGCGCCCATTAATACTAATGCAACTGAATGTGGGATTAATAAGAGTGTTTTCAATAAAGGTGAGAAAAAAGCACATTTACTGCTATTTCATATCCCAGGAGGCATCCTGCAGGTGTATCCATGACAAGGTGTTTTACCAAAACGCTATTCAGGTGTTCATTTTTCATCCTTCAGTAAACAGCAGTTCTGAGTAAGGGGGGGAGGTCATTCCACTGTATCCGAACCAGAAGCAAAATCCTTTGTGGTTTTCATTTGATTATTGCAATTACTGTAATCATCAAGCTTAAATAATGCGGCTACAATGAAATGTTAAGATAATCAGGGTGTTCTGCCCGCAGATCTGTTTAGTTCATGTGATTAATTGCTTTGTTGAGCGGAACCTTTATTTCCGTAAGTTATACGCAATTTGTGCACATGCGCTATTTCCATGATGCGCTACTGTTGCGATAGGCATAGTGGAAGCGTCTTGAGTTCTGTGTGCTTTCCTACGCCCGTGGAAGCAATAACTTTTCACTCGCATTTTCACATTTGGAGACAATAAAGGAGCAAGACGCTCATAATCCTGGCTCGTGAGAATCGAGTTTGGCTTGCTGTTAAACTGCGTTAACGTACTGGGTGCACAACACGCAGGGAGAACAGTTCAGTGAAAAGTTATACCAGCGGTGGGTGCAAGGAAAAAATACAAGAACGCAAGCATGCAGCGTCCATCTTCACCCAACTCTTCAGTCCATGCAGCATCAAGAGCGAGCTCTAAGCGCTCATCTTCTTCCAAGTCATCTATCATGGAGGCTGCTGCCAAGGCTAGAGCCTCAGCTGAAGCAGCTCTTACCAAGGTGGCTTATGCTAAAAGACAGCTAGAAATAAAAAAGCAGAGAGCTAGGCTAGATCTAGAATTAGAAGCGTTGGAGATTGAAAAGGAAGCGGAAGCTGCGCGAGTAAACGCTGAAATCTTAGAAGCAGCCGCAGCTATGGGAAATGATGACATGCAAAGTGTGAGGAGCGCTGTCTCGCCACAAGTGATTCAGCAGCGCACGGAAGAATATGTGCGGTGCCGGTCACAGGTCAGTACTCAGACTCCTGCTTTATCGCATCACGATGAAACCCGGCACGCTGCGAACAATGATGCTCAGCAAACAACACCTGTAGCTGCAGAGGAGAAGCCTCCGCTCAATCTCTTCAGACCCTCAGCAGATCAGCACGCATGTGCAACTGAACGCATACTTACTTCACGACCATCGGATTACCCACGCAGAGAACATGGTCAGCATCCTTCTCATGCTAACACTTCAACCATGTTAGACTTTGCCAAGTTCCTAGCACGCAGAGAATTAGTGACCACTGGTCTCTCCAAATTCGATGACACGCCAGAGAACTTCAGAGCATGGCAGTCCTCATTCCTCAACGCGACACAGGGCTTGGGGCTCACATATAGTGAAGAGTTGGACCTTCTCGTGAAATGGCTGGGTAAAGAGTCATCTGAGCATGTGAGAAGGATCCGTGCCGTTTATGTTACTGACCCCAGAGCTGCCCTCCATCTGTCCTGGGAAAGACTTCGGGAATGCTATGCTACACCAGAAATAGTGGAAAATGCCCTATTTAAAAGATTGGATAGCTTCCCCCGTCTGTCGGCTAAGGACAACACAAAACTGAGAGAGCTCAGCGATCTTCTCATGGAGCTGCTCGCAGCTAAAAATGATGGCTATCTTCCTGGCCTGGCCTACCTCGATACTCCTCGTGGGATAAAGCCCATAGTGGAAAAGTTGCCTCCAGCCCTGCAAGACAAATGGCTCTTCACCGGCTCACTATACAAGGAACAGCACAGAGTAACTTTTCCTCCTTTTTCATTTTTTGTTGACTTTGTCTATGACCAGGCTAAGGCCAGAAATGACCCAAGTTTCACCTTGTCTGGCAGCGGTCAGTCTTATAACAAAGGTGAGAGAACTCAGTCAAAGCACAGCGGATTCAAGACTGCTATATCTGTGCAAAAGACAGACGTGTCTGCCACAGTTGACGCAGACTCCACAAGCACTACAGAGGCTGAGAGAGGAGACAATGATCTAGCCCGATACTGCCCTGTGCACAAGAAAACTCATCCTTTGGAAAAATGTAGGATATTCAGAATGAAAACATTGCAGGAACGGAAAAGCATCCTAAAGGAACACAAACGCTGTTTTAAGTGCTGCTCTCCAAGGCACCAGGCCAAGGATTGTCAAGCGACTTTGAAATGCGGCGAGTGTGAGAGCGAAAGACACTGCTCTGCAATGCACCCTCTCACCTCCCAACCTCCTGCTTCACTGACCACTCTAGAACCAGACGCAGAAGCACGAGGCAGTCCTCCACTTGAGGTGACATCACGATGCACCAAGGTCTGTGGAAAGGGCAGCCTCACGCGGTCCTGCTCAAAGGTGTGCCTGGTGCGTGTCTTCCCCCGGGGTCAACCGGAGCACTCCATCAAAATGTATGTCATCATTGACGATCAGAGTAACCGCTCACTGGCCCGCTCTGAATTTTTCCACCTGTTCCGGGTTGAGAGCAACCTGTCACCATACCTGATGAAGACATGCGCAGGCACCACGGAGATGACTGGAAGAAAGGCGGTAGGCTTCCAAATTGAAGCAGTGAATGGAGGTGTGTGCATGGACCTTCCACCACTCATTGAGTGCAATGAGATAATGACCAATAGATCTGAGATTCCAACTCCAGAGGTCGCTCTCGCACACGCTCACCTAAGGCACATTGCTCCCCACATTCCCAAGCTAGATCCTGACGCGCAGATGATGATCCTGCTAGGGAGAGACATGATACGTGTGCACAAGGTGCGAGAGCAACTCAATGGACCACATAATGCACCCTTTGCTCAGCGTCTAGACTTAGGCTGGGTAATTGTAGGTGACGTGTGTATTGACAATGCTCATAAACCAACTCTGAGTGTCTTCAGAACCCACATCCTACAGAACGGACGCCCGTCTCTCCTCACTCCTTGTCATAACAGCATCAGGGTAAAGGAAAAACCGTGCTACGGCGGGGAGCGCAGGTATGGTCTCTCTACATCCACGTCAAACCCTATGCAACCTGAAGACAAGCTCGGGCTTATGGTCTTTCAGCGTACAGACAATGACAACAAATGTGCCATGTCCTTCGAGGATGAGATCTTTCTGAAGATTATGGAGAAAGAAGTCCATCAGGATGAAAAGAACGATTGGGTAGCTCCCTTACCGTTCAAGTCACCTCGTCCCCCACTCCCGAACAACAGAGAGCAAGCACTGTCCCGCCTTAGGTCTTTAAGACGCACTCTGAGCAAAAACGCGGAGATGAAGCAACAGTTTTCCTCCTTCATGGGAAAGCTCTTCGAGAACAAACATGCAGAGAAGGCACCGCCCATCCATGAGAAGCAAGAATGTTGGTACCTGCCCATTTTCGGGGTGTACCATCCGCAGAAGCCAGGGCAGATACGAGTCGTGTTTGACTCAAGCGCCCAACAACACGGTGTCTCCCTCAACTCAGTGCTGCTTACAGGCCCCGATCTGAACAATACTCTCCTGGGTGTGCTGTTACGGTTTAGGAAGGATCTCATCGCAGTCACTGCTGATATCCAACAGATGTTTTATGGATTCCTGGTAAAGCACGACCACAGAGACTACCTGAGATTCCTGTGGCATAAAGACAATGACCTATCCAAAGAGATAGAAGAATATCGCATGCGAGTGCATGTCTTTGGCAATAGCCCATCCCCGGCGGTTGCTATCTACGGTCTGCGGCGAGCTGCTCAGAAAGGAGAACCAAAGTATGGAGCTGACACAAGGCACTTTGTTGAAAGACACTTCTATGTGGACGATGGGCTCATATCCCTTCCTACAGAGTCTACAGCTATAGACCTACTGAAGCGTACTTGTGCATCACTTGCAGAGTCTAACCTGAAGCTGCACAAAATCGCATCAAACAGCATCACTGTGATGAAAGCCTTCAAGCCAGAAGAACTGGCCTCAGGCATCCAAGACCTGGGTCTAGATGATGAGACTCTGCCGGCCCAAAGGAGCCTAGGCCTGTCCTGGGACATCAGCACAGATATGTTCACCTTTAAAGTAGCTGTCACCGACAAGCCTTACACCCGCCGTGGGGTGCTATCAGTCGTCAACAGCATCTTTGACCCCTTGGGTCTGGCAGCACCAGTGACGATCAGAGGCAGATTGCTGTTGCGGGAGCTGTCCAGTGGAGTTCAGGATTGGGATGCTCCTCTGCCAGATGAAAAGATGAGCAAATGGGAAGTGTGGAAATCGTCACTCGAGGAGCTAAGCAGCTTCCACGTGCCTCGCTGCTATATACCCAAGTCACTCTCAAGACCTATGTACACGGAACTGTGTCTTTTTTCCGATGCCTCAAACTGGGCCATAGGGGCAGTAGCTTATCTAAGAGCTGTCACTGAAGATGGCCGTTGTGAAGTTGGATTTGTCCTGGGAAAGGCAAAACTATCACCGCAGCCGGAGCCCACAATCCCACGCCTTGAGCTTTGTGGAGCCGTCCTAGCGGTTGAGATAGCGGAGCTGATCTTAGACGAACTGGACCACAAGCCGGACGCTGTACAATTCTACTGCGACAGCAGGGTGGTCCTCGGATACATCTGTAATGACTCAAAGCGATTCTTTGTCTACGTACACAATCGCGTGAATCGCATACGCCAGACAACGTCCCCTGAGCAGTGGCATTACGTCTCTTCAGAAGAGAACCCAGCCGACTTAGCCACCAGATCTGTGGCTGCATCACAGCTCATGAACACAATGTGGTTCAAGGGACCTGACTTCCTCTATAAGCCTCCAAAGCCAGAGAAGCACGAGCACTTTGAACTGATAGACCCTGAAATGGACGTGGACGTCAGACCGCAAGTAACGGCTCTCGCTACCCACATTGAAGCTAAGCGACTTGGCTCTGAAAGATTCCAGCATTTTTCCACATGGAACTCCTTGTTGAGAGCTGTTTCCCTCTTCATACATCAGGCACGTTCCCACAAGTCAGGCTCCACCGACACATCGCAGCACATGTGTAAAGGATGGCATCAATGTAGCAGGCCTCGCACTCCTGGAGAACTCGAAGCAGCCAGGAGGCTCATACTAGAGTCTGTTCAAAGAGACACATATCCGAACGAATATGCTGCTCTTCAAGCAAACACAGAAGTCCCTAATTCAAGTCCAATCCTGACCCTTGACCCCTACATCAGTGATGGCCTCCTGAGGGTCGGAGGGCGTCTCAGACATGCTTCCCTTGAATCAGAGGTAAAAAACCCAATCATTCTCTCAAAGAATAGCCATGTTACCAAGCTGCTTGTGAAACACCACCACATGGAAGTGAAACACCAGGGGCGTCAGTTCACAGAAGGGGCCATCAGAGCGGCTGGACTGTGGATTGTTGCTGGCAAGAGGCTGGTGAGTTCTATCCTTCATCGCTGTGTAATATGCCGAAAGCTCAGGGGGAAGGTAGAAGTGCAAAAGATGGCTGACCTCCCTCCGGAGCGGCTCAACACATCTCCACCCTTCACGTACGTGGGGCTGGACATATTTGGACCATGGTCGGTGGTCACTCGACGCACTCGTGGAGGTGCAGCGCAAAGCAAAAGGTGGGCCATTCTGTTCACATGTATGAGTACCAGGGGAGTACACATCGAAGTTATAGAGTCTATGGATGCCACCAGCTGTATCAATGCATTGCGGAGATTCTTTGCAGTTAGAGGCCCCGCAAAGCAGCTTAGGTCAGACAGGGGGACTAACTTCGTCGCTGCCAGCGCGGAACTGGGCATGGGGTGTCTTGATGAGAGGCAGACCAGCATCCTGAAGTATCTCCACAGCAACGGCTGCACATGGAAGTTCAATCCCCCGCACGCCTCCCACATGGGGGGAGTGTGGGAGCGTATGATTGGGGTGACACGCAGAATATTAGACTCTATGCTTTTACAAAACAAACGCACTCACCTGACACATGAGGTTCTGTGTACCCTGATGGCAGAGACCTCAGCAATAATCAACGCAAGGCCACTGGTCCCCATCTCATCGGATCCCTCCTCACCAGTTCTGCTATCCCCTGCCATGCTCCTAACTCAAAAGCCAGGCCTACATGCTCCACCAGGAATCTTCACTGGAAAAGATCTCCTGAAAGGCCAGTGGAGGCAAGTGCAAGCGCTTGCGAATGAATTCTGGGGCCGTTGGAGAAACGAATACCTAAGCACGCTCCATTCAAGACGCAAGTGGCACAGAACGTATCGGAACCTGCAACCTGGGGACATTGTGCTGTTACACCAAGTCAAGCGCCTAGGAATGAGTGGCCAATGGCTCTGGTCACGTCAACCTCTCCAAGCAGCGATGGAAAGGTCCGCACAGTTGAAGTACGGACGTCATCTCAGGGCACCTCGAAGACTTACCTGCGGCCCATCTCCGACGTCGTCCTCCTGCTGGAAAATGACTGGGAAGAACGGGATTGAAAAGGACAGAGAGAAAACAGCTTAAATTTAGTGGCATTAGTTATGCCAGACGGGGAGTGTTCTGCCCGCAGATCTGTTTAGTTCATGTGATTAATTGCTTTGTTGAGCGGAACCTTTATTTCCGTAAGTTATACGCAATTTGTGCACATGCGCTATTTCCATGATGCGCTACTGTTGCGATAGGCATAGTGGAAGCGTCTTGAGTTCTGTGTGCTTTCCTACGCCCGTGGAAGCAATAACTTTTCACTCGCATTTTCACATTTGGAGACAATAAAGGAGCAAGACGCTCATAATCCTGGCTCGTGAGAATCGAGTTTGGCTTGCTGTTAAACTGCGTTAACGTACTGGGTGCACAACACGCAGGGAGAACAGTTCACAGGGAGTCTTTATATGCAAAGAACTGAAAGGAAAATTTAGACGACTCAAGTTCCTCTTTGGTATCCTGACGCAATATAAACACAAAGACTGTAAGAGTTTTCTGACTACTGCTTCCACTTAAGACAGGAGGACACTGTTACATCCTTCCTCTCGCATCTTCTCCAGGTATGATGGTTAATGAGTAGCATTGTGCCGGATCTAAGTGTACTATTACCATAGTAAAAGAGCTTTATTTATATACCATTTAAAGAAATTGGTCAGAGATTACAAGTTGCTTACAACAGAAATGTAACATTGTAAGTTGTTTTGGAGAGAAGCAATAAATAAATGAACAAATAATAAAATGAATAAAAAGTAAAGGTACATTGAAAACAAAGGTTTTAACATCAGGGCAATTGTCACAGGATAAAGTAATATTTCATGTTTAGGTCATCCTTACTCTATACGTACTTTTAATTTTGTCATTGACATGTGTTCTGTGAGGGGGGTGCGGTGGCGCAGTGGGTTCGGCTGGGGCCCGCTGCCTGGTGGGTTTGGGGTTCCGATCTTGCTTGGCGTGCCTTGCAACGGACTGGTGTCCCATCCTGGGTGTCCCCCCTCCACCTCCAGCCTTATGCCCTGTGTTGCTGGGTTAGGCTCCGGCTTGCCGCGACCCTGCTTGGGACAAATGGTTTCTGACAATGTGTGTGCAGTTCAGAGGATTTTTTGTTTAATCGGAAAAAAGAATTGAAACTGATTTAACATTTCATATTCCACTAATGGGAAGTATTACGTAAATTTAAATAAAAAAACATAAAACATGAAAAAGAGATATGAAACAATTAGGAAAAATAAGATTTAAAAAAAAAAATACACACACACACACACACACACACACACACATTTTCAGAACCGCTTGTCCCATACGGGGTCACGGGGAACCGGAGCCTAACCCGGCAACACAGGGCGTAAAAAAAAAAAATATATATATATATATATATATATATATATATATATATATAATAAAGCTGCAGGCAAGGAAACAAGCTGATAAAGGAGAGAAAAGCTTTGGGGTATCTCTACCACTGGCTAATAGACTCCAAAGTTTAGGGGTCCTGCTCTTAAATCACTCCTCATGTGTTTATATATTATTTTTAGTATTAGAAGGAAGACTGTGATGTACAGTGCAGTTAGATTTATATACACTAGTAAGAACTGATATCCAAGTGGGCGCGAAACCCTACAGATTTACATTTACATTTACATGTATTCATTTAGCAGACGCTTTTGTCCAAAGCGACGTACATCTCAGCAAAAGTACAATTAATGCATTACATTAAGTAAAGGAGACATAACTCCAGACATGAAAGTGTCAAGCAAACCTAGTTTGTTCCCTACCTCTTGCTGCACCAAGATTCGTCGTTCAAGTAGGTGCATAAAACACAGGATAGACAAATCCCGATATCCGCCCACCATTTTTTTTTTTTGTTTTTTATATTATAAGATACACAAATAAACAAGCACAATGCCAGAGTAGTGGCTGAATAAAGGTTGTATCCGGGGATGCTTATAGAGTTACGATGCGTGAACAGTTACACCATAAATGAGCTGGAGAGATCTTGGGCGAAGTGGATCTGGAAAAGGTGAGTTTTCATTCCCTTCTTGAAAACAGACAAAGTTTCTGCAGTTCTGAGTGACAGGGGAAGGTCATTCCACCACAACGGACCCAGAACCCAGAACCTCCGAGCTTTGCCTTTCGTGCGCGGGACCACCAAGTGAGCCGAAGTTGATGAGCGAAAGGGGCTGGTTGGGGTGTACCGGTTGATCAAGTCCTGTAAATAGCCGGGTGCAGTTCTATTGATACATTTGTAGGCAATAACCAGGGTCTTGAATTTGATCCGGCAGCTATAGGGAGCCAGTGCAGAGAAGCGAGTAGAGGAGATACATGGGAGCGCTTTGGTATATCAAACACAACTCGTGCAGCAGCATTCTGTAGAAGCTGCAGAGGTTTGATGGCATTAGCCAGAAGGCCACACAAAAGAGAGTTGCAGTAGTCCAGACGGGAAGTCACCATGGCCTGGAAAAGTAGTTGGGCGGAGTCAGTAGTGAGGTAGGGACGGATCCTACGAATATTATGCAGGATGTATCTGCAGTACCGGGTTGTGGCTCCGATGTGCTGAGAGAATGACAGACTCCCGTCAATCGTTACTCCCAGACTCTTAGCCAAGGAAGTAGGTGAAATGAGTGAGTTGTACAGTTTTATCGACAGATCATGACAAGAGGACAGGCCAGGTGGGAGGTGAAGAATCTCTGTTTTGGAGAGGTTGAATTGGAGGTGGTAAACATTCATCCATGAAGAGATGTCCGACAGGCAGGCACCAATGTATTTGGAGATGTCTGACGCACCAGGGGGAAAGGAGAGGAAGAGCTGAGTATCATCAGTATAGCAGTGGTATTTGAATCCATGGGATGCTATGACCGGACCGAGGGAGGAGGTGTAGATGGAGAAGAGAAGAGGACCCAATACCGAGCCCTGTGGAACACCAGTTGAGAGAGGCAGAGGATAAGAACGAGAGTTCCGCCACACCACTTGATATGATGTGTCAGATAGGTAGGACTCAAACCATCTTAGTGCCGCACCTTTGATCCCAAGCCGGTTAAGAGAAGATAGTAGAATCCGGTGATTGACAGTGTCGAATGCTGCAGACAGATCGAGGAGGATGAGGACCGAGGAGAGGGAGGTGACTCTAGCAGCTTGGAGAGCATCAGATACCGCCAGAAGGGCCGTCTCAGTGGAGTGACCAACTTTGAAACCAGACTGATAACCATCAAGGAGATGGTTCCGGGTGAGGAAATCAGACAGTCGATCACATGCTGCTCGCTCTAGGGTTTCAGACAGGAAGGAGAGGAGAGAGACCGATCTGTAATTTTCAACCAGATTGGGATCCAGGGAGGGTTTTTTTTAAAACAGATGTGAAATTAGAGCGGTTTTGAAGGCAGCTGGGAAACAGTCAGGGGAGACCGAGGAGTTGATGATCTTAGAGATGACGGTGGAGAGTTGCGAGGAAATGTTCTGAAGGAGTGATGATGGGATCGGATACTGGTACATAAGCAGCAAATGTTGAAGTTTGTTCTAATTTGTATGGGGGTCCAGCGCCATTTCATATGTTCTGATTCTTCTGAATAAGAACACTTGAGAAACTGAGTGTCACGCCCACGTCCTCACAACAAGCAGACACAGCTGTGGCGGATCAGGGAGACGCAGCATTAAAGGATGGCACCAGACTGCCCAGATCACGAAACCTCATTGAGCAAACCGCACATCCATGCCTGTGTTCTCCCACAATTTCTCCTGTGTCCTTGCTCTCTGCCCCTGTGCCGTCTTCTCTACGTTTTTCTGGTGTCCCAAACTTTTGCTTTGTTTCCTGTACTATGGCTTTGGATTCTCCCTCTGCTTTGATGTTAGCTCATCTTTGGCCCTTGCCTGTTTGATGACTCTTTCTGCCTGTCCCTTGTTGGTTCATCAGCGAAATAAACGGTGCACCTGCACATGGGTCCATCGTCTCCTTCTGAACATGAACCTGAGAGAAGTTACCTGTGATTTCGAACCCAGGTCCTTCGAGTGGAAGGTGGCTGCTGGTTGCAAAGTGGTTAAAAGCACCGTCTTGAGTTCCTGTTCCTGCTGTAGGAGCCCTGAGAAAGGTACTTATCCTCAATTGTTCCGCTGAAAGTTGGTTTGCACAAAAGTTTGGTTGAATAAATACATGTAAACGTCACTCAAATGGAATTTCATACAAACTGCTGTCCAAGGTCAGAGTTACACTGATTTCCCTGGGGAAGTTGTTGAGTGGTAGAAGGAACACTTTGAGGAACACCAAGTCAGTAGACATGGCATCCAGGAGTGCCAGCAGATTGTGGGGTCTGCGGCCATTTTTCTGGTCAAGGTTACAGTGGTGGTAAGAGATGGTCCCAATGTTCAGAAAGAGGGAAGTGGGTGACCGCACTCTTCAGCTGTGCTGAGAAGATGTTTTCCAGGCTGTTAGACAAGGAGGTTCTGGTTCACAGTGGAGCTTCGCATGATTTTTTGTATGATTCACTGTTTCTATGATGACTTGTTGACCCATCTGCTGATAGCGTTTCTATCAGATGTTTAACTTCTGATTTTATTTATTACTTAGCAAGAAACTACTGATCAGAGCTTAGCTGAATTAAAATTGGCCTAATTTTGAGTAACAAAGAAAATTCAAATCAAAATACATCGCAAGTGACTGGACTGTTCTGTTCTGTGTCCTTTCAGGGAACTAGAAGCAGTAGGAAGAAACAAGAAAAGTGAAAGTAAACCTCTTCTGGTGCTTTTCCATTGACGTAGAACATCATGAACAACAGCAACTCAAGCACAGATTTCATTAATTATTTTGAGTTGATGAGAACATTAAACTTGGTAACATTTGCCATTACACTGCCTGCCATATTGTTCGCTATTTATGTTGTGTACCAGCAGATCAGGCTGAACCAGGCAGTGCATGTTTATGTCATAAACCTCCTCATCTCTGACATCCTCCAGTTTGTTGGGATTTTAGGCTTTTTCATCACACGAAACGATATTTTATTCATTATTTTTCTAAACATTGTAGGAGTTGCCATTGTTCTCAGTGTTAGTTTTATGATGTGCATCGCTGTGGAGAGATACCTAATGATCGCTCATCCCCTCTGGTACTCTATTCACTGCACCGTCAAATGCTCCATCCTGACCTCACTGGGAGTTTGGATGGTCTCACTTATATTTTTCGCTCTAATCATTATTGGCCATGTCTTTCAAATTGACAACATGTTATATTTAATGTTAATAATTCCTGTCATGCTGATCCTTCCTTTTCCCTTACTGCTGTTCCTGTTTGTGGGTACATGGCGAGGCCTCTCTAAGGCCCTCACTTTGTCCACTAGGGAGAAAAGACGCATTCTTGCCACACTGGGCCTCGTCATCGGCAATTACACCTTCATCTTCCTTCCCTTCATCATAGTGATTTTAGCCAGGAGGCCGCTTCCACTTAAGTTTATTGTTCTTGCAGAATTTTTCCTGTTCATTAATCCACTTTCAGACTTATTACTGTACATTTTTCTGAGAAAGGACACCAGACGCATACTGGAGGACATCCCCTGCTGTCGTAGGGCTCAAACTGACCATGAAGAAACAGATCAAACTGCAGTAACCAGTTTGTAGAAAACGGCCGGATGGGACTGATGTAAAAAATCTTATTTAAATGGTTCTGCTTCAGTCTGAAAGTTTTATTTTCGTTCAATCGCTCTGAACTGTACTCGATCCATGACTTTGTTGAATAAAATGTCTCCTCACGGTACAAATAGTTCAGTCACACATTTTCAAAGACAAAAACATGACATAATTAATTAATTTTTAATTGCACTTCTAAAATGTACAGGGTGTCTCAAAAATTGATAGAGTACACATTTAACTCTTGCAGTTCACTTCAGAAGTGCATAGATATTAATTTTTTTCATCACTTGGCCCAAGTAAACATTTGTCACAAACTATTTCTTGTACACCACACAATTACACCCAGTACATTATTTAAGGAGGATTTATTTCTACCTTAAAGTGTGTATACATTTCTTGAGACACACTGTATTTTGTAAAATTTTTCATGTGTTACAAAGCAAAGACATAAAACGTTGACAGTTGCTCCCAGTTGTGATTGAGAAGCCAAAGTACTGAATTTCTATCAAGACCTGTTGTCAGCTTTGCTTTTCGGTGTATTGTGTGAATTTTATTTCTCTTTTATAATATTTTCAGTGAGTTAGTCTTTAACTTTGATATCTAAAGTGTACAGATTTTCAAATTTATTAGTTGTTGGAAGTTTTAAAGGGAAGTTGTGGGCCAACCTTCTTCTCCCACTTATCCATCACAAATAAAGTAGAGTAAAGTCCCATAAACCTCCATAGTCCCGCATGTTCTGCTCACGTCTCCATCTCCATCTCCCCACCACATGACTTTCCCTTCAGCAGAAACCATGGTACTGCAACCTATTACAAACACACACACATTTTCAGAACTGCTTGTCCCATATGGGGTCACAGAGAACCGGAGCCAAACCCGGCAACACAGGGCATAAGGCCGGAGGGGGAGGGGACACACCCAGGATGGGACGCCAGTCCATCACAAGGCACCCCAAGCGGGGCTTGAACCCCAGACCCACCAGAGAGCAGGACCCTGGTCCAACCCACTGCACCACCGCACCCCCTTGCAACCTATTAAATCATTGTTTTTCACTGAGCTGAATGTTTATGAGCCTTATAATACAGATGCTTTATTTTTAATTTTCCTAAGAATAGATTTCCTTCTGTTAAAACAATGTTTCCATGTTATATTTGTCATACAATTACAGATGACACTCAGTGTTGTACAGAATTGTTTTGCTGAAGATTCTTATGCACTGAGGATAATGTATAAAATGAACATCACGCTTTGTCTTAAAAGAGTATTTCAACAACTTACATTTGTTTCATCATTTGTCTGTTTGTAAAAGTGTTGAATAAAATATTGTTTCATTATAATGGATGGTTTAATTTCAACAGTAGTTTATTATGTGGATTATACAGGCAAAATGTTCTCACTTAATTCTTGATATGTTGTATTTCTCTCATAGCTGCAGTGTAAAAATGTCATACTTGTAAATGTGATTTAAATAAGAAAATACAAAGAAAATAAAAACAAATCAGATCTTTCATGACTGGTTAACATATGTTAGTACAGTGAAATACTGGGAAATGCACAAAGAAAACTCATGCACATCTTTCACCTTCATGCAGATGCACAAAATGTCTTATAGAATAATGTTGCAACGCTGCCTTTGGGTCTCCTGTGTGGTTCCTTAATTCGGTGGCAGCTTTTCATGTCCAGATACGTTGCTGTGGTATCCGTAAGTGTGGAGAAAATGCAATATCATGTCTCAGAGGAAAATTGATACTCATCTATTTACGGTGTGTTTCTGAGCTCTTGCTGCAGGAAAATGTTACAAGAATTTACAAAAGGTGTGGGATACAGTGTGCACAATCTTTAAAAATCAGGGAAGCAATGAGCACACAGAGCATCTACTGGCAGAAAAGTTTGAGAAACAAAGATTAATACTTGAATTAATACTTTACTTAAACAAGAGATTCCTATCGATATTTTTTAGACGACTCAAGTTCCTCTTTGGTATCCTGACGCTATATAAACACCAAGACTAAGAGTTTTCTGACTACTGCTTCCACTTAAGACAGGAGGACACTGTTACATCTTTCCTCTCGCATCTTCTCCAGGTATGATGGTTAATGAGTCACATTGTGCCAGAACTAAGAGTACTATAGTAAAATACCTTTATATATCATTTAAAGAAATGGGTCAGAGATTACAAGTTGGTTACGATAGAAATGTAACATTGTAAGTTGTTTTGGAGAAAAGCAATAGATAAATGAACAAATGATAAAATAAATAAAAAGTAAAGGTACATCGAAAACAAAGGTTTTAACATCAGGGCAATTGTCACAGGATGAAGTGCAATTTTAAGTTTATGTCATCCTTACTCTGTTTATACTCTTTGTCATTAACATGTACAATATTCTGCAGTGTCACAGTAAAACTTATGTAATGCTGTTCATCAGCCTTACTTGTTTTAAAGTGATTTTAACGTAATACTTAAAAGTTTTACAATTTTTTCTTCATTAATTTAACACGTGATGGAAAATTTTAGTTAATTGTACAAACAGAATTTAACCGACTTAATATTCAATGCTATAATAATTGGAAGTATGTAAATTTCCTTAATTTTAAAATTTAAATGAATACTCTAAAATAATTTTTGTTGCTGTCCTTAACATTCTTACATTAACACCAATGTAGAGTGTTATTATTCATAAATGTAGAGTGATGTAAAGTGCAGTTTAGTTTATAAACTGTACACTAATAAGAACTGATATCGAAGTGGGAGTGAAACCCTACAGATACTGGTATATATTCAGTAAAATCTTGAAGTTTATTCTAATCTCTACGGGGGTCCAGTGTCATGTCAGATGTTCTGATTCTTCTGAATAAGAACGCTTGAAAAACTGAGCGAAGTTACCTGTGATTTCGAACCCAGGTCCTTCGAGTTGAAGGTGGCAGCTGGTAGCGAAGTGGTTAAAAGCACCGTCTTGAGTTCCTGTTCCTGCTGTAGGAGCCCTGAGAAAGGTACTTATCCTCAATTGTTCCGCTGAAAGTTGGTTTGCACAAAAGTTTGGTTGAATAAATACATGTAAACGTCACTCAAATGGAATTTCGTACAAGCTGCTGTCCAAGATCAGGGTTACATTGATTTCCCTGGGGAAGTTGTTGAGTGGTAGAAGGAACACTTTGAGGAACACCAAGTCAGTAGACATGGCATCCAGGAGTGCCAGCAGATTGTGGGGTCTGCGACCATTTTTCTGGTCAAGGTTACAGTGGTGGTGAGAGATGGTCCCAATGTTCAGAAAGAGGGAAGTGGGTGACCGCACTAATCAGCTGTGCTGAAAAGATGTTTTCCAGGCTGTTAGACAAGGAGGTTCTGGTTCACAGTGGAGCTTCCCATGATTTTTTGTATGATACACTGTTTCTATGATGACTTGTTGACCCATCTGTTGATATGGTTCTATCAGATGTTTAACTTTTTTCTTTTAACGTTCCGATTACTTAGCAAGGAACTACTGATCGGAGCTTAGTTACATCAGAATTACGCTAATTTTGAGTAAGAAATAAAATTCAAATCAAAATATCATATGTGGCAAGTGACTGGACTGTTCTGTTCTGTGTCCTTTCAGGGAAATAGAAGCACCAGGAAGAAACAAGAAAAGTGAAAGTAAACCTCTTCTGGTGCTTTTCCATTGACGTAGAACATCATGAACAACAGCAACTCAAGCACAGATTCCATTAATTATTTTGTGGTTATGAGAACATTAAACTTGGTAACATTAGCCATTACACTGCCTGCCATATTGTTTGCTATTTATGTTGTGTACCAGCAGATCAGGCTGAACCAGGCAGTGCATGTTTATGTC